>NC_071397.1:23630092-24257186 GCF_022682495.2 Desmodus rotundus
GCTCATCCATGTGGTAGCACATGACGGGATTTCTTTTTCTTAAGGCTGAATAAAATTACATTGTATATATACTACAATTTATCTATTCACTCATCTATCAATGGACATCTGCATTGCCAAACTTCTTGACTACTGTGAATAATGCTACAATGAACACGTGTGTGCAGTTATCTCTTAGGTATTCTGTTTTCCATTCATGTATATATATATATATATATATATATATATATATATATATATATTTAGAAATTGGATTTCTGCATCATAAACTAATTTTATTTTTAAGCTCTTGGGAAACCTTCATATTATTTTTCAAAGTAGTCGTATCATTTTACATTCCCATTTAGAGTGCACAAATGTCCTAATTTCCCAAAACTTGTTATTTTGTATATTTTTGATAGCAGTCATTCCAATGGGTGTGAAGTGATATTTCATGTAGTTTTATTTTGCATTTCCTTAATAATGTTATATTGACATATTTTTATATGCTTGTTAGAAAGTGTACATCTTCTTTGGCAAAATGTTCTTTGAAGTCCTTTCCCATTTTTAAATTGGGTTATTCATTTTTTAGTTGTTAAGCTAGAGAAGTTATTTACGCATTCTGGATATTAACCCTTATTATATGCACTATTTGCAAATATTTTCCCCACTCCGTGGTTGCCTTTTCATTTTCACATTGTGAATTGTTTTCCTTATGCACAAACATTTTTATGCTTCATGTAGTCTGTCTATTTTTGCTTTTCCTAGCTTTACTTTTAGTGTTATATCCAGGAAATAATTGCCAGATCCAATTTTATGAAGATTTTTTTCTAGATTTTCTTCTAGGAGTTTCATAGTTTTAGGTCTTATATTTAGTTCTTACATGTACTTTGAGTTAAATTTTTTATGTGGCATATGGTAAGGGTAAGAATCCATCTTCATTCTTTTAAATGTGGATATCCAGCTTTTCCAGCATAGTTTTGTAAGATGAAATCGTTTGCAAAACAACATGAATATGGTTAATACTATTGAACTGTATACTTAAAAATGGTTAAGATGGTCATTTTTATTGCATGTTTTACCACAATTTAAAGGAAATTAATATGATTTTCTAAAAATTACAATGTTTGATGTTAACCTTGGCCTCTAAGAAATCATATCATAATTTGTACAATGCTATGCTCTAGACCAGTGATTCCAAAAGTATTGCCAGAAGTCCCATAGGAGTCTTTTTCAGGGGGTCTGTAAGGTCAACATAATTTCAGGTATACTAATGTGTTGTCTGCTGTTTTTTACTCTTATTCTGTTTCACATGCACAGTGTTGGCCACATGACAAATTCACAATTATCTGGAAAGACTGTTAAAAATATTCCTTTTTATCAACTACATATTTATGCAAAACCAGAATGTCTTCATATATGAAGTCTGTTCAGAAAGTATCCGGCCATGTAATATAAAAAATAGAGACATTCATTGAAGATGACACAAGAAACATTATACATAAGATAAGGACACCTCAGTCCCCTTCACAGGAGGCACCTGGGGCCTCACACAGTTCTCCCAGCTGCAGCACGATGTTCCTTCTGCTCTGGGAGCAGAAGCCATGGAGTGAAATTTACCACGACATGATCCTGCATCAAAATCTTGGACACAGTAGTTTTTGGAATCCTCATATCAGCTTCTAGATCTCACACTGTCAGTTGCCTATCTTTGCTGATTGCAGCCCAAATACGTTCAATATTCTCAGGTGTTCTGTTTGTTGCAGGGTTTCCAGAATGTGGATCACTTTCAACAGATTGTCAACCGTCTTTGAAGCATTTGTGCCACACTTTTATTTGTGCTGCACTCATTGCATTGTCCCTGAAAGCCTTCTGAGTAATCTGAATAATTTCCACGGAGGAATGCTCAAAGTTAATGCACAATTTGATGCAGATGCACTGCTCTACTCACTCAGTCATTTTGAATGCCAAGACCACAGAGTGCACATGCTCATTCAACCATGTCTACTACCCCCACTGACAATGATGACTTCACTGTCATTGTTCACACATGCGTATTCCAGTACAGTCTCCTTGACTGCCAGGTTACATGATGTCAGGCAAACCATCCTCATTATGTTAACAATGGTGGGACATTTTCCAGATAGACCTCATATTTCCACTAAGAAACATATTGTACCATAGGGAATGCAAAGCAGATATGAGAATCTGACATTTTCTATTAAGCCAGACATTAAAGACCTTTATAATAGTGTAAAACAATGCTGTTTTTACCTTTATAGAATTTGTGGTGGGGGGGAATCTATTCTTTATAGAAATTGGGAAGAAATCTATTTTTATTTAAAAAAATAAATAAATAGCATTCTCCATTAAAATATGTTATTTATGTCATCATAGATAGTGTTATTAATGTCATTTAAAATTAATTAATGAGTCCTGGCTGGTGTAGCTCAGTGGATTGAGCACTGACCTGCAAACAAAAGGGTCTCTGGTTCAATCCCCAGTCAGGGTACATGCCTGGGTTGCAGGCCAGGCCCCAGATGAGGGGCATGCGAAAAGCAACCACACATTGATGTTTCTTTCCTTTTCTTTCTCTCTCCCTTACCCTCTTTCTAAAAATAAATAAATGAAATCCCTAAAAAGTGAATTAATGATACAAAACAACATGGCTATACTTAACAATAACAATTAACTCAAAAATGGTTATGATTGCAAATTTTGTTAAATATATTTTACAATTAGAAATTTAAAATGAATTAATAATTTTTTAAAAGTTACTCAGTTTTAATTTTGAATATTATAGATAGTAATAGATATAATCCACATAAGCAGACAGCTAACATCCTTACTGATTTTTGAGTGGGAAAGTTTTCTAGGATATCAAAATCTGAGAAATGCTTCCCTAAACATCTAGCTATTTTAGTGTATTTTAAAATTAGAATTAAAATCTATTGCAAAAATGAAGGGAGGCATCATTTCTTCAGAAATATTTAACAAGAATTGTCTCAAAACAAATAAAAATTACCTTTGTTATTTTTTATCAATTCGGTTTTGTAAACAAAGAGTGCACCCTCTGTGACTGCAGCAGCAACAATAGCCGGCGTGCTTAGCAACTGAAATGTGTCTTCAGCATCCATTGCGTCATTCAGGTTTTTCTCGTGTGTTCATGAAGTGCACTGATAGTGAGTTTTCATGGATGAGATAGAAGAGATATGAAGCTCATCTCCAAACTAGAGAAAATAGGTTGTTTCCCTCAAAAAATACAACAAATTTCAGTCTTTAAAAATAAATAGTAGTATATGTGGCATGTAATAGATCTGAATTTCTCACCTGTTTTGCCTTTATATTGTGATCTCAGCAAGTGGCAATTTTCTCCTATATAGCTTCAAAGCAACACTATTGCTATTATAATAAGAGGAGCTGAGAATGAGAGAATGGCAACAGCTTATTTTTCACTCCTTTGATAAATAAACCTAATTATTAACAATTGTTTGTTATATAGCATATGTGAAGACTAATAAACTGAGAGCTCATTTAAATTGGAGATGAGAGGGTCTGTAGAGGAAGCTTTCACGCTCTACTATTCTTCTATTCTTCGCAAATTACCCCAAACAGGAAGAGATGTGCTTTTTATATCCAACAGGAAGATATTTTTCTACTCCACTACTCTAGCAGGAAGAAGGAAGATCTTCTCCCCTCTGAAGTCCTTCTTTCTTCCATAAATATAAAATTTTCTTTGTTCTGTCAACATGTGCTTGGTTGGCTGTTAGACTACATGTCCCAAATTGCAATTCTTTGTTATTGCAGAATTAAACACATTTTGCTAAAGAAATATCTGGCCATCCATTTGTTTAAGGTCAAGACCTACTAGTTGCCTTAGGAGTTAGGTACATAAAACTATATACCTCTTCCTAAGGCAACACAACAAAAAATAGCATTATAGAATTTGGCCAAAGTATCTTTATTTTTATTCTTCAAAATAAACAAAACATTGGATGATGTGGGTGTTCAAATAAGCTGTACACAGACAGTAGTACTCAAAACCTATTTCATGAAACCTGTGAATTCTTTTACTGCTCTCTCTCTCTGCCACTCATTTCTCTTTCCCGGGTTCCTTTGCCCTCCCATAAAAACGTTTATGTTATCTTCCAGCAGTGTGAATCTCATAGGCGGTGCTTCTCTTAGAACAGGAATGATAAATGTTTTCTATAAAAGGCCACATAGTGAATATAGTCAGCTTTGGAGGCCAGGCAATCTCTCCAGCAACGACTCAGCTCTGTCATTGCATTGGAAAAACAGCCATGGGCAATGCATAAATGAATGAGTATGGCTGTGTTTCAGTAAAATTTTATTTACAAAAAGAGATGGGAGTGGGACACAGATTTGGCCCAGGGGCCATAGTTTGAGGATCCCTGTCTTGGAACATTGCTTCCTATTTCCTCCCCATCAGTAATTCAGTGTGTGAGGTTATTTTGCCATTGCCCGTTTCCATGCCAGAGTCGTCTCTTTTAGGATGATGAGAACAACAACTGTTTTATGAATAAACCACTAGAAATTTGTTCAATGTATTTGAAATCCTGTTTCTTTTTATTGTTAGTTACAAAACTCTCCTCTACCCATTTCTGACCTGGGTTCAGAAACATGACTCTTTTCAGTTCACACATTAAGGCTGTTTTGGTTTTTGTTAGTCTGACCATACACTGACAGTCACAATCCAATTAATACGCATTACTTTGAAAACCAGTCAAGGTTGAAAAGAATTTTCTCCCATCTTCAATTTTTTGCTAAAGGTCACATATAGAAAATAGAATTTCACAAACTCCCAGCCCACCTAAAGGCATGCTCTGTAGTAAGCAAATCCCCCACAGTCATAAACACTGTTCTCGTGTTGCCATTTAGAAATTTACTGCATTTTGCAGTCCAATGGCTCAGTAAAAGCAATTTTTATTTTTACCTCCTGTATCAACCTGTGTGAAAATCTTTCCATGTCAGAGAGGCAGTGGGAGAAAAACATTAAAGTACATTTTTATTTTACTGTTAGAAAAATACCTTCAAAACACCTTCTATCTCAAGATGTAGGAAGTAACCCAAAGATCAGGTTACTACACTGAAATAAATGTCAGCACATTAAAACACTCCTAATGTTTTCAAATTAATAAAAATGATTAAGGAAACTCAAGCTTTTTGAATTATTTTTATTTATGTTCCTATTTCTACATCTTATATCTTCCTTTAATCCCCTTCACTTCCTCTTCTCATCTCAAACTACATTTCCTATATTATCATTATCAACGGTTCTGTTCATAAGTTCACACAAAACCGTGCATGTTTACAAACCACAGGAGGAAATTCAAAGTCTACTGATGAAGAGGAATATTTTGATTGTTTAAACAGCTGTAGAAGTCAATATTCTGTTTTTGTCTCCGTTTTTATTTTATCTGTTGTCCTTCTCTGGTCCCATTTATTCAAACTTTGATGGCCAAAACCTTCCAAGACTCTCTACTTCTCTATTTTATCATTTCCTCTCACATCATTTAAGGGCATTAGTAATTTAGTTCCAGCATAATTAGCTAATCCTGGAATGTCTCCTCTACTTAAGGCACACTGCACATGTTACCATCAAAGTCTCTAAATTCCTACTATGTCTATGCTGGTATCAAACTACTTAATAATAGTTATATGCCAACTCAATGTCCATTTACTCATCAAAACTCAGTTCAAATCTCAACTCCTGAAGATATTCTCTAACTACTTGATTCCTCTCCCTTCTCATCTCAGTTCTCTCACTGAATGCTCTCTCTTCATTCATGCCATCCCCACTATTCTACCCTCTTGAACATACCCCTGCCATAGGGCCTTTACACCTGACTTCTCCTCTGCCTGAATATCCTTTCCAAGATATGTGCATGGCCAGTTCAGCTTCTTCACTTAGATTTCTATTCGGCGAACCATTCACTAAATAACTTATCAAAATTCCTCACACCAGCCCTGACTGGTGTGGCTCCTTTGGTTGGGCATCATCCCACGAAATGGAAGGTCGCCACTTGATTCCTGGTTAGGGCACATGCCTGGGTTTCGGGTTCAGTCCCTGATCAGGGCACATAGGAGAGGTAACTGACCGAAAATCAATGTTTTTCTCTCCCTCTCTCCTTCCCTTCCCCTCTCTCTAAAAATAAATAGATAAAATCTTTTAAAAATTCCTCATATCCTCCTGCTGACGTTTCATATACTCCTTTCTTCCTCATTGTCTCTATTTAGCATTCTTTATTCTTTAATGCACTTACTTGCTTATTGCCTGCTCCCCATGAACCATGTGGGAGCAGATATTTCCATCAGTTTTGTTCAATACTGTATGCTCATCACCTAGAAGGGCACCTGAAACAAGGTGCTTCACGGATGTTTGCTGAATGAATAATAACGAGAGCATGGCTTAACACTTCATATTTCGCCCTGTTTTCCTGGCCCTTATTGTTCCCTGCATGATACTAATCTGCTCCAATTAGATGGTCAGAAGGTGAGGTTATAACATGGGTTTTCCTTTGTGTTCCCAAAGTATCTAGAACAGTGCTAAGAATATGGAAAGATATATATACAGGGTCTGGCAGAAGTAACATATACTTGACTGTGGTTGATAGAGTAACCTGGGTGTAATAATTTATAGTTTTAATTTGAACACTTCACCTAAAGTGTCATATGGTGTGCTTGAGTGTGATGTTATTATGAGACAGAATTACATGCTTATGATTTTGTAATGAAAGACTTTGTAATAAATAGGGGCATTATTTTTGCCAGGCCCTGTAAATATAGGTATATAAATGTAGATATATAGATGTAGATATTTAAGGTCTTATAAGTGGAAAGGAATTGAAATGAACGAGAATGTGAATTTACCAAAAATAGAGTAAGCTCACTATTTGGTTATGAGAGATCCTGAAAAATATATTTTTGGTAGAATGAAGAATTCAAAACCATGTTCTATTTACTACCACCTCTCCTCAGTAATGCTCTTTTCCTATTTAAAAACCAAATTGGGACAACTCAAAATATCTGAAAATGCAAGGAAGACAAAGGTAAGCAGGCCAACCAAAAACTGAGGGGATGGCTGAGGGGAGATGTCCATACCCTTTAACAAAATCTGTGTCAATAGTCTGTTCAAAATGAAAATAACTTCATGCAATATTAAATTAAAATAGCCTTTTATCAATTTCAGAGCCTATAAGTGTTACATTTTAATTGTACATAAACATACATTTTTTTGTGTTCAATATTTTGTTCCACTTAGGAACATTATTACATACCAAAAGCCCTTAAATTATCCACAATTAACTTGATCTACCAGTTAGAAGAATCTATGGTTTAAACCATGTACAACAGTTGGTGCAATAATAAATCAACCCCAATTGGTGCAGTAGTGACTACCAAGCAGTGTCCAGAATTCAGAAATCTGTGGGTAAAAACTTAGAAATCTCCCCTGCTGAGATTTTTAAATTGTATACAATTTAGCCATTATGCCCATTTTGTCCTCAAGTGGCTGCATTGTGTATGAGGACCAACCCTTAGCACCTGAGCTGAATTGGCAATCCAAGGAAACCACATCTTTGCCAAACAGACACCCCCAAATCAGTTCTGTGATGGGGACTCTACTGCTGTGATTGCACTTTTTTAAGGAAATCTCTAAATCTGTAAATGGAATACAAAATAATACAATGTATATTTTGACAATTAGAATTATTACACAAGGAAGTAAGAGTCAGAGCTGAGAAAAAGGAGCCCTGAGTAGAGACGGCAGTATGCGCACACACATATTCTCAACGCCTCCTCCCAGCACACACATCTGTCCCTTTTTAAAAGTCACTTTGAATTGCTCCAAATCAGATGTCTCGGTTTCACCTTATTATCTAACTACAACTTCCAGTCCTTTCGCCTCAATGCCTCCATTTTTACTTAATATGTAATGTGATTCTTATGTCACCTCTTTTTGCACGCAGCCTATACCCAAAATCATGCTCATGAACTTTCAACATCCTTCTACTCCTGCGTTTTCACTGCAACCACCTGGCAAAATTGCAATTACGATTCAGTCCCACAGTCCCTTTCTCCATGCCAAGGCATTTTCCTAAGCCCTGGTAAATAAAACCAAGCAACCGTACAGATTCATGACACCAAAAAATAATATTTTCAGACAAAGCTGGACCCTCACATTTACTTAATAATACATTTATTTGTTCTTAGTTCCATCTTCCATTCTCCTCACTGACGAGTAGAAACTGATGTTATTAGGAGTGGATACTTTCAATTTCCTGCAGCTTTTACTTATTAACATATCCTTATGCATATTTTCCTTCTTTCCTGTAGTCTCAGGTGAAGAAGAGGCCTTCCTTTTATTCAGGGATAGTTCACCCATTTTCACTGGGTCATAGACAGCCAGTCTTCTCCAAGGCAGTGCCCATTAGGTCTTCCTTTCCCTCTCCCAGCCCTTCCCACCATCTCCTTCTCCTCAGCCTATAAATTTGTTCTTTTAAGACTCTTTGCTACTCACCTAAGCACCACCATCCCATACAGCTGAATTTCATAAATTCTACCCCACCTCCCATCTTCACTCTTCTATCTTCTGTTCATTTTTCAATCCACTAAGATTACTTCCTTCTTCCACCATGTTCTACTCCCTGAGAACTGATCTGGAAATGAACTGGTTTCTATGTGCCAAAGACATTTTAAAGACCTGAATTCATTTAGAAACTATTTCTTTCTCTCCTCCTGTGGCTTCTATGTTACCAGTGTGTCTTTTAGATTCCAGGTCTCCAACTTTGACAAAATCCTTCTGTGCTGGTCTCACCATCCCATCCCAAACCTGTTTCAAAGCATGTGTTTCTTCCACTGCTTTTGCCAATGGCCATTTTTCTATCTTAATTCTATACTACCTATTTCATATCCCCTTCCCAGTGAAAATATTCTTTCTCTTTTGGTCTCTCCCTGTAGTGTACCTCTTCTTTAGTATTTATTGCAAAATTATATTAAAGTTCTTTGTTGTCTCTCTTCATGAAATAAATTATAAATACTTTGATGGCAGATACCTGGTTGTGTCCATCTCTTTTTACCCTAGAACACTCTGGACATAAGCAATGCTCAATAAATTAAACTAAATATAAGTTTTATTTACTCCTTGTAGATGAGCCTACATTCTTCAAAAGCCAGACCTCACTTAAAACTACCAGAAAAAAAATAAATTACATTATATAACATTGATATTCTTGGATACCTTCATGGAAATTCCCTTGCCATTACCAGGAAGTGAATTTGCTTCTCACAGAAATATTTCCTCCTCTACACTCAACACTTGCTTAACATGTTGGTTTTCTTTCCATTGCATGCACCTAAATGGCATAGTCTGAGAAAAACCCGAATTCTCTTTGACAATGTAAATACATCATGTGGATGTAAAGCTAGATGTAAAGCAAATAGATGTCTGTTTTAGATTAGAGTGAAAGATACTTTAGTTATGATCGATGTAGGAATCTTAAATATCTACTATTAAATGGAAGATTTTAGGTGACAGGATCCATTTCTTTGTCTGATCCAGTTTTTGTCACTGTATGGGATGGAGATGCTTAGGTGAGTAGCAAAGAATCTCCAAAGGGCAAATTCATAGGCTGAAACGAAAGAGACACTAGGGAGGGCTGGAAGAGAAGAAGAAATACCTGACGGGCATTGCCTTGGAGAAGCCTGGATCTCTATGACCCAGTGAAATTAGATGAACCGCCCTGAATAAGAATAAATCCTGTAAACAGTATATATTGTACTAATAAATAGTATATGTTCTAGTACCTACATTCTAAGACATTATATTCATAAGCTAGGGGTCCATTCTAGACCCTGTCCTTTGGTGTTTGTTTAATATCCCACACACATCTCTACATTTGCATTTAATACATAGTCTCCATTTATGTGATTTCTCCTAAAAATATGAGCTTTTTGAGTAAAATTCCTTTCTTATTGCCCTCACAGTGTGGCTCAGTTGGTTGAGCATCATTCAGCAAAGCGAAAGGTTGCTGGTTCAGGCCCTGGTTGGAGTGTGTGTGCTGGAGGCAACCGATCAATGTTTCTCTCCCTCTCTTTCTCTCTTGCTTCCCCTTTCTTTGAAAATAAATAAATAAAATCTTTTTTAAAATTCCTTTCTTATTTATCTTTAAAACATGTTTACCTGTTTATAGCATTTGTCACACAGTATATACAGGCAAAATATGGAATAAATTAATAAATAATCCACAGTCTACCATCTAAAGTAAAAATGATATTATTATAGTTAATTTTGACTCATTCTTCGTATTTATTTATTCTACTTATAACAATTCTAAGTGAGACCATCACTGTATTATTTTTAAAGCAAAGAAAATATTTGAATCTCTATTAAAAAGTACTCTATCATGACTTGTAACCAGTGTTGCACTCAGAAATCTTTTAAGAGTTGGCTCTCCAGAAGGAAATAAAAACAAAGATAATAGGCTTGATTTGTTAGCATTTTCTGATTTTTGCGGCATAATAGTCCTGCCATGGTCAATTGCAAGCTACCAACATGATGTCACTGACACAGAACAGGGAAGGAATATGAACAACTGGCTCTCCAGTGTCCGTGAAAGCAGGCTCCAGGGCATCGCTGGCTGCTCTACACTCTGTCCTGTGTTAATCACTTGAACTAGCTTTGCTGAATTGCCTTCTGCTACAGGTTTTCAGTTGCTCCTTTCAAGGATTGACTTTTAAGGGGGTAGGTAATAAATCAATGACATTACATCTGTAGGCTGCCAGGATTCTTAAAAATGTTATCTTTAACTATGTTCCTTAAAATTACCAATAAATCACAAAGAAAATCTGCTCTTTTTCTGGAAGCATATTTTAAAACTCATAAAAAAGCATAAAAAATACAAGGTATATACTTTTGGAATCTATTTTAAATTATACTGTATTGTAATTAATAGTTTTATCCTCTTAGGAGCAAAAAAGTAGACTATTATCTCTAAATATCTTGTTTTGTTTACTTCCTTAATTTTCAATAATTGAATTAATTTTTCAATTAATTTAAACTAGAGTGTATCTGCTATAAAACTAAGAACTTTAAACATTTGC
This sequence comes from Desmodus rotundus, assembly GCF_022682495.2. NCBI lineage: Eukaryota > Metazoa > Chordata > Mammalia > Chiroptera > Phyllostomidae > Desmodus > Desmodus rotundus. The sequence continues at coordinate 23,641,193 of NC_071397.1, forward strand.
TCACAAACCTCATGCTTTCATATTTATGCATTTTAGGTTTATTGGTTTCTGGCTTACAGTTATTACAATCAAGTAAGAAAAGACCAGCTCAGCAATTCTATAAACATCCTACTGACAGAAGCTTTGAAACAAATCAAAAGCATTGAGAGCTATTTCATTCATAACCTGACTTCAGGTGATTCATGGGATTTTTAAAAACATCTGGGCTAAATGAAAAAATTCTAAAATATTTTATTAATGATAATGTCCTATGATTATTTTAAGTCACAGTAGTGATTAATATACAAGGGAAATCATATAGCCACATGATTTCATTCATTTGTGGGATATAATACTGAACACAATGAATGAGCAAACCATAAAAACAAACACTCAAAACCTCATTGACACAGACAATTGTATGGTGGTTACCAGAGGGTAATGGGTAGGAGGGACTAGTAAAGGGGGTCAAATATATGGTGATGGAAGACTTGACTTTGGGTGGTAAATACACTGCAATATACAGATGATTTGTCATAGCACTATACCCTTAAACTTACATAATTTTATTAACCATTGTCACCCCAATAAATTTATATATGTAAATATATATATGAAAAAAGAGATTTCAGAAAAACATTTGTCTTCACTACTTATACTGTCAAAATTATTTGAAATTGTTCAAGTAATTATTTAAAATTTTAAAACTTTGAAATATGTAAAACTTTCAATAGCTGAAAATTAAGCACATTGGTGGCAATGGGTTTCTAAATTTCTCATGTACAAGTAAACTTTGGAGTTCAGTGAACAGCATCATTTTCTCCCAAGTCCAAATTCATATTTTTAGGAGAAACTGAATAATTAATTGAATTCTGGGTACATGAGTTTCAGAATCATTATTTCTCTAAAAAAAGAGTAAACAATTAAATACCTTGAGCATGAGCTATCATAAAGCTCTAATTCCAAAGACAGGCTGTTCTTTCATGCAAATTGTATGTAAATGAAAAATGAAACTATGATTTTAATTGACTTGTACCAGATTATACAAAATAAAAGGTTGTCAATATCAGGTAAAATGAAACTAGTGATCAGATCATCCTGAGGCCTTCAAATATAAGTTCAACGGCTATGCCCACTTTTGTAGGATAATAAATCATCAGAGGAAGGTTAACTATGATCAACACATCTGTTTATTAAACTGTATTAAGGTGAAAAATTGTGCAATATATTTAAGTAAATATATTTCAATATATACATTTATATGAATATGTATATATAATGCTGTTAGGAAAATTCACTAAAAGGTACTTTTATAATTCATGATAAATATTGATCATATTTTTATTTTACAAAGTCTAGATTTTGCCAATTTGCAACACTTGAAATGTCAAGTCCATTGGCCTGGCCAGTGTGGCTCAGTTGGCTGGAGCATTATCCCATAACCAAAATGTTGTGGGTTCAATTCCTGATCAGGGCACATACTTAGGTTGAAGGTTCCATCCCTGGTCTGGGTGCATAAGGTCCCTGGTTTGGCATGTACAGGAGCAACCAATTGAATCTTCTTTCCTGCATCAATACTTCCCTCTCTCCCTTCCTCTCTCTCTAAAAGCAAAAAAAAAAAAAAAAAAAAATCCTCACCTCAGGATATATGTAAATATATACATATATGTATATAATTGAGGTTATATATATTACTTGCCTTACTTTCAAGATGAAAATTATTCTTTCATAATGCTGTTGTTTCACATAACTGGTGGTTAACATGTGAAAACCTTTACAATCACTTGTTTTAATGCGAAGTCTGGCTCTTCATTGAATGTAATGGATCGTCTAGCTTTCTTTAATCCTACGGTGTCTAGACTTTAGCATTTCCTTTTATGCCTAGTCCTAAACTTATACATAGACTTGATTAACTAAAGGAAAGTTGTCTTTGATTAAATTAATAAAGAGGTGTTTCAAACATTTTTAATAACAAACATACAAAACTAAGGGGGAAAACTGTCGAAAGTTATCAGAAGCAAAACTTCTAAAATCAAATATTTTAGTAATATCTATGTTAGGTTGTATTGTATAAATGACATATCTTATAAATTATGTAATATATAATATTAATGAAAGCAAAATGACAACATATACTGAATATATTACATTACATAGCAGATGTAATGTAATATATTCGAGAAAAGCGATAACATTGCTAAGGTTTATTGAGTGCTTTTCATGTGCCAAGATATACTCGGTTAAGCACTACACATGAATTATCTAGGGTAATTACCTCAAATATTTCTACAAAATAAGACATTATTTCCATTTGCACTTAAGAATTTGAAGCACAGAGAAGTTAAGTAACCTGCCAAAAGCCACAGAGTTGGGAAAGGGTTAGACCAGGAATCAAACCCAGGTTGAGATGCTAAAGCTCTGAATTCCAAACAACACTCCTACCTCAGTGACATTTTAGTCACAATTTAAGCATACATTTTGAATGCTTAAGATCAGATCAGCAAACTCTGGTCCATGGGTCAAATTCAGGCTGTTGCCTGGTTTGTAAGTTTTACTGGAACACAGTCATACCTGTCAGTTTACATATCATCTATGGATGTTTCACTAAAACAGACTGGAGTGGTTGCGTCAGAGACCACATGGCCTGTAAAGCCTAAAATAGTCACTATTTAGCTATTTACAGGGAACACTCACTGTTGACACAGTTGCAATAATCATTATGTATTTAATAAATACATCAATATTATATGATTAATACTGAAGTTTTAACTATTGTTCTAAAGAGAAACAAACAAGAAAGAATGTAAATTGTCCCCATTTATCACAAAAAGGATTTTTTCCAAACAACTGATAATAAAAATTGTTAAATCAATTAATTATTTATTGCTATTAATTATGGTTCAGCCTAAGAACTCTTCTAGTTGAAAAACACACATATTTGGGGCCAAAACATAGCTAATATATGTCATAAAATAACTGATATAACTCAAAATGAAAATGAGATATCATTGGTTTCCTCTAAATAGTAAAAATAAACTGTCAATGTTGGCTTAAATTTTATTAAAGGAGTTAGTTACTTATAGCAAACTTAAGTTACTAGAAATAATGTTTGTAACTTAGGAAATAATGGACTAACTATTACAAAGGATTCAGCACTATAGTCATTTTTGCATTTATATATTTAAAATTAAATTTATACTTCTCAGAAGATTCCCATGCATTAGAAGTTAAAGAAAAAATTTTATCACAATATAATCTACAGTAACATCTCACAGAAAGACCCAACTGGGACCCTGGATGCATTGCATACAATAGCATTCTTTTGGTAAATTCAACACTAACCATCTGGTCTTTCAATTTGATAATCCACTGTGTGCGTTCCTCTCTTGTGAGTTGGCACACATTAAGTTCACAGAAATGGTTTTATAAAACTAAATTGCAAGTCCAGGATGCTCAGAGTCCCAAAGAAGTTTGGATCCCAGAAGAAACACACCAACACATATCATAATTAAGTTACCCAAGATTAAAGTAAGGAAAGAATCTTAAAAGCAGCAAGTTGAAAGGAGAGAGTTACCTACAAAGGAGTTCCCATAAAACTAGCAGCTGATTTCTCAAAAGAAACCTTACAGGCAAGAAGGGGCTGGAAAGAAGTATTCCAAGTCATGAAAGGCAAGGACCTACATCCAAGATTACTCTATCCAGCAAAGCTATCATTTAGAATGGGAGGGCAGATAAAAGTGCTTCCCAGATAAGGTCAAGTTCAAGGAGTTCATCATCACCAAGCCCTTATTATATGAAATGTTAAAGGGACTTATCTAAGAAAAAGAAGAAGATCAAAAAATATGAACAGTTAAATGACAACAAACTCACAACTATCAACAAATGAACCTGTAAAAAACTAAGCAAACGACTAGAACAGGAACAGAATCACAGAAATGGAGATTACATGGAGGGTTATCACTGAGGAGAATGGGAGAAAAAGGTTTAGGGAATAAGAAGTATAATTGGGAGGCACAAAATAGACAGGGGGAGGTTAAGTACAGTATAGGAAATGGAGAAGCCAAAGAACTTATATGTACAACCCATGGATATGAACTAAGTGGGAAGGTGGGGGTGATGCTGGAGGGAGGGGGATGCAGGGCAGAGGAGGGTAAAGGGGAGAAAAAATGGAACAGCTGTAATAGCATAATCAATAAAATATACTTAAAAAAACTAAATTGCTATTTTACCTATATTCAATTAAGAAATATAGCTGCTAAGCAGATGCAGCTCTAGTTTCTCTTCAACAGTTTAGGAAAGTCTGCTTTAATGGTGCCCTCACCTGCAGCAGCTCTTAGCACAAGTACAGGGCACACTGCGTTTAATGCCTATTGGATCTGTGGTATATACCTTATCCCTTTTTGCAGGGCCTTCCACAAATATTCAGGTTACTTAAGAGCACATTTAGAGTGGTCTGATTCTTCTAACCAAGTATATCAAAAGGATGGATTTTTTACATTTATTTTTTTTGATTTTTTACATTTATTTTTAATTTTAGTTGACATACAATATTGTATTAGTTGCAGGTATAAACATAGCAATTAGATATTTATATGTCTTATGAAGTGATCACTCTGATAAGTCTAATACTTTATGACACCATACATTGTTATTATAATATTATTGACTACATTCCTTATACTGTACTTTACATCCCTGTGACTATTTTTATAAGTGGAAATTTGTCCTTCTGAATTCCTTTCACCTTTTTTTACCGATTCCTCTAAGCCCTCTCACACAGAGCAACCACAGATTTTTCTCTCTGTATCAATATGTTTGCTTCTGTTTTTGTTTGATCATTTATTGTTTTTCAGATTTCATACATAAATGAAATCATATGGTATTTGTCTTTCTCTGTCTTATTTCACTTAGCAAAATACCCTCTAGATTATCCCCTAGTTTCATAAATGGCATGATTTCAATCTTTTTTTAAGGCTGAGTAACATTCCATTATGTATATGTACCACTTTTTCTTTATTCATTTTTCTATCAATGGACACAGGTTGCTTCCATATCTTGGCTATTATAAACAATTCTGAAATGAACATAATGGCGCATATATCTTTTTAGTTTAGTGTATTGGATTGTTTTCAGATAAATACTCAGAGGTGGCATTGCTGAATCATATGGTAGTTCTATTTTTATTTTCTTGAGAAACCTCCATACTGCTTTCCATAGTGGCTGCACCAATTTATAATCCCACCAAAAGTGCACGAGCATTTCTCCACATCCTTGTCAACACTTGTTTGTTGATTTACTGATGGCTATTCTGATGGGTATGAAGTGATATCTCATTGTGGTGTGAATTTTCATCTCCCTGATGATCAGTGATCTTGAGCATCTTTTCATGTGTCTGTTGGCCATCTCTATGACCCCTTTGGAGAAACGTCTATTCAGGTTCTCTGCCTATTTTTTTTTAATCCAACTGTTTTCAACAGCACTTAATATTTTAACTCACCTTCTGGGAAACTGCTATTTCGTGGTTTATAGGACATTGCTTTTCTAAATCTTACCCCATTTTAATTCTTATATTTTGTTTTCTATCCTTTAAGTGAAATTTAAAAATTTAATTGCAAGTTTTTCTTAAATTCTTATCCTTCATGTTATGGTTATAACCCAATAATTGAGTATTTGCAGCCTGGCCTGTTATATTTATATATTGTTCTGGTGGGATGTAGTGGTCAGATGGGAAGCACATGGCATCTCACTCATCTCTCTCTTGCTGGCAATTAACTGGTGAGAAAGTGGAGGCTGACAAGGTAAAATACTCCGGATCTGAGCTGGACGTCAACATTATAGCACCTTGGGCAAAAGCGATAGACCAATCTTGTTCCCGTGAATGGCTGAGTGGTTGACAGTCTGAGCACTCTGAAGACCTCCTAACCACTCTAGTGATCCTTCACTGTATCCTCTCACCTAGATATAGTGACAGAAATCCACTGTTGCCCAACTTCCCTAAGATTGGCTGCTTTCTCATCTCCATAGTCATCTTCATGTGACATTTGATTTTTTTCCCTACACTCAGAGATATAATTTCCCCTTTATAGAAGGGAAAAAACCAAATTGAACTCTAAGATTATGTTCTATTCTTTCTGAGTAGCAAGGAGAAGGGGAAAATAAAACAAAATTGCTTTTACATCTAAATGTTCTAAGTGTTTATACTTCTAACCATATCATTTTTACTGTTTATAACAATCTCATGTATTAGGTGTTGTTTCTCTGTTTTCTAGCAGAGAACACTTAAGTAACTTGTTCGATGTTATATAATTAGTAAAGATCAAGTAAAGAAACTAACCCAGATATGACTGGTTGTTAATCACATATTTATAACCATTGCTGTTTTTGTCTATTTATTCCTAGAAATAAACAGTATGGGGGCATAGACCGTGAAATATTCAAGATTGCAGGAAACCTGTTTTATTTTTCACCTAAGAAATTTAATTCTTTTTTAAAATTCTCACCCAAGGATATGTTTATTGATTTTAGAGAGGGAAGGAGAGGAAGAGAGAAAGAGATGAGAGAGAAACAACAGTTGATTGCGTCCCATATGTGTCTGTACTGGGGATTGAACCTGCAACTCAGGTATGTTCTCTCCCCCAGAGTTGAACTGGCAACCTGTCGGTGGATGGAACAATGCTCCAACCAACTGAGCCACCCAGCCAGGGAGAAATTTAATTCTGAAGCATGATTAGAACACACTGTGGTCTTGATGAGGAGACTCAAAGACAGGCACACATGAAGTTCTTTGGACAGTTTGTTTGGATATTAAAAACTTTAAGTCAGTGTTAACTCACACCAAAGAATTTTTGCCAAAACATGTAAATGCTTTCATCAGATCTTCTAAAATAACTTCAAAGATTTTGTTTCCATATAGCTAAATTCACTTTTCAACTGACAATAAGCATGAATCATTTCATTTCACCCGTTAATTACTTTGACTACAAGTTACTGAAAACAGAGGCTCTGAAGAAGTGCCTTTCAGTCATGTCTGTCTGAGAAGATACATTCTAAAGAAACTGGGAAATCACAAATCTTGGTGTGAATTGCTGCAAAACCGGACAAATGAGTAAAAAACAAATGTGACTTTTTGTTCCCATTAATGCTTTTCAACAAGAAAGTGAGTCAAGAATCTGCCTGCTTAAAAATTCAGCAAAACTACCTGAGGAAATAAGTAAAAATTTTCCTCCTTTACCCTAATCACTAGGATATTTATTTGTGGTTTGCAAGAAATAGCGCTAAATGCATGGTCTTTGTAGTACATTTTTTAAGTGTCATCTTGTAGCCTCTTATTCAATGATGACATGGCTATATTCACTTTTTTCTTTAAGGTTGAACTTATTTACAAAACATTTTCTCCTTTTCCTCTGGAGGATGTCAGAACCAGCTCCCAAAAGAGATGACAGCAAAGCAGAATTTTAAAAGATGAATTGCAGTCAAAACTATTTTGACTATGAAGTGGGTATGACTCTGAAAATAGGTCTCTTCATGAATAATCTAATCAGCAAACTCACTATCCTCCCCAAACTGTCACCTAAAGAACTTACTGAGTTCTATATGTCCCTGATGCTGCATCAGCCCCAAACCAGAGCCGATCAGCAGGCTCCGCACCTCTAGTTATTTACAGAGCAGGTGAGTGGTTAAAATGCTACAGAGAAAAAAAATATCATTTGAGATGGAACCCAGTTCTTTTGAGGTAAATATTAAAACATAGTAAAAGCTGATTCTCATACATTTTTCTCAGCTGAGAATCTCTATTAAATATTCTCCAAAGCATCAATTTATGTTTCTTTTAACCTGAGGACATATTGAAATATTTAAATGTAGTCAGTTATCAAAACCACGGTAAGTAATATTTAGTAAAATATTAAACTTAATGTCTAATTAAGTTTCCTTAATAACAACAAATCTATTTTGGATGAAAGATACTAGAATGTGCAGTCCTAGGTCTGTGCAGACGACCGTGGCACACGGAGAAAACCAGTTTTCTGAGCCTCAAGCTCCTCATTTGTACACAAGGGCTACTTTTACATGATTGCTAAGTTACTCCTCTACCCTTAAGAAAATAATCCTCAAGTTTTGACTCTTACCTTCTAATCATAAAATTTTTCACTCTATAAATCATTATCAGGACTGTTATCACACTAGTTTCTATCACAACTTAGCATTAAGAATTAATGGTGCTCAAACAAAGCTGATCACAGAATCAATTAGAGAACATACATTATTCTAAACATTCAGTGAAATTTCAATAAAAAACCTGGTTAGGGTTTCTTAAACTATTTAAAAAACTGACCTTAAAATTCACAATAAAGATTAAAAGACCAAGAAAATGCAAGATAATTTTGAATAATTATTGAGTACTTACTTTTTCATAGGAATAATTCTAGTGCTTTACATGAATAAGCACATTTAATTTTTGAAAGAACACTGTGACATAGGAACCATTATTACCGTTATTTTGTAGATAAAGAAACCGAGACACAGAGAGTCTAAATCACTTGCAAATATTATATTGCTAAGAGAAGATAGAATTGAGATTTGAATCCTATTATACCAGTTCCAAATGTTACATTATAAACCAGTCCATTATACTGCTCATATAGAAAAGTAAAATGAGAAGACTTGACTTAATAAATAGCAAAATAGGTTGAAATTAACATATTATAATTTTGGCACAGGGATGGACAAATAGAGAAATGGAACAGAATCAGATCCATACAGATATGTCTATTCAGAATATTCCAGAGATAGTGGTTGTACAACCACCTCATTACAGAGATGATGGATTTTTATTTAATATTTTATTCTTTAAAGATTTTTGTATTTATTTTTAGAGACAGGGTAAGCGGGGGAGACAGAGAGAGAGAGGGAAAAAAACATCAATGTGAGAGAGAAACATCAATCAGGTGCCTCTAGTATGTGCCCCAACAGGGGACCAACCCACAACCCAGGCAAGTGCCCTTGACTGGGAATCAAACCAGAGAACCTTCACTTTACAGAGCAATGCCCAACCAACTGAGCCACACCACTCAGGGCGATAATGAATTTTTAATACATGATGTTGGAAACATTGGCTATCCAAATGGAAAAGTATATATAAAATAGTACTTACCTTATATTATGCAAAAATTAGTACAGATGGAATAAACATGTAGTTTTATTATTGTAAAAGGTAGCTATATGACCTCAGGCTAAGAAGATTTTTTTAAAGTAATACACATGTACTTTTACAGAAAACAACAAATGAGATGCAATTTTCATTTCACCACATTGAAATTTAGAATTTCTATATAACAAAAAAGATAGTGAAAACATAAGCTGTACACTGCAAAATTATATTTGTATTGCCAGTAAGTAATCAAGATTCAGTTTCTGAATGGACTAAATGTTTCCAAAAATAATAACAAAAAATAAATTAAGTGAACCAATGATTTGAACAGGCAAATCACAAATGGAAAACTGAATTGCCAACAGTTAATTATTACTAGAAATTAAGAAAATGTCCATTAAAGCAATGAAGTTTACTTTCACATCTACAAAATGACAGAAATGAAAAACATATATAATATATAAGTATTTATTAGATAACATCTCATAGGCATATATTTGGAGAAGCAGCACCTGTCCACATTGTCATTAGGCGTCTATACAAGAAAAACCATTAGGAGTACAGCTTAGGAGCAGTCAGTAGAGCTAGGCATCCACATACACTACGAATCAACAATCACTTGTGCATGGATCTCTACTGAGTAATTCTGTTAATATTGAAAAATGAATCTAAATTTTGAGTAATAAAGAAATGAATTAATAGTCTATTATATTTTTAATATCCAGAGAATTGTATAATATGGAGTAGTTAACATAAACTATATCTACATGTATTAACACAGATAAAACTTGAAAAATTAAAAGAATGAAAGACAATTGAAAAGAAACATGTCATTTACAAAAATACAAAAACATATAATGCAATGTTTGTGGATATATGATTATGGATATGAATTTGAATATACATGATAAAAAGAGGGTCTTTGATTTATGCTAATATTTTAATTTTTTATAAAAATATACTTTGTTTTAAAAAATTTATAGTGCAAAAACAATCCAGCCATGTGTTAAAAGTGAGTAGAGGATATATTGTGCTTACTATGGTGTACCTTTGCTCCACCTTTTCAATATTTCCCAATTAAAATATTTAAATTTAAAGTAAACTAAATGAGAGCAATGTGAATTTTCTGGTTTTAGCTTTCCTCTGGTCATGTAAAAGACTAAAAGTAAACTTTCTTAATAGCATTATTATGACCTAGAACATAAGATTTTATTTCTACAAAGATGGAAATTTAGATTATATTTATCTTCAATAGTACAGATGCACCTCAACTTACAATGGGGTTATATCCCAATAAACCCAGTATTCAGTTGAAAATATTGTAAGTATAAATGCATTTCACACACCCACCTACCCATGTCATAGTTTAGCTTAGCCTACATTAAAGTGCTCACAACACTTACATTAGCCTACAATTGAGCAAAATCATATAATACAAAACCTATTTTGTACATAGTATTGAATATCTCATGTAATTCATTATGCAGATGGCTTTCAAACCATCATATACTCAAACAATTGTAAACTGACCCATTGTAACTAGAGAATAATCTGTATATCTAAAGAAATTTCTTGACTTGTAATATAATGTATAGTAAAGTGATGAAGCAATGCACTTGTTGAGTAGGTTATAACATTTTACAAACTATCATATACACACATATATAATATTCTATATAATATACCAATATAATGCTAATATAATACTAATAATGTAAAATAATATAATACTAATATCTATACACACATATATATGTAATATATATATATGTGTGTGTGTGTGTGTGTGTGTGTGTATATATATATATATATATATATATATATATATATATATATATATATAATAGACTACTGCTCCTAGGCTACAATCCTACACAGCATGTTACTGCACATAACACAAGATTCAATCAAGCACAAGAGAAAATTATTGATTTTCTCTTGATTTTAGAGGAAATCAAGACACATGGTAAGCAAGACATGTATGAGGTTGCAGCCAGTGTAACATGGCATACTGTTTTAGAACAAACTTTTTTATGTATAAGTAGAAAAGAATACACTGTAAAATAACAAACAATATAATACAGTAGATACATAAACCAGTAACAGTTGTGGATTATGATGTACGTAAAGATATGTGCTATCCTTTCATACTGCTGGCAGCCCAGTAGTTTTGTCTACACCAGCACCACCACAAGCACGTGATTAATGCATTGCACTACAACATCACAGCAGCTACAACATCAGAAGGCGAGAGAAAGTTTTCAGCTCCAGATAAATCTATGGGGCCACCATTGTGTATGTGGTCTATTGTTGACCAAAACACATGCATATACACACGCACACAACAGGTTCCCTTTTTTAAATGTAGGGCCCAGATCTTGGTCTCTAAATACTGCAGTGAGTTGAATAATGTGCCTCCAATATTCATATCTTCATGAACCTCAGAATGACACCTTATTTGGAAACAGGTCTTTGCAGATGTCATTGTTTAAGATGAGGTCATACTGGTGTAAGATGGTCCTTAAATCCAATGACTGGCGTCTTTATAAGAACAGGAGAGGAGACTGAGGGATCCACAGGAAGAAGGCCCTAGTGATGAATCAGGCAGAGATTGCCATGACACAGCTGTAAACGAAGGAATGCCGAGGATTACCAGCAGGCACCAGAAGCTAGAAAAGAGGTATGCAACAAATTCTCTTTCAGAGCCTTCTAAATAAATCAAACCTACGGTTATCTTGATTTTAGAACTCTGGCCTCCTAAACTGTGAAACAATAAATTTCTGTTGTTTTTGAGCTACTTAGTTCATGATAACTTGTTATGGCAGTCCTGGGAAACTAATGCAAATATCATTGTCCAATAAAGGGCATCAGGCCTCCATAAGGAAACAGCTGATTCCAGGACTGAGGCAGGAAAAACACAGGAAGAGCTTGGGACATTGTTCTCTGGTGACAAAAAGTAAAGAAGTAAACACACATACACACACACATAAAAATTAAAAAAAGATATTGGGTCCTATCAAAGAGTCTCAGAAGACATGCTGAGAGAGCTCCCAATAGCAAAAATTGGAACAACTTAATAAAATAATAAGGTAAATATCATAACAAAAAATAAACCAAATCTCCATGAAACTATTCTGATATGAGTAAATGAATAAATACGACAAAGGGAGAAATGAGATATGTCTTTATTACAGAAGAATTTCAATTATTCAAAGTGGATGGAACTGCAGCATCATGAACAATTGATCAATACTGAAATTAATAGGTGAAAGAGGATCTTTCCATAGCCCTAAAGTTCCTTTTTAAATTTACTACATATGGTATTGTTTTAATACATGATCACAAATTCTTTGATAACATTCTTTCTGGGAGATATAGCTTCATTTCCCTTGTCTTTAGTGTGGGCTCAACTGAGTGACTTACTTTTAGCAAAAGAAGCAAAAGAAAGAGAAAAGTAGTAACTTTATGAAACATCAGAAACAGAAATCAGGAGAAAAATCCCAATTGATACAGCAACGAGAAAAATAATATAACTAAGAATAAATTCAACAAAGGAGGTAAAAGACCTGTACTCAGAAAACTATACAACACTGAAGAAAGAAATTAAGGAAGACACAAACAAATGGAAGCATGTACCATGTTCATGGATTGGAAGAACTAACATCATCAAAATGTCCATACTACCCAAAGCAATTTATAGATTCAATGCAATCCCTATTAAAGTACCCATGACATATTTCACAAATATAGAACAAACATTTCAGAAATTTATATGGAACCATAAATGACCCCAAATAGCTGCAGCAATTTTGAGAAAGAAGCACAAAGCAGGAGGGATCACAATACCTGATATCAAACTGTATTACAAGGCCACTATCACCAAAACAGTCTGGTACTGGCATAATAACAGCCACATAGACCACTGGAACAGAACAGAGAGCCCAGAAATAAACCCAAGTCTCTACGGTCAATTAACATTTGACAAAGGGGGAAGAAGCATAAAATGGAGCAAAAATAGCCTCTTCAACAAATGGTGTTGGGAGATCTGGACAGCTACATTAAAAAAAATGAAACTCAATCACCAACTTACACCATAGACAAAAATGAATTCAAGGTGGATAAAAGATGTAAATATAAGTCATAACACCATAAAAGTCCTAGAAGAAAACATTGGCAGGAAAATCTCAGACATCCCACGCAGCAACATCTTCACTGATATGTCCCCTAAAGCAAGGGACATAAAAGAAAGAATAAACAAATGGGACCTCATCAAAATAAAAAGCTTCTGCATGGCTAAAGAAAACAGTATTAAAATGAAAAGAGAAACAACTATATGGGAAAACATATTTGATGATGATACTTCAGACAAGGGTTTGATCTCCAAAATATATAAAGAACTCATATGACTCCACTCCAGGAAGACAAATAACCCAATTAAAAAATGGGCAAAGGACTTAAACAGATACTTCTCCAAGGAAGACATACAGAGGTCCCAGAGACATATGAAAAGATGCTCAGCATCACTAGCCATCAGAGAGATGCAAATCAAAACCACAATGAGATACACCACCTCACACCAGTCAGAAAGGCCATCATAAACAAAACCACAAACAAATGTTGGAGAGGATGTGGAGAAAAGGGAACCCTAGTGCACTGTTGGTGGGAATGCAGACTGGTGAGGTCACTGTGGAAAACAGTCTGGAATTTCCTCAGAAAACTAAAAATGGAACTACTTTTTGACCCAGCAATTTCACTGCTGGGACTATACCCTAAAATCCTGAAACACCAATCCCGAAAAACCTATGCACCCCAATGTTCATAGCAGCACAATTTATAATAGCCAAGTGCTGGAAGCAACCTAAGTGCCCATCAGCAAATGAGTGGGTCAAAAAACTATGGTACATTTACACAATGGAACACTACACAGCAGAGAGAAAGAAGGAGCTCCTACCCTTCATAACAGCATGGATGGAACTGGAGAGCATTATGCTAAATGAAATAAGCCAGATGGTGAGGGACAAATACCATATGATCTCACCTTTAACTGGAACATAATCAACAAAAGAAAAAAGTGAACAAAATATAACCAGAGACAATGAAATTAAGAACAATCTAACAATAGCCAGAGGGGAGTGGGGAAGAGACAGTGGAGAAAAGGGTTTTCAGGAACTACTATAAAGGACACATGGACAAAACCAAGGGGAAGGGTGGAAGCAAGGGAGGGCGGTGGGTTTGGCTGGGGGTGGGGGAGAGGGGAGAAAATGCAGACAAGTGTAATTGAACAATAAAGTAATTTAAAAAAGTAAAAAAATGAAAAATACTACTTCAAAAAAAAAGAAAAGAAAAATAGTAACATTAGAGTAGAGAACCTGATATACATAATCTTAATCAGTGATCAAGGTAAATATCACTGGTGAAAAATTATATTGATATCATGGTTAATCCTAATATAATGCAATAAAAAGAGTATATAATATCTGTGACATTCTTCCTCCAATTCCCAAACCTCCATGTATTCATGAGAAAATGTCAGGCATATTCAAACAAAAGCACGTTTAACAAAGTACCTAACCAGTATCTTCAAACATGTAAGGGTCATGAAGCCAAGGAAAGACTGAGAAATTATCACAGTTTGGAAGAGAATTAGGAGACACGACAACAAAAGGCATTGTGGGATCCAGGATTAAATTCTGAACACCCCCCCCCCCAAAAAAAAGGCAGTAGAAAAACTGGTGAAATTCAATCAAAGCTGAAGTTTTAATTAATAATATGTACTAATGTTAATTTTTTTATTTTTTTCAACTATATCATAGTAATGTAAGATATTAATACTAAAGGAAGTTTAATGAAGAGTACACAGAACTCTATTTTTGTCACTCTTCTATAGGTCCAGACTTATTTCAATATTAAAACTTAAAAATTGCATGGAACCACCCCAGTCATTGTGGCTCAGCTGGTTGGGTGTCATCCCATGAAACTTAAGGTCACAGGTTCAATTCCTGGTCAGGGAAAATGCCTAGGGTACTGGTTTGGTCCTTGGTTGGAGTGCCTACAAAAGGCAGCCAACCAATGTTTCTCTCTCTCTCTTTCTCCCTCCCCTTCTCTCCCTCCCCAAAGAAAGCATGTCTTTGGGTGAGAATAAAAAAATGGCATAGTACCAAAATTTTGATATATAATTAATTTCAGATTCTTTACAAAGCTCAAGCACTAATCACCTTAATTATATATGGGGATAATCAAAAGCCTAGCCAAATAAATAATTTGTTCAAGGTCACAGAACACATTAGCAATAGAGGAAACTTTTTCCCAAAGATTAAAGACCTATTTCTGAAAGAGTACAGAATATTTCCTTTGAAATACAAGAATCGGAGTGACTAATAAAGTATGTGTAGCAACACATCAGAAAGACTCTTCCAAAATTCTTTGCAAGTGTTTCAGTAGCTTCCCAAATGATTGTGGGTGTCATACTCGACCTAGGATTCTGTTAAAAATGCAGAATAGTTTAATTTCATGACTTTAAAAATGTTAAATTTTATATTTCTCTTCCATAGGACTTAGAAGATTTATGGATAATTTCAGTGGAAATGGCACTTAGTATTGAGTGAATGAATTCATGTTGAAATGTTTGATTAAAGTAAGAAAAAGGACTACCTACCCATTCAGTTGCTAAGGTTCTCAAAATGTTTAGAATGGTCTATAAATATTCAAAATGGGTTAAAGTAGATGAATATTCATAGAACACTTAAAAAAATTATTTAGAAACTGATGCGGACATCAGCCTGCCGTGTCTGCCACATTGTGGCTGAGAAAAGGCAAATTCACACGGACTATTGAGTCCTGTGGAGGAAAAGGGATGGCACGGCCACTCTCTCAACCAGAGAGTGCCCTGACCCTTGCCTAGACAGGCTTTTATTGCTTTTCTAGGCCCATTACATTGAGGATGGTCCTTATTTACTATGCACAGGTTCACTTTAGGTGGTTACCTTTTACAGAAAACAAAGGAGAGGATGTTGCTAATTGCATCAAAAAGGAAGGATATTTACAAATATAAAGGGAAAAGCGGTTGAACTGGTTACACTCATCCTTGGAAGGTTTAGCATAGATTTAGAAAGTTACCTTAAAGATATGCAGTAAACATTTGCTGCATCAATTCAGGATGAGGGAGTTTTAGCAAAAAGCAAGTCTCAAAGCAGCCTAGGTGCAATGCAGGCCTGATTCCCCAGAGAACCTATCTGTGGGTGATGGTCCTGTGTGCCAGACCTCGCTTTCCACTGGCCTTTCAGAGTGGGAGCTGGGCCCACGCCAAGCAGAGCAGTCTCCTATATTTTTCCCCTTGTTTTTAGTTACGACCACTATAGATACTGAAGCAGGGTGCAGCCAAGAGGAGGGCCCCAAGAAGGGATTTGTAATGGGGTCCAGGACTCAGGGTGTCCAGGAAATATTAGAAAAATGTATGTAGGATGTCTTCACCCCCACAGGCCTGAGCCAAGGGGGATGGGACACATGGAACAGGGCCATTCAGAGTTGTTTTGGGTAGCAAGAGCTTTGCAGCTAACCCCTGGCACAGTCATTTAACATATCTATAACCTTTAACTGGTTTCATGGATGTGTTAAGTAGCTGTGGCCATGCTTTGAGCCAGGGGGATGGGACCAAATTCCACCCAGGATGGGACTGGGAAGTAACTCCCCCTGGTTACAGGGCCTGCGTGAGAGTGTGGAGATGATTGGCTCCATGCCATGGGGCCACACCTGCCCAGACTTACTATGGCAGCCCAGTAAAGCTGGAAGAATACAGGGATGCTGGCAGGTGTAGCTGACTGTAGGAGAAGTCAGAAATGGGGCTGCAAAGGAAGATGGGCACTGGGATTAAAACCTAGGCCCAGCAGCCATAGAAAGAGGAGAGACCACACGGCTTCAAAGTAGTGGGGAGGACCACAAGGTTTTAGGAGAGAAGAAGAGACCACGTGGCTCTGAAGTAAATGGGAGAACCACGAGGCTCTGAAGCAAGTAGATAGATAGAGGTCCATGTGGTTCTGAAGTGGGGAAAAGAGACCCCGCGATTCTGAGGGAAAGGAAGAGGACCACGAGGTTTTGGAGTGCTTCTTCTTGCCACGCGGCTTAGGCAGCAGGAGAGACTTTGCCAGGAAGAAAGGGGAGAAAGGACTCTTGCTGCTGGGCCATGAGAAGGTGCCACACGGCTTTGGATTAACTGGAGATTGCAGCAGCCACACAGCGGATGGTGCCGGGAGCCTGAATCACGGACTTCTACATCTTTTCCTGAGACACGGTACCCCGGACTGGGCACAGGGAGAGGGAAGGACTGTGCATCTGTGGGTATTCTAGAGGACTTTAGTATCTTATTGAAGACATTAGGCCATTACTCTAAGTCTGTGTAACTTTTAAATAAACAATTCCTTTCCTTTTCACCAGTCTCTGGCATTGAGAGACGTCCTTCCTCTGGCGGCGGGCATTGCGAACCTAGCAGGTGGAGGCGTTGGGGAAGGAACCTCCAGAGACAGAAAGGCGGAATCCTTTCTGTAATAATTTATCATGAAGGAACCACCCCTGCTCCTTGCTCTGTAACAATACCACAAAGCTTGCTACTTGCTTGTCTCTCACCTGACCCTGGGAAAATAATTTGCAAATGCGTCAAAGTACACAGAGCATTACTATAATCAGTAAGCAACCAGCAGCTCTAAAGAACCACAATTTTCAGATTAAGCCCATCAATCATTGTCAGGCAGTAATGATCAAACAATAGATAACATTCAAAGAACAATGAGGGCTTCTTTAGAGTCAGGGTCAGAAGGCCAAAAGGCCATAAAACTTTGGGGAAACAAGCTCATTTCAGGCTTGGACCCTTATCATTTAAATTGAGAGCATTCCTAGCACAGCAGGTTTCACAGGATTTTATGCATTCTTTCTTAGGCCTGATCTCCCTGGGGAACCACCTGTTCCCGCCCATGGCTGCACTGCCCTCTGGCATTGTTTCAGGCTTAAGTCAGGCAGGGGAAGTAAAGCAGCCAAGAGATTAGGATACTTCTTACAGACAGAATGAGGACTCAGGCTATGTCAAAGCCAAGGGACCAGGGTCCATCACCCCCTTTTTCTATAGCCCTCCAAGTCCTTCCCTGAGGGCCCCCAAGTGATTGTACCTGTCTTAGGTCGTCGCTCCCTTGAGGAATCTTACCTGTCACTGGCTAACTGGTCAGGCTCAGGGCCAAGCAGGGTGAAGTAAAGTGGGCAGAGGCAGTGCTCCTGCCAGGGAGATAAGCTTCATCTCCTCAGTGGCTTAGCTGTCCTAAGGTCTCTGACTCAGCCTTAGCCATGGGGGATTACACTTCTGAAACCAGGCAGGGCAGTTCCCAACAAGAAACAATTCTAGGTCTATGCCATAACATAGTTTTATTCATCTTTTCATAGTTTTATTATAGATTCCCTCATAGTCTTAGTATCTAGTTACTGAACTTTGGATTAAAAACTATCAAAATAAATATTTGGTAATTGTTTTTAATATGGAAAGCTGAACTGTAATCTGATTAATATATCAAATCATAGCTGGGAAACTCAGAATTTAATCTGCATACAGAAAATCATTGAAAATGGGGTTTTTTGAACTTATCTTTTCTACAATTTACTTGGGAAAAGATATTTTTAGTCAAATGGTTAAACTATTTCAATTTCAGTGAACTCCAATTAATTCTAGGCTTTGAATACTTTTACCTCCATTCCCATTCATATAATTTTATGATTTCTTCTTAACTTTGCTCATGCATTTTTGATAGGTGGCCTGTCTTGTTATTTGTGACTGCGAGTGACTGATTACAATTCAGATTATATTGATAAATTATCTGCTCTTCACTTTCCCTTCTCATTCACCTCCAAATACCCAATCAAGTACCTTTAGAATGGTGTCATCAACGGTCTCCAGTGCACAGTATCTTTGTCATTAGGGTTGTGTAAAAATGCTTGCTAAGTGAAAAAAAAAATAAGTTTTCATCCTACTCTGTGAAAAAAATTATGATGACATAAACAGAATACTTTTTTTACTTTGTAGTACAAATAATTTTTTTCCAGAATACTGTGATATTCTTTTCCTACCTAGCAAATATTTGATTGAGTGAAGTGGGCTTCTTCATTTTAATATGACATATTTCTAATACTGTTCATTGTCTAGAAAGATGAAACATTCTGTGTTCTTACTGACGTGTCTATAAGAGGCTGTGATCTTTAGTTTTATTTGTTTCCTGTTCTCAATCTTTCCTATTTATTGAGAAGAGATTTGATAGATGTTAAGGAACACAGTTAAGGTCAATTACTATGAAGTCAGGGACTATAAACTCAATGGACTGCAGTGGCCAGGCCAGGAGACATTAGTGAGGTGAACCAGCAGGGGATTCTAGCCGGTGCATCTCCTTCTACATGAGGCAGCACGACTTAGCTGTAGCTGATTGAGCAATGAGGGAGGGCATTCCTGATATCGGCAGATGTTCCATTGTATCAGAAAATGCCAGAAATTAGTATTTTTATTTGGAATCTCTTGACTTTTTAAATGCTGATTTTGATTTTCTTTTAAGCTGCATAAGCCAAACTATAACATATATGCAGGGTGGAGTTGGCCAATCACAATTTGGTCCCACCGATAATTCATAATCACATTTAACAGCAATTCTCTACTAGTATGCAGACTCAAACCTGAAATTTCTTCCAAAGCCTCTTTATAAGTTAAAATAATAGGGAGCTGTTTAGGAGCTAATCCATATCAAAGGGAACATTTTTGAAATCTAGGGAATAGATGAACACTATAGGCATATGTTTCAAATAATTATTTGAAAATCCTACAGTTCAGAGATAGAAATAGGTGTTAAAGACAATAGGTTCTGAAGAATAGGTTATAGACATGTTAGTTAAGCATGACTTTTTTACTATGCTTTTTAATAGCCTCTCAGAGTCTTTAGTATGCCAACTTTAAGATATTTTTCCTCAATTCTAAGGGGTCATTTAAATTCAGATAAAGCTCTAGAAGGTTGCATTTCACTTTACATGAACAGAACCAACTACGCTGAACATTCAGATAGATGAAGAAGACAAAGATATTGTCATGCATCTATCAGAAAATAGAATTTTAAAAACAAGACCAATAATATTAGAAACAAGTAATCTTACAAACCCAATTGCTAATTTCATTTTTTCCATATAATCAATTCCTGTTCGGTTGACCTTGATTTACACAGTGGTCTACTTTTGTAAAGACAAGTGCCTCTGCATGAGAAGGGCTGCAAGTCCTGACTCGGTTCCTCAGACTAAACTGACGAGTGGGCGCTCGAGGTGGTGCCCCTTCCACCTGTACTGGTGAGGCTGCTACACGGTGACCCGCAGACCGTCAAGAACGCGTGGCACAGTCCTTATAGAAGCTATCATGTTTGAAGACTACAGTTTTGATTAATTTATTATAGTGATGAACAATATAAAAATGGGAGGTTATAGAATCTTCTTTGGGGAATTATAATACTAAACCAGTGGTTTTCAATCTGTGCGATGTAAGAATTTTTAAAACATGCAATACCTGACTATTTAGTCAGGGGCACTGATCTCTTTTCCCTTAGATTATCAACTAAAATAAAATCACAACAGTGAATATAATAATACCATCCCATGTGAATCAATCAAAATTATACTTATTTTTTGTCAGATAGGCAAAAAGTATATTTTTCGGTGTGCCACAGAATTTTAGCAGTGTATGTGTCATGAGATGAAAAAGATTGAAAACTGCTGTCTGAACTATTGACTAGATCTTTAGTTACTGATTACCCTGAGGTAAGAACTTATTATAGACCGCGAAAACATCAAAAATTTTCTGCAGGCTTCTAACTCATCCAATAAACTATGTGTCCATCAATCAACAAAGATATTTTTAAACCACAAAACAATACAGTTTATCACATTAACTTAGGGACAGTCACTATACCAGTCTTTGCACATGAGCACGAATATGTAGCTATGCATCCTGAAATGTAAATAATTGTTGAAATGTATTCATTTGAAGAACATTTTATATTTACATAATAGAAATAGGGAAACTTTAGCTTCTTCATTTTATTTAAATGACTCCCATATTGTGGCTTAATAAAATGACAGCTCATAAAAGTAGTGAGCTAGTAAAAATGCAGGAAATACTAAACATATCTAACTAAAAACAGCCTCTGTCCATTTTGAAGGTGAAAGAGTAAAACTCAGTTCCATCCAATGGCCAAAAGGTGATCTCCAAAAACAGGCTGCATGGAAAAAATAAAAATAAAAATCACATAGTTTTATTCTATTGCATTCGGGGCCTGAAAGTCATGTTATATATATGAACATTAAGTCATAGATACCAACCTGAGAACAAGAAATAGCTTCAGTTCTTGTTTAGCATAAGACTATTCCAGATGAAACAGTGGCAAGTAATAATTACTAAGGATTCTAGCTCTTTTCAGAAGTAAAGAACATTTGTTAAAACGAACAACAAAAAAAAGTCAGCCCTGGCCAGTTGGTTGAGCACTGTCCCGGGCACCTAAAGGTTGAGGGTTCAATTCCCAGTCAGGGCACATACCCAGTTGTGAGTTCATCCCCAGTTACAACACGTGCAAGAGGCAACCAAAGTATGTTTCTCTCTCACATTGATTTCTCTCTCTATGTCTCTTTTCCCCTGCCTTCCTCTCTCTCTAAAATCGAGGTGCATGTCCTTGGGTGAGTATTGAAAACAAAACAAGACAAGTCATTAGGCCACTGGGAAACAATAGTCTCTTGGTAATAAGCAGAATCTGAGCTCTCGGGGCACACACGCACGCCCAGGATGCATTACTTTTCTGCTTCTCATCAACATCTACATGAGATCAGGTTTCTTTCCAAAGTATTGAATTCTTTAATCTTTCATAAACTTTGTTGAATAGCAGTCTACATTTATATGTTTATTTTAAATACACGGTCACACACAGACACAAACATACAAATCTTGCCATCATAATACATTTACCACAGTAAAGCTGTTATTATCTTAATTGGAGTTTTACACATCACAAACATTTTATATAAACACGCATGTATGAGTTAAAACCATGCTTTGTGACTCAGATCGTTCACATTATCCTTCTTTGTAATTTAGTCTTCTTAATCTTCATTCATCAACTCCATTTCCTATGTCCAAAGTCTTAAAGTCAATTAGTTAAATGAAAACTATTTAAGTTGAACCTATCAAAGAAGAAAATCACAGTTTAGATCAAATGTTTTTCAAAGAAATGACATCAATATTTTATCCAGGCAGTTAAAACAGAGAAGCATTCAAGGTGAAGATTATCTGAGACTCACAAGAACAAATCTTAAAAAATAAAAGTTATAATACTTCAATATATTTAAACAAATGCATCCATTCCATGAATTTAAGTAGTTTGATCATTTTTATGACTCATAAAAGCAGCAAGGGAAATTTAGAAAGTTCAAAGAAATGGGAAAAAATGAAATTCCAAACAAACATAAAAGGAAATGTTGCATTTGCATAATTTTTCACACAATGGCAGGATCAAAGATGACAGAGAAAACATACAGGCACTTTTAGAGGAAATTATTAAGCTGGTGTTTGTTTATTGTGACAGGGTTTACCTTAATTAGCAATAAGACATGAATTTGGATTCTTATTCTTTCTCTACTCATTTTACAATATATTAAAATATTTAATTTTGTATGTGCCATTTTATGACTATTAGTTATCCCTGTTTTAGTTTTGTTTGTTTCTTAAATAGCAATCAAATATCATTGTCATAGTTCAATTCTCCTAAACTATCTTGACAGAATTTTTCTTTGAAAAGCAAATATTTTTCTGTCACTAATAATTCTCGATTTCCCTTATCTTAAACACACATGAACACCAGTTTCAGAATAGCTCTTTTAAATATGAAAAATTACATTATACTGCAATCTTTTCTGAAACAGATTAATATATTAATCTTGGTAATAAGCAGAATCTAGAACAGATGAATATGTTAATCTATTCTAGAAATAGGCAATTGTGCATAAAACTCTTTTTGCTAGAAAATGCTTCACATTATACCACAGAGGAATATTGTCAAACTCGTTGGCAGGTTGGGCAGTTGATTTTTGGAGAAGATAAGTCCTTTTCTCAAGGACTGAGTACTAGGAAGGGATCTCTAGAAGAAAGTTTGCGGTCAAATCATATTTATTTTGAAGTTTCATATGTGCTGCTTACTGTATCCCTTATCCAGTCAGAGTGTGGGTCAAGCTAGCAGCTTAAATATAACATTTAACACATTATCAAAACATAGAGCTTTTTCTCACATCTTGATTTCACTAATTTGTGTACTTTTATGGAACTTATCTACTTTGTATCAAAGAAAAAAGCACCCACTCGAATGCTTTACATATCTTAGCACTGGTAACAGGAGGTCGCGCGTTTGCTGGAGAAGGCAGGCAGAAAAGGACATGCACTTTTATGGCGCCTTGAGTGTTCGAGATTTATAACAAGTCATTGTTATGCAAGCTAGGCATTGCTTGCTTCACTATCAGAAATCTCTCATCTCCAAGTCTTCCAAATCTAGTTTTGAATCTTTAAATATTCATAGGTATTTTTTCTTTTTGATATCTCATATGTCTCTTTTTAATATTTTTTGTGTATTTTTTATTGTTGTTCAAGTACAGTTGTCTCCATTTTCACTTGCCCCCCGACCCCACCCCCAGCCTCTCACCCACCCCCTCTGGCTTTTTCCATGTGTCCTTCATACATGTTCTTTTTTAATTATATATTTTGACTTATGTCCCTTTAGAGTTTATGGAGAGATTTGTGTGCTTGATAAATCCCCAAGAAAGACTCTACAGGAACATTGTCTATAGATTCAAAGGGACAATTATTGCAAATAAGTCATTCATTATAATTAATGATGTTCCTTTATAAAGTGCAGAGAGAAGCTTTTCTCACAGAATGGCATTATCTAGCAATTCAGCCAGGACTCAGAAGTTAATACAGCTGCGTACACATATGCAGGCAACCTCTGCAGGGAAAGCAGACAGACTGGCAGAGCCAGATAAAAATAACAACAACGATGTAGGACACGGCAGGGGGCAACTTTTTCATTTATTCAGTTGAGACTAGCCCATGATTTTGATAAAAACATATGCTTTTATAATGCAGCGGTTTGAAGAGGTGAGTGTTTGTTACAGGAGATAACCAGAACCCTATAAACATCCAACAGAGCAAAGGCAGGCACTGACTTCTCCGCACCTGTCGTTACTGGAAAGGTCCAGGAAGCCATGAAGACAAAAATAATCCAGACTGGTTTTAAACCAAATCTATCCCGGTCAACAAGAGGATCATGAATCAGGCCCACAGGGAGTGAAATTCTGTTGCTGCATGGTGATACTAACCCTGATTACACTTAGAACCCGGGAGAGTAAGACTGGCACAGGGGATGTTAAACACCCGTTGTAGGCAGTCCAATTTACTTAACCACGCAGAGTGTCTCTGTGGATAATGTGCTGGGACATACTAAGTAAACTGTCAAAAACAAACAATGAAAACATATAATTCTATATATGTCATCAAAAATTTTTTAAAAACTGTTTTACTTATAATAAAATGTATAATGCAATGGAGTTCAGCTTTCAGAAAAACTGAGATTCCAAAACAAATATTTTTAAATCTTTTTTCTGTAAATTAGTTCTGTTTTAATATAGCATTTTTTTTCTTTTTATTGTTGTTCAAGTACAATGTCTCCATTTTCCCCCCACCACTCCCTCCACCCGAGCCACCCCCACTTCCTGCCATTGATCTTACTCTTTTGGTTTTGTCCATGTGTCCTTTATATATGTTCCTGAAAAAAATCTTCACCTATTTTTCCAATTATTTTAAGACAGTAGGAAGTTTTGATGGGATAAAAGTGAATAAATCTGAATAAAAAGCTGAAGTTTTGGTCTTAGATAAGGGAAAATAAAAGATCCTGGCTTATTTTACAATGTAAAACTTTCCAGATGGCCCTGAAATTCATGTTATTTTGGGGGATGCAAAACTTTTCTGAATGTAAATTTTTTTCAGGGTAAGATCATTGAAATGTACCAGATCAGACAGGGGGGAAAGGTAAAAGAGAAATGCCAGTGCTACTACGTCAACTTAAAAATTTATTTAAATTAAGAATTTGTTTGGAGCTTGTGAAATGTCCATTAAGTCTCATCTCTTAGGTTGTTAATTTAAAGACAATACAAGCACATGCATAATCGTAGCAGCACTATTCACTACAGCCACCATAGACCCTTGAAGCAAACCAAATGTCCATTCACTGGTGGATGGATAAGCAAAATGTGGTTTATACAAACAATGGAACGCTATTTAGGCTTTTAAAAGAAAGGGCATTGTGACATGTGCAGCAACGTGGATGAATCTTTAAGATATTACACCATGTAGAAGAAATGAGACTCAAAGGGACACATGTTGTATAATTCCACTTATCTGAGGAATCTATAGTATCCAAACTCATAGAGAGAAAGAAGGATAATGGTGACTAAGGACTACAGGAAGTGGGAATGGGAAGCTGTACAAGGAGTATAGAGTTTCATTTCTGTAAAATGATAGAAGTTTTGAAAATTGTTTGCATGACAAAATGAAAATATTTAACATTACACAATTGTACATTCGTTGGAGTTAATAATGTTAACTGCATTTTATTAATACACTTAATAGTGGTTAAAATGGTAATTTTATGTTGTATGTATTTTACCACAGTTAAGAAAAAAATAGACATTATCACCACAAAATGGAGCATTTTTGGTTAACATTTTTAATACTATGGGTATACTATAATAATGAGTTAATTATATATCCTCTAATTTAAACAAATTATTTAAAATTTTTAAGTAGAAAAAGTAATTTTCCAAGTGTACCACTATCAGATAAGTAGATGCAGATTTTCCAATGAGGCCTTTTTAAACCAGAGTAATTCACACTGTGTGGCTTAGCATGAGAGCAACAATGGGTGCAGAATGCTATCCTGTGCACAGTAAGACTTCAACAACAGATCTTTCTGGAATTAAAAAGAAAAGCAAAATTGTATTTTGAATAATTATTTGCGGTTACTGTGAACTAAGTTAGATATTACTGAATCAGTTTGGAAATTACACTATGAGAGAACTTACTAATAGAAAATTACGACCTGGCATTTGGTTTTCATGTCTACCTATTTCCTTGGTTAGTTGTTGCAATATCTAATACCAAAATCAGGGAATAAAATGAATAGGCTAATTTATTGTCTTTGGATTAAGAGTTGCAAGATGAAGGGAGATTTTTGAGTATTTACGAGGTCTCCAAACAATTTTTATTCATAGAGTGATGTAAGTTTTATCAAAGTTTCTAAACTTAACCATCATTGCTATGTCTCATAACCCTTGTTAATATTGTCTTTACATATAATATGTAATCACTTAATGAACTTGACTATTTTTTAAAAGGTAGCAGAATGAATTTTATTTAAAGAAAAAGTAATTTCCACTGCAACACTGGCCCCCATTTCTCTTATCACTCACCCAAACTTTACAAATGAAATGAAAGACCTACCAGCTCTGAGCATGCACTCATGCACACGAATATAAACATGCACACACCTTTAACTTTTGAACTACCAAGAGAGAACAACATTAGCAGAAAAGTCCTTTGATGAATGATAGAGTTTTAGGATGACACATTTTTTCCAGCTGTGAGATATAATTGACATACAATGTTATGCAAGTTTAAGATGTATATGTTGCTTTGATATACTTATATACAGCCAGATGATTACCATTAGCTAACAACTGCATCATGTCACATAATTACCATTTCTTTTTTGTAGTGAGGACAATTAAGATTTACTTTCTTTGCAACTTTCAAGCATATAACAAACTATTATTAACTATAATCATAAGGCTGTATATTGGCTTCCCAGAACTGATAACTGGAAGTTTGAACTCTTTGCCCAACATCTCCTTCTTTCCTTTACCACCCAGCAGGCCCTGGTAACCACCATTCTATTCCCTGTCTTTATGAGTTTGCCTTTTTTTAGATTCTACATATATGTGAGACCATACAGTGTTTGTCTTACTCTGTCTGACTTATTTCACTTAGCATAATGTCCCTGAGGTCCATTCATGTTGTTGCAAATGGCAGAATGCTCTCCTTTCTCATGGATGGATAATATTCCATTTCATATATATCAATATTATTTATTTATTCATCTGTAGACAGACACGTTGTTTCCATATCTTGGCTATTGTGCATAATGATGCAATGAATATGAGAATGCAGATACCTCTTCAAGATCATGATTTCATTTGCTTTGGATATACACCCAGAAGTGGAATTACTGGATCACCTTGTAGCTCTATATTTAATTTTTTGAGCAACCTCCATAGTATTTTACATAGCGGCTATACACACCAACAGTGCACAAGAGTTCCCTTTGTGCCACATCTGATAAGCAGTTGTTAATTCTTGTCTTTACGATAACATAATAGGTGTGAGGCAATATATCATCATGGTAGTGATTTGCATTTCCCTGTTAGTGATGTTGAGCTTATTCATTTATAATTTTTATGGAATTTATTGGAATGACAGTGGTTAATAAAATTGTACAGTGTTCAAGTGTACAATTCTTTAGTACATTATCTGTATATTGTATTGTATGTTCATTACCCAAAGTCAAGTCTCTTTCTCTCATTTATCCCCCCTTCACCCTCTTCTATCTGCCTTCACCCCACTTTTGCCCTAGTAATCACTACACTGTTGTCTGTGTCTGTGAATATTTTGCTTCATCCTTTCACCTTTTTTTGCCCAGTCCTCCAACTCCCCACCCTCTGAGAACTGTTTTCTATATTTATGAGTCAGGTTTTTTTTCATTTAATAGTTGATAGAGGAGGTAAGAACATACAATGTGGTAAAGATAATCTATTCAATAAATAGTGTTGGCAAAATTGGACAGATGCATGCAAAACAGTGAAACTAGTTCACCTTCTTAAACCATACACAAGAAGAAACTCGTATGGGTGTCCAATCTGCGGCCCACTGGCCACATACTGCTCAGGATGGCTATGAATGTGGCCCAACACAAAATCATAAATTTACTTAAAACCTTTTTTTTGCTCATCAGTTTTCATTAGAATTTTTGTGTTAGCATTTGAACTGTTCTTCCAGAGTGGCCCAGAGGCACCAAAAGTTTGGACACTCTTGGAAAGACTTACATGTAAGACTTGAAACCATAAAAATCCCAGAAGAAAACAGAGAGAGTAAAATCTCTGACATTTCTCATAGTAATATTTTTTTCTGTTATATCCCCTCAGGCAAGGAAAAAAAATAAACAAACATGACTACATAACTAAAAATTTTTGCACAGCAAAAGAAACCATCAGCAAAATGAAAAGACAACCCACTGAATGGGAGAACAAATTTGCCAATGAAATATTTGATAAGAGGTTAAATACCCAAAATTACAAAACTCAACACCAAATAAACAAACAATCCAATTAAAAATGGGCAGAGGACCTGAATAGACACTTTTCCAAAGAGGACATAGAAATGGCCAATAGACATATGAAAAGATGTTCAATGTCACTAATCATCAGAGAAATGCAAATAAAACCACAATGAGATATCATCTCACATGGTAGAATGGACATCATAAATAAACCAACCAACTATTAGTAGTGAAGATGTGGAGAAAGGGAACCCTTGTGCACTGTTGGTGAGAATGCAGACTGGTGCAGCAACTGTGGAAAGCAGTATGGAGTTTCCATGAAAATTCAAAATAAAACTGTCTTATCACCCAGCAATTTCACTTCTGAGAACATCTCTGAAAAACCCAAAACATTAATCCTAAAGAATATACGCACACCTATGATGATTACAGCACTATTTACAATATTCAGGTTGTGGAAGTACTCTTCAGTTGATGAGTGGATAAAAGCCAGTGGTTCATATATACAGTGGAAGACTACTTGGTCGTAAAAAGGAAGGAAACCTTGCTTTTTGTGAAATCATGAATGGATGTGGAGAGTATTATGCTAAGTGAAATAAGCCTATTGGAGAGAAACAAATACCGTATGGTATCTTTTATATGTGGAATCTAATGAACAAAATAAACAAAAATAGAAGCACCTTTTAAAATATCTATTGGCCACTTGTATGTCTTCTTTGGAAAACCATCTACTCAGTTCCTCTGTCCATTTTTTAATCATTATTTTTGTTATTGAGTTGTATAAATTCCTTATATATTTTGGATATTAACCCCTGATTAGTCATATGATTTGTAAATATGTTTTCTCATTCTGTAGGGTGCCTTTTCAATCTGCTGATTTTTTTTTCTTTTGCTATGCAGAAGCTTTTTAATCTGATGTCCCACTTGGTTAAATTTGCTTTTGTCTATTTTGCTGTGGGGTCATATAAAAAACATCATTGCCAAAACCAAGGTCAAGAAAAATTTTTCCTTATGTTTTCTTCTCAAGAGACTTACAATTTTACATCTCACATTTAATTCTTTAATCCATTTCATGTTAATTTTTATGTAGAGCGTAAGATAACTATCCAATTTTATTCTTTGACATATTTACAGATAATCTTATAAAACGACAAATTTTTTATTATAATTAATATTAAACTTCTTTTTGAACACTTTCTCAAAGCAGTAGAATGACTCCCAATGGCATTTCATATATTTTCTTTAAATTCCCAAATACTGAAATAGTAACTTTTGAAAATATAATAGTGGGGTTTGAAAAAAATTGATATATTGGACTTCATCAAAAAATATTAAAAACTAACAGAGAATGTACATCACCAGATGTGAACTTTTGTGTAAACTATGGAGTTTGGGCCAATATAATGTGGCAATGTAGCTTCATCAATTTTAGCAAAAGTGCCCCTCTGGTGGGGGATGCTGACCGTGGTTGGGGAGGGGGCTGAGCATGTGTCAGGTCGGGGCATATAATAAATTTCTCTGTAAACATTAAACTGCTCTCCCCAAAAGATTTTAATAGTAATAATAAATTTAATTTTATACTCAAACATTTCTTAAAAGAAACCCCCCCCTACACACAAGGCAAATTAATGAAAAAAACCTACCTCTATCAAAATATATCTTTGAGGAACTGAACAGAGAAGCCACAGACTGGGAGAAATTTTTGCAATGCATATATCTAGTAAACTGCTAATATCTAGAATATATAAGGTACCCTTAATTCAATAATAAAAAAATAAACAACCCAATTAAAAATAAGCAAATACTTTAAGAAAGGCCAATGAGCACATGAAAACATGTTCAAAATAATTAATCATCACAAGATGCAATTTAAACTATACTTCACTCCAATTAGAATGGCTAAAATTAAATGCCCAGAAGTACAAATATTGGCGAGAATGTTCCTCTTAATGTAAAATGTTTGAACCATTTTGAACAAAAAAAAGTTTGCTAGTTTTTCTCCGATACAGCAATTTCCTCCATTTATTCAAGATAAATGAAAATGCATGCTCATAATACAAGGATGTTTATCACAGCTTTATTCATAATGATCAAAGACTGGAAAAAACTTAAATGTCCAAAAAAAAAAAAAGAGAGAGAGAGAAAGAATGTATAAATCATGGCACATTCATCCAATAGAATACCACTCAGCAGTAGAAAGAAATAAACTATTGATGGACACAACCATACAGATAATCTAAAGCACATGTGGATGGGTGAAAGCCATTCATAAAAAGAGTACATACTATATGATGCCATTTATATCAATTTCAATAACAAATAAAATTACAGATGCTCTTTGATTTATAATGTGGTTATGGCCTGACAAATCCATCACAAATTGAAAATAGTGTAAGTCAAAAATGCATTAATACACCTAACCTCCTGAACATTGTTGCTTAGCCTAGCCTGCATTAAATACCACATGAGCCTACACATGGGCAAAATTCTCTTGTTACTCATGACCAGTGTCATGACAAAGTATTGTACAGAATACCACTAGCCTGAGAAAAGACCAAAATTTAAATTCAAGGTAGAGTTTCTACTGAATACCTATCACTTTCTCACTATCCTAAAGTCAAACATTGTAAGTCAAACCACAGTAAGTCAGGGACCATCTATAAACTATAGAGATAGAAATAAGAACAATGTTTATTTCTGTGTCAGGGAAACTGACTTGGAAAGTGCACAGTGAAACTTTTTGCAGTGATAGAAATAGTCTATAGCTAGATGAGAATGTAAATGAAATGGGTATATATGTTTGTTAAAACTGCAAATTTAAGTTCTGTACATTGAAAATTTTACCTCAGTTAAAAAAAAAATATTAACATATATACAAGGTAGAATAACTACAGGGTGAAAAGGGTCTTCCAGATATGTTTCATTGAGGAATTTGAGATGAAGAGATTATCTGGATTATGCTGGCAGGCCCAAGGATTTTTATAAGAGGGAGGCAGGAGGGTCAGAATCAGAGATATGGCAATGGACACAGAGGCTACAAAGAGAGGGAGATTTCAAGGCCCCACACTCTGGCTTTAATAATGGAGGAAAGAGCCATACGTCTAGGAATGCAGTCAACCTCTAGAAGCCGAAAAAGGCAAAGAAACAGATTATCTTCTACATTTCCCAGAAGAAATAAAGCATGAGCAACATTCTGATTTTTGCCCAGGGAAATCTATTTCAGACTTCCGACTTCCAGAACTGTACTGATTTAAGTCTGGTTTGTGGTAATTTGTGACAGTTTGGATGTGGATAAAAAATGTAATTGGATAATATAGTTTATAAAACAAGTCACTATTTTACATAATAAAGTAGATAAAAATACAACTATGTATATCATATACAATGCCAAAAAGAATAATTTAAACAAATATTATCTTTAGAAGATCAAATAACTTTATAATACAGAAAAGTAAATGAGCTCTAAGCCATTGTGCTCTCATAAAAACCAGAAGTGATATTTTTGTCTGTCTGAAACATTTTCTTATTGCTATAGTCCATAAGCACTTCAAAATAATGAATTATCATCAATATCATATTCTTAGATTATATATTAAATTCACAAAGATAAATCAGAGGTTTGATGATATTAGAAAGAGCAGTGGGAAAATTCATTAAATGTACTTTGTCCGTGAGTAAAGGAGGTTTTGATTTATCGATACTCTGCAGATTAACCTGAGACTCCATGGAGCAGTGAGGCAGAGTAGCAAACCCGACTTGAGAGAATTTGAAAGAACAACCTGAGGAGAAGTTAGAAAATTGATCATTCTTCACCACTTTTTTGTGGGGCCACACAATAAAATAAGAAAATATGACACATTTTTCCAATTTGCTTAAGTAATGATTACTTTTTAAATATTTTTTAGAAAACCAAACATTTTATGAAATAGACTAAAATTACATGTGCGCATTATTATGCCTATGTAAGTAAGGGAAAAATTTAAGGTAGAGATTTATCATTTGTACTATTCCATGAGCATGAGCAATGAAAGAAATGATCCATCTTAACATAACCCCCTATTTTTTGAGCTTTTGTGATCATGTCTTCCTTGAAGCAGATGAGGAGGGTGCAACAAAGAATTGTACAAAAAGAAAATGGATTCTATTCTTAAATATCAACTGCTCATCTGACTTTCTCCAATGAGTAAGGAAGAGCTTTAAATACGTTTTATGCAATGTGTTTTTTATTTGCTATGCAGAGATTTCTTACTCCCCATTCTCTTTTTCCTTTCTGTCATATATATTAAAGTAATATAGTCGAAATATTCCTCAATAGCAGCTAGAAAATTATACAGTCTTCACTCTATACTGTTTCAACACTAACAAACATTATTCATTTTCCCTTTATACATTACTGTATTTTAAACCAAATTTGCCATAATAAGAAATACAATTACATTGCCACAAACAAAAGCATAATAGAGAATCATCAATTAACCAGAATCATTTTCTCATTTTTCCTCTGCATATATATTTTGCATATAAAATTTAATCACAAGACCAACAACCAAATACATTTCCAGGCTTTGTCCTATAATTTGAATAGATACATCCACTGCTCCATTCCTTCCTATAAAAACAGCCCAGAGTTCACTGATATTCTGAAGGATGACCCAGAGACCAGACAGGCCCCTTAATCATCCCCAAAGATTTAATAAATGCTTAAGATGTGCACAAGAATTTATTTGTAATAGTACCATTATTCATAATGATATCAGAAAGGAAAGTAATTTTCTAAATATTATGCCATGTTCTCTTTAGTGGAATATAGTATAATATATTCCATAATAGCAAACCATTAGCATTATATAGCAAGTTTTAAAAAATAATTACAAAATAGTTGGTAGAGCAAGGTCCCATTTTCCAGTTGAGAACACATCCCAATATTTCCTTAACTTTCCTTAGTTTTCTTTTTTCCTTTACTTCTTTTGCATATCTGTTTTTTTTTCTTTTCTTTTACCAAGGTTTTATTTTTTTCAGTGTTACTGAAATAATTGACATACATCACTATATAAGTTTAAGGTGCACAGCATGATGCTTTGATTTTTACATATTGTAAAATGATTACAATAGATTTAGTTAACATTCATCATTTCATATAGATATAATAAAAAGACAAAAAAATATTTCTCCTAGTGGTGAGGACTCTTAGAATCAACTCTTAACAACTTTCCTATATATCCTACAGCAGTGTTAACTGTACTCATCATGCTGTACGTTACGTCCCGATGCTTCATTCATATTTTAACTGGAAGTTGGTACTTCTTGACTTGTTTCACCAACTTTGCCCGTGTTCAACCCCAAGTACACTGCATTTTCTACAAAATATAATCCAATTTCCTGAGTAAAAATATTTTTAAACTATATTGACAATGTTATTCTGAATGCCCACATAGTTTTAAAATCTTCATTGAGGATATTGTTATTGATTTTAAAGAGAGGGGAAGGAAGACAGACAGAGACAGACACAGAGACATCGATGTGAGAAACAGCATTTGGCTGCCTCTCATACTCACCTCGACTCAATCAGGGATTGAGCCCACAATCTTTCCGAGTACAGGATGATGCTCCAAGCAACTGAGCCAACCAGCCAGGGCAAGAACACCTACTCATTAAGTAGTCTAGTTTCATAATCCTCTACTACATATATGTAAAATGTGTGTGTGTGTTCTGCATTCTCTGCATTCAGTTGATGAATCAAACCAATTAGTATATTTTAATTCCTAAAAACTTACGGTCTCTAACATCAACACTAATAAAAACAAAACATATTTAAAGAAACTCACATGATGTATCAAAGAATATTAATTGTTAAGTCCTGGGTGTACAAAAATTTGAAAATATTAATTAATATGAAGATAGAAGCCATCAAAGGAAAGCGATTTAAATATAAATCATATTTTTGTATTCAAAGTCAAGTGCTATAGTTTTTACACCTGGCACTACCATGGAAAACACTCAAATAATAAAACAGATTCTTGTCTAATAAAATAATTTCTTCATATTTATAATATTCATATTAACATTTCTTATTTTATTTGGATAACTGTGTTAGAGACAATTTGAAAAGCATTTAATAAATGGCAACTTGACAAAGCAGAAATATGTTATTTTCAACCCTTTTGCACTTGGTTTAGATGATGCTTCTGGGTTGATAAAAGAAAAGAAATGTTGCAGCTTAAGTATCTGACAATGTTATGTTCTTTAAGGTAATTCTTTTAGATCTATTGTCATAGAAGAATACTCCTTTGTGATTTAAATAATATTTGCTAAGGACATTTCCAACATATATTACTTACATATTCTCAAAACAAAACAAAAGTTACAGTTAAATATATCTGGGAAGTATTGAGTGTCAAATTATCACTTGAAAATCTACCCATTCAAATATTTGAGAGATCCTGACATAAGGAACGGTTTCAAGAATATTTAAGTATACTCTAGTCTTTTCTTGAATATCATTTAAAAAGTTCAAAACACGTAACCTGGGCTGGACATGGAGTATGCAAAGAACCATGAGGCTCACATAACTCAGTCTGCTACTAGGCTTGCATTAAATGGAATAATATATATAGAATAGCCAAAGTGAGGATTTGACTTGTTATAATTTGAATATGATCCCAGTTCATAAAATTTTCAAGAAAAATGACCTTGCTGAAAGAATAGTCATACTTGTAGCTCTACATTATAAAGAAGCATATAAAATATTTTCCTTTCTAGTTAAGAAAAAGAAGGTAAGAGGAAAAGTGATGCAGTATTTTAAGGAGGAAATGAATTCAGAAGATATAAGGTAAAGATGATTCAATGAAGTTTTCTGAGTCCCAACATAAAAACGAACACACAGAAACTGGATTCACCCTCCTGACTGAAAAAAACAACAAAATCCCATAAAACACTGTCTCAAGACATTGGACCACAGGCAACAGGGGCAATGCTGGGAACAGTTGGGAAATAAATTAAGTGAGCCGTAAGACTGACCCAGAGGCCCTGGCTGGTGGGGCTCAGTGGGTTTGGCATCTTCCTGAACCTGAAAGGTCTCTGGTTGGATTCCCAGTCAGGGCACATAACTGGATTATGGGCCAGGTCCCCAGTTGAGAGGACGTAAGAGGCAACCATTTGATGTTTCTCTCGCACATTGATGTTTCTCCCTCTCTCTTTCTCCCACCCTTCTCCTCTCTCTAAAACTAAATAAATAAAATCAAAAAAAAGACTTACACAGTACTGCCTGGATAAAGTTTCCAAGCAGCACTGTAGGAAGAGCAGACCATGGTGCAGAATGAGGTGAGCTTCCTGAATTAAGTAGACTGAGCAAGGAATCCAAGAAGGCCAAAGCGTTCAGAGTTTGCCTAGAAAAGAGAGGACCAAAAAGAGACCAGTTCAGATATATGCCTAGTTCCCATCTGAATATTAAGCTGAATGTTCGTCAATGAAACTTTTAAGGAAACTACACAAGGCTAGGTGAAGAGCTGCCCAAACAGATCAGAAGAAATAGTCACCAAGGTTCACATGCATCAATTTTGGTGATAAATAATACCCAAAATTAAATAATACCCAAAATTAAGAGCAAGAGTCAATCAATAAAATCACACCAGAATGACACACTATAATAGATTTATCAGATAAAGACATCAAAATTATTATAATTGTATTTCAGAAGCTCAAGGAGCCACAAGATATTAGAATATGTTGAGAAGTGATAAGGACAATATAAAGCAGATCTAAATTGTAGTTCTAGAGATGTAAACTCCAATATCTGAGATGAAAGATGCACTAGGTGAGATAAATAAACAAAATTAGACATCACAAGACATCGGTGAAGACATAACAATGGAAACCATGCAAAATGAAACAACAGAGAAAAATGAGTGAAAAAAAACTGAACAGAGAGAGTATCAGAGAGCTGAAACTTCCTCATATATGTATAATGAGAATATTAAAGAGAAGCAAGGACACGAAAAGTATTTGAAGAATTAATGGCCAAAGTTTTCAAACTTTGATGAGAACTAAAAACTTGAAAATCCAAGAAGCTGAACCCCAAAAAGAAGAAAACTCCAGCAAGACAAATCACAATCAAATTGCTTAAACCAAAAGACATAAAACAGACAATCCAAAGACAGCAGCTTTATTGCCATCACTAAGCTCAACTAATGAATGATTATCTTTAAAATATGAAAAAAAAATAATTCTGCCAACCTAGAATTCTCTATACATGAAAAACATCTTTCAAAACAGAAAATGAAATACTCTTTTAACCATATTAAATCTGAAAAAAATCATCAATATATCTGAATATATGTCCAAAGAAAATACTCAGAATGAAAGAAATTAATACTAGATAGAAATATAGATCTATGAAAGAAATGGAGAGACTAAAAATAGTAACTATGTAAATAAATACACTTTATTTTATTTTTAAAACTCTTTAAAGGATAAGTGACTATTTAAAACAAAAATAATAAAAATATATGAGGTTTATAACATATCAAAATAAAATATACAACCAGACACTAGCAAAACAACCAGAAGGGAAAAATGAGAGTACACCATTATAAGATTCTTATACCATACATGAAATAATGTGCAATATCACTAAAAGGGAGTCAGTGATAAATCAAAGACATACATTGTAAAACATGTCAACCATCACTTTAACAAAAAATTGTAGCCAATAAGCCAACAAGTAAAATGAAAAGAAATCATAAAATATTATCCAATTAATTGATAAAAAGAAAAGAGAGAAAAAAGAATAAAAATGGATCAAATGGAAAAGAGAGCAAGATTTGTAGTATGAAAACCATATCCATAATCATACTAAATGTAAATGTTAAAACATCCCAATTAAAAGACAGAGATTATTGCATTAGATGAATAAACAATACTCTATTGTCTGCTGCCTATAAGAAACCTACTTTAACATAACTAAAACATTTTTCAGTCAGATAAAAAAATGATGCTAATACTAGTCAAAAGAAAACTTTGGTGGCAATAATTAATATCAGGCAAAATAAGCTTTAGAGCAAGAATTTTAATTGGGACAAAAAAGGTCATTTCATAATGATAAGGGGCCCAATTCATGGAGAAGATACAATTAACCTTAAATGTTTGACTGCAGTAAAAGACCTTTAGGACATATGACATAGCAACTGATAGAACTAAAAAAAAGTTAGACAAATTCACAATTATAGTTGAAGATTTCAATACCTCTCTCAGTAATTAATAGAGTAAGTAGACATAAATTAGTAAGAATTTAAAAGTTAGCCTAGATCGCCACGGTAGAAAGCATCGCCTCACTTTTCCTAAATTTGTGTAGTTAAAATTTAAGAATGTTTTAAATATGTATTCCCATAAAAAAGGGAAAAAAGAAAAATATGAAAAATATCTTCTATCATAATTAAAGAAAACATATTTCTGAAAAAAAAGACGTTATAAGAGGAAATTTTTTTACTGGCTAAACTTTGAATGATGAGGAGGGTGCTAGTAACATTTTTTCTTAGAAATTTAAGCATAAGTTTGGAGCCAATATACTCAACTTTTAATTGTCTTAGTTTCTTCTTCTAATTTATAAGTTTATTTAGCCTGTGCTGCTTTGAAGAATTCAGTTAAATCTACCAATAAAAAGCTTCCACAAAGTGATTTTTATATACCTGCTCTAAATAAAATAGATTATGAGAATTTTATATTTTATAGTAAGAAAAAGTACCAGTATATTTTCTAGTACCTATAATCCAAAAAAATATATAATTAGAAAAGATTAAATACTGGTAAGTCCTAGATAAAATTTCTGCTAATTATTAATAATATACTTGAAATAGAAATCATGACTTTAACCAGAGCTTTTTTTTATAGAAAAAGAGTGATAAAATACAACTGGTATAAAGAGATCCTTTTAGGGTACTCGTTGCTAATTCCTTATAATAAGAGTTTGACTTTGGTCCTAGTAGTTTCTAAATGAAAAACTCTTAACATAAGCTTTCAGTATAATGTGTTAGCGTCTGATGATCTGATGACTCTTCCATTGGACCGTGCGTTCCTCTTGATGCTCACCCTCATAAAAATGTGTGAAATTACTTTATCACATCGTATTTTGTGAAGTCCATTCACTTTACAAAGAAAACACGTTTTCAAGATATCTCAGGTAAGTAAATACTAGTGAAAGTCAAGTGTCAAAAAGTTCAGACATAACACATAAAACCAGTGAATCACTAAAGTAAGAAGTAGTAAAATATATTGTGCATACATTAAAAAATAAAAACAGTACATATGAGGAGCTTCCCAGACAAGAAAAAGCTGAAGGGTTTATCACAACCAAACCAGTATTATGTGACATGCTAAAGAGTTTTATTTAAGAAGAAGAAGAAAAAATTATTAAAAATATGAACAATAAAATGGTAGTAAATACATATCTATCAACAATTGAATCTAAAAAACAAAATGAAAAGCAGAACAGAAACAGAGTCAGATACAGACAACATTTTCACAGTTACAGATGGGAGGGGGTTTGAGGGGATGGGATGAAAATGGCGAAAGGGTTGAGAAGTACAAATTGGCTGATACAGAATAGTCATGTGGATGTAAGTACAGCACAGGGAATATAGTCAATCATATTCTAGTAACTGCATGGTGTCAGATGCGTACCACCTGGATGATCTCTTTGTACGTTATATAATGTCTGATCAGTGGAGTGCACACCTGAAGCTAATATGATGTGGTATGTCAACGGTAGTTGAAAAAATCACTTACATAAGAAATAAATCACTACTTCCATGCCTTTTACAAAAAATAAACAAATATATTAACTTAAAAAAAAATTTGCAAACCGGAAACAATTGTGGGATATAATACTGTTATGAAGAAGCTTATAGAGGGGGAAAGTAGTGACTGCTTATTATTCACAGGGATTGGTTACAATATTGGAATTTTTCACAGTGATTACCTCATATCAACCTTGGGAAACTAAGTTTTGCTTAGGATTTCCAGACACATAAGCCAGAAATGACCCAGGTCAAGTTAGTCTTGCAAAATAAGCTAAATTAAACTTTGCTTGTATGATTGAACCGCTTTTGTCTGCTCAGGGAATTTTCAAGGTTGGCCTCCATTTGTGTTTGATCTTAAAAGCAATGGAATATATGTATTTGTCTTTGATATCTAATGACTGCTTTGACACATGATTCTACATATGCATAATTTCTCCAGAGATACTGTGAGGCACTGACCTGATTATTTCTCAACCTCCACACTAAGCACTTTTTATGATGGGAAGAAAACCTTTTATCCTGCAATTTACCTAAATTTATTTAACTCCTCAAGCTTAATTTGAACTTCAATCTCTAGAACTCTGAAAGCTGTCTACTTTTCCTAAGAATGCTACCAGTTAAGGAGGCGAATTAGATGTGTACTTGAAGATCTATGAAGAAGAAATGATTCAACCACTTTAATTTAGGATATACAGGTTATAGACTTCTGTATACCAATATTTTCTATGCTCTGAAAAGTATACTAAAGCAATTAAAAAATAAATAAAATTAAATTAATTTTTACTAAAGTGCAATATTGTGTAAAGTGC
Organism: Desmodus rotundus; assembly: GCF_022682495.2. NCBI lineage: Eukaryota > Metazoa > Chordata > Mammalia > Chiroptera > Phyllostomidae > Desmodus > Desmodus rotundus. The sequence continues at coordinate 23,681,406 of NC_071397.1, forward strand.
AAATTAACTCTAACATCATAGAATGAAATGCATATCAATAGGTGTTATATGCACTAAGTTGATATTTTAGATGAGCTTAGGGTGTTTACATAGAATTTTAAAGCTAGCATAGACCATAGAGACCACTTGGAAAAATATCAGATGCCCTAAAAATGTGGGAGACACCTCTGCTCCAAATCATGGTGGTGGTATAGAAAATATATTAAAAGAGCTAATTAAAAGGTATTATTAGAGTATATAAAAAGAAAATATTAAAAGATTATAGGCTAGGCAGAAAGTGTAGAACCCTGAATGGGACAAAAGTCGTGGAGTGGCTGTACTCCAATCTGGGAGCAGCAAGTGGAAGCCAGGAAATAAAACTCTGTGGAGTAACCTAGACGCAAAATGCTACAAAGCAGAAAGCAAGGTTCACTATTAGAAAACAAAGGTAAATGTTTTCACTCACCAAAGAATAAATACTGAAGCTGTAGACACTAAATCACTACACAGGACTGCAAGAAATGCTAACTGTTTTAGAAGGTGAGGGCTCTGATTTGGACTGAGAGGTAGGTAATGAGTGATATGAATAAAGTTATAAATTTTTTTAAAATCCTGGACAAAGAATATTAGGAAGAGAAAAACAATAATCACTAATACAATATAAATATAAAAGCAAAATAACACTCATTCAAATTGAAAATGCAAAATTCTAGAACACATGAAAATATTTAATACTAAGAAAGGGAGCCACCAAAACATACAAGTTAAATATAAATTTACTCCACATGTAATTAATTAGATAAAGCTGATGATTTAAATAACAAGTAGCTTTTATGTTACTCAAAGATAATATGTAATATCATAACATTATTTAATAAGTATACTTAGAAAACATGAAAAGATGTTCAACATCAATAGTCATGAGGAAAATGAAAATTAAAACTACAATATCATTGGACATCTATTATAACAGATAAAATAAAAAGTATTGACAATATATACATATACTGACAATGTACACATTCATACCTAACTACATACACAAGTCTCATAATTGTTGAGAGTAATGTAAAATAGTATAGACTCTTTGGAAAACTATTTTGGTAGTTTCCTTTAAAGTTAAACATATGTTACCATATGACCTACCATTCCCACTCCTGAGTATATACCCCAGAGAAAGAAAAAACTTATATTAAAAAAAAAAAAAACACCTGACCCTGTGTGGTGTGGTTCAGTGGGCTGAGCATCACCCATCCCACAAACCGAAAGGTTGCGGGTTCAGTGTCTGTCAGGGCACTTGCCTAGGCTGCAGGCCAGGTCTGTGGGTGGGGGGCATGAGAGGCACCCATTACATGTTTCTCTCACACATTGATGTTTCTCCCTTTCTCTTTATCCCTCCCTTCCCCTCTCTCTAAAAAGTAAATAAATAAAATGCTTTTAAAAAAGATCCTTTAAGACCTCAAAAGGTCTAAGGAGGTGCTCCTTACAACCTTTTAAAAATAAATAAATAAACAAACAAATCAATAATAAAAATGTTTTAAAAACCTGTACACAAATATTTATAGCAACCTTATTAACATCTCCAAAACTATAAACAACCCAAATGTTCTTCAACTAGTGCATATATTTAAAACAAGAAAAAAACTATGCCACATCCATACAAAGAAATACTACTGAGTGATACAACGGAACAAACTCGTGATGCATGCAACAGCTTGGGTAAATTACAACAGTATTCTTTTGAGTGATGGCAACTATTCTTAAAAGATTGCATACTCTATGAGTCTACTTTCACTAACCTACATTTGAGAAAATAAAAATTCTCTTAAGGCAGGGCAGAAAACTGGGAAGCTCTAAAGTGCTGCGTTACCAGAGCGTAGATTCCATCAATATGATAGGGTCAAGGAGATAGAAGGTCATTCTATGAGACAGCAAACACGTGAGTTAGGCTGCTGGTAGTAATCATTTTACAGTGTACACATTTATCAAAATGGGTTGTGTGACTTAAAATACACAACTGTTTGTTGATTATGTTTCAATAAACTGGAAAAAATAACAACAATGAATTTTGGAGTGTGTAACACATACAAATGTATAAAGAATTGTATAGTAGCACAAAGGAAATGTACTTGTATAAGGTCCTTACAATGGGTATAATAATATTTGGAGGAAAATTATTACAATATAATTATTATATATAAACCTTTAAGGGACAAAGCCATACAATTAAAGACATACAACTAATAAACCAATAGTAGAGATAAAATACAATTTTAAAAATACTCAGTTGTAAAGAAAGGAAGAAAGAGGACAAAGGAAACAAAGTAGAGTTGGTACTAATTTAAAAAACAGAGAAATCTGATAGAATTAAACTCAAACTCATCAAAATCAATTAGATGTGATTTTTCAAGTATTCCATTTGAATATAGATTGTCAAACTGGAAAAATACAAAATAAAACTTTATCCTGTCTATGAAAATGCCAGCTTAAATTTACCTTTAATATAAAGAAAAAGATTAGAAGTAAAATACTGGTTAAAGAGACACCATGAACCACACAAGCACTAATCACACTAAAGGTAGAATGGCTGTATTAATTTCACACTACGTAGGCTTCAGGGCAAGGAATATTATCAAATATAACATTAAGGCACAGCAATCCTAAATGTATGCACTCAGCAATCAAGTTTGGAATTCATGAGCAAAAAGTATATAGAAATTAAGAGAAAAAGGCAAATGTCACTCTGCAGTCATTAAGTGATAGAAAATCTTTAAATATTAGAAGACTAACAATACTAAAAACTAGCTTGATCTAGTGTATAAAATTCTCAGGCAACTAAAAAATTTCTCAGAACAGAAAAATGAATTAATCATAATAAGTCATACTTTTAAAAACTGTCAATGACAAAATGGAGAATCTTTTCCCCCGGTCTGCCGCGGATGAAGAATAAGACTACCAAGACACGATCTGCTTGGGGAGTAGAGGTGGCGATCTCTCAAAGGAGAAGGGCCTTGATCCTTTCCCTCCATGGGCTTTTATTAGGTTCATTCGCATAGGAAAACAGATAAAGCTCATCAATCATTGTCAGCCAGTAAGGGTTAAACAATACAGGATTTACAGAGAACTTTGAGGGCTTATTCTGAGTTACAGCCAATTAGTTACAGGGCCATAAAAATTTAGGGGCCAGACTCATCTCAGGTCTGGACCCTTATCTTTTAAGCTGAGGGTACAAATTAAGTAGGTTTCACAGGAATGTATGTATTTTTCTTAGGCCTGATTCCTCAGGGAATCCACCCCTCCCAGCACAGGACTGCACTGCCCTCTGTTACTGCTTCAGGCTTAAGTCAGGCAAGGGAAGTAAGGCAGCCAAGGGATTAGGAGACTTCTTGCAGACAGAATGAGGACTCAGGCTATTTCAAAGCCGAGGGGCGAGGGTCCATCACCCCCTTTTGCCACAGCCCCCCGAGTCCTTCCCTGGGCGCTTATCCCTGGGGACCAGAGCCTGTCTTAGGTTGATCCTCCCTTGAGGATTCTTACCCATCATTGGCTAACTGGCCAAGCTCAGGGCCAAGCAGGGTGAAGTGGGCAGAGGTGGTACACCTGCCAGGGAGATAAGCTTTGTCTCCTTAGTGGCTTATGGTCCCAATTCTGACTCAGCCTTAACTGTGGGGGGGTTACAGCCTCTGAAATCAGGCAGGGCGGTTCCCAACAGTTTTCCACAACATGCTGCACCAATCTGCATTCCTACCAACAATGCCCGAGAATTCTCTTTTCTCCACATCCTTGCCAACACTTGCCATTTGTGAACTTATTGATGATAGCCACTCTGACAGGTGTGAGATGATATCTCATTATGATTTTATTTGCACTTCTCTGATGATTAGTGACACTGAGCATCTTTTCGTACGTCTATTAGCCATCTGTATGTCCTCATTGAGATGTGTCTATTTAGGTCCTTCGCTCATTTTTTTAAATGTTTTTTTTATGTTGAGTTGATTTCTTTATAAATTTTGGATATTAACCTCCTATCAGCTTTACACTGCATTTCTTTGCCTGTAGTAAGAAGTTTGCACGGGGATTTTTCTGTTGGCTCCTATTTCTACAGAAAACAAGGACCCCATAGTAGGGCTCTGTTCCAACTGGTATAATACATTTTTCCTCCGACAAGGCCTTGGTCAGAGTATCTATCTGTCTTATACGTATTAACATATTTTATGTATATTCTATTCAGGAGTGCTTACTTAAAGATTACTCATCTATAAATTTTAAAGTAAGGACTGAATTCTTTATACTTCCCATTGTCTTTCTCTCCAACCATATCCACAGTCAAGACTGGATCAAGAGGTCTGCTATATCTGAAGTTATTTTCCAGTGTAAAAAAAAAAATTATCTTCAATTCTGAAATTTTTTTAAGTGCGCACAGGTTTTAGAAATATCAAAGAGGCATTTTTCCTTTGTTTAATGTGTTCCTTTTAGGAGTTAACTACTTCATGTGTATCAGCCCCAGTGTTACGACACCATTTCAGTTTAGAAACAGATGACCATTATTTCACTGTAAGACATTTTCCAGATTTATAGAGTCATAAACCTGATGGCATTTGGAGATGTTCACAACAAAGGCAATAAGTATAATTGTAACAAATAGTAATGTTATCTTGCCTGGAAACTGTTTTACGTTTTATCAGGTTTAGGGTTTTTCTCACTGTGAATTCAATGAAAGGCAGGATTATCACGGATATTCTGCACTTAAATACTAAGTAGCCCCTGACAATTAATTGGGTGAGCTCAAAACTCTTGAACTGCCTCTCAATCAAAAGGTAAAATAGCAATTTCTTCTGACTTAGGAAAAATTCGTGAAAGTCCTACAATGGGTTAATATGTTCAACTGATTAAAAATAATACAAAAGATAAGGAGTGGTCCTCTTCATATTCAAATATCTTTCCTCTCTTCCCTCCTTAAATATTGGTTCCTAAATTCACTAAGCAATTTTTCAACTCAGTGCCATTGATTACCAAAGCATAAAGTAGCATAAATATATACCCTCTTATAGGAGAAAAATATCTTACTGATGATGAATCAGTGATATGATCTCTTAAAACAAGAGACTGCTATTATGCTATCATTGTTGTTATTGTTATTATTATTTCAAGCTAAAAACAAGTATCTTTCCTCTGTCAACATTTTTATATTAAATCCTAAGGATCTATATGATCCTTATATATCAATATATCAATATGATCAATATATCAATGTACACCAGTCTTTTTTTCCTTTGAAATATAGTCATCTTTCTATCATACATGAAAAAAGAGTGGAGTAGTATGGATAAGTTAATAGCAAATCAGTGAAATTTCTGTCCGTATTAAGATTATATTTTATGATACTTCTATAGTAGATTTTCTTTTCCAGTTCTTTTCATCAAGCAGAAATGAATGGATTACTTTATTCCTCAAACACAAATATAACCAGCAGATTTGGAAAATGTTAAAAAATAAAAAATAAATTTAATAAAAAACAGGGAAAGGGGGTGTAAAGGCACACTGGACGGTTGTACTCAAGTCCTGGCTTAGAAGTTTTACTTTGCACACATCCAGCAAATAATTAATCTGGATGCAGCCTTTCTTCAGATCACAATTTTCAAAAATATCCCTTTTCACAAAAGACATTTTTAAGCTCTTATGCATAGTCCACTGCTGCTATGGGGAATACAGAAAGAGATACAAGTCTGAAAACGGAATATAGCCTAGTTAAAAGCTAAGCTATCTTTCCATCTTAAAGGTCTCTCTACTGAGCTCTACTGTGTTCGCTCCTACTCACTCCTACTGTTAATGGCAGCTCCATCCTTGACTGTATCTCTTTTTACCCATAACACTATCTTGCTCCTGGCTTGACAACCAACCTCTGGGAGAAGCTATTCATCCACTCTGTCTCCATCTCTTTATTAGGGCTTTAATGTCCCATCCACATTATTAAATTAAACACAGAGTCATTTCTTGGATGTTCAGAAGCTCTTTACACAAACGTCCTCTTTAATCCTTGAAGAGTCAGCCCCTGGCTTCCTAATTCTATACCATGGTTATTTTGTTCTCCTCATCTACTTTGTGCTCTTTAAAACTGGCTTGCTTTCTTTCCGCCTTCTTCCTAATTAATCTCTTTAGACAAAGCCATCCATTCCTGTGGCCTCAATGAATATTTCTCTTTATGCCAGTAACTCCCAACTCTCCCGCCCAAGACTTTCTCCTGAGTTTCTAACTTATTTATCCAACTGCCTACTAAAATATTTCCTTTTTATATTTCCCAATCACCTCAAATTTGAACATATCTAAAATAGACCATATTTTGACAGCCAGATAAACACTTCTAATGTTTACTTATCTCAGCTGATGACCCCATCTACCTCACTGTGCAAATAAAATATAGGTGGTCCTTAACTCCTTACTTTCACTTCCTATATTAATTAATCACCAAGCTCCATGGACTCTAACTCATAAACAACTCTTGCATCTGCCTTTTGCTCTTGAAACACCGTTGCGGGATACCCTAGCCTAAGCTATGCTCACCATTCCAAAGGCTGCAACTGGTCTCCATGCCTATAATCTTCTTTTTCAACCTACTCACTATATTTTCCATATTGGTCGTAAAAGTCTTTTGTCTTTTGCAATTGTTTTCATGATAATGTCAAAACCTATAATATATTTTGTAGATGAAAAGAAAAGAATTAACAGCAGGCCTGTGATACATTCTCACTTTACCAGGGAATGTCCTAGAAATAGAAAGAAAGATAACCTGGTCAAATTCCCTTGAAAACATGTTATTGATGGACCTGCTGGCAAGCACATTACTGCTATTTGCTAATGAGAGAATCACTATCTATAGAATGCCTTTAGCAAAGTGTATCAGATTTAAATAGGACTCTTTTTGGTGAACAAAGATGAACTCTGGATACATGGGCCATAGAACCAGGGAAAATATTACAGAAGCCAAGTAAAGACCAAAGTAATTTCTTTTTGCGTAAATGATGATCCCGTACATCATTTAGATAGTTCACCTTAAACATGGCCCAAAGAATACATTTTCAGGTCAAGAAGTACCTGCGGAGTTTTATTGGTTGTCCTAAACTTTTTTCTGTTTGGCTGGTTCTTGAGATTACTTATATCCTTAATATTATTAGTAAAGCTTGATACTAGGTAAGATTTCTGATTCTTAGGAGTCTGATATGACAATATAATTCTTTGGGTTAACTCGATAAGTACTAGTATAAATTAGTCTTTTTAAGTCCTTGAGCCTCATCTATTTTCTATCAGAAATTCCAGTCTTACGTGGTTCCTTATGTGGTTCCTTGAGTACATTCTTGTTGCTATTCATCTCCCTCTGAGTTTTTGAATAAGCTGCTCCCTCAGCTGAAAGGCCATTCTCCTCGCTCACTGCTGCCCCACTTTGTTCATCAGCCACCACAGTCACTGACTTCCTTTGTCCATTAATCCCTAATTAGCCTTTAATTTTCAGTTCATACAGTTTCCTTAGTGATGACTTCCTGGGTCCTGTCTTTATGTTATGATAACTTCCTTTACTACTTCTTCAGTAGCATTGACTACCTGTAAGATTTTGAACTCAATGGAAGAAATAATCTTGTCTTTCTTGATCCCCATTTTATCACATAGTTTAGCAAAGCTTGTTACATGACAGGTACAGAAACACATGCTATTGGAAACATATCATAATTGTTGGCCTAAAACAATGTGTAACAGCTGAGTAGATTTCAAAAAACTCTATATAATATTTACGGCAGTATAAAAACTTAAATAGACCTAGAGAAAAAGTTTGAGAATACACCATCCAGGGTTTTTTTCTTTTGTGTTTCAAATTATCTGAGAAGAAATCTTTTTCCTACCCAGTATGTAATCAGGAGTCACATAATCATTTAAATTCTTTACTATAAAATGAGAGTAAAAATAATGCTGTTTTAAAACAATGGCTCTATGAATTGCTTAAATTTCTAAAACTATTGTGAAGTAAATATACTAATAATATTCACTTCAAATTTAAATCATTTAAAAATCAAACAGATGTCATTTGTCTATTTTTGTTGTTGTTTGTGCCTTTATTTTACTAAAAGTACACACAGAATGTATTCTAACCAGCAATTCCTGATAAGAACTACACCAGATTTTTGCACAAGCTTCTGTCTGCTTTGTATTTACTATTCTTATTTTGACAGTATTCTAGAAGTACAAAAGCAAGTTTGATAATTTACATGTGTGTGTTTTTTCTATTAAATGATGCTGAAGGACCTCCAAATATATTCTTGTTAATATACAAAAATGCTAGAAGTATATTAGAAATGTGAAATGTTACAACCAAACAATAATAGCAATTTTTCTACCCTCCAAAAGTCACATGGCTTCCATTGTAAAAGAACCTTCATGTATTATAAATTCCTTCCTGCATTACCTAAGTTACTCTATCATCATCTATACCCTTATCTGATTACCTGAATGTATAGGATAGACCTCAGTCAATACTTCTGGAAAAATGCAATGCCTAGTGGGCTTTGTGATTTCAGAAACAAGATAACAGGCTTATGACTCAAAGAAAGCAATCAAATGCATTTTTGTAGCCACAAGCATCCTATTTACTTAAAGGATTGTGACTATAAAAGCAAATCTCTCTTACTGGAAACTGGGACAAAAGCTTCAAAAGACAGGGTAGTAAATAGCTCTGAAATTGTTTTCTCTGCTTCATTTCAAAAGCTTAGGGCTACCAATGTCTGACCTTTTACAAATGGAACGGTTTCCTGCAGGTCTTGGTGCTACACTGAATGCTGATGGTGGTGTGGGCTTGATGCAGCCATCAGGAGTAGCAAATATGCTCATCACTGGTGTATTCTTCTGCATCAAGAACATTTCTCATTCAGTGGCATTTGCTGGTTCCCTCCAAGAAAAGGTACAGTGATTCTATTTTTTACCTCAAACATTTTCCCTCTAGTGTCTCTTGACCAAGCAGGGCAAGGAAAATTGTGTAATTGTCGAAAATGACTCCTTATAGTTTAGCCAAAGGAAAATAAAGTCAGGTTGAACAAGAGGACATTTTGCTGAGAACATCTGGAGTCAGCCTGCTATTTTCTTTGCTATTTGGTAATGGAGAACATAAAAATATATTTGAGGATTATTGAGATTTTCTGCCTTTTTGTAGACTGTATATTAACATTAACCTAGTAGTGTCTGGTGTTAGGATATCTGCCTTATAGCTTCAAATACATAGAATGTGAAATATTAGTATAAGACGATCAGTGTACAGTTTTTAAGGTTATCTATATAATTCTTTTAACATTAAAAAGAAAACAAAGCACAAAATGAATGTCTATCCTACAACTATTTATTGCCGTATAACATATAATACCACGTTCAGCTTCTATGGTGATATTAAAGATGGGCAGTGGTTGTGAGTGCCTCTTATGTGTTAGACCTTGTGTTATTTTTGATAAATATCTATGAGGTAGCGGTTATTATTTCTTTACTTTTAGACCTTAAAAAACAGGCTCATATAAAATACACAATTGCCCAAGTCCCATACAGTGGTAAAGAAAGAAACTGAAAACCAGATTGGCCCCTGAGCTTTTCTGAATCCAAATCTCACACCAGGAATATCTGCACCTGAATAAACTGTGTGTGCGGACACTCTGAAAACAGAGCTTCGATTTTATTTCATCTCTTTTAAACTAAGAGATTAATTAGAAAAGGGCTGTTTTCAGGAATTAGGGTTCCTCTGATCAGAGTGCAGGGCAACTTTTAGAGGATACTTTACTGCTTAACAAGTATAAACAGTGTGCTAAGCTTTATGCTAAAGGCTTTGCATTCATTATCTCATTTGACCCTCATATCTGAGGAGGATATGATTATAATCTCCAATATACAGAAAAGGAAATTGATGATTAGGGAATGTGTTCATTCTCCATTTCCCTCCAGGTCTATTTGCTGCACTTTTCTGCCCTGTTCTGCACCCTGAGGGTCTGACCCTTAAGTGAGATGCAGTGTGTGGCAAAACGGCGGCATAGATTAAAGCTGTAGGAACTGTGAAGAAAATATTAAGATCATCCCCGAGACACACACACACACACACACACACACACACACCAGACACATTGGATTTATATCAGAGACCAGCTAGATCCAACATGGTGACTAATTTCACCTTACGGTGATCCCTGGCCTTGTTACTTGCCCATTATAATGCACTAGCACACCGAAGGACACAGGTCAGAGCCACTATGATTGGAACCAGCCCATATAAGGACACAAATGGCCACGGAGCTCTCCAGAGAAATATCCACCCCTTTCTCAAGAAGATCCTGAATATTCCTCCCCCTTATTAAATACCCACACTTGCCCCTCCTCATTAAAGGGACCTAAATAAAGGAAGCAAATTCCTCTAAAGGGGAGCTGCTCTGTCTGTGAAACAGTACATGCTCTGTCTCACCACGCCACTAAAAACTCATTTTCAGTTTAAACTCTATGCTGGCCTGAATTTGAATTCTTTCCTGCATGAAGTCAAGAATCCACAGTGGGTCCCTGGACCTTGGGTCCCCAGGCCCCTGAAATACCTGCATCATAAGGACTTCTTTTCCTGGGCTCCACGACATTTGGCTTCTGGTCAGGTTTGGAAGCTGGAAGAACTAAGACGGGGGTAGTGTGAGAGAAGAGATCAGGATATTTACTCACCTTGCCAAGGTTCTGGCAGGGACTGCCTTTCTTCATGACCACAGCTCAAATCTGTGGTCCCTTTATTATGTGTCCCCAGCTATCTCTGCAACATGGTAATACATTTCCTTCTCCTTCCCTTTTTAGGCCTTAGTGGAAACAGCTTCCTGCTGTTGCTAATTCTGGCTCTTCATTACCCTTTGTTCCTTCCTTAACTCTGCACAGCCTTGTTATGCTCTCTTCAATTACACCCTTTGGAGTAGCCGATTGTTGACTGCTAGGACTTGGACTGACAAAAAAAGGTTAAGTAAATTGCTTTAAGGTTTCCTGATTAGGATTTGGCAGAGGTGGAGTTCAACTCAGGTTTGTTCAATGCCAACACCATTAACCACTGTGTAATTCTGCCTCCCAGATTAATCACCACAGGGAAAAGAATGAATTGTGTCTCAGCCCCTAAGGACATTTGCATTTTTTTCAGGGTCTGTTCTTTCTCTAGAAAAGGTGCCCCTGACATTGCAGACGCTGCTGTCCAGGGAACCTGAGCACAGGCCTTCAAAAGCAGTTCAAATCCCAGGGATCCAGCCAAGCAGAAAGCTGTTGAACAGGTAGACAAAACTTCTCAATGTTAAAAGGTAGCAATATTACTCTGGCAGTTGTTAAAATAATTATTGCCAGGAACCTCTCCTACCTGCCATATGACAAATCCAGGGGGGCTCTCTATAGTTTTTCCTTGGCTTTAGTCCCAGATACCGTCCTGTTAATTCATTAAGCTTTATGCCACACAGTTTTAGTTATTCTTTATCTCTTCAAAAATTGTGTATTAAATTCCTACTATGGGCGAGGTATTGTGCTGAGTGCAAGGCATATAAAAATGATTAAGACAAGGTTTTTGCCCACAAAGAAATAACAGAATAGATATGTAAATGGAAAGTTTGGATGTCCAATAAAGAGAGTAGCTATGATTGAAGCTTCTGTGGGTTGCTGTGGAAGAACAAAAGTATGTGTACTTTTTCATCTTTACCCTTCTTCTTCTCATCACCCTGCCATGCACTACTTTTCCTTTAGTGCCTAGAATTTATGACCCAAACCCTGAGATATACACCCTAGTTGGCCACATTGGCTGGGGACTCTTACGGAACAATCAGCTCAAAGAACATGATGAACTGCTCCTCAATGAATCTTCCGCCCTTTCACATTTCTGTATCCCCCAAATGATGACTAAATTTTGGTCATAATTAATATACAAATTATCTTGAGCTTTTTTGTCTCTAATTCTACACCATAATTGTTTAAACATTATCTTAAATAATAAATGCCTAATCTGAAGTTCAGTAAGATATGAACCCAAGAGACAGGTATTTATTTGGTAGTCAGATGATTGTACTTTATTTAAAGATGGGATTGAAATAGTTCGAAACAATGTTTCTGCCTTGCTTTCCCTTCTTCACTTCCCACCCCCCACAATCACCACACCCATGTCAGTGTCATGAGTTGTTTCTCTCTTTTTTTCTTTCTTGCTTGAACTCTTCACCCCTCCAACCCCACCAGAGCTGTCAGCCTGCTCTCCGTCTTCCCCATCTTCTCATAACTTTCCATCTTCTTTTCCCTGCCTCTCTGCTCCTCCCAAGTCATCATTCCTTCCCCCTCATTTTCCTTTCCCTTATCTTCCTCTCCCAGTCAAACATCACACAAAAGGCTATTTTAGGGGAGATTAAGCAATAGATAAAACTGTTGCGTAAATGTTTGATGAGTAGTCATGCAATACCTCCAACAAAATGCTAATCAACTGAAAGGGGGAAAACAGTGAAATGGTGATGGGAAAACCTAGCAGATATGAATATGACAAGGAAAACATAATTAACATCCCCAAAGTTTGGGTGACAAAGTGCTGCAAATAGTGCAGGGAGAAGTTCATAGCATCATTTTAGTGATGATAGTGCTAAGATTTCACGAAATGGATTTGTCGTGAGAAAACAACTGACGGATGCAGGCTGAATGTCCGCCAGCTTCACGTAGAACATAAGGGCTGCACTCCTTAGCGCTCGTTAACATGAAACAGACAAATGGGTCTGATCCTAAACAAGAAATTAACAGAAAAGACTGTTGGTGCCTTGGAAAAGTGTGCATGAGGTCTGTTTATGGAACGGTAAGGATGATCAATGTTGATTTCCTGCGTTAGAAGATGTATCCTGGTTATATAGAAGAGTGTTCCTGTTTTGGTGAAATACACACTGGGGTGCTTTTGAAGGCAGATGATGTCTGCAAGTTAATTTCAAAAGATTCACAAAGACATTAAAAATAATGAGTGTGTGTGTGTGTGTGTGTGTGGAGAGAGAGAAAAAACAAATGCTATATACATTTCTAACAAATTTCCTTTCCTTGGTGATGGACATATTGAGGTTCTATATACTGTTCTAGCAACTTGTCTGTAAGTTTGAAATAGTTTCAATACAACCTTTCTAAAAAAAGAAAAAAGAAAAAAAAGACTGCTGGGCTCAACTTCTCTATCCAGCCACGTGGGAAATAAGAGGGATTGGACTTGCTCTCTAAAATGAACAAGCCCAAAAAAATAGACAGACAAAGTTTATTAAATAATAAATTAAAGACACTGGGAATGGGAATCAGTTATAACTGCTGATTCCTGAGAGAGAAATAAATAAAAAACTTAAAATTCTTCACATTTGATGAAAACCACACTGTCACAAATCCAGGAAACATGACAAATTTTAAACACATAGTGATCAAATTGCTTCATACTAATTATAAAGAGAAAAAAAATTAAAGCAACCAGACACATTACATATTGAGGAAAAAATAAGAATGGAAACAGGTTCTCCTTAAAAAATTTTGTTAATAAAAACCAAGTAACCCAAAAGATGCAGGAGCAACATCTTTAAAGTATTGAAAGGAAAAAGCTGTAAACTATAATTCTATATCCAGCAAAAAAATATATTTCAAAAAGAAAGGTGAAGTAAAGATGTCAAAATACAAGTTAAAAGTATTCTTCTTTAGAACCTCTTCTTTATGAATGAAGAGGGGGAAACATGAATATTGTAGTGAGTTTTCAATCTTACACATGAAGTGTTTAATTTTACTTCAAGTGTCTATGGCCATACCACCCTGAACACCCCCAAGCTCATCTAATTTCACTTCAAGCCAGGCTGTGATAAGTTAAGTGTATATTCAATATACTGCAAAACAGCCCCTAAAAAAAACAAATAACAACAAAAAAACAACACCAGAGTTATTGAAGCTAGTAAGCAACAAAGCAGATAAATAGCACCGTAAAAAATATTTAATCCAAGAGAAGGCAGTAAATGAACAAAAGGGAAGCCACAGATTGGATAAAGAGAAAATGAACAAAAATATGGTCGTTTTAAACTTACTAATATCAATAATCACATTATATATAAATTAACTAAAATACCATGATTAAAAGACAGTTGTTCAGTTAGATAAAAATAACAAGACCCAACTATATGCTATGTTAATTGAATGAAACTGAAAGACACTAACAACTTGGTCAATGCAGATCTGATTGGGGAACAATTAGAAATTTTGAATTATGATATGTTCACTGATATGTCAAGGGTTTTTTAAATGTGTGTGTGTGTTTCTAGGACAAGATACCAAACATAGGAGAAAGACTTGAACGGGGGCCTTCCCTTTCATTGTATTGTTATTCATCAAAACTCTACTCTTCTTCAAGGTTCCCTTCAGATGACACAATTCCATGAAGACTTTACAGTTGGGGGTGGTGAACACAATTCAGTTCATGCCTCTTAGTTCCCTGCAGCTACACTAAAGCTTTACTTGCCTTCTGAAACTTTATAGTTGCCATACATTTTGTGCAGAGGGGGAAGATTGCTTTAAAATCCTTCCAAAAATTATCTTACCCTTTATGAGAAGCAGGTCTGTTTCTGGTGCTTGTTATCATAATACTTAGTATTGCTTCCCTACGGTGATGCTATAATATAGACTTGATATACTCATTTGTCACAAATATTTCTCTTTTACAATTATTGGAGCAACAATTTTATTTAGAAATGAGTAACCCAAAGAATTTCTTGAAAGAAACAGGACAATAAACTATCTGGTTTTCCAAAAACTCAGTTTAAACAGACATAAGCTAAAAACACAACATATTCACACCAATTTCCACGAGTTTCTGTTGTGAAATACCAGTCTCCACTGATAGAAAAAGAACTTACAGAAAATTTCAGTCCTGATTCTACCTTTTGTTGTTGTTGTTGTTGTTCTTATTACAAATCAACCTCCCATCATTCTCTGGGCATGGTGCCAGTTCACACCCACTCATTTCCTCCTGGGATCTGAGCAGACAGGGCAACCACCAAGAAATACATTGAGCTTTGTGGTATGTAGTTACTGTAAGTTAAGAATTTAAAGTCACCTTAGAGTTATATTTTGTTATCATTTTTATAGTTCCCATAATTTCCACTCCTAAAATCAGTACCAAAATGAGTGGACATTTGAGAAATCAAGAGATTTATATTCAAGTCTCTAATATTTGACTTTAAAATCATCTGCTACTGTAGCATATACTGAAAGCAGTTTCTGCTAGGGTTTAATGGGTGTAGTGATATAGAAGTCTCTACTTTCAATGAAGAAAAACAAAGTTCTGGGCTAGTTGCTGCTTTTAAAAGTTGGCCTATGGCTATTTACCATTAAAAAAATGACCAAATAATCTCTATGCAGCAGTAGTTGTGGAGAAAATAATCCCTGTCTCCTCCCTGATTTTATTTTTTTAAATATTTTCTATAATATTTTAATCCCATATACATGTAATTTACATTATTGAATTAAAACAAAATAAAGTGGATATTAATGACAGTAACAAAAGTCATCATACTTCATTCAGAGTGTGCGCTCTCTCTCTTTTGCTCCAGCTTTTCTCAGTATTGGAATAGAGAAAGGGTTGTGCTGTACTCATCTGTGCTATTTCACATTCTATATTTCTTTATTTATCCTCTAGGGTCGAGACCATGAGAAGGCAGAGAAGGGTCTTCTGCGTGACTTAGCTGGTCTAGATTTCTACCCTGTTTTCTGTTGGTCTTCATCACTGTCCTAGCTCATTGTCTGTGATCTAGGGTGTGCTGTGAAAGCCCTTCAGGCCCTGCCGGTAAGAGACTCCGCCCCAGACAGATTTTTCTAAGCACTGATGATCCATTGGAGAGAAATTTCATCTTCTTTCTATCCTCTGTGGGCAACATTAACTGCTTACCTCTGGTCCACACATCTTGACTCCCAGTCCAGCTTGAAGCCTCTAACCTAAGACAGATAGAAATGGGAAGGATCCACTTGTACTGATCCAGAACTGGGGAGTCAATGGATAATTCTTTCCCAATGTCTGCCTAAGCATAGCATTGAGCACCTCTCTCCCATACTCTGCTTTCCTTTGACACCAGTAACATTGAGTAAATACGTCAATAAGCTCAGTGGATAAGCAGATGCCCACTTGGAACATGTCCATCTCTGATTTGTGCAGAAATTCTCCTTTTCTTAGCTTTAGCAAGGAGATACAATGAAGCATCACTTCCTTGACCTTTTAATATTAATCTCTCCTTACTCTTCCCACTCCATTCTTTTATCTCTAAAAAGAAAGTAGAACAAATAATTTAGCTTCCCTAAGAGCATGGTAATTTCATACTAAAAACTGTTCCAACTTTGAAATTGTCCCTGGAGACTATATTTTCTCACCAGAATTCATTTCTGTAGTAATTCCTACACCAGTTAGTAATCCCTTGGAGCAGAAAATGATCCCCATCATTGTTTCCCACCAAGCCTCTAAGACAAGAAATTTGCAGATGCTTGTATAGGAACACAGAGGCAAGAGGGACATAATCTAACATACCTTGTTGTACAGTTAAGACAGACTATGAGAGATTTCCTATGGGAAAGGATGACTCCTGAGCAGGGTCTTAAAAGTTGAATAGGCATTATAGGGGCCAGAAAGGAGTAAAGCAGAGGTGTCAGAATGAGTAAATGAGGGGAATGAGAATCAGCATGGGCTGTGCAAAGAACTGCAAGCAGTTCAGAGTCTGTGTAGAGAATATCAGTTTTCTAAGAAACAGACATGATAAAAACTTAAAAGCAGATGTACATGCCATCAGGCAAGAAGTAACAAATTCATAAGCAGCCAGAGAGGTCCCTCCAAACCACTTATTGAGATTTTTATTTTGATGGCATTTTAGAATGAAGGGAAGTAGTCCTTTCTATACACACTCAGATAAACCAAAGCATTTACCTTAAAAGATTAAGTCTTATGTACTTAGAAGATTCAGTCACTATCTATTGATAATGTTCAGACTCTCAGGCTAAAATCCCCCACTTTTTTATCCCTTCTTTGTAAGTTCATAGTAAGAACAAGTAAGTTCATAGAGTTAACTAGTCTATATGTCTTTTAACCACAAAACTAAACTTCCTATAGAGAAAAATTCAACTGTCTATAGAGACATCTTGGGATTTTCTTAACATATAAAGTAAGAGCTTCAACATTAGTAAGCCTTAAAGCCAAAATTCCTATGATGCACTTCAACTGGGAAAATAAACTGACCACTGGAATCCCAAGACGTGTCCTTGTTGCTACTAAATAATGTTTCCCCCTCCATTAGAAATCAGTACCATAATTGCCCTAGATGATAAAATCCTGTAGTATTTTTTTATTTAGTCCCAAAATATTACTTAACTAGGTCCGTGTTATAGTTTTCTTTTTGTGCTAGGGCCAAAATCTGAAAATGCTGTGCCATAGGAGTTAAGAAGAAGGAAAATGAAGGCAAGAGTACACAAACACGTAGTCAATTCCAGAAGGTCCTCAAAGTTCTCTGAAATTGATCAAAATAAAAATAAACAAACTATTAACTGAACCAAAATTAAAATGCTCTATGATATCTCGTATTACCCTTGATTTAAGGCCAAATTTATTCTCTATAAAATTAGCTTAAATATGGATTTTAAATCCCCAAATACAAATGTTTAGAGCTAGAAAGAAGGCATTTTTGAAGTTATTATGACATTTTTCACAATGATGTTTCAATTAGCTAAAGACATAATTTAATATGTCCACATGGCTGGGGTACTGGAGTGCCCAGATATTTGGTCAAACATTATTCTAGGTGTCTGTGAAGGCGTTTTTGGATGAGATTATAATTTCAATTGGTAGACTGAGGAAAACAAATTGCCTTTTCTAATGTGAATGCTATTTTTCAATCTCAGTGGAAAGCCTCCCACAAACAAGGGGGAACTCCTCCTGCCTAACTGCTGGAGCAGAGATATTATATTTTTTCCTCCTGCCATACTAGACTCAGATGTTGGCCTTTCCTGGGTCTCAAGCCTGCCAGAGTTCAGACTGGAACTACACCATCACTGAGTCTCTAGCTTGCTGACTCAGATCTAGGGACTTCTCAGCTCTCAACTTCGTGAGCCAATTCCTTATTTTCTCTCTCCACCCTCCTCTCTCTCTATATATATTCCTTGGTATATATATTTTGTATACATATATTGATACATAAATATATATATTTATATATATTTTTTCATCCCATTGGCTCTGTTTCTCTGGAAAACCAACTAATACAGATTTCAAGGAATCTTTACTGAACTGCAAAGCCTATAAGAGGGATCCCCCCAAAACTAGAATTTATTTATAAATAGTTGTGTATTTATTTTTACATGTTTAAACTTCAATTACCTTTAAAGTACTCTCCATTTGATGCAGTACACCTATCAAGATGTGTTGTCCACTGATCAAATCAGTTTTGAACTCATCAATTTTGATGCCTTTTAGTGCTTCTGCCATTTTTGTTTCACCTATTCCACATCGGTAAAACATTTCCCTTTGAGAACGTTTTTTTATCCAGGGAAACAAAAAAATGTTGCCCAGAGCAAGATCAGGTGAATAGGGAGGGTGGGCCACAGGGGTCATGCAGTTTTTGGTCAAAATCTGTTGAATACGCAGCGTGTGTGGGCAGGTGCAGTCATAAATCACCCATCATGAAATGGGCAACCACATTGAAAGAGTCTTCCAAAAAAATTCACCGAAGCTGAATGCAGCTTCTCACAGTAATGCCAGCTGGTGCACTGATACTGATGGGTCCCTAGAACAATCACTTAGTGGGGGCCCACCGTCCAGAAGGTAATTCTGTTTTTTTAGGGGTCCCCTCTCATACTTTAATTCCACTCCTCACTCTCCAAACCACCTCATAAAAAAAGATTAGAGAAATAATGACAGTATTTTCACATGGCATTGAGAGAGATAATGTTATTTGGATAAAGAAACTGTAACATGACTATGGGAGCAGGGGTGGGTAGGGCTGGGTAGAGCAACCGGGTAAAATTGGGACAACTGTAACTGAACAACAATAAAAAAAGAATTTACAACATGGACATATGTTTCTACTACTCAATATTAAATTTAAGATTAAAAACTCTTGTTAGAAAACTGTGAAATGAGAATTCTTAGTTTTCTAGTTTTAATAAAATTATGTAATACATTATTTTCAATGATACAATTCCACATTGTGTGCGTATGTATGTTCCATTAGAAAACAACCCTGGCTGGTGTGGCTCAGTAGATTGAGTGCCAGCCTGCGAGCCAAAGTGTCGCCGGTTCTATTCCCAGTCAGAGCAGGTTCCCCGTAGGGGGCACATGAGAAGCCATCCAACACTGATGTTTCTCTCCCTCTCTCCCTCCCTTCCCCTCTCCCCAAAATTAAATAAATAATTATGTATATTATTTATACAAAGGGTAAGCAAAATATATTACCCATAGTAGTTAAAATTTATAACAAAAATTCCTGACAAAAGACAATAAAAAGCTATATATACTACATACCAATGTAGACAAGAAAATAGTAAAGTTAGTTTTTGAGGTTATAGTTCCTTAAAGGAGGGTTTCAGTATATGATTTATTCATTACAATTGACAGTGCCAAGACATATAATATTGTATAGGTTGTCACTGGGGAAAAATAATGAACCTTAAACAGATTTTATTTTGTTTATAATCTTAACTCATTATCATGCTCTACATATTTGTATTTTACCAAGAATCATATTTGCCTAATAGTATTGGAAGATCATAAATATTTTCAACAGTGCAACAGTAAAGCCTCAAATTGAACTGTATGTTGATCCTTATAATTTATTTGAGTGTTGGAATTATAAAAACTAATGTCATTGGGCAGAAAAAATTAAAGAAAACATTCCCTGTTGTTTCACTGAGAACTGGAGAAGCGAAGAAGAACTTTATCCTGTGTGGTATAGGTAGTGTATGTAGATGCATATGGTCAGGCTCACAAGGGAAAGGCAACATTATACCCACCAGAGTAAGCTATCAACAAGCTTGGACTAAAGTACCATGACTGATATGTTTATCACCATACATTAAATATTATCAGCTCTTCATCAGTGATGTGCTCATTATTCATTTTCCCTTACTCAGTTCAAGTCAATTCAGCCTATCTTACATAGATTAAGAGACATAACTTTAATATTTGATATTTTAAAGTTTTACTGTTCCTTTAGTGTATTGAGCTGACAATATTTTCTTTTTTTCAAATTTAGATTATATTTTATTGTTTATGCTATTATAGTTTCCCAGTTTTTCCTCCTTTGCTCCCCTCCATGCTGGCCTCCCCCCATTTCCTCAGGCAATTCCCATACTGTTGTCCATGTCCATGGGTCATGCATATATAGCCTTCGGCTACTATATTCCCTCTGCTGTACTTCAGAACCCCATAAGAATTCAGTAACTACTAATTTGTACCTCTCAATCCCTTCATCTTTTTCATCCCATCCCCCTAACTCCTGTTCCAATATGGCACCCAACAAAACATTCTCTGTATCTATGATTCTGTTTCTGTTCTTCCTGTTCATTTATTTTGTATTTTAAATTCAATTATTGATAGATATTACTTATTGTCATTTTATTGTTCATACTTCTGATCTTCTTCTTAAAGAAGAGCCTTTAACGTTAGATATAATGCTGGTTTGTTGATGATAAGATCCTGCAGCTCTTTCTTGTCTAGGAAGCTCTTTATATGTCTTTCAATTTTAAGTAATAGCCTTGCCGGGTAAAGCAATCTTGCCTGTAGATCCCTGCTTTTCATTACTTTGAATATTTCTTGCCAATACCTTCTAGCCTGCAAAGTTTCCTTTGAGAAACCAGCTGACAGCCTTACGGGAGCTCTCTTGCAGGTTACTAACTGCTTTTCTCTCGCTGCTTTTAAAATTCTCTCTCTGTCTTTAACATTTGGCATTTTAATTATGATGAGTCTTGGTCTGAGCCTCTTTGGGTTCATTTGTTTGGGATTCTCTTTACTTCCTGGACTTGTTTGTCTACTTTCTTCACCAAGTTAGGGAAGTTTTCTGTTACTATTTTTTCAAAAAGTTTTCCAATTGCTTGCTCTCTTCTCCTTCCAGAACCCCCATGATGCAAATGTTGGTACATATGAAGTTGTCCCAGGGGCTCCTTACACTACCCTCATCTTTTGGATTCTTTCTTCTTTTTGTTGTTCTGATTGGGTGTTTTTGCTTCTTGATATCTTAAATCACGGATTTTATTCCCAGCTTTATCCACTTTACTGTTGATTCCCTGTCAAGTGTTGTTCATTTAAGTTAGTATATTCTTCATTTCTGACTAGTTCTTTTTTATGGTTTTTATGCCCCTTTTTATACTCTTGAAGTTCTTCCTAAGTTCAGTGAACACCTTTATAACCAGTATTTTGCACTCTGTATCTAGTATATTGCTTGTCTTCATTCTGTTTAGTTCTTTTACTAGAATTTCATTGTGTTCTTTCACTTGGGCCATCTTTCTTTGTCTACTCATTTTGGATCTCTCCTTGGGTTTGTTTCTATGCATTAAGTAGAGAAGCTATAGCTCCCTGTTTTAGAAGAGTGACACAATGTAGTCAGTGTCCTTTAGGGTCCAGTGGCACAGACTCCCCTATCACCTAAGCTGGACACTAGCTGTGTGCCCACCATGTGGGCTATGTGGGCTATGTCCTCTTGTAGTTCAGGCTTGATTGCTATTGGCAGGTCAATGAGAAGGATTTACCCAGGCCAATCAGCTCTAAGCTGGCTGTGACCACTGACCATCAACCTCCGATGACCATGGAGGATCAACTGTGCAGGGGCCCACTCCTTAGAGCAGGACTTACTTCAATAGGGCTCTGGTGCCCACTAAGTGTGCCCCCTGAGTATGTCATTTGTGGAGGTATTTGGGTGGTGGTGCTCTAACATGGTCTATAGCTGTTCAGTGGGTATGCAGGCTCTGGGGTCTCCCGGTAGGTATGGGCCAAGATCAGCTACTACCTGTGTTCTGACCAGGGCCACCCAGCATAAGCTACTAAGCGATCTGCAGTTGGCTTTACTTGTTCTGGGTTTGGAGGTGCCCAAGCAAGTCCAAGCTGTGAACCAAGGCCAGCTATTTCTGGGACCACTAAGCAATAGGCATGGGGCACATGGAGTCCAGATGCTACTTATTTGAGAGAACTTAGGAAATCTGAAACATGAGTTAAGACAAGCCATTTGTATGGAAAAGCTATTGGAAACAGCTTGAGTAGGCCCAAAAGTGTGTGGGGTGGGACCTCAGGGAATCCCCAGGGTGATGCAAACAGTGTGAGACAGGTTGATAAAGACTCAGATATGATACCCCCTGACCATCTTGTGTTATGCTTTGGACTTTCCTAAAATCTCTCAAAGGTTCACAAACTTCAAACAAGCAGGATCTGGCCTCAGTATGCCCCATACCTTTTGCTTAGCAGCCCCAAGCCTGGAACTAGTGGCAGCCAGCCTCAGTTCCCAGGTTAGCCTCTCTCAGGCACCTTCAAGCCTGAGGGTCGATCCCTACCATTGACATGCCAATAGCAGTCAAGGCTGAACTACAATAGGAAGACACACACGGCTCACACAAGGGTCACACCTGGAACTCCTGGCTCAAGTGACCAGGAATACTATGCCACTGGGCCTCACAGGACACCCACTACATAATGTCACTCTACCAAGACTGGGAGATGTAGCAGCTTTTCCTAATATAAAGGAACCAATGCACAGGACTACGAAAAGGAGAAAAAGAACATATCTCAAATGAAAGAACACAATAAAACTCCTGAAAAAGAAACTAAACAAAATGGAGACAACCGATATACTATATGCAGATTTCAGAACACAGGTTATAAGGATGCTCAATGATCTCCATGAGAAGTTACACACAAAAATGGAGATACAAACATAAAAAGAACCAGTCAGAAATAAAGAATAAATAACTGAAATGAAGACTACATTAGAGATAATTAATAGTAGATTAGAATAGCAGAGGACTGAATCAACAATTTGGAACATAAAGTTGCAGAAACCCCCTAATCCAAATAGCAGAAAGAAAAAAAAAAAAGAATCCTAAAACATGGCAATGGTTTATAGAGCCTCTGGGACAATATCAAGCATACCAACATTCACATCATAGGGGTGCCAGAAGGAGAAACAAGAAACAAGGAATTGAAAACGTATCTGGAGAATAATGAGAATATTTCCCTAGCCTGATAAAGAAAATACGCATACAAGCCTAGGATGCATAGTCACATACAGGATGAACCCAAAGAGGCCCACACCAGGACACATCATAATTTAAATGCCAAATGTTAAAAGACAAAGAAAGAATCTTAAAAGCAGCAAGAGAAAAGAAGTTAGCTACCTACAAGAGAACTCCCATAAGACTGTCAGCTGATTTCTCAACAGAAACTTGGCAGGCCAGAAGGGAATGGCAAGAAGTATTTACTGTTACATGGCTACTAGGTTTATTGGGGTGATCACTTCATAAGTCACACAAGTGTCTAACCACTATGTTATACATCTGAAACCAATATAATATTATATGTCACCTGTAATCGAATCATAAAAATTATTTATTAAAAAAGAAATTCAAACAACACACACACTAAAGTGTTACTTTTAAGAACAAATCAAGCTATTAAAAGAACAATGTCAAAATTGAAGTTGCCATTCAAAACTCACATATCCAGTTCTGTCTATAATTTTTCTGCCCAAATGACCCACCAGTACAATTTTGAGTTTTCTGTATCACCATGGATATCAGGGAGGGAATCTCCCTGTAACTCCGGTAAGAAATGTTCATGAGGTGAACAGAAAATGATGTAGAAGCCAGTCATTTTCATTCATTACACTTCCTGTAACCCTTGAAGTGATAGTGAACAACAAAAAGAAAAATCTATTTCTTTATTGCTTTTCCTCAGCCTTGCAGAACTCAGTTAGCATTCTCTACTCAGGATAATGCTGGCGGTGGCTTGACTTAACATCTGACTGCGTTTAGAGTCAACGGTGCATAAGTAAACTGCTTGCAATCCATCCACGCTGCCGGTACTGTGAGTGGATAACCCATGGAGAGGAACAACAGCACAAAGATTAGTTCTCATTGAAATAGTCCAGTTAAAGACGGGCTCTAATTGTGTCCAAAAGACATGAAAGGGAGAATGCTTTTGGATAAAGAATTTTTTAAGGTCTAAAATCTCTTGTATAGTACTTCTCAATTGCCAACAAATACCTTCTTCTGCAAATGTGTGAAAATAGAGGAAAATAATAAGAAATACAAGAAGATTCATTAGGTCAAAAGAGAGGAACTTAAATGGAGCATACATTTTGTCATTCTTTGTTAAACAATAATTATAAAAGTCTCATAGGCTTTTATTTTTCTAGTATCCGTTTGGGAAAAGATGAACATTTCAATGATCCCCTCTCTTGGACAAACAAAACTAAGTATGTAAATAATTTAACCATTTAAGATGTCCATTTTAATGTTGCTAATAGGTCAGAAACCAGGCAGATAAGAATCAACCTTCCCAACATTTTTCAATAGACTGTAGAAAAAATTTCCAGTCTTCAGAGACTTATAAGACCCTAATGACTCTTTGTTCAGAGTGAATTTTCATGGGCACATGTATTTAACAGAGAACAGAACAAGCTGATAACAGTTATGAATATTCACATATGTATCCATTTTACACAAAAGAGTAAAACTGTAATTCTTAGGAAAGTTTTCATTTTAATACCTTACTATATGAGATCATTTAAACAAGTTTAATGATGCAAAAGTGTATCTGTACTAAAAATATGCAGGGAGAGAAAACATCTCCTTCGTTATTTCTTAGACTCCTTTTGTTAGTTATACAAACTTGAATTTTTAAAGGACGGGTCTGGAATTTCATTATTTGGCATTATGAGAAAAAAAAGAAGAAGAAGAAAATATCTCTATGGACCTCAATTTTACTGGAAGAAATGGAGACAAGGCTGAATAAGATTTTAAAGATTTTAGATAACAAGGAGTTTACTTAATAAAGAGTCTATAGCAATTCTCTTCCACAAGAATCAAATTACATGTTCAGATAACTTGAAACAAAGTTCCTAAAAAGAGAATGCATTATAAAGCAATACAAGCAGTATTTACTATGAAACTTAATAGTGTATTGCATCCATATATAATGACCATGTTTTCACAGAAAAAAAAATAATTTGTGAAAGGAAAGAGTTATTGGAGAAGGCCAATATACTTATTAAACTAACAAATTAATAACCTCAGTTCAGCCGTAAGGAGCCAGTTGGATATGACAAAATAGCAGGCTTTAAAATTAAAGAGGCAGAAGAAGAATTTTCCCAGGGAAAGACAGTAAAAAGATAGATAAAATGATACGTGAAATAGGCAGACATAGAAATAGATATGGAGAGCAAATAAAAGCTATCCACTCTGTAAGAGTAGTAGTATTGAAAAAAATTTAAACAGAGAAAGCAATTATCAAAAAAAATAGTGAGATACTCTTGAATTTGGGGGGAAAATGAAAATAACTTCAGTTTTCATGTTCAAAATTGTTCTGATTTTATTGCTAACCAGATACCTTAAAACTTGTCTGCATAACACACAAACACACAAATATTATGCTCACAATTTCATAGGTTGGAAATTCAAGTAGGATTAGTTAATTTTTGTTCATGATGATGGAGTCCTTGGGTGTGGTGGCTCGAAAGGTTAGAGATGGTTTTGAAAGTTTGACTATAGCCATAAGTCTGAGGCCTTCAGTTTGGATATTGTGAGGGCTCTTTCACTTCCTCACACTGAATCTGCTGGGAGTGGTATGTGCGAAATAGCTTCTTTGTGCATGGATAGTCTTGGGTGGGGATGGCTGCAATAGATGGGGTCTAGTAGCTATAACATGACCATTCCTTGTGACTACATTGGCTTCCTCACAGATTGGTAGTCTCGGGGTTGTTGGATTTCTTACATGGCAGCTTGACCTTCCCTAGAATGAGCTTTAATAAGAGACCTGAACAGAAGCTAGAAAGGTTTCTTATCACCTAACCTCAGAAGTTCTATCATTTCTGCATATTCTATTTATCAAATAAGTCACTAGCCCAAGATAAATTCAAGGATAATTAGGTAACAATTCTTAATGGAAGAAGTAGCAAATAATCTACATCTAGCTTTATCACAGAAGTTTTTGTTGTCTCATAGCAAGATTAATGAATTTATTCTGGAAAAAAATCTGAATTTGAAAGATAAAGACATAATTATATAAGCATTTTGTAAGGATAGAAGAATCTAAACAATTAAGAAAAAGAAGATAATTCCTGTTTCAGACTTCTCTTCCACAGCGAAAAATGATAGACTTTAATTAAGCATGATAGCACAGTTTTAAATAAATAATATTAGGAAATAAAGTTTCTGTAATAGTCAAATTAATTTTCACAAGTAAGATCAAAAGGAAAATATTTTTTAATATTCAAAGATTTACAAAAATAAAAACAAAATGACTTTTTTAAAAATTGTGATCAATGAAATCCTTATTTCAAAGTTAGATCTAAGTGATTTTATGTGGCTGTGAAGATCAAGAAAGCAATATTTTAAATAAAAGAATCATTTTGAAAAACAATCTGGATTTAAAATTTTTAGATTGTTTCAACAAAGTCTGCAAAGTAGGTGGGCAAGGCAATATAACTAAGAAATACTATTGATACATTTCAATATATACTATTTCATTTTTAATTTTAATGGTACATAGGTATATAGGTTCAATTTTTTCTAATTTTCTATTTTATTGCAGTGCCATAATCATTATTAGAACAAAAATACAAATCAATTCCAAAAGAACTGCTAAAAGAAAATAGAAACGAGTTGATTAATGTTTCACATAACATAAAGCACAAATATAACTTGAGGATAAGTATATATACACAAACTATAAAATCTTACAGCCAGAATAAAGATACTAAAACTTTTCATTATTTTAATACATGTGAATGGGTTAAATTTCCTTAATTACCAGGTATAGTGACATAGGGAAACTTAACCCAAAATGACTCATAAAACCCCAAAACAAGAATGAAACAAATTCAATTTAAAAGAAGGCTAGTGACAATGATAAAAATAACAGAACAAAAGTGAATACAAAAAAATACAAGAAATAAAACAACTATTTTAAATTGAGGACAAATGAAAATATATAGTTATAAATATATATAGCAAAATATATAGAATAAAAACTCTCAAAAACAAGGAATTGACTATAAAATTGCTGTAATGAGTTCTGTATGTACTTTATAGAATAAGATATTTTTAAGTGTAACAAAAAATCTAAATAGTATAATGTATAAATTTTCAATGACTAATTTCTTTAAAATATACCTAGGCACTATATATTTAATATCTATACTTAAATATATTAAAAATCCTGTGTCTCTTTTGAAGTAGTTACTGATTAATATAATCACTAAAGAAAAAATTTAATATCCAAGCCCTATAACAAAAATTGGATACAACTGAATAAAAAGTATAATTATGTAGAAATTATTAAAAACTGTTTTAATTGAGGATTTCTAATTGTTGGTTCAAATTTCACATGATTAATAGCCATGCTGACATTATTTGTAAAATGTTGAATGACTGTGCATGTGTTTGCATTTTTTAGGGAAGAGGGTCAATGGCTTTCCGAGTTCAATGACAATGATTCCCGTACATACACAAGCACTACTCTTTCCAGTAAGCTTGTTTCAAAAAGAAGATAGAAACTGCTAATACAAAAGATGTTTAAATAAAAACTCTGTTATATACCAAAACTTTTTAAATGTGGCCAAAGCTGTATTTCTGGAAATTTATACTACCATAATGTTTATATTTATTAAATCAAAAGGTTTTATATAGCTTTGTGAGTTGGTGCTAACTTATATTGATTTTCAAGAAAACATGGGTTATTAATAAAAATATATATTTACTAGACACTAAAAACTAAAATTAATATATGAATAAATTAATAAATAAAAATCATGAGCTCTGTTTTTAATGTCCTAAATAATTAAACAAGCTTCTGGCAAGTCTGATCAAAG
Organism: Desmodus rotundus; assembly: GCF_022682495.2. Lineage (NCBI taxonomy): Eukaryota > Metazoa > Chordata > Mammalia > Chiroptera > Phyllostomidae > Desmodus > Desmodus rotundus. Next base: position 23,709,485 of record NC_071397.1, read on the forward strand.
GGGAAAAATAGATGAAAGGAAAAGTGTATGCATAAGATAAGAAATTATTAAGAGATTATAGTTATGAATTTAAAAGAGATTTCTAAAATTAAAATGCTCTGAGTAACTCCAGTGTTAAATTTTTAACATTTTGATAAAATGAACACATTCAAAAATAATAATAGAAATTGTAGAGGTTTATTCAGGAGGAGATAAATATACCTAGATCAGTAAATATAGGTCAAAATTAAAACTTTCTCAAAGAAACTTAATTATTCACTGAGGCACACCAGCTAGGGATAGAAACTTAATTATTAAATAATATGTTTTAACAGATGAGGGTTAGATAGGTAAAATATGCTATTTAGTTTGTTCCAGAGTAAAAATAAAAATGCATTTTTTAAAGAAACTGATACTAATTCAAAGATCTAAAAAATATAAAAATACCCTAGAGACAAGTGTCTCTTATTAATTATAGATATGAATATATTACATAAATTATTAGTTGTATACAGCTATCTATTATCGGTACATCAAGTCCCAAAAAAGTGTATTGGTACATGTAATTATGATTGCTTATGAGATAATTTATTAATGGACTTTATCACATTAATACAATAAAGGTGAAAATGTATATGATAATTTTATGCATAGTGAAATGGCCTAGTACCAGAAACTTTTGTGACCCTCCTCCTTTTACTTCAAATCTGGCACCTAGCTGTGTGTGGGTGAAACTTGACAGACCCTGCCTCAGCTACACTGTTTATGTCTGGCTCTCTGCCCAGGGCTTCTCTGCTGCCAGGACCAGAGGCCTACTGCGACCCATGCACAAAGATGGAAGTGCAACGGAGTTAATTGTCCATAGATCAAAACTTGACAGGAACAGTGGCTAAGTGGTCCCCTACTCTGTCTCTCAGAAAAGCAATTCCAGTAGAAATTCTACACAACTCCCCTGATCATCTCCAAAGACTGAACTTCAATTGCTCAGGATGCTGGACCAGCTCAATAACAAACCAATTCCTTTTCCTCCTGTTTGAACATTTCAGGGACCCATGCAGGTACCTCGGAATCACCATATCTGTAAGATTTTTCTGTTGAAGGGGGTCTTAACATTAAAAACAAACAAAAAAAAGCTAAATGACAGCTTTCTTTCACCGGTATGGGGAAATAAGAAGTTTTTTCCCAAAGAATGTTCTAATTTTTAAAAAATGGGTTATCTAAGTTTATTATTGAGGAGAAAAGAAAAAGAAAAACAGAATGCACAAAGGTAGCTCACAATGGCTACAAAGATGTAGTGAATTTTCAACTCTGTGAAATTAAAGCTATAGTTCTTACATATCATCATCCTATTAATAGTCAGGACCTACTCAATTTGGACCAGCAGTTGCATTAAGTTTTCTCTGACATTCAGATTTTATAATTCTCTATCAGTACCTCCCACAGTTCCCCCGACAGTGCATCTACTTGGCAGTACATATGGTTAGTCACGGTTTTCAACATTCCTCAATAACATTAAGTTCAAATATCCACAAGCATTCCAACTTTTGATACTATTTACAGTATCAAATATTAGTACAACTTGAGTTGCACTGTTGATTTCTTTTTGAGCTGTTATTAATTTTCTATATATCCATCAAGTCCAAAGTAGCATATGCAATACAGCAATGATTAATGATACAATAAGATGTATTACAAAATTCAGAATCATATTAGCTTTAGGTTAATAGCTTTTGAAAAATAGCAGTGATATATATTTAAAGCAGATTCTTGGTTAGCTATGTGTAAGAATTCTCTTTCGTTATATAAAAGCCTTTCAAATTATTAATGTTTTAAAAAATATTTTATTCATTGTGCAGTTACAGTTGTCCCGATTTTTCCCTTTTTGCTCCCCCCCCCCAGCATCCCCCACTCTCCTCAGGCAATACCCTCACTTTGTTCATGTCCATGGGTCATGCATACAGGTTCTTTGGCTACTCCATTTCCTGTATTGTACTTTACATCTCCATGGCTATTCCATGACTACCAAATTGTACTTAATCCCCTCAACTTTTCACCCATTACCTCAAATCTCTACCCATCTGGCAATCATCAAAACACCATCTGCATCCATGCTTCTGTCTCTGTTCTTCTTGTTTTCTTAGTTTGTTTTTTAGATTCAATCGTTCATAAGTATGTGTTTATTGCCATTTTATTATTCATAATTTTGACCTTCTCTTTCTTAAATAAGTCCCTTTAACATTTCATATAATAATGGTTTGGTGATGATGAACTCCTTTACTTTTTTCTTGTCTGGGAAGCATAAAATAAGGGCTGGGCTTAGGTTGTCTCCTGTGCTTCTGACCAGTTGGCTATAAATCAGAGAGGTTCCCAGTATCCCCTCCTCTGGTTTGATTAATTTGCTAGAGCGGCTCAGAGAACTCATGGAACACTTACTTACATTTACTAGTTTATTAAGTACATGATAAAGGATACAAATGAATAGCCAGATGAAAAGATACATAGGATGAGGCCTGAAAGAATCCCAAATGCAGGTGTTGTTGTGAGTCATGAATGTGTTTGCCAACCTAGAAGCCCCTTGGACCCTGTGCTTTGGGACTTGATGGAGGTTTCCTCATGCAGGGATGGTCAATTATTAAGCACTGTTTGGATCCCCCCCACTCCCCTCTCTGGCAGATGAGGGGTAGAGCTTCTAATCACACCTTGGTCTTTCTGAAATCATATAAACACTGATTGAAGTAATATTTTAGCATCAAGTGAAATTCCAAGTTTAAGGCTAAAGTTCTCTCTTTTCAAATCTAAAGTGAAAAATCTATTATCTTCTTACCTCCAACATTGCTGTTGAAAAGTCTGAAATTATTTTTACTTCTTGTTCCTCTTCAAGTGATCTGTTTCTTCTTCTTGGAAAACAAGAGCTTTCCTTTTACTTTATGTACTAAAATGTGTATGAATTTGTTTGTTTTGGTTTTATTTGTTGTTGTTTGGCATTACTCAAATTATCCTTAACTTGGAGTGTTCTTAATCATTATTGTCTTCTTCTTCTCTTCATATATTTTCTCCTATTCAGGTGCTATTATTATATGGGAATATTACTTCAATTTTGTCACCCATACTCCTGAAAATGATTCTCATTCTTTACATTTCTTCGAGTATTCCTAATTTTGGCAGAGTTCACTGACGTGAGAGTCCACCTGCTAAAGTGGTAACAGCGATCCTCAGGGTGTGGCAGGTTAGACCTGCGTGGATGCCTGTCCTCCACCAATGACACTGGTTTTCTTTGTCACTTTCCACCCTTTGTTCCCAACCATTTCTGTGTCTACAGGCCTATCTCATCATTTTGTTTTACTTATGAAATACATAAAATACCTCCTGATTCTGTGGCATCTCTAGATTTTATGCAGTGAAGGAAGTCAAACATTTCCCGTTTTGCCACCTTCCCCTACACAAGAGCTCTCGAAGCTTTTGCTTTCTAACTCACAAAACATTGTGCTATGCAGTTTTTCTCATTTAAAAATAAAATGAAATAAAATGTACATAGTACATATGTTTAAAACTATTTAATTTGCAACTGCTATATCTCTTGTTTCAACTGCCAACTTCAGTTGCAGACTATTTATTCTAATTTGGGTTTTTTTTTTCTCTAAAAATGTATGTAAATTTTATTAATTTATCTTAGCACTGAAAAATTGGAGACACTATGTTCTTAACAAAGAAGGGAGATGCTAAATGTCTATTCAAATCTTTTTTGACATAATTTGCTTTCAACTTTACTCATAAAATGTCTCAAGATATATTTTTCTCCTGCTACTAGTACCTTGGGAACATTAATCTCAGAATAATTGAGAAACAGTAGCTGAGCTGTTAATTTTAAATGACACATTAGTAACTGTCAGTTAAATTGCAGAGCTATAATGGATAGTAATAGTAAAAGGGTAACTTCCTCTTCATTGAATATTTAGTGATTATTAAATTACTTATCTAATGCAGTTTTGAGCTTTATAGTTGATTATAATAAGAATATATCAGAATCTTGTAAAAATCAAGGTAATTTGTTTAGGTGGATTATTAACTTTTTTTAGGGTAATGCTTCATTTTTTGTGTGTGTTGTGTTTGCAACTAAATTTAGTTGAAGACTAAATACTTTTTTCCATAAAGCCTTTAAGGCGAAGTATCAACTGTCCAATAATCTATGGTTAAGAACTCATATTTGTGAGGAATCTGAAGAGAAAAAATAAATGATTATGATAACACATTCACTGCTCTGCTTAAGTATATGTTCAACAAGTTCTGTGTTTTGGTGCAAAAGCAATTGTTTGAGTAATTCAGGTGTGTAGGGGAGAAGTGTAGTTAACTTTTTTACATTTCATTAATCTTATATGTAATTATTATATGTATTCTTATAATATAATTATTTTAGATTAAATGATGAATGTGTCTGTGTGTGTGTAGAAGAGAAAGCATGATATTTGAGAACTGTAAATTAACTGGAAAAAATGGCACTCATTTAGGTTTCCTTACAGAATGATATGTTTCTAAAATAGAAACACTCACTTACTGGCAATTAAAAGAATCCTGTAACAGTATTTCTAATAGTTAAAAAGGAAGTTTGTGTTAACAATGGTTACCTCTGAAAACTGAACCACTTTGAATATTATTTGGACCACATTTTCAAATATATCTAAAATAATTTCTGATGCATAATAACTAAATTTTCTGTCAATATTTATAGAATCAACTTACAGATACACTGTAAATTATAACTTCATTTTGCTCTACATAAACAGAACTTTCCTCTTTTTAAAAAAATCCTCACCAAGGATATGTTTACTGATTTTAGAGAGAGAGGAAGAGTGGGGAGAGAAAGAGATTCTGAGGGAAACATTGATGTAAGAGAGAAACACCAATCTGTTGTCTCCCATATGGGCCCAGACCAAGTATCAAACCTGCAACCTAGGTACATGCCCACACGGGGGCTGTACACCCCACCTTTTGTTGTATGGGAGGGTGTTCTAGCCAATTAACCAACTGAGCCAACTGGCCAGGGCAACATCTTCCTCATTTTAGCTTTGAAAACAGTAATAATCACACATGAGGATCCTTGTGATTTCAACAGCTCTGCAGAACTTCCATATTAACAACACTTTTCAAATTATGAGTTTTTAAAGATATTAAGATATTCAATTTTTAGGTATTTAATTATTTATAAGAAATTGCAATATTTTTTACATAGCTAAAAGAGCCTGTGATAATGATTGGATTGCTAACTCAATACAAAGTGAACTTTGTATTTGAGGCATTTTAACTTAAAGATCAAATTTGCCCGAAATTCTCAGGGAGTAGAAAATTCAGTTTGATTTATAACTTAATTAATTACTTCTTTTCTCTGTTATAGTATATTCATAACAATGTCTATTTTTAAAATTTAAAAAATATATATAGTTTTTTTGTATGACCTCAAGAACTCAGTTCTGAAGTACAGTCTTCTCTCAGAAGATTTCTTCAGTCGAAGCAGTTACCTCTTTCTACAATGCTACCTGAGTATATAACACACCTAAGTTACATGCTTGTCCAACATCCTTAATATACATTTTCCAATGTAATATACATTTTCCTTAATTACATGATACAAATAATTTGATTCAAAAACATTTCAAATTTCTTAATAAGTATAAGGCACTGCAGTAAACACTAAATTGTGGACGACAGAACTCCTGGTCTCAAGGGCAATGCACCATAAAAGCTCCTGCTCCAGATCTCATCAGCTTGTTTGCTTCTCTTTGTTTTGTTTTTCTTCCCTTCCCTTCCCCTCCTTTCCTTTCCCTCTCCCTCCTTTTCCCTCCCCTTCCCTCTCCTTTTCTCTCTTTTCCTCTTCTTTCCTTCCCTTCCTTCCCTTTTTCTTTTCCCTTTCCATGCATGCTCTCTCCCTCTTTCTCTCTCTCTCTGTTGAAAATATAAGCCTTTAAATTTAAAAGGACAAGATTTTATTCTTTAAAAGAACAAACGCTTATCCCTTAAATGGACACAAATTTATGAAGCATTTTTTAGGGGTGCGAGAAAGAATAATATAAAGTTTAAAGATGTTTCCTATTCTGGTGTCAGCACAAGTGTGCTGGAGAAGGCACTCTTAGTTTCACTTCATAACTGAGGGAGTAAGACCCAAATAGACAAGTAATTTATAAAACCCTCACACAGTAAGTGGAATAATTTATTGCTTTCACCACACCGTGATGAAAGAATCACTCAGTATAACATAAGATTAGACAGTTCATAAATGCTTGTTTGAGTAATAATAAATGTTTACACTGCTCAGTTTTTCCTAAGTCTCTAAATATCTTACAATATTTCCAAATTTTTAGGCACAAGCAGTTAAAAATATAAATATATGCATTTTGAATAGCACATTCCTTTTTACAATGAAGAATAGGTATTTGGCTTCAAAATATGTTTATGATTAAAGAAAATATAGCTGAGAATAGTGGACACTGGGTATGAGTGTACTATTTTGATGTACTTATTCATTTCTGCTAAGTAGAAGAAATGCTAGCAGTCTACCAAAGATTCGAGCTCCTTTCCATCCTGTTGCTAATTGCTGCTGAGAGTCACCTGTAAGACAGGAGCTACGATCCCCAGACTCCTTTGCAGCTAGATGCTGCCATGTGACATCTTCACTATTAGAATTAGAGAAGGGACACATATCACTTCCAAGTCACAATAATTAAGTAGCATCTCTTAATTATTCCATCTCTTCTGTGTACTGACTGGCAGAAATGTCCCCACCTCCTAATGAAGAATACTTTCATCTTCACTGTATAAACATTAAATACATTTTCATTTTTTAATTACATTTTCAAATGTGTTTCGTTAGAGGAGCTATTACTGGCTAATTCAGGCTGCTTCCTCTGCAAGCCCTGTTGTTACTGTTGACCTGCAATGTAGGTGAGTGATGTGTAAGTTTGTTTTTATTGGTTCTCATTGTTTAGAGTTGAACTAAGAGTAACGAGAAACTGTTCAACATAAGAGAAGAATAAAAATGCTAGAAAAATAAGACATAATTATGAAAAGAAAGGAATTTGATAGAATTATTCCAACACGGGAGTAAAAAATTCATGGAAAGAGGAAAGACCAAAGACTTCTAAATGATATACCCACTAATTGATTTAACACTTTCAAAATGAAAATCTACAAATCCACAATCAGAGGATAAAAAATATATCCGGTCAATATTGAAGAGAAGCTGTAATATACAAATAGATATTAGGCACTGATTTTTCCCTGGCACGCCAGAGTTAGGCTGAAACCTAAGAAAACAAAAGAAATGTGAAGTACAGAGCTCAAGATGTGAGTAGAATATTTCTAAAGCTCTACAAAGAGTATGTGGAACTTTGTACACCTGAATCAACATACTGGAACTCAGAAGATGCTCTTACAAGACTAGAAGTGGACGTTTAAATTTCCCATGTAAAGGAAAACAGCTGAGACGGCAGGATGTGCTGTTGGTCTCCAGCGAATAGCAAGGAAGGCTTCCAGAGGCCTCTTTTTGAAAGGCAGGAAAATTCAGTGAGCGAATAATCCAGCATCCTTTACATGAACCAAAGAAGTTATTTCAGTAGAGCCTACGTGTGTAAAGTTAAACAAGCTTCTGAAACCGAAGGAGAGATCCAAGGCTTTTTTTTAGGTCTCAGCTATTGAAGGCCTCCTTCACAATGGATACAGAACATTTGTTTATGAACTATGTGATAATGTAAGCGCCATACTGATCATTTAGCGCCTGAACTGTACTAGTCGTTCAATGTTTTTGGGAGTTTCTTGTGGTAACTCCATAGATTGTTACTTTCTTTATTTATGATACAGGGGAAATGTAAGCTTCTGGGATGGCATAGTGAGAGAAAGCACGCAGAAGCTTTTTCTTTTTAAATATTTGTATGTTATAATTTCCATATCATCCTGGTTATAGCATACAATGAATTTGAAGTATACAATTGTATTTTAACATGCATTTCTTTTCTGCACATTCAGACCAAACAGTAATACACTGTTCTCAGATCCAGTGTTTTTAGCTGCTCTCCAATTTCTCTGTAGACAAAGAGCTCATGGTGTGCTGTGCTCTTTAACAAAGAACCTGCACTATTTCTCAGTGACTTCTCCAAATTCAGGTGCCGTATTTGTAGGGAAGCAACCAGACTCCAGAACTGTGTTTCAAACTTATTTTAGAGACAGCAGAAGTGAAAGCTCTATACTAATGGCAGTGCTATTTCCCTTAATATATCTACATATGTCATCAATCTAACTTCTATATATTTAAAAGGGCAATAAATTTTAATTTGAAATGAGAATAGAAATTGGATTTGCTTTATTGAGTGATATTGGCATCTTGGCATTCCTTGAACCTACAATAGGGATAAGTTCACATGATTCTTTCTACTGGATTTCAATAGAGGAATAAAACCAAAGCCTCTTCAGAAGTCATCTAGCTTAATCCTCATTCTATAGTTAAGAAAAATAAAGCCTAATGAGGAGAGGTGGTTTTCCCAAATTATGCAATAAGTTAATGACAGAGCAAAAATAAAATAAAAATACTTCTGTTACATTCTTTTTATATTACAAGACACTGACTTCTGTGGTTTGACAAGAGTCCTCAAAGCAATGGAGGAATTTCAGAATGTTTTACTTGTGCCCATTACCCTCAAATAGAAAAGCACAGAGCAAATACCAGGACAGTCTCTTTAAAGTACATTTTTCCTGGCGACTATGCCCGAATGTTCTGAGTCAGAAAGTCCAGTGTTCTGATGCAGGTCATTTGTACACTGCTCCTTACAGAACAGTACTTATTGAATAAATAATTACTTGCAATACTGCTTTCTCCATCCTTTCTTCCATAAAGATTAGAATATTTAGGCTTTCCGTGTTAGTAATAGATTGGTTAACAGTAGTTAGTAGTGCTCCAAGAATGCGTTACAAATCTTACCCTTGAGTTGAAGATTTCCATGATTTTGAGTATTCCTCAAAATACTGGTTAGGGCCATGTTATTCACCATGGCTATGCATTATATTTATGATTTACTTAATATTTTCTATGATTAATATGTTTTTAATTAATACTTTTACATTTATAAATTATATAAATAATCTTTCACTACCTTTGATATTTTACCCTAAGGAAAGCAACTTCTCTATTAATAGACAGTTATATTTTCCATAGAAAATAAACATCTCATGTAATTCATCCAATAAGAAATAGAAATATTTTATAGAGTGACTCAAAGAAATAACTGAATCTTGTTAAACATTTTTTTAATGGCAGAACTTATAATTACTGCTTCTAAAGACTATGTAATGATGACTAGTTAGAATTAAATATTGATATAATCATTCGAGAGTCTCTTACTAAAAGTCATTATAATTCTCCATTAAAATCTAGAATTTATAGGCATTATCTGAAAATACAAATGCCAGTATCTAGCTGTTATTTTCAGGTAGATATTGTATGCCCTGTTAGACTAGCATTTCTCCCCCTAAATTATGGTGACAAAGACTCTTTTACTGGATGTGTGCTGGTAATATATTATTCTAAGTCATTAACACCCAACAATTTTTACAGAATTAAGATATAACATGCTATGTGGAGAATTAAAAAATAATTTGGTTTTATGCAATGTTCCTTAAAAGATATTTTACATTCCCCCCCTCTGGCTTTTATCTCTTCTGTAAGTCAAACTGAAAATCTAAAGTGTTATAATGCAAAGTAGATTTACAGAAAGCATTTTTTAACTAAAACTTATGAAGTTAAAAGAGCAGTAAAGTGCTAATTAAGTTGTAAGAGAAAACTGATGTTACATGAAAAAAGCAAATACTCTTATCAGAGATTTTCTCTTTGGTTTTTTGATTTAGAAAGATAACTGCTTGAATATCTGATCTGGTAAATAATTCTGGGAATAGAATATTAGGCATTATTTGACACTTGCCAACTTTCTCACAAAGGGTGGCATTATTGTAGACAATTTTTTAGTTTCTATTATGAATTTTATGGCAAAAAGAGATTACTCCATCAATCAATGGTCAACTCTGTGCATTAATGACTTAATGTGGCTTTGTCATCAAATCAAAAGGCCACCTGTTTTTAAAATATTTTTCATTTGGGGCAAAATATTAAACCTAAAATACTCTCCTAAATTTCACACTACATTTTAGCCTCTGTGTTGAAAATAAATTGATTTTGTGTATGTTGATCTTACATATAAATCAAGTTACTCTGTTTTTTATGTCTAAAAAATTCTCTGGGAATTACTTAGAGAATTGTTTCTGCTGATAAATTATATTGTCTATAAATGTTACTCTTGTTTCCTCCTCTTCTCTGTTACCTCTTTGCTGGAAAAATTCAAACACCTCCTTTCTTTAAAAGTAGAAAGCAGAATAATAAACTCCCATGGAGCTATCAGTCATAGTAAGTAAAAATCAACTCATTCTTCTTTTACTGCACTCCATACCATCTTCACACCTAAAAACTCAGATGACTTTTAATATCAACTATTCCACTAGTGTGAAAATATCAACTATCACACATACATGTATATTTTTGTAACACCTTTATTGAGAAACAATTTATGTGCCTTAATATCCACTATTTTAAAGTGTACAATTCAGTCATTTTTCTATTCTGATAAAGTTGTACGACCATAACCTCCATCTAATTTTAGAATATTTTCATCAACACACACAGCATCGGAGGGGTTTAAATCTCTCTTTTTCTCCTGATAATTCTCACTCATGGTAGAAGTTTTCTTCTGTGCTTGCTGACCTGAGACTTTACTCGGATGTCATCAGTAGCAACCCTGAGGCCCTTATTTCTGAGACACTAAGCAAATGCCTTTTTCAGAAACCTTGGGCATTGTAATCCATTTATATGATTTCAAGTTTAGAGCAGTAGTATCATGTGAACAACTTGCCCCTGGCCCAGACCTAGGAATTCAAATTATAGTGCAGACACTGGCATTTGCTCTCAGATTAAGATCTTACTAGCATTTTCATAATGTTCAAACCTTTTCCCTCAGCTTTGTTGATTTGTTCATTTGTTTGGACACAAAGGAGACTTCGCAGTTTTCCTGACTTCTGCCAACTCAGAAATGTCTTTAAAATGTGTTTTATCCAAAAACTAGTTATTCTGTATAGCAGCCTTTTCATAGTGTCACATTTGTCAAACTGACAAAAACATAAGTGTTGTTATGTTGTTAATTTCATTATTTTAAAAATGATTAAGTCTAGACATTAAGTAAATTTCCCAAGGTCACCCTCTTAGGAGCGGACGTAAATTTAATTCTAACTCTCTCAGCTGTCAGAGTGCAGGCTGGTAGGGACTATGCTGTATTACTATCACTAAATTAAATACAATAATTGAAGTCCATGACACATGCTCCCGGAATTATTTTATATGAAAAGAATGATTCTACCTTGGAGAGAAGAGAGAAGTGTCGGGGTAGATGTGCATTTGAGTTGGACCTAGGAGGATGAGTTGAGTTACAGCTCACAAAGGTTGAGCAAGGGCATTCCAAAGAAGAAGAAGGCAATCGCCCAAATAAGGGCACTGAGGCCTCAGAGCACGATGACCTGTTGAGGAAGTCAAACAGTCTGATGTGGGTGATGCTTTTTTGGGAGCCACAGTGAGAGCACGGACAGATTGGGACCAGTTTGCAGAAAGCTCTGAAGCCAAGCTGAGAAACAACTTTCATGATTATTGGCATTTGAGAGCCACTAAAACATTTGTGAAGAATAGAAATGAGACATGACATGGATTTTAGTGAAACAACTATAACAGCAGCCTAAAGACAGAGAGCCAAGGTCTTATATGCAGGTAGAGCAGTTAAAAGATTGTTGAAATGGTATAAGCAAAAAAGGAAGAGGTCAGATCTGTGCAAATGACATAAAAATACTATAAATTTTTAAGCTCATAACTCATCTCCAGATAGCTAAAACTAAAGTGTTCCCCTTTATATCTAATTAAAATGTAACTTCTTATAATTGGAAAATATCCCATATTTGCTTCCATGGTATTTTTAACTTTAAATGGTATAAATAATCTGGAGTGACTATATTAAATAAATTTTGGTTATTTTAATTTTTTTCTAAAGATTTTATTTATTTATTTTTAGAGAGGGGAAGGGAAAAAGAAAGGGAGAGAAACATCAGTGTGTGGTTGCCTCCCACGTGCCCCCTACTGGGGACCTGGCCTGCAACCCAGGCATGTGCCCTGACTGAGAATCAAATGGGTGACCGTTTGCTTCACAGTCCGATGCTCAATCCACAAAGCCACGCCAGCCAGGGAAAATTTTGGTTATTTTTAAACTCTATTAGAAATTATTCTTTAAAATAGCTTTTATTAACCATGTGTCAAACCCAATCTAATTGATGGGGCAATTAAATAACTTTTAATTTAGTATCAATAAGTGTGAAGAAGCAGGAGGCCAACAGAAGGTTAGGCCTGTGCTCAGCAGCCGAGGGCCTTTAAAAGGAGTGAAATGACTTATGAGCAATCGTCAGACCCACATATGGATAAACAGTCACAGAATAACATTTCTACTCTGCAATCGAATTTATCAGTGGTGCATAAAAAACTATCAAAGCCTTTCATACTCATACTCTGCATATATATGTATTCAGAATTTGTATTTTGTTTTAGACATAAAGAAATTTTAAATTTAAATTAGAAACCAAAGGGTTTACACTTTAACTGGTACTTCGGTAGTCTTTTCCAAGGGCTTTGTAGGATAATGTTGCAGTTGCTGTACTGTCGACAGTTCATGAACACACACTGATGGTTATAAGGTCGTGCATTAACAAAGCTAAGAAAATAACTAAGGAAACATCTGTTAATCACTTTCGCAGTTGGTCATTTCAGTATTAAATGACAGGACACTCAAGTAGGTCTCCTGCAGTACAAAATAAATATATAAATGCAGACAAATGTCAAAACCATATGATGGGGTCCAAATATAGTCAAGCAAGAAATACAACACAGGGTGCCAATGTAACAGGTTACGTATCTGTTTTATTCTTCTCATGTCATTCCATTCATATCCCAGGAGGGATATGAAAATATGCCTTAGACAAAGACCAAAGCCATAAAGCATACACAGAAAAATCAACATCTCCCAGAAGATCAATATATAACATTACCAGATTCCTTATTCATGAAGTTTGATCTAATTGCCTCATCATAGAAGTATATTATTTTTATGGATCATAATGATGCATGAATGTAATTACATTAGTGATTTTCCCATATTAGCAAAATAATACCTGTCTTTAACAGTGAAATACTGTTTGATTTCTTTGAAATGCAGCCTACAAATTATATGCATATTACAATTATGTTCATTTTAATAGCTTGTGATACTATGACAAGTATAAATTATAAACATTTTATATATACTATTTTCATCTTAAATACATAGTTTCAATGCATAAAGGTGAATTTATAATTCATATAGTTTACTATCAACATGAGTTGAATTTCCAAATAGTGTTCTAGGTTACTATTTCTAGCTTATTAAGACTTTAAAAAATTTTCCTGTCCTTCTGTCCTAGGTCCCAGCATATAAATAAGCAAAAATCATCATTATAGCATATTGTCAGTCAGTTAACCAAATGGACAAATGCCAGTCCTTTCAAAATAAGCTTTCAGATTACTACTATAATCAATTGCCTTCGGATGGCATTTTTTAAATGTTTAATTCTTTTGAATTATTGACTGGTCTCTTCAGATTTTAAGTTTTATTAATTCTTTGATCTGTGGGTACCAGCTGATCAAAACTCAAGCTGTCAGGATCAGTTGACTTTTCAACAAAACCATAGAGAAATTGGCTCATGACAACCTTCCTTGGATTTGTTTTTATTTTGTTTTTTGTAATTTAGTGAAAAAAAAAATCCTGAGCACAGTTTAGTAACAAACGTTTCATACCAGTTTCATGGAGCTATGTTAGGGGAAAAGAGACTAATAAAAATTATTGACCCTTTAGCCCTGACTGGTGCAGTTTAGTGGGTTGGAGCATCCCACAAAAGAATGGTGGCTGGTCGGATTCTCGGTCAGGGCCCATGCCAGGGTGGCTGCCCAGGGCCCCGTTTGGGGGTATGGGAGAGGCAACCAATGTTTCTCTCACACACGGATGTTTCTCTCTCTCTCTTTCTCCCTCCCTTCCCTTCTCTCAAAAAAAAAATGACCCTTTAAAAAATTAATCTGGCTTAAATATTTTTCATTTATAGACTAACATGTTTTAACAGCTTTATTGATGTATACTTTTTAAACACTAAACTGTACATATTTAATAGATACAATTTGATGAGTTTGGATGTATACATATACCTTTGAAATCGTCACCATAATCAAGATAATAGACAAATCCATTGTCTCCAAAAAGTTTCCCATGGCCCTTTGACTTTCGTTTGTTTTTGTTTTGTCTTTGTTCTGTGTGTGGGTGCACATGAGTATGTGTACACGTGTTAAGAACACAGAACATGAGCCTTTTCTTCGTCTGCTGCCACCATGGATCCCACAAAAAAGCCTGGGGCAAAGGGGCACAACGAAGCAGAAGCAGGCTTTGAAGTTTACCTGCGCCTGCCCTACCTCATAGAAGATGGAATCACGGATGCTGCCAGTTTTTAAGATTTTATTTATTTGTGTTTAGAGAGAGGGGAAGGGAGAGAGGGAGGGAGAGAGAGGGGAGAGAAAGAGAGAAAGAGAGAGAGAAACATCAGTCTGAGAGAGAAACATGGGTCGGTTTCCTCTCTGTACTACCAAACCGCAATTCAGGCATGTGCCCTGATCTGGATTGAACCTCCACCCTTTGCTTTTCTGAATGACGCCCAGCCAGCTACACCAGTCAGGGTGATGCTGCCAATCTTGAGCACTTTCTTCAGGACAGAAACAAAGCGAATGGAAAAGCTGGGAATCTTGGTAGAGGGGTTGTTATCATTGAAAAAAGCAAGAGCAATATCACTGTAACATCTGATGTGCCTTTTTCCAAAAGGCATTTGAAATATCTCACTAAAAAACATTAGAAAGAGAATAATCTACATGACTAGTTGTGATGGTTGCTAACAGCAAAGTTATGAATTGTGTTACTTCCCAATAAACCAAGATGAAGAAGAGGAGGAAGATGAGGATTAAAACTCATTTATGAGGCACATTTTGTATGAGTTCTTAAATAAAAACTGCGAACAAAAAAACACAGAACGTGAGATTTTAAGCTATTTAAAATATGAACACGTTAAACAAAGAAGCTCCAGATTTATTGAAGCTCTTCTCCATGAAGCCTTTTATTCTTCACACACACTTTTGATTGACCTCCTCTCACTTCTTGAGTATGAATTTACCCTTTAATAACATCAAAGTACCACATTACGCATGAATGGGAATCTGAGTGCCAAAGTAAGAGTGCAAGAACCTGTTTCTAAACTGATACCCTGAGAAGTAGTCTCTCTCATTAAGAAAATTCACCTGTGTCGTTGAAAGTCGTCTCAAACTGTAATTCAGAGGTTATGCATTCTGTTACCATGTATAATAGACATTGGGGTCATCTATCACTTCAGTGTCAGCCTCCTTGCTTAGCCTGGAAAGGGCGTGATGCTACATACGAAGTCCCTAATCCCTTTGTATTAAGATTGACATTCGGTGCCTTTTATCCTAATGGATAAGTTAACATTCCTTCAGTGCAGCTTTGATAAAACGTGACTAGGATGCTCTAGGGTTATTAAGGGAGATGAAAGGCAGATAGATACAAGAGTGTCTATGAACTGAATCAATAATACAGCATTCAGAATGTACTTTTCTCCCACAGTTTTGAAGTTAAACAATAAAATAGTACTTTTAAATCAAGGACCAGTGTTCAATCTAACAGGTCACAAATTACTAGTGTTGTATTTATCATGAACTGATATTTTTTTCTAAAACACATTATTATTATAGTAATTTTAAATATATCAATCAAAGATTTTACATTTATCTGGCTAAAGTCACTTTTTAAATAATGACCAAAGCTTTGACAGTTATAAACCTCCAGAAGGGAAGCCCCTCTGGATTTGGAATAATGAGGAGATTCTACCTTCACTTACTCACAGAGCAGCAGAGTTTCTCTCTTTCTCTGCCTCTCTTTCCATCCTTCTTTCTCTCCTCCTCCTTCTCTACCTTTCACCACTTCTTCCTCTTCCTCCTTTCTCTCCTCCTCCACTCTTTTATTCCCATCCCTTTCCCACTTTTCTTATAACTCTACTGACATCGTGACAAAGTTAATTTTATAATGGAATAAGTACAGAAGGCATATTGCCAAAATACCAATTTTTTCCCAATGTAACTGTAAAATTAAGGTTGCATATAGTGAAGTAAGGGCCTATGATTCCTGAATTAAATTGTAAATATGAATTTTGAGTATTTTGGGAAAATATAGATATTTCTAGGAGTTGCTTTTAATAGTAACCAAGTTTTAATAAGGAATAAAATAGACAACTGGAAAGGATAATACTATCCTACTATCAGGAAGAGGGTTACATGGTAACCAGATGGTTCTGCAGTGTACAGTTGGACATAACTCACTGTTCTGTCCACTGGTTAAGGTTATAGCTACATCAGAGAAATCAGAGAGAATAGAAGGGACTGAGACCACAGGGAGCTCTTGAGTAGGAAGATGTCTCCTGGCTTTAGCAATAAGAAAGAAAAGAAATCTCAGTACCATAATATCTCGTTGCCCCATACAATCAAAATAATGTCAACTGGTAAATTCAAGAAACCATCTTCTTAGTAATAATAAGGTTCAAGGTTAGACTTGAAAAGTTAAGTAAATCTAAAAGGTTCTCATCACACACACACATGCAAACCTGTATCTATGTTAACTAGACTTATTGTGCTGATCACTTTGCAATGTACACAAATATCAAATCATTATATTCTACATCTGAAACTAATGTGTCAATTACACCTCAATAACAAAAACTTGAAATACTAAAGTTTTACATATAATGTTATGGTGAAATAACCAATTTCACCAATCAGCTCCTTTGTTCTCCAAAAGAAAACTTTAAAAGCCAGAATATTTACAAAATAAGAGGGCTGTTAAAAAGACAGCTTTCAAAAATAGGCAACTCATAATATCCATGAACATAAATACATGTTAAAATTTTTAACTCAGTAATGACCAAACTGGTTATGTGTTTCAGTCAATTCAAAGGAGAATCCAAACAGATACATTATAAATCCAGAACATTGAAATGAATGGGTGAATGCTCAAAGTTAGGGAGGGAAGTCAATTTTTCCTCCACTAGACAGAGAGACATTTCTTCAGGCAAAGATTATTTTGCATTGCTGATAGTTATGTAAAATTTAGAGGTATAAAATAACTTCCCTAGAAACAAAAACAGATAACCTGAAAGAGTATGCTCAAGAGAGTACATAATTTTCAAATAAAGCACAATTTTTTTTCCTATATGCTAACATGTTTTTAAAAGTACAGTGTATTTCATAATATAAGACATAGGTAAATATATTTTAAAAGAATGAATGATTTAATGAAAGACTTTGTATGGGAAGTGTTTTCCATAACCTCTTATCATTCCCTTATTTGCTCTCAAATATGAACAAATTTTCATCTCTCTTTCAATTTTTTGTATACATATCATTACTACATTTCCATACATTTTTTTTTCTGTTAGCAATTCACCTCATTTAAGTTTTTCTCTTCCATTTCCTTTTTTTTCAACCTTTTTATTTCCCTAGCCATACATTTTCTTACACTCCTTCATAATAACCATTTTTCTTTTTTAAACAAAAACAATTTTAATGCATTGGGGTGACATCAGTTAATAAAACCATATAGGTTTCAAATATACAATTCCATAATACATCATCTTGTATATTGTTTCATGTTCACCAGCCAAAGTCAAGTAATTTTTCTTCCTGAATAATAACTCAATGGATGAAAGTAAAAAATTTTAAATCATCTAAAATTTCAGAATACATATAATTTAAATAAAAGCTGAAAGGACATAGACTTTCCATATTCTTTTTTCCCTACATTAAGTTCTCTTTTTTTAATTGAATACATTCTCCATTTTCTAAACAATTTTGCCTTTTTTTGTCTACTGAATGCTAGATCAGAAGGCCTAAGTTAAAACTAACAATGTTCAAACAACAAAACAAAGTTGAATGTAACTTAAATGCTTTGTTAGATATTGAAGGATATGAGGATGGAAATGTAGGCAAGGATTGCAATTGATAACAGAAAAGTAAAAACTATAAACAGAAATCAAGCCATTATATCATTATTTTTGCATAATGTCATTGAGGTTTGCTCATGTTGTCATAATGCAGAATAATTTCTTTTTATGGTTGAATAATATTCCATTGTATATTGCATTTTTCTTTATTTGTTCATCCATCAATAGAAACTTAAAAGATTGTTTGCATATCTCAACTACTGCGAAAAAAATTGTTGCATTGAACATAGGAGTGCAGATATCTCTTTGGGATACTGATATCATTTTCTCTGATTAAATACCCAAAGTAGGGTTGCTGTGTAATATGGCAGTTCTATTTTTAGTTTTTTTGAAGAAAAAACTCTGTGTTTCATAATGACTGTACCAATTTAATTCCCACCAATAGTGTCCATAAATTTCTTTTCCTAACCTCTTCTTTTTTTTTCATAGCCATCCTAATAGGTGTAATAGATCGTAGGTTTTGAGGGTGGGTGTTTGTTCCTTTTTTTCTGTTATGCTTTTCTGGCTCAGTACACTGAATCAGAGGCTCAATTAGAGTAGGGCCACATCTCCTTTGTCTTGAATAAACTAATGTATTATTTTGTTAGGGTTTCTTTTAGCATTATTAGGAAATGTTTTATTTTATAATTAATTCAAATTAAATATGTCAAAAATATAAATCTCTTACGAGGTTTGCACAAAGAAACCATCCTTTTATTATTCATCCTTCAACCAATGGAAACATTCTGAAACTTTCAAGAATATTTTGTCACTTCTGGTCAAGATGGAGGTGTAATTAGACATGCTCGCCTCCTAGTGCAGCCATAGAAAGAAGTACCACCAGATCTCAAAACAAATAACAAACACCCAGAACCATCAGAAAATCAACCTGTATGGAAGTCTGACAACCAAGGAGTTAAAGAAACCACATCTTTAGAAGCAGTAGAAGCAGTAGAGTCAGAGAAATGGGCAGAGAGGCAGTGTGGTGTGGAGAGGCAGCAGCAGCAGCAGTGAAATGCCTATGGTGGATAAAAATAGGGAGGGATACCTTGGGAGCCAGAGATCCAGCCCCAGCCAGACCACACAGCCCAGGGATCCAGCACCAGGAAGATAAATCTCCACCACCTCTGACTGTAAAGGCAAGTGGGGTTGGGGCTATGGAAGAAACTGCCAGAATGTTGTCACTTTTCCTGTAAAGGGCCCACACGGACTTAGAATGTCTGCAAATCCACCCACTCTGGGATTCACCACCAGGGCAGCATCTGGATGGGTGCCAGTTGCATACAGGAAGTGAGTATAGTGAGTGGAAATGGAGCAAGTCCTGGGCAAACCTCCGGAAGCCAGGAAGCAGCATTTTCTCCTCTCTGAGCCCTCTCCCCACACAGAGCCATGAAGCAGTGAAACAGGTTTCCCCACCCTGGCTCTGTCCCACACAATTTATAGGTGCCTTTTCTACACAGACCATGCTACTAAGACAGAAAGTAAAAGCAGCTCTACCTATTACACAGAAACGAATACAGGGAGGCTGCCAAATTAAGGAGACAAAGAAATATGGCCCATATGAAAGAACAGAACAAAACCCCAGAAAAAGAACTAAATGAAATGGAGGTAGCCAACCTATTAGATGCAAAGTTTAAAATACTGGTGATCAGGATGCTCAGAGACCTCCTTAAGTATTGCAAAAATATAAAAGAAGAAATGAAGTTTACCCTAAGTGAAATAAAGAAAAATCCACAGGGAATCAACAGTAAAGGGAAGGAAGCCAGGATTCAAATCAACAATTTGGAATATAAGGAATAAATAAACTTTCAACCAGAACAGAATGAAGAAACAAGAATGCAAAAAAATGAGGAGAGGCTGAGGAACCTCTGGGACAACATTAAACATATTAACATCTGAACCATAAGGGTGCAAATCGAGAAGAGGAAAAGCAAGAAACTGAAAACTTATTTGAAAAAATAATGAAAGAAAACATCCTTACTTTGGTGAAGGAACTAGACGTTCCAGTCTAGGATGCACAGAGAGTCCCAAACAAGTTGGACCTAAAGAGGACCACACCAGGACACATCATAATTAAAATGACAAAAGATAAAGAGAGAATCTGAAAAGCAACAAGAGAAAAGAAAAGAGTTACCTACAAAGGAGTCCCTATCAAACTATCAGCTGATTTCTCAAAAGAAACCGTGCATACAAGAGGGGACAGGGAAGAAGTATTCAAAGTGATAAAAAGCAAGGACCTACAACCAAGATTACTCTATCCAGCAAAGCTATCATTTGGAATGGAAGGGCAGATAAAGTGCTTCTCAGATAAGGTAAATCTAAAGGAGTTCATCATCACCAAGCCAGTATTACAGGAAATGTTAAAGAGACTTCTTTAAGAAAAAGAGGAAGATCCAAACCATGAAAATTAAAAAGGCAACAAATGCACAACTATCAACAACTGAATCTCAAAAACAAACAACAAACAAACAAAGCAAACAACCAGAACAGGAACAGAATCATAGGTATGGAGATCATTTGGAGGGTTATCAGCTGGGAGGGGGAAGGGATAGAATGGGGAAAATGGTGCAGGGATTAGGAAGCATAATTAGTAGCACAAAATAGACAGAAGGAGGTTAAGAATAGTATAGGAAATGGAGAAGCTAAAGAACTTACACGCACAACACATGAACTAAGCAGAGATTGCTAGGGGGAAGAGAGTACCAAGCAGAGGAGTGCAAGGTGGGAAAAAATAAGACAACTGTAATAGCATAATCAATAAAATATACTTTAAAAAAGAATATTTTGTCACATGTCCCTTATAGTTTGTTTTTGCTTTCACTAAGTTAATAAAAATACACAGAGGAAGAATTATAGCTACCAAACATTTGTGTTTATTTTCATTATGTATTATTTTAGAAAGTGAAAATGGTTAAAATGGAAGTTACCCTCAAATTAGAATTACAGGAACTACTATAAAGGACACATGGACAAAATCAAGGGGGAGGGTGGTGGTGGGGGAGGGAGGTGGGTTCAGCTGGGGTGGGGTGGAGGGATGGGGAGAAAATGCAGACAACTGTAATTGAATAACAATAAAAAAATTTGAAAAATAAAAAAATAAGATGACTATATATATATATATAAAGAATTAATAGATATCCTTGAATTTACCATGTTATGTTCTTTTTAACATATATAGAGAGCACTATATAATATTTAGAAAAGTATACTGTTTCTGTCTCCAGATATGAGGAGACTTGAGGAAAATTCCAAAGCCCTTCTTGGTGTCTCAATCTTTTATTTAACATTATTTTTATTCAATTTTATTGAGATATAATTGACATATAACATTGTATTAGTTTAAGGTATACAACACAATGAATTGAAATATGTATATATTACAAAATTATTACCACAATAAGTTTAGTTAATATCTAACACTTCACATAGTTACAATTTTTTTCTTGTGATGAGAACTTTTAAGATCTCTCTTGGCAAGTTTCAAATGTACCACACGGTATTCTTAACTATAGCCACTATGATGTACAGTATATCTCCAGAACTTACTTATCCTATAACTAGAAGTTTGTACTTTTTGAA
This sequence comes from Desmodus rotundus, assembly GCF_022682495.2. Lineage (NCBI taxonomy): Eukaryota > Metazoa > Chordata > Mammalia > Chiroptera > Phyllostomidae > Desmodus > Desmodus rotundus. Next base: position 23,731,274 of record NC_071397.1, read on the forward strand.
CCACCTGATATACCTGTTGCCTACTTGTATGTGTTCCTTGGAAAAATAACTATTCAGATTCTTGGCCTATTTTTAATTATGTCATTTGAGATTTGGGATGGGGCTTGTTCTTGAGTTATCAGAGTTCCTTACATATTTTGGACAATAACTGCTTAGCAGGTACATGGTTTGGAAATACTGCTTTTTCATGTTTTTATTGCTTATTATATGTTTTAGTTTTAGGTAACCCCACCTATTTTTGCTTTTTTGCCTGTGTTTTAGGTATCATATCTAAAAATTTTCCTTGTGATTTATTCTAGAGATTTAATGGTTCCAGATCTTAGGTGTAAGTTTTTAATTCTTTTTGAGTAGATTTTTGTATATGGTGTAAAAGTGCAGTTTCATTCTTTTTTAAATGTACATATCAAGTGTTTCTGACTCCATTCATCAAGGAGATTACCCTTTTCCAAGTGTGCATTTTTAGTGTTCTTTTCAAAGATTATTTGATCACGTATGCTTGGATTTATTATTGGTCTTTGTATCAGTTTTTATTCCAGTGCAATACTGTTTTGGTACTTTAAAATCAAGCAATATGATATCTCCATCTTTGATCTTCTTCCTCAAAATCTCTTTGTCTTTTGGGGGTCTTTTTTTTGGTTTAATATAAATTTTAAAATAGTTTTGTCTATTACTTTTAAATTGCCATTGTAATTTTGATAAGAACTTCATTCAATTTATAGATCATTTTGGATAGTATGGACATTTTAAAATGTCTTCAAAAACTTTTTTTCTTTATATATATATAAAGAAAAAATGATATATGTGTAATTATTGTTCAGTTACAGTTGTCCCCATTTTCCCCCATTACTTTCACCTGCCCTACCCACCCCCCATCTTCCCCTTTCAGTCCCCCCTAGTTGTCTTTGTCCATGGGTCTTTTATAGATGTTCTTTGACCCTTCCCCTTCTTTCTCCAATTATCACCCTCCTCCTTTCCCCTCTGGTCACTGTCAGTTTGTTCTTTATTTCCCAGAAACATTATTTATAATAACCAATGCTGGAAACAATCTAATTGACCATTAGTAAATGAGTGGATCAAAAAACTGTGGTGCATTTACACAATGGAATGCCACACAGCAGAAAGGAAGGAGTTCCTACCCTTTGTGACAGCATGGATGGAACTGGAGAGCATTATGCTAACTGAAATAAACCAGGAGGTGAAAAACAAATCCATATGATCTCACCTACAAGTGGAACCTAATCAACAAAACATAAAAGCAAGCAAAATAGAATCAAAACCTTTTTTTAATGTGTTGAAATAACCATATGAGTTTTATACTTCATTCTGTTAATGTGGCATATCTCATTTATTGATTTGTTGTATGTTGAGCTATCCTTGTATCACAGGAATAAATTCCACATGACTGTGGTGTAATTTCCTTTTAATATATTATTGAATTTGACTTGCTAGTACTTTGTTAAGGATTTTTAAATCTATGTTCATCAGGGATATTGGTTTATAATTTTTCCTTTTTTTCTTGTCATTATTAGTATTTGATATGAGAGTAATGTTTGTTTCATAAAATAAGTTTGGAAGTTTTCTCAGCTCCTCAATTATTTGAAAGAATTTAAGGAGAATTAGCATTATTTCTCCTTTAAATGTTTTGTAAAATTCATTCACAGATCACCTGGTGTTTGGCTTTTCTTTTTGGGGAAGGTTTTGAGTACTGATTCAATCTCTTTATTCATTTTTGGTCTATTCAGATTTTCTACTTCTTCATAATTCTATCTTGAAAGGTTATATATTTCTGGGAATGTGTCCATGTCTCCTAGATTATCCAATTTATTAGTATATAATTGTTGATAGTAGTCTTTTAATATCCTTTTTACTTCTATGGTATCAATTTTGATGTATCCTCTTTCATTCCTCATTTTACTCACTTGAATCTTCTTTTTTTCTTGGTTAGTCTAGTTAAAGATTGGTCAATTTTGTTTATATTCTCAAAAATAACTCTTAGTTTTTTTGATCTTTTTTATTGTTTTTGCAGTCTCTATTTTATTTATTTTTGCTCCAATATTTATTTCTGCCAACTTTGGGCTTAATTTGTTCCTTGAGGTGTAAATTTCAGTAATATACTTTAGATCTTTCTTTTTCTTAAGAGGCATTTACCACATAAACTTCCTTCTTAGACTTACTTAGGCTGCACCCCAGAATTTTTGATATGTTCCATTTTTGTTTGACTCACAATAACTTTCTAGTTCTTCTCTGACCCATTGGTTGTACAGGAGTCTTCAGAATCTGGAGAGGCTTGATTCCATTTTCTTTGGGTGGGCTGGGTGCTGCAATGTAGGAGGAATGCAGGTGCATGCTCAGTGCTGGAGGGCAGAGATGCATGGAGAGCTGGAGGCATGAAAAGTCTTGATGCGGGGTCTGCAAGTGATGGGTCCCATGAATTTTATGGGTGGGCCCTTGATGTATTCCATGAGATGATTAGTGAAACAGACTCTTTGTTGAGTGCCTTATACCCCAGTTGCTGTGAGTCTCACCTCTTTTCCCTGCTTCTCTCATCATCAACTGTTGAGAACTGCTGATCTTCTCAGTGTTCTGAGTGGGACAAGAAAGACTTGGGCCTCTGGCAGCATCTCACATGGATGTGAAATGGATGCTCACTACATGCTTATTTTCTTTTATGGGAGAAATGATGGGCCAAGACCATCTTTCTTGTTAGTGAAATGTGTCACCTTAGGATAAGAAAGATGCTGGGAAGGTGAAATTGTTCCAGCTACCATCTTCAATACATCTATTCTTGATTATTTTTTTTCTAATGACATACTGAACTCCCAGGCTCCAACAAAGATGCTCCTGTCTATGAGTGGTTGCAAAAATTAGTACATTTATGGAGAAGGAATTAGACATGAAAACTCCTATTCTGACATTTTTTGATATCACTTATGTGGAATTTTTAAATAGAAATATCTGTATAATATTTTATGTGAATCACCTGAATCCTCTATTTCTATTTAGAGGTACATATATAACTATAGTAATTATTTGTGCTATCTTGTGTATGAAGTGGCAAAAAAATATCTTTAATTATTGAGATCAATGTGGAAGACAGTAGTTAGTTACAAACTTGTGAAATATTTTCTCTCCATGAAAAAAATTATTTTTGCATAAATATGAGTGAAAGATAATTTTTCCCAACCTGCCTAATATCCATAGGAGTCAGTTATGTTATCCATAGTTTAAAACTTAGCCTTTGTGTTTTGTTAGAACAACACCAACTTATGGTTGGTGTTGACTTATACTGATACCTTGTATTTTATTTAAGATGATAATAAATAAAACACAGACATTTAATAGATGATTTACTCTGCTCTGTAGAAAAATAAAAAATATTCTTCTTTAGGATTTATTATAGTCCATTTCTTTTCTTTTTATATTTATTTTGAATAAACACATATAACATTTTTAGTCTATTCTTGGAGGGACAGATTGTCACATACTTGTTATGAAGGGAAACAGAAGAAGATTGCTGTGGGGATAAGTGGATATCAGACAAAAACCAAGACAGGGTCTCCAACAAGAAAGTCTGCATGATGTATGTATATTTTTAAGCAATACATTTTGATAAACTCAGGAAATAAGTTTGTAGAGTGTCAGTTTAGATTAGGTTTTCAAAACTTGATATCTCCTCTCACTTCGAAATTGTCAGTGGTGTTTGGACTTGAGCAGTTTAATAATTTTGGCTATGACGGAAATGCACATATTAAGCTTACAGTTTTCCCTCAGGGTTTAGTTTATGAAGGACACTGTTATAAAATTTACATGAGAAGCCAGAGTTAGTTGAAATATGTAAATGGGGAAATGACCATACCTATGTGAGAAGCCTCATTCTTTTCTTTAACAGGCCCACGTGTTCTGAAAGAACGAGGCCGTGTGTAGACTATAAGAAACAGATAAATGATTGGGGCACATGAAGTATTACTGGTTTCTATGGCAGAGAGTGGGCACTCATTGCTATCTTATTACATTGTGAAACAGATTCAGATCAACTGAAATGTATGTTCAAACCAGTGAGACTAGGACCAGTTCCCAGTCACAGAGGATGGGGTATTAGAGAAGGAGAATCTCTGGGGACGTAGCTGAGAATGAGTCTGGGGTTTACTTCATGGAGTGTGCACACATGTATATGCATAAAAGACACAGCAGAAAGTCTAAAACATAAAAATATATAATAAGAATTAAATTACAACAAAAGATGATTTATCATGAACATTATTTAAATGATAAGTTAAATACATGTTATAAAAGACAAAAGTAGTTCCTTATTTAGGAATATATAGATTGGTAATTTTTCAAATTCTAGGGAATGAAGAGGTAATATTCAGGTTTAAATACCAATTGTAAAGTCCATAGTGAGGCTAAATAATATCCCAAGTACAACATTTTCTTTTTGTTATATGTGCATTTCTGTAACATAATCTGAAAAAAATATATAGAGGAAACAAAGGAAGCAGGGATTCTTCTGATGGAAGTGGCATTGTAATATTTTATAAAACACTGACATCTTATTAATGACTTCCTACATCGTTTAGTTCTGTTGGGATTCCTATCAGAAATACCTTACCCATTATTCCTCCTTGGTATCCTTAATTTAAAACCTACATTTTTGAGTTTACTACCATCTTCTTTTATGCATGTTCTTAGATACATAAAGTATCATAGTAAGCACTATCTTCTGTAGGATGATATATTCAAAGTGATGCAGAGAAAATGTATTGCCTCCAGTAATGTTCAGCCCAGCAAAACTACCCTTCCCAAATGGAGAGAAAAAGAATTTTCAGACAGAAAAAAAAAAAAAGCTGAAGAATTCCATTGCCATTAGACCTGCCTTACGAGAAATACTAATGGAAGTCCTTCAAGTTGAAACAAAAGGTCACCGGAAAGCAACATAAAAACACATGAAAGTGTAAAAAACTCACTGGTATAGGCAAATACACAGTCAAATTCAGAATAGTCTAATACTGTAATGATAGTGAGTAAGTCACTTTTAACTGTAGCACAAAAGTTAAAACAAAAGTGTTAAAATGCTTATAGATACAAAAATTTGTAATGTTTACATAATATGAAAATACGTAAATTTTGACTTACAAAACCTAAAATGTGAAAGGGAGAAGTAAAGTGTAGCGTATTTTATGTGATTGAAGTTAAGTTGCTCTCAGTTTAAAAGGAACTGTTATAACCATAAGAGGTTTTGGGTAAATCTTGTGGTCACAACAAAGAAGAAACCTCCAATACAGTGATTTTCAACGTTTTTCATCTCGTGGCCCACATAAACTAATTACTGAAATTCTGCAGCACGCCAGAGTGTATATCTTATTTCTTTCCAATCTGGCAAAAATAATAGGATACGTTTAATTCATTCACACTGAATGGCTATTGTTGTGTTGGTTGTTGTCATTTTTCATACTGACAGTCTAAGGGAAGAGAGGTCAGTGCCCCTGACTAAATAGTCAGGTATTGCCAGCTTTTAAAATTCTTAAAATTTTTAAAGAATTCAACCACTGTGCCAGGGCACACTAATTGAAAATTGCTGTTTAGTAGATTAAAAAAAAGAAAAGATGAAGAATTCAAGCACGCGACTACAAAAAATCAACAAATCACAAAGACAGCAAAAGAGGAAGAAAATAATAAATGAATTACAAAACAGTGAAAACAAAAAAATAGTAATAGTAAGTCCTTATCTATTTATAATTACTATAAATGTAAATGAGTTAAATTCATTATACAACACTTCCTCTTTCAAGTCTCAGGATTTACACATGAATATTTCTTAGCAATCACGGCAGAGTTTCTAGGAGTTTTTATTACTACTACTTATTTATTTTAGACCTAAGATACACTCAATGATAAAACAGCTTTTGGTTGGTATTTTAGATATTTTATTATTCTTTTTCATTTTGTTAATGTTTAAACTGTTTCAACTTGTAACACAACATAGAGTAGAATGACCCATGATGCTTCTAATTTATTTCTTATGTAACTGAATAAAATACAAAAGAAAGCCTGCCTTGTAGGAGGCTAAATGTTTTTTTTTTTTGATAAATGCTAGCTAGCTTTTTGTATTTTTCAGTATTTTTTAATTTATTGAGATAACATTGGTTAATAACATATAAATTTCAGGGTACAATATTATCATTTGATATCTGCGTACTCTATTGCATGCTCACCACCAAAAGTCTAGTTTCTTTCTGTTATTTGACCCCCTTTACCCATTTTGCCTTCCTCCCACCCTCTTCCCCCTGGTAATCACCATTCCGTTGTTTGTATCTCTAATAAGGAATATGTGTGTATATATTCAATGGAGTACAGCTCAGCCATTAAAAGGATAAAATATTGCTATTTGTGACAACATGGATGCATCATGAGAATATTAATGGTAACTGCAGGTGGAAAAGGGCAAAATCCACATGATTTTATTCATATGTGGAATTTAAAACAAAAAAGCAATAGACCAACAACACAAAATGAAAACAAACTCATCTGCATTCGTTTTATGTCAGATCCATGCTAAGAGCTTGAGAGGTAGTAAATAAAGAAGTTAAGAGCACATGCTTTTCCCCAGCCTAGGTGCTTGGGTTGGAACCCCTATTGCTTAAGTTATCTGGCATCTATAACCTTACTTACAACTTCAGAGTTAGAGTCCTGGTCTGTAAAGTCAACACAATGATACTATGTTTTAGCATTGTCTTGTGATTTACATGACTTAAATTAAAGTGCTGATAACGATAGCATAAAACACAAAAAATCCACACTAAGTATTCCCATTTGGAACTGAGACATACTAATAAAACAAGTCATCAAGGGCATAGAGCCAACAAAGTGGCAAAGTTAGGACTTGAACAAAAGGATTCTGGTTCTAGCACATGAAGCTGAACTGCTCGACAACTTAGCAGAACGAACAATCTTTGCCATCTTTCTGCGTTCATTAAACAGAGCCAATTTTTATTGTTTTATTTTCTTTACCTGAAGAAGTTCACTTATTTTCCGAATGACTGGAATAAATCTGAGTTGAAGCTACAGGTATTTCAAGGACACTGGTGTGTTCCATGCCCCTCAGCAGTTGAGCTCTTGGAACAATTTCCCTCCCCCTTCATACAAGTAATAAGTAGCTACAGGTAAATAAATGAGGGGGATTTAGCTGGTCTTTACGACAGATTCACAGTAATTCTTAATCCAAAAGCAGACTCTAGAAGTGCTTCAGAGTAGTGTGACAAGTTTTTAACAAATGTCTACACTAACTTTTAACATTTCTAGCCATGCGTACTATAATGCTAATGAGCCCAGAGCTACCTGAATGTGAGAAATGCAAAGGAGTGAAGGAAACCCCTGATAATTACTTGACACTTTTTTCCTAGTAAACAGAAGATTTGAATATATTTATATATGAAAAAAATTGGGGAAAAAATGTCTCTTGCTGCATCTGTTAGTCTCCAGGTCATTATTATTACCCTCTTTCTAATATCTCATCAATGGGGAACTGATGAATGTTTGCAAAGTGGAAGCATTTAGGCACCTCAATGCAGATTTTAAGGTTTCTAGGCTTTATGCAATACTGCCAAGTGTATGGCACTCATGTTTGTACCCCAAAGTAAGATTTCAGTATGGTCTTGAGAGGTATGAAGATTTAGGAATTCTTGCACTTACAAAAAATAGATTTGTTCCAGTGCATAAGAAACAATATAGACCAGACTATGTCTCTCTTATTTTCTTTGAAGAAGGGCTTTTAAAAGATGATGTGGAAAACCGTATCTCCCTTTCCCCATCTGTCCTGTCTTTCACACAGAAGGCAATAACCATGGTAGGAAAAGATGATATAGACTCTCATCTCACACTGATGTCTCATTAAGGGGAGTTACAATTTAGATAATCTGCATCTGGAATAAAAATGTTTAAGAAGAATTTCTATTTTATGATCCAAGGAATAATTCGAGGAACAGATTTATAAGATTCTTTTAATAAGTGTCTTTGTAATAATGTTGGAATGGTTATAATTATGTTTTAATTAAATGTTTCCTGATAGAAATCTGATTCATTAAGCAACCCACAGAGAGTTAACTGAGAGTTCATCTTCTTACATAACTAATTCAGTTAAATACAGTATAAAGAAGTAGGATATTCACAATGTTATACTGAAGAAGAAATTGTTTTTGAGGTTTCTCCACAAATGTTTAAAAACATGATTAACTCATGGAAGTATCCTCACTAGTTCTGCAAATACAAATAATATTGTCATATTACACATTAGTGGTATAATGTTAATAATACAGTCCTAGGACTTCTGTGTTAGGCCCATGTTTTAAAACTAAATATTTCAAACTAAAAGTGAATTTTAAATCCTGATATTACAAATGTCTTTGTGTTAAAGTGTTTTTTTAACCCTTTTTCCCACTCACATTTTATTTTTACTTTAGACACAACAACCAGATCACACATTCATGTTGACATTTTCAGGTTAATGGACTTGGTGTTTAGAATAGTTTCCTCAAAGCGTGGCTCTTGACCTTTTGTCAAGGCCCAGCTCTCCACCTGTACATCCACTCTTCAGGGCCGAGAACATTTGTAATTCTACAAGAGTTTAGTTCTCATTTGGTTTAATCAAATATAAGAGAAGGGAAGTAATTTCTAAGTGCTGAAAGTTCTTGAAGAAGGTTAAGTAAGTAATTTAGTTCTGCCATCTATCCAGTATTATTCACTCCGAATTTGTCTATGTTCGATTTATACATAAAACTGCAATTCTCTTATGTTCCAACCCCTCGCCTCCTATAAATCTCTAAAGACTTACTACATGTTACACAGAGCAAATCTTTCATAGTACAGGAAATCAGAGAGAACGGAGAGAACTGGTCATCTCTGGGACTGGGACTGCACTGCCTACAGAAGGACCCTATGAATCAGGCAATGCGATGTATTCTGGCTTAGATTTGGATAGACCTTGTCATAGGCTGAATGTGCGGGTGGCTTCCAAATTCATATATCAAAATTGGAATCTCAATGGGATGGTATTTGTAAATGGGACTTATGGGAGGTGAGCAGGTCATGAGCACAGAGCCCTCATACATGAGATTGGTGTTCTTGTAAAAGAAGCAGCCAATCCCCTTCTGCCATATGAGGACGTAGAAGACAGCATCTAAGAATCATGAAGCAAGTTCTCACCAGACACTGAATCTACCAGCACCTTGCTTTTGAACTCTCCAGCCTTTAGAACTATGAGAAATAAATCTCTGTTGTTTATATGCCACCAAAGCTATGGTGTTTTGTTACAGAAGCATGAACAGACTAAGGAGAGCATTTGAATCTCTCTTCCAAAACTTTACTCCACAACTCGGGTAAGTTATTTTATTTGTGAATAGATACTTTACTATATTTACTACATTTTTGAGAATAGTTACTTTATCTATTTGACCCAGCTTCCTTGTTATTAAAATAGGGATAATGATGTCTATTCCATATCAGATGACAATTAAATAGGATAAAACCTCTAAAATGTGGAGGCACCCATCTGTAATTAGAAAGATCTCACAAACGGCCATTAAAACTCTTAAGATTCACACAATTCTAGATCTCCTGTGGTGCTACTTTTGCCCTTGATCTCACTAAACATTTATCCGATGCCTGTTAAGCGCCCTGTGTTTAATCTGGCCTCAGAAAATGAAGAGAAAAGGATATATGAAGGGGAACCCCCCCAAAATGAAATTTATTTATAAAATGTGTATTTATTCTTACATGTTTAAACTTCAGTTGCCTTCAAAGTACCCTCCATTTGATGCAATATACCTATTGAGACATTTTTCCACTCCTCAAAACAGTTTTTGAACTCATGGATTTTGATGACTTTTAGTGCCTCTGCCATTTTTTGTTTCACCTCTTCCACATTGGCAAAACATTTCCCTTTGAGGACTTTTTTCATCTGGGAAATAAACCAAAAAAAAAAGTCAAAAAGTCACTTGGGGTGAGATCAGGTGAATAAGGAGGGTAAGACATAAGGGTCATGCTGTTTTTGGTTAAAAACTGGTAACACTCAGCTTGGTGGGGGCAGGCATGCTTGTAAATCACCCATCACGAAATGCGCAAACTCATTTTGAAAGACTCTTCAAAAAAAATTCGCTGAAGCCAAATGCAGCATCTCACAACAATGCCAACTGGTACACTAATACAGACAGGTTCCTAGATCACTCATCTAGCAGAAAAAGCCAGTACCATAAGGGGCCTGCCTTCCAGAAGATAATTCCATTTACTCCCCCCTTGTATGCCTCATTCTTGATGGCTAGGTAATGAGTAAGTGTTAACTGTACTGTAAATTGTATACTTGTAATTTGATTTCATTTTATAAATTTTCATTACATGGTATTTTTCTTAGTATTTTGAATCAAACATTGACATTATTAACAATAAGGAAAAGTCAACAACATTTATAACATCACCCCTTTGAGTACATTTACACGTACTTTCAAAACAAAACCCTCACTGCAAGGATCTTTGGTCGGAGCCAGTCTTGTGAAAGCTAAAATTGTTTCTTCCTTGGAAAGTATTGGTTTCATATTAACCAATTTTAGGTAGCTTTTCCTGGATATATAAGGTGGAAACCTTGTTCAAATTTGTCTGTGACATGTATCTGTATTTCCTGTAATAAATTATTCCTTTGTTTTAACCTCCCACTGACAAATGCCAAGTAAAGTTAGATTTGATATCAAGAAGAAACCTACAGTAATTTTTTCATTTTATTTGAGATTTAATATCTCATTTTCTTAATTTATTCTCTTTGAGTTTACCAAAGAAATAGATCTTGTAAATTAAATCCACATAATCATAGAATAACTACTTGAGGTTAAAAAAACCCACCTACAAAAACACATTATATTTGAATTTTTCTCAAAAACATTAAAGATTTATACCTGACCATCATACAGACTCACACTTACCCTTCCTAATGTGTTAGTCATCACTTTCAAACTAAATTGCACAATGTAAAGTGTCCTACAGTGGGAGAGATTTTATGTAAACCCAGGATCTGAAATGGCTGGATTATCATGCAACCATAAAACATTATAATTGTAATTGCATGAAAAAATATTTATGATATTGAAATAAAAACCTCAAAATACATTATTTTTATATCCACTCTGATTTCCAGATCATTCCCAAGGCTTTTGTACTCCATTAATTTCCACAGGAAAGAAAATATAATTATGTTCAGACAAAATATCATCCTGAAGTCATACACTTAAAGTACTAATTACTTTGTTAAAGAAATAAATTTTATGGTTAAAAGGACAGTTTATTGAAAAAAGGAAAGAAATAAAGAAGAGGAGGAGGAAAAAAGGGACAAGCCCAAGAGGAGGGAAGAACTAGAGAGGGCAACTTCATGATTTTAAGTTACTCTTCAGATGAAACTTTCCTGTCTTCCAAAGTAGGAAGATAGGAAACCAATGTCTAGAACCAATGTCTAGAATTTCCTCTTGTTTGAGTTGAAATGCTAATCAAGACACAGGTTTAATACTCCATGTGAGTATGGACATGAAACCACAATCTCAGATGTTCAAGAAATATCAGATTTCTTTATTTCGTTTAGTCAATGCATGTCATACTCCAAGTTCATGAACTTCTACGCACACTGAGAAATTATTATCCATCATTATTCTCAGTATGTCTTCTCAACACACCTACCCAACTTCCTTGTATTTATTGTACCATGTCTATTCTCCCCAAGTACCAATATAATAAACTGATATTGTCCAATTATTGCCTTCAATGGGAGGAGGGAAATATCAGGAGAAACTAATATTTCTCTATGTCATTCAACCATAGCAGAATAATGTGGGAGATTAGACACTAATGAAAGAGGACAAAACCACTCTTCTTTTTGTCTTTTTCTTTTTTTCTTTTTTTAATTTTATTTTTGTTCAAGTACAGTTGTCTGGAGTGGTGGATGGTGGGCAAAACTGCTTTTAAAGCATTCTGTGTAGTACATCTCTCTTTTCTTCCCCATGTAGCTAGTGTGGAATGACTTTTGAAAGCCAAGCAAGTCCTTGGAAATGGAAATATTACAAGGAACTCTGCATATGATAGTACAGGAATTAAATCTTTTTTTTGTTTTACAGTTTTTATTTACTTATTTATTTATTTACTTTTTATTGTTGTTCAATTACAGTTGTCTGCATTTTCTCCCCACCTCAGCCAATCCCACCTCCCTCCCCAGCCTCTGCCCTCTCCCTTGGTTTTGTCCATGTGTCCTTTATAGTAGTTCCCGTAAACTCCTCTCCCCGCTATCCCCTCCCCACTCCCCTCTAGCTATTGTTACATTGTTCTTAACTTCAATGTCTCTGGTTATATTTTGTGATTTTTTCTTTTGTTGATTATGTTCCATTTAAAGGTGAGATCATATGATATTTGTCTCTCGCCTCCTGGCTTATTTCACTGAGCATAATGCTCTCCAGTTCCATCCATGCTGTTGCAAAGGGTATAAGCTCCTTCTTTCTCTCTGCTGCACAGAATTCCATTGTGTAAATGTACCATAGTTTTTTGATCCACTCATTTGCTGATGGGCACTTAGGCTGCTTCCAGTACTTGGCTATTGTATATTGTGCTACTATGAACATTGGAGTCCATAGGTTCTTTTGGATTGATGTTTCAGGGTTCTTAGGGTATAACCCTAGCAGCAGAATTGCTGGGTCAAAAGGCAGTTCCATTTTTAGTTTTCTGAGGAAATTCCATATGTTTTCCACAGTGGCTGCAATTAAATCTTTTAAGATATATTGATGCTTACCATACAAAAAAACATTGTAGTATAAAAAATCTGTTTATTCATTAAGAAAACATTATTCTATGAGAATAATTTATTAGGTAGTAAGATATCTAATTTTGATAACATCTATAGGATAAGCTCCTTCAATGAAGGCAGCCTCTAAAATGAATTATCCTGAATGATCACCACCTCCTTATAATCACATCTTTGTGTGATCCCCTGCCCTTAGCGTGCACTGGATTTACTAACTTGTGTCTAATGTAGAATACAGCAGAAGTGATGAGATGACTTGTAGATTAGGTTATAAGAAGACTGTGGCTTCAATCTTGGGCACACTCTGACCCTCTCTTGGGCCACTCACCCTGGGAGACTCCAATTGCCTTGTCATGGAGATACCCTCTAGGCCAGGGAAAGGCCTGACAACAACGACATGGTGAGCTTGGAAGTGACTCCTTCCTGAAGTTGAGCCTTCAGAAGAAACCAGACTCAGCTCACAGCTTGACTGCCACCAGATGAGAGACAATAAGCACTCTGCTAAGTCATGCCTAGATGCCTGACCCACAGAAATAATGAGATAATAAATGTTAACCTGCTAGGTTTTGGAATAATGTGTTGTAGGGGGATCCAGCCACAGAGCCCCCCACCCCTGTCCACCACGGATGAGAATGAGTCTACCAGGACATGATCTGTTTGGGGAGACAAGGTAGCCAATCTCTCAGGTGAAGGGCCTTGAGCCTGTTCCTCAATGGGCTTTTATTGGGTTCAATTTGCACAGAATACAGGCAAAGCTCATCAATCATTGTCAGGCAGTAATAATGATCAAACAATAGATAACATTCAAAGAACTATGAGGGCTTATTCTGAGTCAGAGTCAGTTAGCTAAAGGGCCATAAAACTTTGGGAAACAAACTCACTTTATGCTTGGACCCTTATCATTTAAATTGAGAGCATTCTTAGCAAAGCAGGTTTCACAGGATTTTATGCATTCTTTCTTAGGCCTGATCACGCCAGGGAACCACCTGTTCCTGCCCAGGGCTGTACTGCCCTCTGGCATTGTTTCAGGCTTAAGTCAGGCAGGGGAAGTAAAGCAGCCAAGAGATTAGGAGACTTCTTGCAGACAGAATGAGGACTCAGGTTATGTCAAAGCCGAGGTGTGTGGGTCCATCACCCCCTTTTTCTATAGCCCCAAAGTTCTTCCCTGAGGGCCCCCTCATGACCATGCCTGTCTTCGGTCATCCCTCCCTTCAGGAATCTTACCCGTCACTGCCCAGGGCCAAGCAAGGTGAAGTAAAGGGGGCAGAGGTGGCTCCCCTGCCAGGGAGATAAGCTTTGTCTCCTTAGTGGCTTATGGTCCCAAGGTCTCTGACTCAACCTTAGCCATGGGGGGTTTACAGCTTCTGAAACCAGGCAGGGCGGTTCCCAACAATGTATTACATAGCATTATGTAATAGTTAATACACCGTGGCTTTATATCTCTTTTCTAACAGTGTTACCTTAGCTCTAGGCTCTCAATATGTTTTCTTAAATAAAAGAAATGAGAAGATAAAGCAGCTTGGTGGTTAATCAGGTAAATATATAGAAAACAAATGAAAAATGCACAGGGATCACAATGCATGATATCTCCATCTTGACGCTATTCTTTTCAAGTAACAAATTCTTCACTTTCCTAACCACATTTTATCATTACATATACGCCAAGCATCATTTTATAAACTTGAATTAAGGAAAATGTTATAATTCTATGTTGACATGAAATAAATTTTCCAACTTTTAGATATTTCTGCTTCAAGTAGAAAATTCTACATTAAATTAATTAGGTAATTGTTTGAAAGCAAGTGGTTTGCTTTTTTTTTGTTTTACAGGAAATTAGATGGTGCCTTGTCATACTTAGGTAGCAAACAACTTGTCCCTCCAGCACCATCGTCCATACACTCTCAGAGTAGCAGTGATTTTCAGAGGGAAGCTAATTTAATGGTTTATGCCACACAACTTGTACAGATTTCCTTCCAGAAAAAAATAACATAGTTAGGATGTTAATGCCTTTTTATTTATGCATATAAAAACTTCTATATGCAAATCTTTGTGTTTTACTTGGATCAAGAGTAAAATAAAGGTAAACAAAAACAAAGTCATAAAAGGAAGGTAAAAGTAATACCAGAAATTAAGTGTTAAAATTTTTTATGTTTCTTTTCCAATGTTTACTAAGTGGGAATAAAAAATTTAAATTGATGATCCTAAAATGAGTGGTAGGTGTATAATATATATCTGTAGATATATATTTACCTGCATTGAGGCATCTGTTATTTAGATAATATTTCAATCTTTATTATGACCTCGATTTTTCAAAGTAGTGCTGCTTAGAGATGATGATTAAATGTTATTTTTGCTTATTATTTTTGTAATACTGTCACTCTCTAAGATCATAAAAACTCCTAAAGATGAGCACTAAACCATGTATTGGAGAACTGTCAACTGTTCTGTAGATATTATTCTATGTACGAGGTATCCTATCCATCACATACATGCCATGTCCTGCTCAAGAGCGAGTACAATCCCCACAGAACAACAGCATCAGCTAGTTCTTCCAGGTCACGGGCTGTCATAGATGTCTCTGTTCTCATATTCACCTATTATTAGCAAATGAATTAGAGCCAGGAACAGAAACCTTTAGACTTATTTAGACTGTCCTTGTGTGACAAATAGGTAAATAATACATGCTGAAATTAAAGAATTCTTGAGAGAGAAATTTAATAATTCCTTTAGCTGAAGTACTTTACTCAATTACTTTTGTCATATGAGATAAAACACAAACTACGATTCTCACGGTCACTGGAATATTTCCAATGTTTTAATAGTGCTTTGCTTAAAATGATGGAATAGATAGTAATGAAGAGACATTAAACTACAATTTATTGTTTAGCTATGACTTCTTTGGTAGTTTCCAAAGGAAATGAATAGGCAAGCCCAGCCCTCAGTAAGAAATAAATGAAATAACTGAAATACATAACCTGAAGCAGCTGTGTAATTTCAAATGAGATTCAAGTCATATATTGTTTCTTAATTTATTTAATAGTTTTATTTTATTGAAGTTTAAACTCATTTAATAATAAAAGACAGTTATATTGGATTAAACCTGGCACTCCTGGCCTCTTTCTGCTAAAGAAAGGAATGAAAAATTGACTTTTTCTGAATGTATGGAATCAGATTGCACTAGTTTAGTAGTATTCATTTTTAATGTAATGTTTTATAAGAAAATAACCTAAACGAGTTTCAATATAACATGCCTTCCTTTTTCTAGCACTCATTTTGTAGAAGTTTAATTCAAAGTGATATATAATATAAAGAAGCTTTCTGACATCAGCGATTTGGTTTTGTAATGAGACAGATATAAGCCGTAAGGAATCTCTCATACTTTGCTGTCCAGAGCTTAATATGTTATTTAAAATAGTCACCAAATGTACTTTCAGTTCCTGATGTTAGTTAACATTTATCAGTTTTATCAATTGTTGGCCCACCAAGGAATTTTGTATTTATAAAAGATCAATAGAAATAAATTAAAAATGGCCTCTCAACAGACCTGACTCTAAGTAACATGGAACCCTTGAGCCTCAGAAGTACCCTCAGTCATGTCTTATTGCTGCAAATTATTGAAAACCATTTCAGGACCCACAGGATTAAACACCAAGAAGTACAATCACTTTCCATTTTTCTACGCCATAAATGCACTTTTTAAGAACTCTGGGGGAGTGTGGTTGCACAGAGAGAATAGAAGATTTCCTGATTTTTCTTATGAACAAAGGAAATTAACAATGTCATTGTTGATTTTATCTTTTTCTGCCACTTAGGGTCATTGCACTGGTGGGTCACCCAACACCACTGCCTTCCTGGTCCATATTAGCAGCCTAGTCCACGATTCACCTTTGAAATGAAGGCAATACTAATGAAAGTGATAGGTCATTTTACAGAGTGCTTTTTATGCACAGGCATGATCATAAGTATGTTATATATTTTACCTCTCCTTGGCCAATGTCAAATGATTTAGGACCAGTGTATTTTCTCTTGGGCCACATCAGTAAGTAGTATATTCAGCCACAGTCCCTGTAGTAGTTTTTCTAGGGCTGCCATAATAAAAAACCAAAGGCTGAAAAACTTAAACAAAATTTATTTTCTAACAATGCTGGAGGCTACAAGTACAAGAGCAAGAGCTTGGCAGTCTTGATTTCCTCTGAGGCCTTCCTCCTTGTCTTGCAGATGGTCACCCTCTTGCTCTGTCCTCACATGGTAGCTCCATGGACTCTGCAGGCACTTGCTGGGTGTCTTTGTCCTAATTGCCTATTCCATAGTCAAATTGGACTAGTTCCCTCCCTGCCTCCGACAGCATTATTTTAACTTGATAAACTGTTTAAAGGTCTTATCTCCAAATGCAAGTCACATTCTGCAGTATGAGCATTCATATTTCAAAATATGAATTTTGAGGGGATACAATTCGGCTCATAATACTGCCCAAATCTATACATACACGCACACATGTATGTGTGTGTGTGTGTGTGAGTATACATCAAAATTTATTTTGGTGTCATCTAGGCACAGAAGACAGTGACTTCCTAGTGTTTCACACTCTAGGACAAAACTTTTCCTTTCAACCCTGGAAATAAATGAGATAGATTTATTAAATATTTGTGTTCCAACAGTGAAACTTGCTTTCTCTAATAGGACCAGTATTTAGGAAACTGGTAAAGCAGAGGTGGGAAGAAGTATGTGGGTATCAGAAATATTTCTTATGCCCTATTGGTTATTCCTCCTGAAAAGAATAACCAAGATGTACTACCAGTATGTTGTCATCTCTTTTCATCTGTGTATATGAAATTTTAGGTATAATTAGCAAAATATTACAGATGTGTGAGGATGATGAGAATTATAATTAATGGTGTTGAAACAGCTAAAAACTATTAGGATGAAATTTAGATGCTTTTTAAATGTATTAAAGCAAAATACTAAGTTCCAGGAAAATGAAAGGATTAAATATTTTAAATTCAGGAATAAAAATTTAGAATAGATGTAAGCGAAAATATTTATCAAACTTTGTTTAGAGGAAAATTTTCTAATCTATAGAGAAAAATGACAAAAAGATGTGTGTTTGATATCTATATTTTAAAGCTATATAATATAATTTAAAACAAAAATAAAAAAACAGGCTAATTATTTGGGAAAGAATCTTATTAAAAGTTCCCAAACAGTAGTCAGGAAGCATGTGCAAAGTATAATCAGATATATTACAAAATGAGAATTCAAATAACCATTACTTACCAGTAATAACAGCATTGTAAATTAAAACAATGAGCTCTGACTAGTGTGGCTCAGTGGGTTGAGCCTCATCCCACTAACGGAAAGGTTGATGGTAAGATTCCTGGTCAGGGCACATGCCAGGGTTGTTGTGGGCCAGGTCCCCAGTTGGGGATGGGAGAGAGGTAACCAATTGATGTGTCTCTCACACACTAATGTTTCTCTCTTTCTTTCTCTCTCCCTTCCCTTCTCTCTAAAAATAAATAAGTAAAGCATTTTAAAAATAAGTAAAAGAATGAAATTTCCTTTTTCGCCTTGGGAAAAGCTTACCAAGTGCTGATATACCTGGAAAACCAGATCTCAGCCTTCCTTTTCTTATGTCTTAAAAGCTGAGCAAGAAGAGAGAGGAATTTTTTAAAGATACTTTATGAATCACTTTGATTAAATAAATAGCTGGTCATATTTTATTATGTTCCTCCAAACTCTTCTATAAATCCAGTGCACAAATATTTTTTAATATTTCTTTTGTTGCCACTCACTGTGCCAGACACAGGAAACACTACAGCCATGCTCCTCCCTTCAAGGGAAGGACAGACAGTACCAAGAATAAGGTACACTGTGGTCAGTGCTGTGAAGATGACAAACGTGAAGGGCTGGGTGAGGCGGGTAGGAATGGATGGATCAGGGAAGCTCTCCCTAAGCAGGTGATATTCGAACTGAGACCTGGAATGTGAGAATAAGTAAGATTTTTCATTTTTATTTATTTTTCTTTTTTGCATCTTACAGATTTTCATTTCTGATAAAGTAAATATCAATCTTTAATACCCCATATTAAAAAAACTTTGAGGGGAGCTTTTTATTTTTTTCCAAAGTAAAACTGTCATGAGATCAAATAGTGAGAAAACCAATATAAACCATTCCTAGATAAGGTCCTGGCTGGGCTGTGGTTTTTGTCTGTAATAGCTCAGGAAGCTGATTTGTGATAACCTGTTGGATTTGGACAAGTTCACCTGTTTTCTTTTTTTGGTTTGTTTTTTTTTATTTTAGTTTTTTCTTTTTTCTTTTTATTTGTACTTTTTATTTTTTAATTTTTTTTTTCAGTTTTTTATTTTCTTTTTCTCAATTTTTTGTTTTTATTTATTTTGTTATTCTCACTTTGGTTTTTTTTTTTTCTTAAATTTTTTTGTTGTTTTTATTTTGAAGTCACCATGTCTAATGACTTTGCAGCCATCACTGCCAAGTGCCATATTGGCAATTACATACTACTGAACACCATTGACACCATTTGCCAAGGTGAGGCTGGCCCAGCACATTCCGACTGGCACAGAGGTGGCTGTGAAAATCATGAGTAGGTGGGGCTTCTCTGAAGGTTTTCAAGAAGTTCATTGTCCTAAGTGCTTAAATCACCCCAACATCACTAAGTTATTTGAGGTGATTGCCACCTGGAACCAATATTTTCTCTTCATGGAACATGTGAGTAGAGGTCACTTATTTGACTTTCTTTTTTTTTTTTAATTCAGTTACAATTGTCTGCATTTTCTCCCCATCCCACCACCGCACCCCAACCAGTCCCACCTCCCTCCCTCACCTCTATACTCCCCCTTGATTTTGTCCTTGTGTCCTTTATAGTAGCTCCTATAGACCCCTCTCCCCACTATCCCCTCCCCACTCCCCTCTGGCTATTGTTACATTGTTCTTAATTTCAATGTCTCTGATTATATTTTGTTTGCTTTCTCAAGAACTATGGCCTCAGGACCGAGGAAGAAGCCCGAGCCACGTTCCTGCAACTGTACAGCAGTACAGCACTGCCACCAGAGGGGAATCGTGCACCGGGACCAGAAGCCAGAGAACATCCTTCTAGATGGTGAGCTAAATATCAAACTAACAGACTTTGGCTTCAGTACAGAATTTTCAGCCCATAAACTGTACATCTTCTGTGACACCATCTCCTATGTGACTCCAGAGATTTGGCAGGTCCAACCCTATATGGCCCTAACATTGATGTCTGGAGCCTCAGGGTAATATAGGATGGTGAAGGGGAAACTGCCATTTGGGGGGAAGGACTTAGGGAAACTGAAGTAGCATCTATTGAATGGGTAGTTCCATTACCATACTTTATGTCTCTAGAACGCCAAAAACTCTTTTAAAAAATTAATGACTGTTGACCCCAGCCAAAGAACAACCCTAGAAGATATAATGAAAGATATGAGAAAGTACACTGAAAGATCAATATTGGCCAGAAGGCGGAACTGTAGCTGTACAGTGAGCTGCCCTGGGGTGACATTAACCTCCAGGAAACAAATAATGAAGAACCTTGGATTTAAGCAGCACATACCACAGAAAGCAAAATGAAGGGCCGGACCATCCAGGTAAGGCCCTGCCCCTCCTCTGACTCCAACAGAAGTCTTTCCATAACCCAAGAGGTCAGGCATTAGAGCAGAAAACCAATAAGTCTGCCACTCTCCCAGCCAACCCGAACTCAAGGACTCCCACTGTCCTACCCTGTCTGGATCCAAGGATGATCATTCTCTCAGCCAGCCTGGGAGCAAGGATGACCATTCCTCAAGCCAGGATGGAAGCAAAAATGACCATTATCCCACCCACCCAGAAGCAAGGACCATCACTCCCTTACCAGGCCCAGAATCCAGGACCACCACCCTCAGCCCAGCCCTCCAGTGTGGCCCTGGGGGCCCCTCCACCACCCACAGAAGCAGCAGCACCAGCAGCAGTGGTGAAGCCCAAGAGGGAACCATTAGTGAAAACTGTGTCCAAACTGGGCAGCTTGATGATGGGACCCCATCCTCTCCCTCTGGCCCCAGCCAGGGCCGACAGGTGGCAACCAGGAAGCTCTTCAGGTTTTTCTTAAAATTTATATGGTATAGTCTCTCCACTAACAAGCAACATCTCAAAAGGACAAGAGTCAAGCCAATATAATTTTCTATTCCATATTCTCTCAATTTATTTTTTAATATTTTATTGTTTATGTTATTACAGTTGTCAAGCCAGAATAATTTTTAAAATTGTGGACAGCCAAGAGCAGGGCCACAGTCAAAGATGCTGGGGAGATCAAGCCACACTCCTTGAATTTTAAATGCTAAACCTGAAGGTGCTGATCTCCAGGGAGGCTAGCCACGTGGTTTGAAAAGTGAGCCAGAAGCTGGCTTCAAACAGCTGCAGATGAGAGTGGTGCCAGAAATACACACTGTGTGTGCAGGAGAGAAGACTTGGTCCAGCGGATGATGGAGGTATGCAAACTCCCGCAGCATTCTCTGCATGGGTTTCACAGGAGGAGGGTATTTTGCATCTCCATGGCCTTCAGAAGCATCTTATCCAAAATATCTGTAAAGCTTGGAGGACAGCGTGGAGCCACCTGAAGGTCAGAGAGGCCACCCTCGCTGCAGGTCTACCCCTCAGCCCCCACCTGAATAAAACTTCAGAGACTGGGCTGTTTTTCCTGGGGCCCTTCTCTTCTTTGTTCCCATGTTTGTGGGAGTTCTTATTAAAATACTGATTCTCCCAAATTCAGTAATAAACTTGATGCTCAAAAAAAAATGTACTGATACTGCTACAGTGAAATTAATATCTATATACTGCTAACAAAAAATTATATTGGTTCCAGCTTTTGGGAAAATTATTACAAATATGTAATGATATTGATGTTTAAAATTATAACAAATTACACATATTTATAATAGCCTATAAACTACTCATAACCTTTGACCAAGTAAGATTGGTCAAAATTGACAAACTCCTGGCTAAACTCACTAAGGAAAAAAGAGAAAAGCCTCAAACAAAGTCAAAAATGAAAGAGAAGTTCCCACAGATATCACAGAAATAAAAGGGATCATAAAAGAATACTATGAAAGACTATATGCCACCAAATTCAATAACCTAGAAAAAATGGATGTCTCTAGAAGTATGAAACCCCAAAATCTCTTAAAGCAGGTTTTCAGTCAATCATTTTCCACTAAACCAGATATATTTAGAGTAATTATTTGTATATGGCATTATACAAATACTAATGCATTCCCAAAGAGAAGGGTGTCTCAGACCGCAGTGGGAGTGTTACTAATATGTAATATAACCTCTATGTTACCTTTTAAAACTACAAAAGAATTTCTCAATTCTGAAACTTATCTGGCCCAAGAATTTTAAATAAAGATTGTCAACCTGTAATCTTTACCAGACAATTTATCCTAGGAAATTATAAAATAGAAAGAACATAGTCTTAATTGCAGAAATATTTATATTATTTAATAATTGATAGCGGAGCCCTGGTTGGTGTGGCTCAGTGGACTGAGTACCAGCCTGTGAATCGAAGGGTCGCTGGTTCAATTCCCAGTCAGGGCTCATGCCTGGGTTGTGGGCCAGGTCCCCAGTAGTGGTCATGCAAGAGGCAACCACACATTGATGTTTCTCTCACTCTCTTTCTCCCTACCCCCCTCTCTATAAATAAATACATAAAATCTTTAAAAAATAAAAAGTAATAATAATTGATAGCAGAAAATATCCATAAGTTATAGTTTTTGCAACTGGTAAAACGCCCATCCTATGGAATGCTTAGCAGACAATATAGGCTTACAAAAGTAACTAATATGATCCATCAGTGAGAAAAGTTTAGCTACCTTTTTAAAAATGACTTAAACATGATTTTAAAAATCCTCACATAGAGAAGTGAAAAATGGGCCATTTATGCTTCATATTGTGGCCCCACGATCATCTGTTTCTTAATTCTTCTTTCCGCTGCCTTATTTTTTAGTGAGCTGCTTCAGGTCTTAAGTTCCCGCCCCTACTTTTGTATTCCAATGAGCAGGAACTGAAAGCAAGATGTGTTGCCTCTACCTATCTTTAAGAGATTTCCTGGAAATTCCATGTAACAAAATAGCACACCCTCTTACACAGTTAGTTAAACATACTTAACTACAAGACAGGCTGGGAAAGCCTATGCCTAGTGTTAAAATTTTTTAGCCGAAGAAAGAGAAGGTGAATATAGTTTGGGTGTTGGAAGTAAAGAGATAGCAGAGGGATAGTAGCTTAGCACACATGGAAAATATTTACATGGTTATTAAACAGAGTGAAAGTGGCTAAAAATAATTTAATTAGCAGGATATCAAATAGATATTTCTTTAAAAAATGACAAAATAAATACCACAAAATCCTCTTAATATTCCCTATGAATGACATCAAAATAAGTCATTTATGGCTTCATTATAGTTTTTCTGAATTTTTCAAGTTGCATTTTTGGGAGTTTTTAGTACTTTTGTAAGTATAAAAGAAACTAACTCCCCGCCCCATTCCTCCAAGATATTATGAGACTGGATTATTAGTTAAAGAGAAATGAATTTTAAGAAGCCTGAAAACTTTAAGTCAGCTTATTCAAAATATTCAAATAATGGAAGTGACTTCAAAGTAATTGTTAACTTTAATGAGAGAGCCAGGGAAGAGGGTGGCATGGGCTTGAACATTGTTTCCATCATGTCAAAGACAGTCACGGTAAATCCAAACACAAATATCATGTAACATGTAGAATACATCTCACTGGATGGTCAAATGAAAGGTAAGCTTTCAATATGTAACCCTGAGGTCATCCACTTGACTGGACACCCCAAACCCCTTTCACTTCAGGAATAACACCTTCATTCCTCTAGCTTCTCAGAGTGCTGACAACTTGGAGAATGCGGAGAATACACCCCCCTCTCCCTTCACACATTCTTTGGGCTGAAGAGAATTGCCACATACAAGGTCACACCTTTTTCTCTGGGGCATCTCAATTTGGTTAATGAATTAGGCTGAAAAGTTCTTGTGGTTGTTTGAGGAGGTGAGGGGGAGGATAAAGAGAGTAGTAAAGGTCAGGTTCCTCTTTCCCAACTGAGAGGCATTTCTAAACATCTATCATAACTTGAAAGTTTCAGATAAAATGTTGAAGGTTTTGTTCAACTCTTTGAAGTCCAGTTTCGCAGCTTGTCCAAACATTTTACTCTCCCCTCACAGGGAGCACGCTTCCAGATTAAATGCTTAAAAGCATTTTTCAATCATACAATCTCTTTTCCAGAGAATCCACTACATAGTAACCAGTTTGGAGTAAGGCAGAAAGAAATCAGAAAAAGTAAGAGGAGGACCTGGTAGTTGCCATGTCTGCAAATATAGAAAGAACTCTTAAGTCTGTTGGCCAAGAAATGTAAATAAACTAGACGTTAGTGCCCACACAGTTATGGGCAGTGTAATAACCAGAGGTCAGAAGTTCAAAAGGGAAGAAGTGATTGAATGAAATCTAGAGAAGAAAACAGGGAGTTTCAACCTTGTTTGTTTTTAGGAAAAGAGAGCTCTAAGAATATTTTAAACTTCAGGTAAAGAGCCTTTAAAAAAGGAGGATGTGGAACTGCAAATACGAGAAAGTGTAAGTAGGAAAAATGAGTGTCCCAAAGGTGGTTATTAGAAACGTTTCAAAATACAGGAGAAATACTAGATTTAAAAAAAAGCGAAGACTTATGATTTCTGCTTAGGGAAGTAGAGAGCTGAAAAGATCATTAGTCCCATCTTTACTCCAGGAAAAAAAATAAGAAGAAGCTGCTTAAGATGCCAATTCATGACTTTTTAAAGGAACTTGCAGAGAGAAAAAATTTCAGGACAAACAATGAATCCAAAATCTTGGGAGCACCAGGCACTAGCTTGTTTGAAAGAGATGCTGCTGTGCAAAAAGAAGAGAAGTTAACATATTGAGAGAAAATGAGTGCAGGCTGGTGGAAGAGAGTGAAACCCTTTGCTTTTCTCCTGGGGCAAGTCACAGCCTTTCTGTCAAATACCACACCAGGTGCTTAAAGGAAGGCTGTGGATAATCCCGAGAACATAGTACAGGCCTAGTGGAGGGAAGAGCAGCCAGGGTGCCATGAGCACAAAACTCTGCCCAGACCTTTATCTCATATGTGGGACAAACTGCTTAATCCACAGTGGGAATGGCACACACGCGCACACACAATCTTACGCTTGTGATACTGATGAGAATTCATTGCAACTAGGAGAAGGAAACAAAAGGGAAAACAAAACAAACAAACAAAACAACTCCACCACTGGTGGAGGGGTTGAGCAGAAGCTGGGTGCCAAACTAGAGCTACAGGGAGAGCAAGAGTACTTGTGAAGACCTTGTACATGAAACTCAGGAGTGCAGCACCTGCCTAAGGCTTGAGGCTCAGTCAAAACTTCAGAACACAACTCCCTGTTATGTCCCAGCCAACAAACACATCACTGAGTAAACAAATAGATGAGTATTAGTGGAACAGCTACAAGAAACATGCCATCTGACATGCAGCGAAGGAATATCTAACAATGTGGGTGGAATAGACATTGAGAAAAGTCATTTGGCAAATAACTCTAAACCCAATTTGTACTGTGGGTACCCATAGCAACAGTAAAAACCTCAAGGAAGCCCAAGTCCTGAAAGATTAATAGAAACCTCCATACTGAAAAAAGGGAAAGACTTGTCCATGTCCAGTCATAAAAACTGTTTATCTTAGTCTCAGTAGTCTTCCATGATATGTATATCTTTATTTTTTTTACTTTTATTGTTATTCAATTACAGTTGTCTGAATTTTCTCCCATACCTCCACCCCACCCCAGCTGAACCCACCTCCCTCCCCTGCCTCCACCCTCCCCCTTGATATTGTCCATGTGTCCTTTATAGTAGTTCCTGTAAACCCCTCTCCCCACTGTCCCCTCCTCACTCCCCCCTCCCCAGTCCCCTCTGGCTATTGTTACATTGTTCTTAACTTCAATGTCTCTGGTTATATTTTGTTTGCTTTTTTCTTTTGTTGATTATGTTCCAGTTAAAGGTGAGATCAAATGATATTTGTCCCTCACCCCCTGGCTTATTTCACTTAGCATAATGCTCTCCAGTTCCATCCATGCTGTTGCAAAGGGTATAAGCTTCTTCTTTCTCTCTGCTGTGTAGAATTCCATTGTGTAAATATACCATAGTTTTTGGATCCACTCATTTGCTGATGGGCACTTAGGCTGCTTCCAGTACTTGGCTATTGTAAATTGTGCTGCTATGAACACTGGGGTGCATAGGTTCTTTTGGATTGGTGTTTCAGGGTTCTTAGGGTATAATCCCAGCAGCGGAATTGCTGGGTCAAAGGGCAGTTCCATTTTCAGTTTTCTGAGGAAATTCCATACTGTTTTCCACAGTGGCCGCACCAGTCTGCATTCCCACCAACAATGTACTAGGGTTCCCTTTTCTCCGCATCCTCTCCAACATTTGTTTGTTGATTTGTTTATGTTGGCCACTCTGACTGATGTGAGATGGTACCTTATTGTGGTTTTAATTTGCATCTCTCTGATGGCTAGTGATGCTGAGCCTCTTTTAAAAAAAGACTTGTCAAGGGCTAAAAAAAATTAACACACCCCTAAGAAAAAACAATTAACAGAAACATACTCAGGTATAAGACAAACAGGGAAGTAATTTTGCTAACAGTTTAAAATAAATATAATTATTAAATTGGTTACCATTTTAAAATCTCTAATGAAAAAGATGTATAACATGCAAAAACAAATAAGTAATTTTAGCAGGCAAATGTAAAATATTTTAAAAGTCTAACAGAAATGCTGGAGATGTAAAATACAGTGAGAAAAACTAAAAATGCCTTTTTCATTCTTACATGTAGATAACACAGCTGAGGAATCAGTAAAATTAGATAGGATGATAAGAATTGCCCTAACTGAACATCAAGAGGAAAAAAATAACTGAAAAAACAAAAACAGAACACAGCATCCAAGATCTGTGGGGCAGATGAGTTATTGGAATCTCTGGAGACAAGAGAAAGATAACAGAAAATGTGGAAGAAGATAAAATGCTGGTTTGATAATTTTTCAAAAATAATGACAGCAAACAAGTCAAAGATCTAAGATATTCGGAGAACACCAAACAGAAATACAAATGCACACACACACACCTAGATATATCATATTTAAACCATTAAAAATAAAAGACAAAGATAAAATTCTTAATTTATCCGGAGAAAAAGATCCATTGCAGGCAGCAGAAGAAAGATAACAGTAGAATAGATTTCTTGTCAGAACCCATACATACCAGAAGACAATGGTATAAAATTTTTTAAATATTGAGAGTAAAACATCTGTCACACCAGACTTCTATATCTAGTAAGAAGTTTTCCTCAAAATTAAGGAGAAATAAATAATTTCTCAAATAAAAACAGAGAATTCATCTCTAGCAGATATATACCTCAACAAATGTAAAAGGAAGTTCTTTACGCAAAATGCATATACCAGATAGAAACCTAATCAATTCAAGAAATGGAATGCGTTGGAAATGTAATCAATGAAGGTTAAAGAGAATTAATTATTGTCTTATTTTCAGTGTTCTTTAAAAAAGTGCTTGTCTAAAGCAAAAATAGTAGCCGTGTGTTCTGTGTTTATAGCATATGTAGGAGTGAAAATGTATGACAGTGGTACAAAGGATGGCAGGGAGGATCAGGGATATATTTTGCAAGGTCCTTACATAGCATATGAAGAAATATAATAAGATCTGGCACGAGCCCAAGTGCCCATCAGTAGATGAGTAGATAAATAAGCTGTGGTACACTTACGCAATGGAATACTATGTTCCCGCACACACACACACACAAAGGAAATATTTTATGACAGCATGAATGGACCTGAAGATTATTATGCTAAGCGAAATAAGCCAGTCAGTGAAAGACAGCTACCATATGATATCACTCCTATGTGGAATCTAATGAACAAATTAAACTGACAAAACAGAAACAGAGGCATGGATACATGAAACAGACTGACAGCCAGCAGAGGGAAGGGGACAGGGGGGACTGGATAAAAGAAGGGGGAGGGGTAAACTAAAGAACATGTAGCATAACAGGCAGACACAGACAACGGTGTGGGGATGGCCAGAGGGAAGGGGGTGTGGGGGCTGGGAGGAGGCTGGCAAAGGGGGAGGGGGAAATGGGAACATCTGTAATAAATCAACAATAAAAATGAAGTGAAAATATAATAATATTTGAAAGTAGACTCTGATTAGTTAAAGCTGTATATTGTAAACCTGAGTGTATACAAAATGTTCTGAAAAGAATATGGTGAATGAACATAAATCTGAATGATAAAAAAGTACTAATTGAATCCAAAGAAGACTGACCAAGACAAAGGGATGCAGCAGAATGGACAAATAAAATACAACTATCAAAGTAACAGATTTAATCCAAATATATCAATAGCCAATTAAATCCGAGCAATCCAAACACATAGGTAGAGAATAGATAGATAAATAATAGATAGATAGATAGATAGATAGATAGATAGATAGATGATAGAACAGATACACACACAGATGCATGCATTACTGAGATTATACAGCTGTGTGTGTGCATGTGTGGATTAGTATACATGCATGTATATTTCCAGTTCTTAAAGAGAACTGGAAGCGATAATATCCCAGTAATCAGGAGCACATCTAGCACCCAGATCTTGGCTTCCAAATACCATATTCTATAATATAAAAAAACTTTATGAAGTGTTTGACTCCAAGCCTGGGTCGAGGAAAGCACCAGATGAACCTGGAAAATCTTGTGGTGTCAGAATGTAAGGACATGCACAAAAAAAGGATTGGTGTACACAGACAAGGCACACCAGTTATCCTGAAAGTACTCTTATTAGCTAAATCTGGAGTAATTTCAAAAACAAAATAACAATAGTGTTGGGTCATAATTCATAAAATAAGACCATAAAGATGTTAATTTTTAATACGTAGATACATTTTTAAAATTGGCAGTTCATCCTTAAAGAATTCTAACTGTTAAATTTGAAATGAATGCAATCAATAAGAAACCACCTTTAGAAAACCACCATATTAATTGTTGCAGGCAAGATCTACTGACAAATGCTAAAATTAGTGAGTAAAAATTTGAAGAGAAATAAGATATTTGCACAGTATCAAATTATCTCCCCCAAGACGATAATCAATTACAAAGGAAAAACTAGTAGTTTTACAATGGAGAATCTCAGCACACGTGATCTTAACCAACTAACCAAAGCTGTGAAGAAATAGTGCCAGTAGTGAGATTACCATCATGAATCCCTGACATAATACACCGAGAATGGCATACCATTTCTGTGGTATCCATGTCAAAGATGCATAACCTCCTTCCAATTGTGAGAAGACATCAGACAAAACTATGCTGAGGCAAAGCTACCAATAATTGACCAGCACGCCTTTGAAAGCATGAAGAGCAAGAGAAGATGAACTTCCACAGACTGGAGGAGACTAAGGAGACATAACAACTGAAGGCAATGTGACATCCTGGATCAGATTCTAGAACAGAAGAGGGAGCTGGTGCAAAGACTGGTGAAATCTGGAAAAGGCCTGTAATTTAGTTAGCAATGTTGTGCCAATGTTAATTTTTTGTTAAAATGATCTTATCACAGTTATGCAGGATGTTAACATTGGGGGAAGCTGGGCTATACAGCCACCCTCTGTCAAATCTTTGCAATTTCTCTTTTCAATAAGGAAAGTTTAAAGAACTTACTAAAAAAAATAATGAAAACTTTTGTAAGACTTTAAAGTATGAGGAAAATAACATCTAATGAAACAGTTTAAATTTAGAATTTTAAAACGTTTCTCAGAGACTGACCTGCGGGAAATTGCAAACTAACAAGTTAAACTATCTGTAACACAAGCCTTCCCACCAATTGTAACTTTCAATTTCTATTGAAGGCCACATAGAGTCAAGAACAGCCTAAGACCTCATGAAATCTCATAATAGGCATGACCCTAGCCCGTAACAATACATCCAACTTCACAAACACCAGCCTATTCTTTAAACTCTCCAAAATCATATCTCATTATTCTCTGCTTCCCATTCCACAATCCTGACTCGCTTTCATTGCTACTTTATACACACTACCTTTTCATCTAACAGTTTGTGCTTCACTTCCCACTGCAAACACATAAGAATTGACTTCAATTTAGCTTCTCCCTCTACTTCTTTTCCTCTGCCACACAATAAAGGGAACTTAAACCGACAATTTGTAGTGACAGAACCAAGTTTCTATCAATACAAATTAGTGATTGAAACTACTGATCTGCTTCTGTATAGTGTGGTGATTTATAAAAATTAGATAAATTGAGATAAACTTTAAGTAGTAATTTAGAAGATATTTCAGACTAACAGAAGATCAAGAGCAAAAGTAAAAACAATACAAGGAAATAAATAAATAATAAGATTTTGAAATAGCCACAGAGAATGTCTGGTGCAATCTCATTTTTCAGAGGAATGTTTAGAGGACGAGAGGTTTGTCCCAGGTCGCACAGGGACCAGACTCCAAGTTAGCGTTTCTCTCCCCATCTCATCCGTACTAACTCAGGGCAGTGAAGAGAAGGGTCACAGTGTGAAATGCCCAGAAGAAAACTAACAATAACTGTAATTCAGAAGGCAGACTGTGAAAGGATTTGAATGTCAGGCCAAAGACTTAGAACTTTATATTTAAGATTTATTTGTATGGTGGTTAATTCATCTGTAATTATAGTTGTCATGATTCAGGAGTCTTAAATATACTTTATTTGGGTCCTAGATGTTTTATCTGTTACAGGGCGATAGCACTAGACAGGTTCGGTTTATTGTACATGCAATAAATATGTATAAATTACTTAATATATTATTGTTATTGTGATTGTTTTATTACAATTTCTATAACATTTTAATGGGCCAATACAAAGGTACCCATTAGTTTTCTTTCCATGCTTTATTTCATTTTTATGTTCTATATGTTCCCAATTTTGGGGGGTTGAGACACCATAGGGACAGAAAATGAACTTTATGAACCCGGAAAGACTGTTTGATGTACAACCCCACCATGTGGCAGAGATACAGTAATTTTCAACAAATGACTGAAAAATAATGAAAAGCTCTGTGCACATATACAATATAAGTTAAATGTAGATTTAAGTCTTTTACCTGAATATGCCATTAAAGAAGATGGCACACTGATGACAACGGAAAATTTAGAATGGTCAAATCGAAGTTTTCAGGGAAGACTCCTATACTATCATTTGTTAGATATGAGGATAAGTATGTATTAAAAATTCTGAAAGGTAACAACAGCATGAGAGAAAAACTGAGTTGATGTTATAATAATACGTGTTAACTTAGTTATGAATATTTTAAATGATATTCAATAAATTTATGTGTGGTGCCTTCTTGGCAATATTGTCACACTTACTCTAGTCAATAACTTAATCAGAGCTTATTGAGTGCCTACCATTTATCAAAAACTGCTTATATCTGGAGGCTAGAGAGAATAGTAAGAAATTGTCCCTCGCTTGATATAAGTTTTGAGTACAGACAAGATGGGTATGCCATAGCTAAATTGGCATCTATAAATAGGCAGTTTCATCTCATCTGGACCAGTAAGTTCTAAGAGGATATTAAAATCTGTTTGTAAAGAGATTCCACGCTGCAGAAGCATTGTTATGGTGAAGTTTGAAGTTAAAGCAATTTTTCAAATGCAGTTACACATCAACCAAGCAAAAGAGGTAACAATGACAATGAACTGAAATATCTCTGTGACTAAATTTAAAGTGAATTGCTGTGGTGGCTATGGAAAACTTTATAATCATTAATTAAGTTCCTTCTTGAAATCACTAGCACACTAAACATATTCAAAGCATAAATGGGAAAATACACTGTAAAATTGTTGTTTTAAAGGTTAAGCCAACAAACCTTTCAATTTACTATGTTTGAATGTCAAAATTTGTGTTTATTGTTCTAGTAGTGACTAATAAAAGACTCACTTCCAAGTAAATTGTTTTCAATGAATGGAAAATTCAATCCTTACAGTAGCAATGAATCTTTCCTTCCTCATTTATAGATACACTAACAGGAAAAAAATGTTGTATCACCAAAGAATTACTAAATTAACAAACAGCGCTAAAAATTTCAGATAAAAATAAACACACATGACCGATTAAGCAAAAAGACAACTATGTCTGTTCACTATCACTAATTTCATTTAAAGAAAATGAAATTCTTCCAATGAGAAAATCAATGCTCACAGTCCTTAATCAAGAGACTAATAATTGATTTATTTTTTCCTTTGAGATTCATTAAATGAAAAGGTTTCTAGGTTGAAACCCATTTATATGTTAACTCTTTAAACTCCCCAGAAATTTAATTAATATTTGTCAATACACCTTGAAAACTACTCTTTTACAAAATATTGTACTTAAGCATTTCATTAGAATAGGTTTGTAAGAATAGGGAACTGCAGGGCCATATCTGAATCAATAATACTACCGATGGCTTCAAATTTAGCAAAAGAGATCAGAATCTATTACGTATGCAGAATAATGCTTTCACATTTGACTCCCTGCTAGCATCTTCTTCTGTTTATCTTGTCCTTACAAGTCTGTAATCGTGAAGTTTCAGGCAGCCAGTTTTTTAATGTGAAATTTGAAATGGGCTGAAAAATATTATTTCCAAAAGTAGATAATACAGGATTGTGCCCTGCAGTGCTGTACGATACAATTCAGAGAGAGCTGTATTGCCACTTAAATTGTGGACATATGGAAAGAGATAAAAACAAGCCAGCAGGTGTGTGGAATAGCTGCCAAGGTCTTACAGAAAAGCGTTTCATTGTCACCTTCGCTTCATGGAGATAAAAGTTTAACAAGGAGCAACTGGTTCATTCTGGTGACGATTACAGAAAGTAAGATGAGCTTGTAGAAGAAAGCTAAAAAAACAGTAGGCTAGAAGATTCAAGTGACTCATTACTCATTTGGAAATTTTCATCCCTCCTAAATTTCATCAGTGATGACACACCACCATGAAAACTCTGTTTGTGCAAGAAGTCGTAGGTGGCTGAATACAGAACACTAGACCCTCAGTTACCCACCGCATTGACTTGGGCTGATCAACTCATGGCCTTCAACAGGGATGCACCAGCCTTGCTCATTTTTAATAACACTTGGATGTCAGCACACAGCTGTGAAGATGGCAGAGGGTCACATCCTGTCCACAGCAACAATGTATTTTCAGCAGCAATTTTCCTTAAAACAATTGTTTGCATATAAACGTCAGTATCTATATTCAGTCTTTTTATTGGATTTCTCTTGACCAGACTATCCAACCCTTTGAACCTCTTTTAAATGACAATCTATTATTTTTTCTTATCTGAAGAAAAGTTATGGATATTAAATCTAAATATGAAAGACAATTAAAATGTTAAATGTGTATATGACACTCAAAAGCAGAAAAAATTAAACCTACATTTTTAAAATTTAATCTTTATTGTATTTTTCCATTACTATTTAATCCCCTTATACCCTCCCCCCCCAGCAATCGCCACACTGCTGTCCATGCCCTTGGGTCCTCTAACACCTACATTTTTGGATAAATGGCAGAGTGAAGATGGGCCACAGAGCTCCCTTCCCCCAATACCAAAATCAAAAAGCAAAAAAGAAATGAGAATTTTAATAACAAAGAAATGATTTATTAACAACTAAGAATCATGAGCAAACTTATACATAAACTGTGATACATTTTTGTCTTATTCCTAACCTTACCCAAATTTCCCAGAAGCAGTACAGGAGTAGATAATAATCCCACTTTATCACTCAAAAACTATTTGGAAAGGAACAAATTGAGGATTGAGTAATAATAATAATAATATTGGTGATTACAAGAATCTCCTTGAAAACCTAGTTGCCCCGAGTCCTAGCTTTAAACTTCTGAAATGTACATTAATCTATTCAGGGCCTATATAATGCCAGGCTGAAGTTTTATAGTACAGAGATATTTTCAAAATCGTGGACCTCATTATCCCTGGAAATGTAATCACATACCTCCAGAGTTAATTTAGGAGACTTTCTCCTGACGTAACCATTTGTCTGTCAAAATGATACATTTAATTAGTATTTCTTGTGGTTTGTTGTATAAAGTGTGTTACATTTTACTCCCATTTTGTAGTCTCTTGCAGACTACTTACATGCGTGTACAGTGATAAGTTTACTTGCTAATAACCAACCTTTCTTTCTTTCCACATGGATCGCGGAGAAGTTGTTGACAGGACTTTTATTCCCCCATCTTTTGAAATAGTTAACTCTCTTTAAGTATGCACTATATTGCCACATTCATTTTTTTTATGAACAGTGAGTAAATACTATTATGATGATGATTTTACAGCTGAAGAAACTGAGTAAGGGAAAGGTAAAACCAATTGCCCCAAGTCGTGAAGCTACGGAACATGGAGTTGGGGATTAAAAACAAGTAGACCTCTACTACCACACATCTCAGAAGATTCAACACACACACACACACACACACACACACATACGCACAAGCCAAAAGTCTGACCATACTTCAGAGCTGCCTCTCAAATGAGACAGAAATATGAGATTTAATGGGAGTTTCCCAGAAGTAGATTACCTAAACAGAAAATGGAATGATTTTTTTTAATTCCCCAATAAAGAATTTTTAAAGACTCTGCTGAGATTTCTCTGTCCACTATTGTTGCTGTCGAGCTACCAAAAATTAGAAGGAATTACTACCCCATCCTCAATCTCTAGCTGTGATAGGAAGACAAATAAGGCTAGAAAAAGTAGGAAGGGTATCACTGAGACTTCATCATTGCTGAATTAGACAAACAATAGATGAATGTTTCCCATGAAGTATGAGCAAGATGTAAAGAAATAGCATGGAAACCATGCATACCAAAACAACTTGAGAAAGGAATATAATGTGCAAAAGAATGATAGAAAACCAGTCTAGATATATCCCAAAGTGTCCTTCCCCTCCCACACTCTTTATTATTATTTTCTGTGGTGCAATGGTCTGGATATTTGTGCCCCATCTCAAATTCATATGGTGAAATTCTAGCCCTCATGGTGATGATAGTAGGAGATAGATAGAGCTTTTCGGATGTAATTAGAACCTGAGAGTGGAGCCCTCATGAATGGAATCGGTGTCTTTATGAAAGAGACTTTCTCAGCCCCTTTAGCATGTGAGGACTCAGGGAGAAGAGACGTGTCTGACCGAACAGACTAAGATATGTGGTGAGAATGCTTAACACAAGATCTACACGGTACAGTCTTTTTAGCTGCAGGCACTATTTGGTGGTAATGGTTTCACAAGTATGGACTTATTCCCAAACTCACTGAGATACTCATATTAAATAGGTAGAGCTTTTTCCATGTCACAGACATGGCAGGTCTTCTTTTTACATGATGGAAATCAGTGAAAATGGAAACTGCTGACCTAACTGATGCCCTCCTACAAAAACATTAATTAAATTTAAATTGAAAACACATGCTGATTTTAGACACAAATAGAAAATTTCTGGAATAAAGCATATGATTAAAATCGATTTTAGAAAGAGGCAAAATTGATACAATTTAAGTATTATTGTCTCCCTAAATTAGAGAACACACAAAAAAATAATAAAAAAAAATTATAATTACTTGTAATAATGAAAATTTCTCTAAAATGTATAAAAATGTGAAGATGTGGATCAAAAAGGCCCACTGCTAATATACAAATAACTGCTAATATAGTCAGCTAATGCTAACTGCTATAATGCTAGTATAGAGAAATAAAAACTTAGACATCCCTGAACCCTTAAGTTGAATTTGAGTTTTAAAAAAGAAAACTTCATATATTCAAGCAGGGGAAAAAACAAGATGCTTAGAAGACAGAAATTAAGTGGAGTGGCTTAAGGCCAAATTTAGTAACAAAAGTGTTAAAACTATATCTACAAAATTCAGAGAGAAAACAACTATACTTTGTTTTACTTTTTTAGCCCCCAAACATGGTGCCTTTTATAGAGGTCGACAATACCTTTTTAAAAACCTTTACAAGCAGATGTGTTTTGCAATTCAGAATTTGTGGGATTTTAAAAAGATTATGTAATTACTATGTAAGACTGGCCATGGGCGAACGTCTCATAATTACATATTGTATGCAACGATATTTCTTCAGAAAACTTTACCATTACTCACCATAGAGAATAAACATAAACTATAACTAGACTTTCATCAGTTCATGTCAGAATCTGCTGTCTAATATTGGTTTAAAATCACACACACACACATGCCTTTTATTTTTCTAACCTTTTGAATTTCAGAATTATGAATAAAGGCAACCAATATATATCTCAACTTGATAATTAAAAGTCCTATAAAGTATTGTTTTAAAAAATTATTAATGTCAAAATACAACCAATCTAAGATGAATTAAAATAAAGAATTTAAGGAAGAAAAAAGAAACTATGGTAAGGAACTAGCACAGAACATAAAATACATTTGTACGTAAAACTACAATTATATAGATGAGAGCTATAGCCAAAGGAAAGATTATATATTTAATAAACCTTAATAATAAAAAATTAGAATTATGTAACTATATAATTATTAGCTAGGGAAAACTCTGAGGAAAAAAGGAAAGAAGGAAAGAAGAAAGGAAGGAAGGAATGGAGGAAGGAATGACTGTCTGTCTGCTTGCTGTGTCCTTACATGGCAGAGGGCTGAGGGAGCTCTCTGTGATCTCTGCTACAGGAGCCTGATCTAATCACCTCCTGATGGCCCCACCTCCGAACCCCATGACACAGGGGAGTAGGTTTCAATAGATGAATCATGAGGGAATACAAATATTCAGTCTATAACAGAAACCCAAAATGATTGTGATAATGTAAATTTTATTTTAACATTTTATTTTAAAATTCAAAATAATAGTAGAAGTTTTTAAAATATTGTTTCCAGAAATCAATAGATTATGAGAAAAATTAAGTTATTATATAACACACATATATAGAAATAGAAGATGAGTTAGAGATATGCAGAAACATATTTGTATATATTTTATACTCCATAAACATAAAATATACATTCATTCAAACAGACTTGAACTATTTACTAAAAGTAACCACTTTGTAAGCCACAAGAAAATTTCTACAATTTCTAAAATGAAATATTTGCAGAAGTCACGTTTTCCACAAGTAGTAACATGAGAAACACAATAAAAAGAAAATTTAAAAAACTTTATGTACCTGAGGTTAAAAACTCTCAATAACTTTTGTAGTAAAGAAAGAAACGTGAAAGTCAAAATATTTGAAAGCAATTTTATGACTCTCTTACATATCTATACCAATAGACGGGGGAAAAATACTCAGAAAGCTGAAGCATCGGTACTTATAGGAGAATGCAAGGAGGATTGAAAATAATTGAACATTTTTTCACTCAATAAACTAGAAAAGTATTAACAAAAGGAACACAAAAATAGTAAAATAAAAATAGTAGAAAATTAAGGCAGAAATTAATGAATCAGAAAGAATAATTATTAGAGTTGCTAAGTTGAAAGTTCGTCTTAACACGTAAGTAATTAGTTGACCATCTGATCCAGAAAAAAGAGAGAGCACAAATATACACTATTAGGAATTACAACACAAATGCTCATAGAGAGAAGTTTTGTTTTTATGTTTAATTATGACACATAATATGGAACTTTATGCCAATAAATTTGAGGGCTTAAATGAAAAGGATAATGTCTTTAAAAATATCAATAAAAAGTGACTAGAGAAAAAGTGGAAAAGCTGGAGCAAAACATAGTAAAAAGTCAAAATGTTGCTGCCTCACCCTAAAATAGAAGCTTTGGCCTGAGTTCTTTCACAGCTCATCCCGCCAATCAAGCCGGCACACAGGTAACCGGCTTCAGAGCAAGACGAGGCCAAACGGTCTCCAGTTCGTTGTCTAGGTCGGCACAACTACGGTTCCAAGAAAGACACAAAAGCACGAGCCTGAGGCTCATTTAACTTGGGAGCACAGAATATTCTTATTGAAATGTGATAAAAAAAGAAAAATCAGCATGGCTGATCTGGCTGTACTGTGCATGTTGAAGGAAGATATATCTTGACCTTCAGGTTTTATCCCAGAAAAGGAGTAATTGTTGAATAGCAAAAAGAGTTGTTAATGTAATGAATTAAATTTAGCAGTAAAGGCAGAAAGTGATTTCAAAAGGTTAATAAAATTAAATATATATTTTTAAATAAAAACATCTCTTAAAGACTAGTTAAGGAAAATTCTCTAACTTGACGAATTGTACATAGCAGAAACCTCAGCAGATACTAAAATTAATGGTGAAACCATAGAATTTTTACCATTGCATTCAAAGACACCTTTATTTTTTGTTGTTTGAATTTTTATGATGAACACATATTAGTATATCAATAAAATATTTTAAAAATATGACTTAAAATAATTACAGAATGGAAATAATAAAAATATACTGATGTTAATATTGGTTGGTTGCTTTATGTTTTGTAGTTAGAGTTCTAATTATTCCCTTGCTTATTAAAAAATGATTTGAAAGCTGTAAGAAAGCACTTTTCAGCATTTAAAACAAACAACATCAAATAATTTAGTTTTGAAATAGCACCATTAAATTTTGTATTTTAGAAAAGCACAAAAGTGGAAATAAATGTGTTAAAATGTATCAACTAATAGTAGATATTCCTTTGCACCCTTATTTTCTAAATAATGGAGGAAAGAAGAAACTGAGAAATATAAAATACAGATAAAAACTGAGGAAACCAGAGAGAACAAAGCATGCAAGAAGACATACAGCTAATAAATGCCAATGATTCTGTTGACTCCAAAGCTTACACGTTTCCAGAGTTGAGAATTCTGTGCTTGTTACCTGACATATGTGTCCTTAAGAAGTAAATTAACCATTCTGTGTAAGATTTGTTATATTGTAATATAAAATGTGTTTGATTTTATGGTAGCTAAATTCTTGGTACTAATTTGAAATTTTAATTGCACAGGGAAAGACACTCTTATTGGTGGTTTTGTTCATAATACACAGAAATAGATTGACTTTTTTTCTAACTAAAATGGCAGTTAAATTTTTTGTACTAGAAAGCAGATCTGAAATGGACACACAGACGCACAAACACAGAGCAAGAGAGAGTGTGTAAATTGCAGCTATTTAAAAGATTATATGTTTTTTCCCAAATTGTATGTGTTGACAAATAGCTTTGATATTTTTTATATTTTTTTAATATAAAGGCAATGATACTCATTTATTTTCCAAATACTTTAGTAACAATGTCCTTCAACCAAATAGTGAATTCTTAACACTTTTGTGGAGTTTATATTACTTTTATCCTCATCTAACTCATTTCATCTTGGCTGGTTGTTTTTAATAGTGAAAACCATCATAACTAATGTATAACTTCCTTTTTCTTAGTCTGAAGTAATTTTAGTTCTTATAAAGTATTTATCTTGAAGTTTGAAGGTTTCCATTTTCTGGTCTAGAGAATATAACTTTTTAATAAGAACATAGAAACATAATGAGTCTTAGTCTCCAGGGCTCCGCGCCCACTCTGAAAATACAATGTTATGATTTAATGTCCCTGCAAGCCTTTCTTTGTATAAATGAGGATTTCTTTCTATTTCAAAAATTAGAACTAAGACACCAGGTGAACTTTCCAGGCCTTATGAACACTGTGGGGGAAAGAGAGTGATGATGGGAGGACTCCTCTAATCGATGAACACTCAGCTCTGCTGAAGCATGCCCTTTGACCCAGGTCACACCAGGACGCTGAGTACGTGTCAGCCTTGGTCACCGTGTCCAGGCAGCTGGATGCTCTCTCCCACCATCTCTGGCCACTACCTGATTTTGCTGACATAATACAGGCTAGCTGGGGAAAACTGGAAAAAGTGCCTTCAAACCCATGGTGACTCTCCTCACTTCTCTGTTTATGGTTTCATTGACATCACTAATCTAATTCCCTTTTTGATACAATTACCACATACTATACAAGGTCTACAGGGTACAAGTCCAGCCATTGTTAATATAATGAGTGTGTGTGACATTGTTATAACCTGGTGGCCAAGGAGAGAAGTCAACTTTTGGAATGCACATGTGTGAACAATGATGACTTCACTGTATTGGTCATTGGGAGCCGTAGACATGTTGAGTGAGCATGCGTACTGTATGGCCATTGCATTCAAAATGACCGAGTAGAGTAATGAATTTGCATCAAATTTTGCATTAAGCTTGAACATTCCTCTACAGAAATTGTTCAGATGATTCAGAAGGCCACAGGTAGGGGCAACTGGTGATTGGCAGCTTCATTACAACAATGCACCAGCTCATGAATCATGTCTCATGCAGTTTTTTGGCAAAACATCAAATCACCCAGGTGACTTGGCCCTCTACAGCCCAGATATGATGCCCCATGACTTCTGGCTTTTCCAAAAACTAAAATCACCTTTGAAAAGCAAGAGATTTCAGATCATTGAAGATATTCAGGAAAATATGATGGGGCAGCTGATGATGATTAGGAGAACTGCATGAGGTCCCAAGGTGCCTACTTTGAAGGGGACTGAGGTGTCATCGTCCTATGTACAATGTTTCTTGTACCTTGTATCTTCTTCAATAAATGTCTATTTTTCCTGTTACATGGATGGATACCTTCTGGACAGACCTTCTCATGGACTGGAAATGTCACTAACTTTTTTCTTTATTACCATTTTCTCTTTAAAAATTAACAACAGTTTAAACTTCATGATCCACAACTGATTGCTCCTTTCAGACATAAGCTGTTCTCTATGGTTCAAAACACTTAAAAAGTAATTTCAACCCATTAATCATTGTTTCTTCCCTTAACTTATTATGATTTATCAGCCAGACAAGGCAATTAAAAGCCAGAATGCTTTACAAGCACAGATTTGCTTTATATTTTCTTTCTACCTCCACATGCAAAAATAAATGACTTATAATTTTCTAGGTAAGAGTAGAGAAATCAAGCTACTTTTCCAACTACCCTGTTCATATGGCCAGGAGGACTTATATATTGTCCAACTTCCATTTATGGACTGCAGACTTAGGAAGACAATGCCCAAAGACATCCCATCTGAAATCAGTACTCTACTACAAGGGTACAC
The DNA here is from genome assembly GCF_022682495.2 of Desmodus rotundus. Lineage (NCBI taxonomy): Eukaryota > Metazoa > Chordata > Mammalia > Chiroptera > Phyllostomidae > Desmodus > Desmodus rotundus. Next base: position 23,772,301 of record NC_071397.1, read on the forward strand.
ATTGCCTTTGGAGCGTCATGGATTTTTAACCTTCACAGTACTATCCCCATCTCACAAAACACTTTCTGGCTGGCTTCTAACACCATCCAGCATAAAATGTAATTTAGTCTTAATTGACTTAAGTGAAACAACTGAGAAATTTACTAGTGTAAGAAATTTTTTAGTGTAAGATTCTATGCAATTCATTCAAAAGTCTTCAAACATTCAAAATCTCATTGTTACTCTTCTCTGGCTGGAGCCATGGAAGGTGCAGAAGAGAAGAAGAGGGTTCCTGCTGTGCCAGAAACCCTTAAGAAAATGTGAAGGAATTTTGCAGAGCTGAAGATGAATCACCTGAGAAAGAAGCTTGCCCAAGATGCTTTAGAAGGAAACTTATCTATGAAAAAGCTAAGCATTATCACCAGGAGTGTGGGCAGTATGGAACTGAGATTCAAATGACTAGGATGGCAAGAAAAAACATCTCACTGTTTAGAAAATACAATGTTTCTGTTAGGATCCAGTTGCATGACATAGAAATGTCTCTCTTTATCTGGAGTTGGTAATAAAACAAAGTAGATGCTTACAAAATGGTTGCACAGGTCAGAGTCAGGCCTTGAGAAATGACCTTCCAACAACACTGGCAAACTGGCTTACAAAGAGAGTCTGCCCCATGAGGGTGATGAGGAATGGAGAGACACCACTCTAGCAACTACAGCTGTCACTGTCCCTCATGCCTGGCACCCGTAAGTCAAACACTGGAACGTTGGACGTTGCAAAAAAAAGTTGACAGTTCCATTTCACACAAGTGCATTAAATTGGTGAAACCTAATTTTAAGTCAAAGTCCTAGCTACATGGTAGTACAGCAAACAATATTTAACTTTCCAGCCTTTGTAATACAACAGAAAAAGTGTATTGTAGATACTGAGAGCCAATTTGCCTCCTGTAGCAAACAATCCAAACTCTTCCTAGTCTGGTCTTCAAGAGCTTCCGTGATCTTACTTCAGTCTGTGTATTTCCAACATTATCTCCCACCCAGTGTACCTTTATATGACTTTTTTTTTAGATCAACAGTCTCTAATTTATATGAATCAAAAGAAATTTCCAGAACTTACAAACTCCTACATTGCTCAATCCAAAGAAAGCTTTTGATTTCAAGGGATCATCCATGTCCCTTTCCCCTTACAATATGTACAATGGAACACTTGGATTTCCTTTTCTTGCAATTTTGTTTCCATTCAAATGTTAATTTTAGTCATTTTTATTGTTATTCTGTTACAGTTGTCCCAATTTTCCCCCCTTTGCCCTCCTCTGCCCAACCCACCCTCCTGCTCCCACAGTCAATTCCCACACTGTTGTCCATGTCCATGGGTCATTCACACATGTGCTTTGTCTGCTTCCATGTCTGCTGCTCCCTTCCCCTTCTTTCCACCATTAACTCCCTTCCCTGACTCTGGTCACTTTCAGTCTATTCTATGCTTCTATCCCTGTGGCTCTGTTTTGTTTGTTAGTGTGTTTTGTTCATTAGATTCCTCTTAGAGGTGAGATCATATGGTATTTGTCTTTCACCACTTGGCTTATTGCACTTAGCATAATATTCTCCGGTTCCATGCATGCTATTGCAAAAGGTAGGAGTTCCTTCTTTCTTTCTGCTGCATAGTACTCCACCATGTAAATGTGCCACAGTTTTGGGTTTTTTGACCCACTCATTTACTGATGGACACAGGCTGTTCTAGCACTTGGCTATCATAAATAGCACTGCAATGAACATAGGGGTGGATACATTCTTTTGAATTGTTGATTCAGAATTCTTAAGGTATATTCCCAGCAGTGGAATTGCTGGGTCAAAAGGCAGTTGCATTTTTAGTTTTTTAAGGAAATTCCATCCTATTTTCCACAGTGGCTGCACCAGTCTGCATTCCCACCAACAGTGCACTAGGGTTCCCTTTTCTACACAATCTCGCCTGCATTTGTTTGTTGATTTAATAACAATGGCCATTCTGACAGATGTGAGGTGATATCTCAATGTGGCTTTAATTTGCATTTCTCTGATGGCTAGTGACGTGCAGCATCTTTTCATATGTTTATGGGACATCTGTATGTCCTCCTTGAAGAAGTGTCTATTCAGATCTTTCACCCATTTTCTTAATTGGAGTTTTTGTCTTGGTTGTATTGTCATATGATACTGTATATATTTTGGAGATCAAACCCTTGTCCAAGGCATCACTGGCAAATATGTTCTCCCATACAGTGAATTCCCTTCTCATTTTGATGATGGTTTCTTTGGTCATGCAGAAGTTTTTTAGTTTGATGTAGTCCTATTCATTTATTTTTTCCATTATTCCTCTTACCCTAGGAGACAAAGCAGCAAAAATATTGCTATGTTACATATCTGAAATTTTCCTGCCTGTTTTCTTCTAGGACATTTATGGTGTCATGACTTGTATTTAAGTCTTTTATCCATTTTGAGTTTATTCTAGTGTATGTTGTACATTGGTGACCTAATTTCATGTACCAGTCTAGTGTACCAGTCTGCATGTACCAGTCTAGTTCTCCCAACACCACTTATTGAAGAGGCTATCTTTACTCCATTGTGTGCTCATGCCCCCTTTGTCAAATATTAATTGACCATAGAGACTTGGGCTTATTTCTGGGCTCTCTATTCTGTTCTATTTATCTATGTGTCTGTACTTATGCCAGTACCAGATTGTTTTGATTACAGTGGACTTGTAGTATAGTTTGATATCACGTATTGTGATCCCTCCTGCTTTGTTCAGAAAGATTGCTGGGGCTATTCAGGTTCTTTTTTGGTTCCATATAAATTTTTGAAACTTTTGTTCTAGATATGTGAAATATGCCATTGGTATTTTAATGGGAATTGCATTGAATCTATACTTGCTTTGGGTAGTATGGCCATTTTAATGTTAATTCTTCCAACTCATGAATGTGGCATATGCTTCCATTTGTTTGTATCTTCCTTAATTTCTTTCTTCAGTGTTTTGGTTTTCTGAGTACAGGTCTTTTACCTCCTTTGTTAAATATATTCTTAGTTATGTTATTTTTCTTCTTGCTATAGGAAATGGAATTTTTTCCTAGTTTCTACTTCTGATATCTCATTGTTGGTGTGCAAAAATGTCATCAATTTCTGAATATTGACTCTTATCCCATTAATTTTGCCAAATTCACTTATTAGCATAATAAGTTTTTTTATGGAATTTTTTTCGTGGAGTTTTTTTCATGGAGTCTATAGGGTTTTCCATGTACACTATCATGTCATCTGCAAACAACGACAGTTTTACTTCCTTCTTTCTTATTTTGATGTCTTTTATTTCTTCTTTTTTTCTGGCTACAACTTCCAGTCCTATGTCGAATAGGAGTGGTGAGAGCAAACATCCTTGTCTTGTTCTTGATCTTAGTGGGAAAGCTTTTAGTTTTTGCCCATTGAGTATGATGTTGGCTGTAGGTCTCTCATATATGACCTTTATTAATCTGAGGTATGCTCCCTCTACTACCACTTTGCTGAGTGTTTTTATCATAAATGGGTGCTGGATTTTATCAAATGCTTTTTCAGCATCTATTGAAATGATCATGTGTTTTTTGTCCTTCATTTTGTTTATGTGATGTATTACATTTATTAATTTGTGAATCTTGTACCACCCTTGCATCCCTGGGATGAATCCCACTTGATCATCGTATATGATTTTTTTAATGTATTTCTGTATCCAGATTGCCAGTATTTTTTTAAGGATTTTAACATCTATGTTAATCAGAGATATTGGTCTGTAGTTTTCTTTCTTTGTTGTATCTTTACCTTCTTTTGAAATTATGATCATACTGGCCTCATAAAAAGCATTTGGGAGTCTTCCCTCTTCTTAAAATTTTTGGTGTAGTTTCAGAAGGACAGGATTTAGTTCTTCCATAAATGTTTGCTAAAATTTACTAGTAAAGCCATCCAGTCCAGGGCTTTTATGTACAGTGAGTTTTTTTGATTACTGCTTCAATTTCACTAGTTGTTATGGGTCTATTCAGACATTCTGCTTCCACTTGATTCAGTTTTGGCAGGTTGTATATTTCTGGAAATTGGTCCATTTTGCCCAGGTTTTCAAATTTCTTGGCATATAGTTGTTCATAGTAATTTCTTATAATCCTTTGTATTTCTGTGGGATCAGTTGTAATTTCTCCTCTTTCATTTCTAATTTTATTTATTTGGGCTTTTTTTTTTTTGATGAATCTGGATAAAGGTTTGTCAATTTTGTTTAACTTTTCAAAGAACAAGCTCTTGGATTTATTGATCCCCTGAATTATTCTTTGTCTCTATATCATTTAATTCTGCCCTGATCTTAATTTTTTTCTTCCTTCTAATCACTCTGGGCATTGTTTGTTGCTGCTCCTCTTAGATGTAGTGTTGTTATTTATTTGAGATTTTTCTATCTTCTTTAGATAGGCTTATATTGCTATGAACTTCCTTTTCAGTACTGCCTTCACTTTGTCCCATAGGTTTTGTGTTGTTGTGTGGTCATTTTCATTTTTTTCCAGAAACTTTTTGATTTCTCCCTTGATCTCATTGTTGACCCATTCATTATTTAATATATTCTTCAGTCTCCATGTATTTGAATGTTTTTGAGTTTTTCCCTTCAGGTTGGTTTCTAGTTTCAAGACACTGTGATCTGAACACAAGTTTTATATGATTTCAATGTTCTTGAATTTTTTAAGGCTTCTTTTTTGCCCTACCATGTGGTCTATTTTTGAAAATGTTTCATGTGCATTTGAATGCATATTTTGCTTCTTTGGTGTGAAAGGTTCTGTATATATCAATTAAGTCCATTTGATTTAAGTGTCATTCAGTGCCACAATATCCTTATTGATATTTTGTTTGGAAGATCTATCTGTTGTTGACAGTGGGGTGTTAAAATCCCCTATGATTATTGTGTTGTGGTCAAAATCTTTCTTGAAGTCCTTTAAAATTTTCTTTATGTATTTAGGTGCTCCTATGTTTACAAGGATTATATCTTGCCATTGTGTTGTTCCTTTAAGTATTATGTAGTGACCTTATTTATCCCTTTTTATGCCTTTTGTTTTGAAGTCTATTTTATCTGATATAGGTATTGATAGTCCAGCTTTCTTTTTGTGTCCATTTTCTGAAATTTTTTTCCATCCTTTCATTTTCAACCTGTGTAGATCTTTTCTTCTGAGGTGGGTCTTTTGTAGACAGCATATATGTGGGTCACATTTTCTTATCCATTCAGCTACCCTATGTCTTTTGATTAGAGCAGTTAATCCATTTATTTTTAAGATTATTATTGTTAGGTACTTAATCATTGCCATTTTTTCGTACCCCTCCCTCTCTCCCTCTCCCTCTCCCTGCCCCCCTTCTTCCTTTTAGAACAGTCCCTTTAGCATCTCTTGCAGTACTGGCTTGGTGGAGATGTACTCTTTTAGCCTTCTTGTGTCCTGGAAGCTCTTCATTTCACCTTCCATTTTAAATGAGAGTCTTGCTGGATAGAGTAGTCTTGGTTATAGGTGCTTGCTTTCTGTTACCTGGAATATTTTATGACAGTCTCTTGTGGCTTGTAGTGTTTCTGCTCACAAGTCAGCTCATAGCTTTATTGGAGCTACCTTGTATATTATTTACTGTTTCTCCCTTGCTGCCTTTAATAGTCTCTCCTTGTCTTTAAACTTTGCTGTTTTAATTGTGATGTGTTTTGGAGTAGGCCTCTTGAGATTCATCTTGATTGGCACCCTCTGTGCTTCCTGAACACATGTGACTTTTTCCCTCACCAAGTTAAGGAACTTTTGTGTCATTATTTTTTCAAACAAATTTTCTATCCCTTACTCCTTTTCTTCTCCTTCTGATACTCCTATGATACAAATATTGTTACATTTCATGTTGTCCTGAAGCTCTCTTAAACCATCCACATTCTTTTTGAGTCTTTTTTTGTTTTATTGCTCTGGCTGGGTTTTCTTTCTACCTTGTCTTCCAGGTCACTGATTCAGTCCTCTGCTTCAACCAACCTGATTTTAATTCCTTCTGGTGTATTTTTTATTTCAGGTATTGTATTCTTCATTTCTTCCTGGTTCTTGATCATAGTTTCTATGTCCTTTTTCATGATGCTCTAGTTCCCACTAACTTCCTTGTAGTTCTCACTGAGTTCCTTGTGCATTGTTATAACCATTATTTTGAATTCTATGTCTGATAGATTACTTACCTCAATATCATTTACCTCTTTTTCTGAGGATTCCTCCATTCATTTCAATTGAGGGTTCTTTCTTTGTCTCCCAATTTTACGTGACTCTTTTAGTATGTTTCTGCATCTCAGGTTGCTCTGCTTTGCCTGCCTGTCTTTGTGGGGTGGAATTCTGTGGTAGGAGTTCTGTGAGACTTAGTGGTGCAGTCTCTTTGATCTCCTGGTCTGGATGCTCTAGGTTGTCCCTTATTCAACCTACGTGGTTCTCTTGTTTTTCTTGGGCTTTGATTATTGGTGGCTCTTTCATTGGTGGATTCTCCCCTCCATCTGACTGATGGGAGTCACAACTCCTGCCACTTCTTATATGCTGTTTTATAGGTGCTGGTTAGCAAAGCAATATTACCAGAAAACCAAACCCATTCCAGCAAAAGTACCCCCTACCACATCAGCAATATCAATAATAATTGAGCAAAGATTAATAAAGGTGGAGAGATATTAAGAACATTATAACATAGGATAAAGGATTATGAGATGACTAAAAGGTAAAAATGATTTTAAGTGGGAAGAGGCAGGAGAAATAATGAGTAGGGAATAGAAACAAGGCATAAAAGGAGAGAATAAAAATTTAAAACATAGGTAAAACTGGGGCAGGTGATAGCAAAATGGAGTAAGAAAAGGGAGGAGTATACTATGAGGTTTGAAATAAAATTTAAGAAGTAATGCACCAAAAGGAACAAAATTGCAGAAAAACCACAGCAGGGTCAATAACAATGACAGCCGAGCAAAGATTCACAAAGGTAGAAAGGGGATGAAAATATTACAAAAAAGAGAAGAGAGAATATGAGATGTCTACAGTAAATAAAAATGATTTTGAGAGTAGAAGGGGAGGAAAAATAATAAGAGTAAAGGATAGAATCCAGGCTAAGAAAGAAAAACAAAATTCCTAACTCAAATAAGCAAGGGCAGGAGGAAGGCAAAATGGGGTAAAACGGGGGAAGAGTAACCTATGAAGTACAAAAAATAGTGAACAAATAGGAATATCATTGAAGAAGAACAGCAATAACCATAATATCAACACCAAAGAAGCCAGTGTTTATAAAGGTGGAAAAGAAATAAGATTATAAGAAGAAGGAAAAGAATGTGAGCTAAAGAAGGAAGGATGCCTTTGAGAGGATAGAGGGAGGAAAAATAGTGAGAGTAAGGAATAGGAACAAGGTGTAGCATGGGAGAAAATAAAATTTACAATGAAAATAAGAAAGAGCAGGAAGAAAGCAAAATGGAGTAAGACAAAGGATGGGTGCAATGTGAGATTTGAACTAACAAAATAAAAAAATACAACTTTTGAATAAAAAGAGTAAAAAAATAAAAGACAAAGGGTAGTGAAATAGTTGGACTACAATTGAAGCATAAGAAGAAATATTAAAAGGCCATGTGAAAGCAAGAAAAAAACACAAATTCTGAAGAGGAATGAGGTGAAATTCATCTCAGCTGTTTGGTGTTCAACTTCTGACTTCTCTTTCTGGATCTGCTTTTGTTTTTTTATCAGCCCAGGGTGCTGCAGCGGGTTGCCCAACTTCTGGCAGTACCACCTGTACCACCTTTAGCTGCCTCTAAAGGGGGCTTCTATTGTGATCAGTAGGATAGGACCCATAGGTCTCTCCTGGGTGGCACTGTTCGGTCTTCTAGAAAATTTGTGCATGTGTTCCCTTTGCTCTTGCACCACCCATCTTGGACTGTCCCAGCTTATTTCCAATAATGTATAGTTTCTGATTAATTAGCTGTCCATTTCAATGGGGGAGGAGCAATCTGTATTAAGAGGTTTAGCTCTATCCTGCTTGATGTTGAGGGCAGCTCTGTGTGTGAGCCAAGGCTGGGTGGGACCCTGATTTTCTCTTTCTGCACTGCTTTCTGATCTCTCTACTTTGCTGGCCTCAGTGAAATAAGGCCTTAGGAACCAGTATATTTTGTCTCCCTGAGAGAAATTCAAAATGGGCCCTTTAAGAGTTTCTCTTGCTGTCTTTTTCTTGCAGAAACGCACCCTGCATTGTTCTTGAGCCTGACCTGCCTGTTTTGCAGATCTCCCCTGCTCCTGCAGCAGATGGGGGCTGAGTGCAACCTCCTTCCCAGAAGTTCAATCTTCCCCAGGGAAGGGGGCTCTCCCTGGTTTCAAATAATCTCAGGTGCACAGCTCCTGTCCTTCCGGTAGCCAGCCCACTGTCCCCAGAACAGAGAGAGGCCCTCACTCCCCACTCTGCACAGCCTCCTTCCTGCCAGCTGTGCCAGGCTGGGGCCAAGAAACCCCCTAATTTGCACCTTTCTGGTCAGTCTGCCTAGCTGCACAAACTGGAAGCAAGCTGTACTTTCAATCCTTTCCCCTTGATGGCAGGGCAGCTTTGTACAGGGTCCTTGCCCAGCACGCCTCAGCTCCCCATTAAATGTCCTCTCTGGGCACTCCCACTGCAGCACTGAGTCACTGTCTGGCTTTCCATACATGCCACCTCTCCAAAAAGTCAAGAGTCTCTCACAGTCACAGCTGGCCCTGGCCAGCCTCCTCCACCTGACTCAGCTACAGATAGGTTCTCTCTCTCTGTCACTCTCCTGGTTGTCATTTGCCACTGCAGCTATGGGCATGCTGCTTACTGTGTGTGTGGGTATAGCCTGGATCTCCCCAACTTTATGTATGGAAGTTGCTCCTAGCTTGGGTCTGGGGATTCGCTGTCCTTGGAAGGGAGGATGCCACAAAGCTATGATCTCTGACCAGGCTCTCCATGGCTGCAGGTGCCATATGCATGGTATTTCCCCTTCAACCTGTAAAAACAATCTCCTTACTGCCTGTTGTGAAGTGCCTTCTCTATTCCTTGGCTTCCAATCCTCATATCAGCTAAGATTCCATTGAATATTCAGTTTATTTTTCAAAAGATCATCCAGGTGTCTGAGTTGGGTGCAAGAGCAAGTGGACTCAGCTCCCACCTGCTTGGCCACCACCTTTGTTCCTCATTCAAATGTTAATTTTAAGTTGACACTTTAAATGGCATATAGAATATATCCTTTTTTAGTTTAGTTAACATGACCTATTGCTTTACAAGAAAAATACAAAGTTAAGATGATTGTAATGATCTCAGCTCAACATCAAGGCTAGATTACAAGAGAGAATATCGACAAATATCACTGCTCAGTTGAGAACCATCATTGCCACTATGATTATAATACAATTTTTCTGAAGTAAACTCTTAAACAAAGGATTGTATCCTATTTTCTTTTTAGTCTTTTTATAAGCATTTGCTCCACTGTTTACAACAGAACATTGTATAACTCAGTTCCACATCCAAAAATAAATTTAAAGAAAAGTTACATTTTAATTTAAAAACTTACACACATAAATAAAAATCTGTTAAATATTTAATACTGTCTTCACACAGTGAGATCAGTTTTGTATGAAATACTTGAAATGATGTTTTGTCTTACAGTTTCAGCAGCAGGTGAAATGTATCTTGTAAACGCAAAGGGAGTGAGCCCATTCTCTCATGGCATGGTGGTATGCACACCAGCTCATGTGGCCAGAAAGTCCTTAAGATTGAAGATGAAGTTTATGCAGGCTCATTGTTCAGGTGTCAGAGTTTTTTTGCTTGGCATGATACAGAAAGCATCAGTCAACAAACTCCTGAGGATCATATAAGTTAAAATTGAATAGGCACATCATACCATCTACTGAGGAGGAAGATATGAGGTCCTGGTTGTGAATCATGACATACTTAGTTGTACCCATGAATTACAGGATTGGCTGATGTCGTTTAGGTCTTCATTCTGCTATGATGTGCAGTTGAGCAGCTGGAGGTCCTCTGTTAAGAAAACTGAATTCTTTTATCAGGTTCCTGAATAGAATGTAAAATGTGCTTGGTCCTTTGCCTACCATTTTTCCCTTTTATCTGTCCAAAATCTGCCCTTTCTTTAGGGCAAAAGTCTCTTACTTATTGCTATGTTGAAAGCTTACCTCCTCTAGAAGATTATTGACCTGAGAGCAGTGTCTTTTTGGCAATCTTAGTGTCACTCACTTACAATTTTAGCACAGCATCACAAACATAAGAACTCAGTACAAATCTAAAAAAAACAGTAATTTTATAATTTTACACCATCAATTTTCTTCTCACACACTTTATTAAATGTGAATTTTACTAGTAATAAAAAAAATTAACTTCTAGGGAATTAATCTTCAAAGTTTATTCAAGGTTCAGAGCACTTTATTCAACCCAAAAATTTGCTTAGATGACTACTAGGCTTAGAGGGTTTTCTGCCTTCTTTCAGGTGGGGTCCACATCACTCAAGTGCGTACATACGACTACCACTGCAAACACACACAGAGCTCCTGATGGAGCTTGCCTAGACCCATTCAAAGCACAGTTTGAAAATTACTTCCTTAGGTGTACCCCCTTCCCATGTGTGTGTGTGTACATGTGTGTATTCCTGAAAACACATCAATAGCTATTGTGGACTATTGTGGAGTTATTACTTAACTGGATTTACAAGACACTATACAAAAAGATTAGGACCTAGTCATTTTCATTCCATTTATTCTTACCTAAACTGTCTCAAAATTTTGGAAGATGGTGGATGATTTTGGATAGGTAGAAAAATAGACCAGGTAGAAAGCAAGAGAAAAAAGGATAAAGGAAAGGAGGAAAAATAAATGCTATAAGGACTATTGGATGGTAGGATGCTACTTTATACATGTAAAAATGTAAAGAAGAAACAGAAGGAGGAGGAGGAGGAGAAAGAGAAGAAGAAAAATAAGAAAAAGAAGGAGGAGGAAGAAGAAAAAGAGAAGAGGGAGGAAGAAGGAGAAGAAGGAAAGGGAAAAGATGGCAGGCCATCATCACCTTATATAGCTAGGAAGCTTTCAAGTCTCCCTAATCCAACACTCTTGAGCTAAGCTAATTATTTTTCTTTCTTTCTCTGGCAGTGTTGTAAATATTTCAATAGTTCGTTGAAACTAAATAATTAAATATCCTTTTATATATGTATAGACCATCATACTCAAAAGACAGGATGGTCCAAGTTTGATGCTTCCCTTATGTAAAACATTATGTCTATTGGACTCAAATTAAGAATTGGACATAACAAAACATTACCACAGATGTTATTGGGGTTTAGTAAATAGAATAAAATACAAAGGCTATTATCTGGACCAATAGATTAGGTTTTTTTAATTAGAAAAAATACCATTAAAATTTTGTCTGATTTGTGGGGTCAAACTGTATTCTTTATATTTTTATTCCATCTGAAGAATGCAATATGACTCCATATAGTCATATTACTCTTCATAAATGTTAACTTTTGCTTTATTGAGAATATTCTTTTGTATTTTTTCTAAATATATGTGTGTGTGTGTATATATATATATATATATATATATTTTTTTTTTTACCAAATTGAAATTGCTCCTTTCTGAAACTTTATATTGTTTGAGGCTTGCAAAAAGAGGACTTGAGGATAATTCTGTCTGCAACATTTCACAGAAATACAATTGCTATTTACTATTATTTTATTTGGCTGCATAATGTAAAAAACCAATGACTGAGGTACCATATTCTAGCAAACATAATTAGGTTATCAGGTTATTACTGTAGAGTATTTACAAGTCAAAATTGCCTTCTTTTCCATTTCCTAACCAATTACTGACTCATCATTTGACCTTGGAAAGTCTATTTTTCTTCCTGTACCTTGATGTAGACCCCAGCCCGCAGGGTCCGTGTGTTGTGGCTGCGATGAATAAATTCACACAGACTACAGAAGTCCTGTGGAGAAAAAGGGACGGCATGGCTCCTAAGTGAGAGAGAGAGAGGGCCCCAATCCCTGCCTGGACAGGCTTTTATTGCTTTTCTGGGTTCGTTACATTGAGGATGGTCCTCATTTACTGTGCACAGGTTCTCTGTAGGTGATCACCTTTTACAGGTAACACCTTTTAAAGGAAAGAATGTTGCTAATTACTTCAAAGAGAATGATGTTATAGATCAAGGGGAAAAGTGGTTGAACTGGTTATACTCCATACTTGGGAGGTTTAGCACAGATTTTAGGAAGTTACTTTAGAGATATGCAGTGAACATTTGCTGCCTCAATCCAGGGTGAGGGAGAGGGAGTTTTAACAAAAGCAAGTCTCATAGCAGCCTAGGTACAATGCAGGCCTGATTCCACATGGGAGAACCTATCCATGGCTGTGGGTCCTGTGTGCCAGATCTCAATCCCCACTGGCCTGAGTGGGGGCTGGACTACATTCCCCACACCACACATAATGGTTCCCTATTATACCTCATTTCAAGTGGAGAATTAGATAAAAATTAGAATTTTGCTGATAGCTAGATGTTGCATCTCATCTGAATAAATTACATAAAATTATACATAGTTTTTCTTTTCTTATGTAAAAACTTGGTAAATTTCTTGTCTCCCTTCCATTTAGTTCTTCTTCTGCAGGATTCTCTTGTTCTTTCATTTGGAGTCTGTTCCTTGTCTTCCCATTGTGGCTGCCTCTTTGTGTTTGTTTCTATGTATTAGGCAGATCTGAGGACTCTGGTACAGCCCTATGTCAGACACTGCCTGTGCCTGCCCCTGGATAACCTGTTCAAAGCTATCAGTGAGCCACAGCTTGTGGCTCCTTCTGCTGATGGGCCTGTTTCTATGCAGAAATAACCAGGCTGCACATCAAGGCTGGCTTTTACCAGCACTAGGCCAAGGAGAGGGTCAGCTAAAGTCTCAGAGCTCCAAGAAATTGGTCTTACTTGTTAAACTTAATCACTGATATAGCCTCAATCTGTACTCAGCAGGCCAGCTTAAGCTATACAGGGTGGGGCAGAGTAATTCCTGCAGGCAGGGCTATTGCTTCCCTTCAGGTTAATGCCACTTGGAGGGTAGTGTGCTCTGCCTAAGATGGCCTCTGCAGTATGGGGAATGACTCAGCTCAGGAATCCTGGTGGCTGTTCCTTCAGCTCTTTCCCCAGAGTCACCAGCCCCACCAGACTTTCCTCATGCATCTCTAGTCCACCCTGCCCTGTCTTTGCTTGAGCCCAGGGTAAATAGCTGCCAATGAAATGTTGCGTGTTGACCTTCAAGAGTCTTTCTGCATCTCCCGCTATCTCTCTCTGGTGGACAGAAACCTGACTGCTTTTCACAGCCAGATGTATCTGGGCTCCTCTCCTGGTGTTGGTACTGTAGTCTGTGGGTTTAGACCCCCATCCCTCTCAGGGGGAGTGCCCTGGCCACTGAAATATGCCCCTGGCACTTCAGGGGCCACCTGTGAGAATCCAGTTGGCCATCTTGTGCCCTCTCTGCACTCCCTACCAGTCTCCTTGTGGTGAAGTAGTTTCTTCTGTCTGTCCTTATTTACAAGTCTTCTCTCCAGCTAGTGTGCTGTTGGTTATTTAGGATGATTTCTCTACAATTTAGCTGTAATTCCAGATTTTTCCTGGGATGAGGTTTGTGCAGCTTCCACTTACTCCTCCACCATCTTGGATCTAAATAGTCTTCAAAAACTTGACAATGACTAAAAAATATTTCTGCTTCACTAAGTATCCATTGTTCTGTTTTTAAAATATTTTTCACATCTAAGTTTTATTAAAAACCTTTGACTATTACATTTAAATATAAATGAATTACTGTATAACTTAGAATATTTATCTTTAACATAAATATGAGTGAATTCAAATAATGTATATATAAAAATATGTTACATTTTTTATTATATATACCTTTTAGCAGTAAAATAAATGTGTTTATATATGCACACACAAAAGTGATAACTAATCTCTAAATTTCTCCATAGCTATGAACTTTTTTTATTCACCTCAGTATTCCTTGAACCTAATTCAGTACCTGTTACCAAGCAAGTAATTGATAATTGTTGAATAAATGAATGGGTAAAATGTCCTAACTTATTATATCTGCAACTATGTAAATAATGTGATACTTGAATACAGAAAGGGAAGACATATTAGTTCATGTAACAAAAAAATAAAGTCTTCACATGTCTTCATATTGAAATAACATGGAGGAATTGTACCTGGAGGAGAAAGCAGTGGAGGGAGAGAGGATGGCAACAATAGGCAACTGTTTCAACATGGTAATCACTGGCCCCACTTAACTTCCTTTACTCTTTCAGAAACCCTTCTCTGCGATCTCTTATACATGCTATTCACTCTTCACTTAAAGCATTAAAAGGAGTTTTGTTTATCATTATTACAAGGACTTGAGTTTATATTAATGTTTATGGGTAGATCCAGCTAACCAACTTATATAATAATCATCATGTGGAATTCTATGTATGTGAAATGCAGAGTACAAAATTAACATATTTAGAGAATGCAAAAACATATTATATAAAATTTACATACCCCTGAAATCAACTACGGAAATTTAAAGATAGGTAATTAAATACACACAGAATTAGTTACTAGTCCATGTAAAAATAACTGAAATATTTTTCAGTTATTTATAATTAACAAGCAATATCATGTTAGTTACAGGTTTACAACATAGTGACAATAATATATTGAAGATCTGTAGATATGGGTTATTGAATTGGACTCTTTAATCTGTTGTTTAGTAAAGTAAGTGGTGGGAATGCATTGTTTTTTTTTCCACTGGATCCAAATGAATAAATCAAAATTTTCAGTTAGTTTTTAAATGTCTAAACACCATATGTTGTGACTAAGATTCTTATAGACATTGGAGAATAAACAATCAAATAAAATTGCTGTGTGTAGAGGTTTGCCAAATAAAAGAATGAAGCCCTAAACATCTGTCTCCTGCCCTAATCTTTGAATATTTCTCCCTGTTTTTCTTTTATACCTAGCCTTTAGGAATGACCATTTAAAAAGATCTTTTCACTCTGCCTTCTGGGCACCCCACTTCAGTTGTTCGATAAAATGAGTTGTATGTGAAGACTGCATTGAAATTATGTTCTAGAAGTGCTCTTGTTGTTTTATTAGCCCTCATACAGCAGCACAATGAAAGGAGCTAGTTTACTTTCCCCCGTCTTCTGAAATACTGGTTCTTTTGCAGTTATTAAATCTTTCAAGCCAGCAATCATTTTATTTCAGTTGTACTGTCTGTTTCAAGGTCTAAATTTCTCACAAAACTTTACTGGTATTCATATTTCAGTGAACACTCATGACTGTTTTTCTATATGCAAATATACATAATCACGTACTTGTTGTTTATCTTTTAAATCTAAATTACAGTTTCTCTGTCAGGAAGATCAAGCGATTCCCTAAGTAGACTGCGAGAGGTTTGGCATTATTTTCCAAGTATTGCTAATGCATTTCCACTTGAAATTAATATTTAGTACTAATTTGCATAGGTACAAAATGAAATACAAAGTAATATGATCAGTCCAATGTTTTGACCAAAACAATAACCAATTCCTTCACTTGTCAATCAAATTGCAATAGTAGTTAAGTGTCTCTGTGTTGGTTGGATTTTTCAGCCTCTAGATACCCATTAATCCAGACTCATTCCGACCCTATACTTAAATTGAACATATCAGCCAGATTATCTGTAAAGTAGCAAAAATCTGGCTTCCTGCAAATGGGAAAACTGACCAGATTAATTTGACTCTGGCATTCAGTGTGGTTGTCCATTGTAGACACAGTAAAAAATATTTAATTAGAATATTTCACTAAAAGGCATCTTTCTCTCTAAGCAAAATAATCTCTTCCTCCAAATTTTCAGATTAATTGCACAATTACTAATACTCAATTTACCACAGATTTAAATTTAAAAATGTGTTTTTAAAACTCATGAGTGATTTTTGTATAATTTTAAATATATAGCAAAAAAATAATACACAAAATGTCACTTACGTTGTTTTTGAGAAAGGACTAGGTATGCTTATTTCTTCTCTACTTTCTGAATTTTTTGAATGTTAATTTGAGTAGTCAAGAAGTCGGGGTCAGCTGCAAGGCAGGATGGTAATGAGTTCAGTGGTATTTCAGTAGGGCATGCTCTAGTATGTTTCTGCTCTCATTGTTCGAGTTTCTATGTAACCTTCTAGTAGCAACAAAATTTTAAAAAGAGAATGGGAAGTAGGAAATCATTTTAAAAGGACACACATTGAATGTAAACATATCCTTTTCTCATTTAAAGTGTTCTTGCTGGGTCATGAAGTAGCTGTTCTAAAATCTCTGTTCTTTTTTCCTGCTATTGAACTTTGTAAATTTTAGAAGCACCACCTTCTGAATTGTTCAGGTCTTTCCATCACATTCTGCATCTCCTGATGGAGGACTCATTCTGGTGAGCAGTCATATACTACGGTCCACTGCTATAAACTTGATGTTTATTACTAGCTGTTTAGAAGTTGCAGAATATTAAAAATATTTATCTTAAGGTCTAAAAGTATAGTTTCATTGTCCCCTTACCCCAATCAAGATGTAAATCTCTGAACAGTGAAATTAAGTGGCAAATTTTTTGACCAGTATCCTAAATTGATTTTACACTGAGAATAGATCACATGACTTTTACAGGCTTCCTAGAAGTGCTATTTAACAAGTGAATCCAAGATTTCCTGTTGAAATGTGAAACTTAAAACTAGAACTTAAGTGGAATTTTTAAAAATAAAAAATGCTTCCCTTGAGAAAGGTCTCAATCTGGGCTACTTTATAATTACAGGCTGATTATAAGGACTGGAGAAAATGATGTAGTTTAATTTGTAGTTATTTCTCCCTGACTAGTGTGGCTCAGTGGATTGAGCACCAGGTCACAGGTTCGATTCCCAGTCAGGGTACATGCCTGGGTTGCGGCCCAGGTCCCCAGTGGGGCTGTGCCAGAGGCAACCACACATTGATGTTTCTCTCCCTTTCTTTCTACCTCCCTTCCCCTCTCTTTAAAAATAAATAAATGAAATCTTTAAAAAAATTTTTGTTATTTGTCATCAGCATTTTCTTATCTTGCTATTGTACCGCTTCCTCTCTATATGTGTTTACTTTTGGCATGTGCCTTTCCCCAACATATTCACTCTGCTTTGTAATCCCAAAATAGATTTTTCTGAGGTTAATTTTGGATTAACAAATATGCCTTTATGCTCTAACTTAACTAATCTAAAAATGATTGCACACACTTATTGTTTCAACTAGGTTTTGAACTTAACATAAGTCAGATATACTTCAGAAGAACTTCTTTCTAAATGGATGTGTTGGTGGCTCTAGGTTACTAGAGGCACTGCCTTTGTTATTTAACAAATGTTTTTATTCAACCTTTATATTTCCAGGTTCATACCAGAATTCATTATTCAAATGGAGTCTGCATGTGTGGCACGTACCTCCTACATGTGATTCCTTCTTTGAGAAAAGGTGACCAGCAGGTGGTTCATATAGATTTGCTGCCATAAATTATTTGTGCTTGTAATTTGTTTTCAGAATTGGTTTCACTTTTGTCTTTTGCTTTGCTTCATACATCTTTCCTGAAATGTATCAAATATATTATGTTTAGTTTTATTTTTATGATTTTACCTTTTTTTTACTAATAGTTCATTTACTTTCCTTTTACCTCATCACTTTTCCTAGGTATCCTCCAACTAACAGAGTACTCTTATTTATGCTACAAAATTAGGATCAAAATGCCTTTGGCTGCCAGACACAGCTGAATAGTACCCTACCCACACAATGAAGAATTTAGTAGCTCAAGTAGCAAAAAGGTCATGAATACTCAGGACCACTCAAGGTTAATTTCCACACCTAATAGCCATTTTTATATTTCCTTCCTACAATGATTTACTCGCAGCCTCATAGTTCTCAGATGAATGGGTGGAAAGCATACATATTTTAATATGTTTTGAAGGACATGAGGACCCTTATAAGGAAATGACCAAAAGAATTAGTTAGACCTGAGTATTTCATGCTAGGTTATGAAGTGTGGACAAGTCAGGGAGGAATATGATAGGTTAAGGAGTAAGAGGTAATTGTAGTAAACTGTGGGAAACAACAAGGCCTGTTATTCAGATTCTTCTTGGCCTCCCTTTGTTTTGGGAGATGATGCTCCCTTCTCCCAGGTATAGGGAGGGCCTTGTTCACGAGTGTTTTATGACCTGTTTCAGGGCATAAAGGTCAGGGAAGAAGAGGTCACAATAACCTTCCTTCTTCCTTCATTCTCTTAAACTCCTTCCTCTGAAAATAGTCAATATGCCAAGGTGCCATATTTTGGGATTCTGTGTCCTGACCCCCATCATTGACATCAGTTCAGAAGCAGAAGAGACTCCTTTACTCTCATAGTTCCCTTATAAAATCTAGGCATCTTTCCCAGAGGTTCTTCCATGGACTTCCCTCAGGTCTCATGGTCATACTTGGTTGATTTAACTATTCTTTAACCAGTCACTCTCTGGAGAATGGCATTACCATAATAAGCTATGACAATTCACATTCTTTTGTTGTGATTGGAAAGGAGTATCACACAAAACTGCCCAGCACCTGAAAAAGAGGATTCTCTATTCAAGGAACATGAACATAACAGCATGTGGATTAGCAACAGTGGAGTAAATTTTGCCATAGACAGTAAGCTGCATGAAAGCAAGCTGTGCATTCTTTATTCAGTGCAGTATCTCAAAGGCTGAACAGTGCCTGGTATACAGTAGTTGCTCATCAAGTACTTGTGAAGTAAACGTATAAGTAATGCAAATACTAGTATTGATGAGATTACTAATGTATAGTCCTTGAAAGGCATAATAGGAGGAATGTAACCTAATCTTAAAGCAACTATGAGAATAGAACATGAAGGTCCTTGTCACAGTGGTATGTAACAGCTGAATACTCTGGATGGTATTTTAAAGCTACTAATGACCTCTAGGTTGTTCAATCTAATTGTCAGTTCTCAGGTATATTCCTGAATTATGAACAGTGTTTAATACTGTGATCATTTCCTCCTCTTTACACAATTTCTTCTTATGGTTTCTAGGGTATCACACTCTCATTTTCTTCCTCTCTCGTAAGTTGTTCATTTCAAAATTACTTTAATTTTCCTCTTCTTCACTTTTCCATACTAGAGTTTCCCAGGGCACAGTCCTCATTTCTCTTCCTATTTACACTCATTCCCTTGATGATCTTCTCTCCTGACTTCATATATTATCCAGGTGCTGAAGTACACAAAAAAACAAAAACAAAAATTTGCTGATGTGTTTCCATAATTTTTCTATCACTTTCTTTTTTTTCTACTTATTATTTGTTTGTTTTTTTGTAAACTATGGTAGAAACAAACATGAAAATGAAATAAAGTTGCTGCTGTGATTGCAGAATTACAGCAATCTTGGAGGAAACATGCCCACTGGGAGGAATGACACAATTCAATTCAACGACTATCTATGCCGCGCCTATTATGTGAATGACACAGTGCTAAGCAGCCGAATGGGAATCAGTCGCACTCTCTAGATACTTGTAACAGTGCACAGAGAATGTCAGCACACAAATAACTGTAACTATAAAAGGCAAAATAATCCCTAGCTGCTTTTCCTTAGCTATAAACTTGTTTTCTGTCTCCTCTGAACTAAGGAAAAGCAAACCAAAACAAAAACAAACCACAGAAATATTTTTCCCTCAAAACCACATCTTTCCTTGTTTTTTAATTCCAAATCCTTGAAGGAATTTCTTGTGCTGACTCTGTTCACTCCTTAAACTCTAGTAATTGTATTATATCGCCTCATTTGTACTAAAGCTATCATCCTAAGGTTGAGTGAGCACTGACCTCCTTGGATCAAAACGCTTTCTCTCCAGGCCTCATTGCCCTCAATCTTCCTATTGTACTTAATACTGTGAGCCACTCTCCCTTCTTTAAACTATTATGTCGCTCTTTCTTCATTCTTCATTTCTCATCTCTTAACTACAAAACAGTAGCCTCTTGGCTTAACATATATTTATATCAAAGGATTTTATCTGACACAAAGCACACTCAGAACCAGCAATAAGAAATATTCATGAGAAACCCAATGCAGGTTTATATTGCACAAGTACCAAAAAGCGGAAATTAGTTTCTTTGTAATCTGAAGCCATACTCTATCAAAACCAAGACATGAGGTTGTTATAAATTCCATGTTAAAGAGATAGTAACCGATTGCAATACACCCTCAGGAAGGTAAGGAACTAAGACATTGAGGGCGTCTATAAAGTGAGTCACACAATGAATAGTTGATGTCACAGGATATATTTAGCCTGAACAACAGACATAGAATGGAACATAATTATTGACTTTAAACATTTGAAGAAAATGTGTAAAATGTGGGATTAGGACAAGCAGGAGAAGTCTTAAAGAATTCCTAACAATTTAAGATATCTATTATTGGAAAGGATTATCTTCTGACCTACTTAGTTCAAGCAGAAGCTAAATGGCAATATATATGAAATGTTTTCAAAAGGACCTTGCTTTGAATGGAAGCTGGGACTAGATTTAAAGCCTCTTCTAAATGTGAAAACACTTGATAAATAAAAATCTTTGCAAGTATATCATTTGTTTAAGCTTTCAGTTTATGACTGGGGCATCTTTCAACTTATGTTTCCATGGCAGTGTCTTGGATTTGGGCAGGAGGTGATTGTGTGGACAGAGCTGCGTCCCTCTTGTAAAACTAACTGTGTCTTGAAGCCAAATGTGCCATCTTAACTGAACCTGGAACTTTGCCCCCCTCTCCAGCTCTATCCATGGATGGACACTGGAGTATTTACACAGGCTCCAGGCTCTGGACTAATCATGGAATTCCCATTAATTCTTCCCTCAGTGGGAGGTACCCTGAATGCTATTTTTCTCTTAGCTCACCTTGGTGCCGGAGCTTCCTGGAGTCAGGTCCCTTTGTTCCCCTGATCACCCATGCATTCCTTTCCTAGCAGGTAGGTCGTTTCTAAAAAGGATATAAGCACATAGTCTAGGGGGTGAATGATGAGGAGATCTGACAGTCCTGCTGCTGCCCAGGACCTCCGTTCAGTTCTAAGTTTCCTATTAAACTCATTAATGGACAACCTGGACTTGTCTGCCCCTTTCTTTGATATCTCAGCTCCTTTGCCTTTGGGGGGCACTTTGCATATATGACCCTTTCAAGGAACCACCAGGAAAGCTAGTATTGTTATAAATCATTAATGCATTCTAAGTCTGATGGTAAGTTTTGTATAAGAAATGTTAGCACTCAATGTATAAAGTGTAAAATTTACAGGACAAAATGATTTTAGAGAAAATTTAACAAAAAGGAAACTATAATAATAAATATATACTGTGTATTTTTGCTTAAAAGCCTATTTCCATGAAATTTCTAATTAAAGTATTTCACTCATATTTTAGTAAAAAAATAAAAGATATAAAAATTTGAAGACCTTATTATCAGTTAATAGTTGTGTTATTCTAACCTTGACATGACACTCATTTTCAAAGTATAGTACATTAAAAGAAAAAGAAAAACAAAACACTCTGTCTCTACTCCACCCAGTAAGGCTCTCAATTAAAATGGAAGACAAAGTAAGGAGCTTCCCAGAAAAAAAGAAGACTGAAAAAATACACCTCCGCCAAACCAGCACTGCAACGTATGCTAAAGGGACTGCTTTAAGAAGAGGAAGAAAAACACTGAGAGAGAGGGGAACACAGGTACGAAGGGAGTAAAATGGCAATGAATAAGTACCTATCAATAATAACGTTAAATGTAAATGGAATAAATGCTCCAATTAAGGACATAAGGTAGCTGAATGGATAAGAAAACATGACCCACACATATGCTGCCTACAAGAGACCCACCTCAGAACAAATGACACACACAGACTGAAAGTGAAGGGTTGGAAAAAATATTCCAAGCAAATGGACAGGGGGGAAAAAGCCAGGGTAACAATACTTCTATCAGGTAAAATAGCCTTCAAAACCAAGGCCATAAAAAGAGACTGAGAAGGATGCCTCATAATATTCAAGGGAATAATCCATCAAGAAGACATGAATATTATAAACATATATGCACCCAACATAGGAGTACCTAAATATATAAGGAAAATCTTGGAGGACTTCAGGAAAGATTTAGACAGCAACACACTTATAGTAGGGGATTCTAACACCCCGCTGTCAACAATAGATAGATCTTCCAAACAAAATATCAACAAGGATATTGTGGAACTGAACGATGCATTAGATCAAATGGACTTAACTGACATATATATATATATATATATATATATAATCTTTCATCCCAAAGAAGCAAAAAACATATTCTTTTCAAATGCACATGGAACATTTTCAAAGGTAGACCACATGATAGGACATAAAACAAGTTTCAACAAATTCAATAAAATTAAAATAATATCAAGCATTTTCTTGTACCACAAGGGCATGAAACTAGAAACTAACCTCAAGGAAAAAATTCACAAATATTCAAACTCATGGAGACTGAATAGCATGCTATTAATCATTGAGTGAATTAATAATGAGATCAAGGAAAAATTCAAAAAGTTTCTGGAAACAAATGAAAATGAACACACAACAGTTCAAAACCCATGGGACACAGCAAAGGCAATCCTGAGGAGGAAGTTCATAGCGACACTGGCCTACCTTAAAAAGATAGAAACATTTCAAGTAAACAACCTAACACTACATCTGCAAGAACTGGAGGAACAAAAACAATGTCCAGAGTGAGTAGAAGGAAGGAAATAATCAAGATCAGGGCAGAATTAAATGATATAAAGACTAAAAGAAGAATTCAGAGGATCAATAAATCCAGGAGCTAGTTCTTTGAAAAGTTACATAAAATTGACAAGCCTTTAACCTGATTCATCAAGAAAAAAAGAGAGAGGACCCAAATAAAATCAAAAACAAAAGAGGAGAAATTACAACTGATATCACATAAATACAAAGGATTATAAGAAATTACTATGAACAACTATAGGCCAAGAAATTTGAACACCTGGGTGAAATGAACAAATTTCTAGAAAAATATAATCTTTCAAAGATGAATGAAGAAGAAGCAGAAAGCCTAAACAGACCTGTAACAGCTGGTGAAATTGAAGCAGTAACCAAAAAATTCCTGACACAAAAGCCCTGGACCAGACAGTTTCACTGGAAAATTTTACAAAACATTTAAGGAAGAGGTAACCCCTATGCTTCTCAGACTATTCAAAAAAATCCAAGGGGGAAGACTCCCAAACTCTTTTTATGAGGCCAACATCATCCTAATCCCAAAACCACATAAAGACACAAGAAAGAAAGAAAACTACAGGCCAATATCACTGATGAACATAGACGCTAAAGTCCTCAAGAAAATATTGGCAAACTGCATCCAGCAATACATTGAAAAGATGATACACCACGATCAAGTGGGATTCATCCCAGGGATGCAAGGATGGTACAATACTTGCAAATCAATAAATGTAATACACCATATAAACAAAAGCAAAGACAAAATCACATGATCATATCAATAGATGCAGAAAAAGCATTTGATAAGGTACAGCACCCATTTATGATAAAAAAAAAATGCTTAGCAGAGTGGGAGTAGAGGGAGCATACCTCATCATAATAAGGCCATATATGAGAGACCCACAGCCAACATCATACTGAATGGACAAAAACTAAAAACTTTCCCACTAAGACCACAAACAAGACAAGGATGTCCACTTTCACCACTTTTTTCAATACAGTATTGGAAGTCCTAGCCACAGCAATCAGACAAGAAGAAGAAATAAAAGGCATCCAAATTGGAAAGGAGGAAGTAAAACTGTCATTGTTTGCAGATGACTTGATAGTGTACATAGAAAATCCTATAGACTCTACTAATAAACTATTCAACTTAATAAGTGAATTTGGCAAAGCAGCAGAAAACAAAGTCAATATTCAGGCATTTTTATACATCAACAATGAAATATCAGAAACAGAAATCAGGAAAATATCCCATTTGCTATAGCAACAAGAAAAATAAAGTTCCTAGGAATAAACCTAACCACAAAGGTAAAAGACCTATACTCAGAAAATTATGCAACATTGAAGAAAGAAATGAAGGAAGACACAAATAAATGGAAGCATATACCATGTTCATGGATTGGAAGAATTAACATCATCAAAAATGTCGTACTACTCAAAGCAATTTGTAGATTCAACACAATCCCTATTAAAATACCAATGACATATTTCACAGATATAGAACAAAAATTTCAAAAATTTTTATGGAACCATAAATGACCCCGAATAGATGCAGCTATTTTGAGAAAGAAGACAAAGTAGGAGAAATCACCATACCTGACATCAAACTATATTACAAGGCCACGATAATCAAAACAGTCTGGTACTGGCATAAGAACTGACATATGGATCAATGGAACAGAATAGAGAGCCCAGAAATAAACCCAACTGTCTATGGTCAATTAATAATTCAACAAAGGGGGCAGAAGCTTAAAATGGAGTAAAAATGGTGTTGGGAGATCTGGACAGTCACATGCAAAAAAAATGAAACTCAACCACCAACTTACACAAAAATAAACTAAATTGGTTAAAAGACTTAAATATAAGACCTGACACCATAAAAGTCCTAGAGGAGAACATAGGCAGGAAAATCTCAGATATTCCACATGGCAATATTTTCACTGGTATGTCCCCTATAAAAAGGGACATAAAGGAAAGGATAAACAAATGGGACTTGATCAAAATAAAAAGCTTCTGCATGGCTAAAGAAAACATCAGAAAAATGAAAACACAACCAACCGTATGGGAAAATATATTTGCAAATGATACCTCAGATAAGGGTTTGATCTCCAAAATATATATAGAACTCACACAACTCCACTCCAGGAAAACAAACAATCATATTAAAAAATGGGCAAAGGATCTGGACAGACACTTCTTCAAGGAGGACATACGGAGGGCCCAGAAACATATGAAACGATGCTCAATATCACTAGCCATTAGAGAGATGCAAATGAAAACTACAATGAGATACCACTTCACACCAGTCAGAATGGCCATCATAAACAAATCAACAAACAGTAAGTGCTGGTGAGGTTGTGGAGAAAAGGGAACCATAGTGCATTGTGGGTAGGAATGCAGACTGGTGCAGTCACTGTGGAAATTTCCTGTAAGAAATTTCATACTGTGAAAACAGTATGGAATTTCCTCAAAAAACTAAAAATGGAACTGCCTTTTGACCCAGCAATCCCACTGCTGGGATTATACCCTAAGAGCCCTAAAACACCAATCTAGAAAAACCTATGCACCCCAATGTTCATAGCAGCACAATTTACAATAGCCAAGTGCTGGAAGCAACCTAAGTGCCCATCAGTAAATAAGTGGATCAAAAAACTGTTGGACATTTATAGAGTGGAATACTACACAGCAGAAAGAAAGAAGGAACTCCTACCCTTCACAACAGCATGGGTGGAACTGGAGAGCATTATGCTAAGAGAAATTAGCCAGGCAGTGAAAGACAAATACCATATGATCTCACCTATAAGTGGAACATAGTCAACAAAACAAACAAGCAAGCAAAATATAACCAGAGACATTGAAATAAAGAACAAACTAACAGTGACCAGAGGGGTGGGGGGAGGGAGATAACAGAGGAAAGAAGGGAAAGGGTCATAAAGGATAATGTATAAAGGACTCATGGACAAATCCAAAGGGGGGAAGGATAGAAGGTGGGAAGTGGGAGGAGGTGGGGTAGAGGAAAGTGGTGGTGGGAAAATGGAGACAAATGTACTTGAACAACAATAAATAAATGATAAAGAAAAAAATACCCTGTCTCATTTACTTTAGAATAAAAACTTTTTCAGTTCTTTTAACTGTTCAACATATCTATATGTACATATGTGGTTATGGGTATATATGTACATATATTATATATACATACACATGAACACACATTTGCTTTCATATGTATTCATTATATGTAAATTTCATATACTTTTATATATAGCTTTATGTATATGTGGATATATATGACATGTACCTTATTTCTCCAATGAAAGAGCAAATTACATCTGGTAATTTTTTTGACCTCACTAAAGCTCTCTTAATTGACATAATCCTCAGTTCAAAGTCAATTTTCAATAATAACTTATTGACTTTAATTGATTTTTGTTTGAAGTGCCTTATCACATAAAGAATACTATACAATGCATTTTGCTTTTAGAATAATTTAAAGTATTTAAGGCATGCAGTGAGAAGGCACACTGGGGCATTAAAGACAGAAACTACATTCTAGGCTGTTAATACAGCAATCTTAAGAATCAAATACAGCATGTAATCCATGAAATAGTAGATTATCATGAAATAAATGAGTCAATTATTAATTAAAAAGTGAGTAACAGCAATTTAGGAAAACCTAATTTCATACTAACAATGACTCCTGCTATGAAGCCTTTTCATCTTTAAGGAAACAAATGATTGTTATTAGGTGTCTATTAAACATTGTTACTATCGAATGATGAATTTAAGAAATAGGAGGTTATCTCCATGTACAGCTCCTCTTATTTTTATTAAGATACTGTTCAACTTGGAAATGACAAATTATCAATATTTTGCAGACCCTGCAAGGTCATGGTTCAATTTAAACACTCATTAACTCTTGTTTATTTTTTCCAACATATATGTCAATGTTCACTACCAAGCTGCAGATTAATAAGAACAATTGATGGTTGGAGCTAGACACACACCATTAGAATCAGAATTGGACTAAGTCATTTTAAACAAAATAAAGTACAGCCGGTGGAACCAACATAAGATTCTAATAATATAAACAGATAGTAGAATTCTCACAGCCTTTCATAGACTCAGGTTCTCTTCCCCTCCTGCCCCAGGAGCTGGATTGCAAGTTCCCTAAAGGCATAAGTGGGGTGATTTGCATATTTAAATTTAACCCAGTGCCTAATACATTATTTAGTGAAAAGTATAGCTTGTTGAAATCATCAATTTGATTTCCAAAGATTTAAGTATATTATATTTTTGTAGATTGCCTAATATTAAGGTGTTTCTTTTTTCAAAATGTGTGATAAAATGTGTGACAATACATATAATTTGCACAATAAAAATGAAGAGAGAGGATTTCCATTATTAGCACAGTACTCCATGAGCCTCATGTGACTCCAGAAAATCCCCTACAGGGAGGTCGTTGATTCTTCACTCATGAGAGACAAT
The DNA here is from genome assembly GCF_022682495.2 of Desmodus rotundus. NCBI lineage: Eukaryota > Metazoa > Chordata > Mammalia > Chiroptera > Phyllostomidae > Desmodus > Desmodus rotundus. The sequence continues at coordinate 23,799,568 of NC_071397.1, forward strand.
TAAGGAACATTCTCTTCCAGCATTCTCTTTCTCCAAGCCACAGAACAGTATATGTAATCTCAATGAAATGGGATACAAATCTATGGTGTCCTTCCACCAAAGCATTTTACCTGATAATCAAATATTTAGAATATAAAAAACTATTACAAAAGCCTTTTAAGCCAGAGAGGCATATATTAGGTTTTCCACAAATTGTGATGTAATCAGTACCATATGTTCTGAGAGCAATAAGAAGTTGTGACTTTTGTCTTACAAGTTTTTTATTAGATAAATCTTTCCATTAGACTTGATTATTCGCTATTATAAGTTTGTTGTGAGGATTTAACAACTTAATACTTATAAGGTAAAGAATATATGAATTTGTTGTGAGGATTAAATTAGCAAAGTAGTAAAACATCTATCTAATCCCTAGAATGTAGTAGCTGGTGAAGGATGTCATTTCCATTTAGTATCTGTCCCACAACTTTTTTCCAATAGTTTTGTTACAGAACCTCACCAGTGCTGTTCCAAGACAGCTGAGGGATTCAATTGCTGACTGCCGAGAAGCCTGACACCCAATGAAAAAGGAAAGGGGTTGTTTATTTAAAGGTTATACAGATTTACAATAATGGCAGATTTCTGCCATTAAGTCCCATTCCCTTCAAAAATGCCCAAAAGCACATAGTCCTGCCTCCCTTTTCCAAACCAGGCCAGTTTCAGAATACACCAGTCAGAGATACCATCTTTCAGAAAAGCAGAAGTCTGCAATGCAGCATTCCCAGTCACAGTTCAGCTCTAAGCATCTCTCACAAATCCAGGTGGCTAGGCAGGTCCCATGCAGTTCCATCAGCTCTGACAACTCACTAGACTCCTGGCTTTTAGAACTCCTCCCTCTTACTCCAGACCACGTGGCTTCTCCCTTTTCTCTTTTGGGATGCCCTCATTTAAAGGTTTGGCCCAGAATTTCCTATGTGACCTCATAACCAGCCCCTTATGGTGTGTTTGTGCCTGCCACTTTTGCCAGTTCCCCCACATCTTTTACCTTCTTTTGGCTGTCATCTTTAGTCAGGACAAAAGTCCCCAGTGACACATGGACATCCGGGGTAGGCATCTGCCCTCTGCCTCTTATACAGGCTCTATTTGAGTTCCCCTCTGCAACCCCCTGTGTGGCTATGTCACAAGTGCCTCACTATTCTCAGTCATGTACACAATGCAACCTGGGAAGCAGCCCCTTCTCTTCAGGAAGGCACGGCTATTAACTTGCCATTGTTATGCAATGTATCTTAAACACTGTATCAGCCACACCTCCTTCCCCCAATCAAGGATTATGAGGGTTGGTTTCCTATTTTGGGGGGTCTTACATTCTGCATCCCATTACAGTTTCACCTCTAACCTTAGTCTTTTTGCATCACTTCAGGTTCTTCCTAACAGTTTCAATGGCATGTCTATTTGATATTATAGATGGTACACATACCCAGAAGCTTTATTTTCTGCCTCTCTTGTTTTCTAGTCCTCCATTCAAATATTTAATGCATTTTGATTTTTCAATTTAGAATTGTTTCCACTTTCAGAATTCCAACAACCAGAGATGGAGAAGAGTATAAATGCTTGAAATAGAAGAAAGTTTTTAAGCTATCTACCAAATTTCACAGACACTATGACACACATTTTTTGAACAATCTTGTTAATTTTTTATTATTAAAACATTGTCAAGTACCAAGTACTCCAACATCAAATCTTGCCTATTGGGTTTCAACTTACAAAAATACCCAAAAAATGATAGCAAAGTAATCTGTTAGCCCTTACAAAACAGATTGTGGTGATTAGGAATGTTTATTAAGACCACTTAAGCAGGACTCAAAAACAGACTAACTTTATATAATGACAAGTCTTGGTTAGGAGCTCACACTACTTATAAGTTTAATTTGTTTATTAAATTTTAAAAGAACTACAGCATCACCAATGCACTTGATGATAAAGTAGACCCTATAGTGTAAAAATCATAATATTATCCATGAATTTAAAAATTATTTAGGCCCTAAATGTCAAAATTTTAATAATACTTTAAACTATTTATTTTCATTTCTATGTATGCACAAATGCATATGATGAAATTTATGTTAAACTTTAAAGATCTCCTTTAATTAACACTAAATTTCTAAATAAAAACAAGCATGATATATAGTTCAACAAGGTGTTTCCTCTTTAAAAATTGTGCTTTTTAAATATAGTCTCCCTGAAGTTTTAAAATATAATTCTATTTGTTCTCAATATAAATAAAAGTTTTATTATTTGTCTATTTATTAGTTTTCATTACTCCTCCTATTCTAGTACCTTTCAATATATAGTTTTAGCTACTGCTAAGTCAACTAAAGAGCAAATTTATTAGAATACATTTCAGTTAGTTATTTTTAGGTGAGTTTGTCTTCTCTTCTAAAATATTAAAAAATGTAGTTCAAGATCCTAAGCCAATCTAACTATATTTACTTTTTACCCTTGTGGGGTTTTTCTTTTTTCATTTCATTTTGTTTTGTTTTCACAAACAAACAATATTTAATCTGCTTTGTGTCACATTTCCTCTCCACCTTTCTCCTCCCATCAATTGGTTTCCCATTTTAAATAATTATTCCCTTTTTTTAAATTAAACAATTATTCTCAATGGAAGTAACTTAAGATCAACATACCCTAAAATTCAATTTGAAAACACAGAAATGAGAAAGATAAAATACTCATATGTTAGAACTTCTTATGATGGAAAATTAAAATTCAGGAAGTACCCCTACAGTCAGTGTAATGTCTTAGTTGGCTCAGGCTGACATACAAAATTCCATGGACCAGGTGGCTTAAACAATAGGAATCAATTTTCTCCCAGTTCAGGCAACTGGGAAGTCCAAGATCAGGGTGCCAGGCAATTTGGTTCCTGGTGACCATGCTCTCCTTAAGGTGCAAATGGTCAACCTCTTGCTGTGCCTCACATGGCCTTTCCTGAGTTCATGCCCTCCGAGAGAGAGGGAGAAAAAGAGAGATCTCTGTTCCACTTTTTCTTGTATTTCAGAAAATTATTTTAATAATTATAAAACATCTTTTTTTTTTACAGAATCACTGTAAAATAGCAGTTGACTTCTCTGTGGGTATCAGAATTATTTATACTTGAGATCTTGGCTAAGTGGGACTGAAATTGGCAGAAGCTCTTAGATTGTTAGTTCAGAAATCATCCCTGCCTTGTCAATGATTGCCATGCTTAGCTCTTATGAGGTGACCCAGTCCTTTCTTAAAAAATATCTTTTTATTCACTCTTTGGAGGCATGAAGTAGATTTGGCAGTGTTTATTAAACACCTTCCAGCTCCTGTCATTTATCACTTCATCATTCAGTTCTGACAGCACCCATTTCAACTTTGTTATTTTCTAAACTGCTTTAATAACATTAATAAAGCCACTAATTGCATCATGATTGGCCCACCCTCATGACTTAATCTAACCTTAATTACTTCCCCAAAGCCTCATCTTTAAATATTATCACAATGGTGGAAACACATTCATTCCATGACAGTCAAAAAAGAATGTTCTGTTGGTAGTAATAGCTGAGAAAATCAAGAATCAAGACTTTTAAGCTTTTCTTCTTTTTCACTTGTTTTTTAAATATATTTTATTGATTATGTTGTTTATTATTGATTATCACAGTTGTCCTCTCCATCCCCCTTTATTCCCCTCCTTCTGGCATTCCCCCTCCCACCAGCAACCACCCCCTTACTTCATGTCCATGGGTCGTACATGTAAGTTCTTTGGATTCTCCATTTCCTACACTGTTCTTAACCTCCCCATCTATTTTGTACCTACCACTTAATGCTTCTTATTCCCTGTATCTTAAGCTTTTTACACAGTCAAGTAAAATTATAAAAGTGGTATTTTAGGAAGATTATTTTTAAAATATAACACCTCATAAATCAGACAACAAACTTGAAATAAAAAATCCAATTAGAAAAATAATTTCATAATCAAGGCATAAAATAATGAAGAATCCCCATTAGGATGGTGACATATCAATAATGACAAAAACAATAGGTATCATTTTTTTGAAGATTCACTATATGCCAGCTGCTTTTAAAACTGCTATGAATGCATAATTTTATGTGAATTTCAACAATCCTATGAGGTAGGTACTTTATATTTTCCATTTTTCAAGTGAGGAAACAGGGGTTGGAAAACAATAGCCTGTGAGCCAAATCTAGCACACTGCTAGTTCTTGTAAATAAAGTTTCATAGGAACTCATCCCCCTCCAAAAAAGAAAGGCAGCCTGCAGTCATCAGGAGTACATGCTGGGGGTTAGCACAAATTATCAGGAGATTCCAAATTTTGAAATACTTGCTTAGAAATGAAAATTGAATTTTTGAGTTTCTTTAAGATAATTAAAACAGAAAAAAGTTTTGTGTTGAGAGAATGGAGGAGACAGGAAAATATGATAAAGATGGTAAGAAGACAAAAATGAGATTGAGAAGCCTTTCAAAGTAGGTAAAAATGTGTTATGTATTGAAAATTAAGAAATAGAGTTTTAAAATGGTAGATGTAATTTCCTATATTATGAAAATGTCAAGAAAGATAAAGACTATGAAACTATTAGCTCAGAAAGGAGTTATTCATAATATAAATATTTACTTTTAATCTTTTCAATGGTGGGTATATATTAGTTAATTAAACTTGCCTTGAAGATGACTAGATTATTCTTATAAAGTTGTTCTAAGTCAAACCAAAGGTATAAAAAAAGAAAAAGTAGAAGCCAAAGGCAAAAAGGATAAGGAGTGAACAAGGCAAAGTAACAGGGAGAACAAAAGTATATATAAAATCATGGAAGGAAGGAAAATGAAAGAAAGCAAGCAGGAAGGAAGTAGGGAAGGAAGAAGGAAGAAAGATTATATAAGAAGCAGGAAAGGAGGAAGAGAGGGAGCAAAATAAATACTCATTTTTCTGTGTCATATGCGTTAGTATTGATTAAGTTTACTACATATTTTATGTATAGCAATAGCATCAAAATATTAATATGAGCACCATGTAATATTTTAACCAATTGATAGAACAGTAAAATTGTGATTTTATTTAACATAGAATCTGGATTAGCACTGTGTATATTATAGCAGCAATTTAGTAATTTTTATTAACCACATCCTTATCTAATAGAAAAGGAGAGCTTAAGAATGTAATAGCTTTGTCCTTCTTGACCAAATGAGTGAAAAAGAGTTTACTTTATATTTTCTTAAACTAAAATAAAATATATACCGAGATTAGAGTGCTAGTAAATTTTACTCTGGATGAAGCGTAAATCTTGGTAATTCTTCTCAAATGAATACAGTTAAATAAGCATTATCATTTAACTACAAAAGCTAGTTTTTGCAAATATAATAATAATAACCCCCAATATCCAATTCAAGATACACTAGTGAAAACAAGTAAAAAACAATCCAAAGGGTGTTTGAGTAATCAGGCAAGCAAAATTTCAAAAGAAATCTTCAACATGTTTATATAAATACAAATTCAGAAACAAACTATGGAAATAAAGATTTAAAGTACTTTTTAAACTTTTTAGTTTATTATTACTTATTTCAATGGTGGTAACACAACATTCGAGATTTTGCATCTTTACCATTTTTAAGCACACAGTGCAGTGACGTTAAGTACATTCGCGTTGTTGCGTGACCACGACACAGCCACACAACTCTTCTCAGCCAGCAAAACAAAACTCGTTAATATGCCTCCCCTTTTCCCTACTCCCAGGTCTTGCAATCATCATTCTCCATCGTTTCTAGTTTTCTATGCATGTTCTCATTACTTTTTTTTCATTCATAAATGTGATTTCATTTTTATTTTATTTAAAAAATAAATAACCACACCCCTGGCCAGTGTGGCTCAGTTGTTTGAAGTGTCATCCCATGACCGAAAGGTCGTATGCTCGGTTCTGAGTCGGGGACACATCTAGGCTGCGGGTTTGACCTCAGTCTGGGCACGTACAATCCCCAATCCAGGCACATGCCGGAGCCCACCAGTTAATGTTTCTCTCTAGTATCGATATTTTTCTCTCTCCCTCTCTCCTTCTTCTCCTTCTAAAAGCAATGGAAAAAAAAATGTCCTCAGGTGAGGATTTAAAAAAATAAATTAAATAACCACAAAATCCAGTAATCCCACTTCTGCATACTTGTCCAAAGAAATGAAATCAGTTCTCAAAGAGATGTCTGCACTCCCTTATTCACTGCAGTAGTACGCACAACCGCCAAGATATGCAAACCACCTAAAAACCTAAGTGTCCGTTGACGGCTGAAAGAACAAAAGTGGTATATACAATGGAATATTGCCCAGCCTTATAAAAAGAAGTAAATCGTATCATTTAGAACAAAATGAATGAACCTAGCCTTTATGCTAAGTGATTAGGCCAGACACAGAAAGATAAACACTGCGTGATCCCACATATATAATCTGAAAAAGTGAAAGAAACTCAAAGAACACGGGAGTAAAAGGTGGCCGCCAGGGCTGTGGGAGGGGAAATGGCAAGAATGGTGGTCAAAGGAAACAAACTTCCACTTTTAAGGTCTGGAGACCTAATGTGCTGGGTGGTGACTATAGTTAGTAATCATTAATTGTATACTAAACATTTACTTTTTAAAATGTCATTTTTGAAGTACTTCTTTTATAATAAAGCATATACTTAATGACTGACAACTTATAATAAATAGAAAGATAAAGTAAATTATCTGTGCAACAAATACATAAATAGCTCTTTTATTTTGAGTAAAGCACTACTGAGAGTGATTAGTATCTGAATAGCAGGTGTGATTGAAAAAATTATTTTGTAAACAAACAGCCCTTCCCACTATGTAAGTTTATGAACATTGTAGCAGCCCAAGAAATACATACTATTGTCTCTCCAGTTCTTGTTTCAGTATTCACACCCACGCACACCTCCCTGCACACACTGTCGGTCAGGACTTCTCACAGCAGTTCATTCTGTCTACTGTGTTGCAGACTATCTTAAATTATTTTCCTTGTTGTTATCTTGCTGTAGATTCCCACAGGGGAAAAAATACATGGATACTTCTATTTCACAAACTATGAGCCCAACATACTTCTGTGTTCTCAAAAATTTCTGGATAGCTTCCTCAGGGACATTCACCTCTGTCCCTTTTATACTTAAGGTATCAGCCAAGTCACCTCCTTAGAATCCTTCTTCAAGCCAGTGACAAGGGTCTGGTGAGATACTTGTATATTTTGGGAATAGCTCTATCTCTACCTCGAGAAAGAGAAAGTAGATGGAACTAGATTTATCATGGCTGACATGGAGAGCATGAGGTAGGCATGAAATTTGCCAGATAATGGATATATTCAATGGGACATTTTAATTTTCATTCACAATGCCATTAAGTATAGTAAATATTTTTTAAGATTACTTATTTAAACAAATTTTCAATATTGTATCAAAAAAAGAACTATACTAAACATCCTCCAATGCTTAAGTATTTATTTAATTGTCTTACAAAGAAGTCTATATTATTTGAATACATTTTAAATTATTTGAAGTTTCTTCCTTAGCCTTAACTACCTTCATTTGATGTCCTATTCCTGCACATATGGAGCAGAAGAGAGCATTGCCTGACAACCCTTCAAATATCTGAATACAGCTACATTTCCTTGTCATCTTCTTTCTTACAGACGAATTCCTTTCATTCCTCTCTCCATACCAAACCCTAAAGAATTCCTCATTATTACAAGATCCAAGATGGCAGAAGAGCAGGTGGAAGCTACACTAACCTCCCCTCAGGACCAAACCAGAATTATAACTAAATTATAGAACAATCATCCTGAATAACCGACTGAAGACCAGCTGAAGAAAAGTCTTACAACCAAAGATTTACAGAAGAAGAGATATCAAGGCTGTTAGGAAGTGCGAAGATTCAAAAAAGGCTGGCCCTGCTCCCATGGATAGTAGCTGAGGTCCTGGAGGGATATCTTTGATGCAGGGAACACCCCCTGACAAGTGTGGGGTCTAAACCTCAAACGGGGATCCATAGCCCAGAGCACCAAAGCCAAGTAAATTTCCCACATAACACCTGGCTGTGAAAAACAGCAGGGTTCCTGTTCTCCAGGGAGAGACAGGAGTTTGCTAGAGACATAGGCACCCACTTAAATGGCCACTCACAAAATTTTGTTCACAGCCACTCACCTTGGGCTCTGGTGGAAGGAGAGCAAAGTGAACCAGAGTTGCATGAGTAGAGTTTAGAGATTGGGGCCGCAAGAGAGAACTGAAGAGACAGCAGCAGAATCTTTGTGCTAAGTCATTCACCATACTGCAGACACCAACTTTCTTAGGTGAAGCACTCCCCTCTGTGTGTGGTCAGCCTGGGGAAAAGCAATAACCCCACATCCTGGACTCTCTCTGCCCCCACCCCTGCAAAGCTTCCACTCTTCTGAGGAGTCAGCTGCCTTTTCCAAGGTGTAGAGGTCAGGGCAGACTCAGGGGCTGTCAGTAACTAAGTTGTATGGGTTTGGGGAGGGAGCTATTCTGGCAACTTTTCTGTGAACCTGACTGGTGCTTTCCTCTAGACACTAACCTTTGGGCATCTAAAAGAAGATCAAATAAGCAATTAGGAAGACAAGGTAGAAAAAAAACACCCAATCAGAGCAGTGAAGAGAAAAATAATTTTAAAAGAACAAAGATAGTTTAAGGGACCTTTGTGACAACATGAAGCATAACAACATTCGCATCATAGGATTACCAGAAGGAGAAGAGAGAGAGCAGGCATTGAGAACATATTTGAGGAAATAATGATTGAAAACTTCCCTAACTTGGTGATGGAAAAACACACACAAGTCCAGGAAATGCAGAGAGTCCCAAACTAGATAAACCAAAAGAGACCCACACAAAGACATATCATAATTAAAATGGCAAAGGATAAACACAAAGAGAGAATCTGAAAAGCAGGAAAAGAAAAGCAGTTAATTATCTACAAGGGAGTTCCCATAAGACTGCTCATTTCTCAACTTTTCAGGCCAGAAGGAATTAGCAAGAAATATTCAAGGTGATGAAAACCAAGGATCTACAACTGAGATTACTTTGCCCAGCAAGGCTATCATTCAAAATTAAAGGAGATGTGAAGACTCTTCCCAGATAAGAAAAAGCTAAAGGAATTTGTTACCACCAAACCAGTATTACAAGAAATGTTAAAGGGCCTGCTAGATGGAGGAGGAGGAAGAGGAGAAGGAGTGAGAGGAGGGGCAGGAAGGAGAAGAGAGGAGAGGTAAAGGAGGAGGGGAAAAAGAAGAAAAAGAGAAGGAGAAAAAACAACAACAGAGAAACATAGTTAAAAAGAATAAAGTGGCCTATTAATAATCACTTTAAATATAAATGCCTTAAGTATTCCAATAAAGGACAGAGGGTAGTTGAATGGCTAAGAAAACAAGACCTATAAGACCTATACATACACTGTCTACAAGAGACACACCTCACAACAAAAGATACACACAGACTAAAAGTAAAGGGATGGAAAATATTTCATGTAAATAAAAAGGAAAAAAGGCTGGGGTAACAATACTTCTATCTGACAAAATAGATTTAAAGCAAAGGCTATAATGAGAGATGAAGGATGCTACGTGATGATAAAGGGAGCGATCCAACAAAAGGATATAACCCTTGAAAGCATTTATGCAGCCAGCATAGGAGCGCCTAAATATGTAAAGCAATTCTTGATGGACATAAAGGGAGAGATTGGCAGTAATACAGCCTTTGTAAGGGATTTCAACACCCCATTGACAACAATAGATCTTCCAAGCAGAAAAACAGTAAGAAAATGATGGCCTTAAATGGCACACAAGAAAATGTGTTTAAATAATACCTTAAGAGCATTTCTTCCCAAAGCAGCAGAACATACATTCTTTTCAAGTGCACATGGAACATTTTCTAGGACAGACCACGTGTTAGCACACAAAACAATTCTCAATAAATTTGAAAAGATTTAAATCATTTTGGGGGGTCCTCAATATTTTTAAAATTATTTTATTGTTGTTCAATTACAGTTATCTGCATTTTCCTCCCACCACTCCCCCACCATCCCAGCCAAACCCACCTCCTTCCCTTGCTTCCACCCTCCCCCTTGGTTTTGTCCATGTGTCCTTTATAGTAGTTCCTGAAAGCCCTTCCCCCCTTTATCCCCTCCCACCTCCCCTGGTTACTGTCAGATTGTTCTTAATTTCAATACCAAGCATCTCCTCTGACCATAATGATACGAAAGTAGAAATCACAAGGAAAATATTTAAAAAACAACAAAGACATGGAAGCTAAATAACATATTAGTAAACAATGAATAGGTTAACAATGAGATCTAGAGAAAAACCAAAAGCTACCTTGAAACAAATGAAAATGAGAATACAACAACCCAAAATCTATGCTGTTTTTTCAACAGCAGTAGTCCTAAGAGGGACATTTATAGCATTACAGGCCTATCTCACAAAAGAAGAAATATCTCAAATAATCAATCTAACTTAACACTTAAAGGAACTTAAAATAGAACAACAAAGCCCAAAGTGAGTAGAAAGAAGGAAATAATAAAGATTAAAGCACAAATAAACAAAATAGAGTCTAAAAATCAGTACAAAAATCAATGAAAGCAAGAGCTGGCTCTTTGTAAAGATAAACAAGATTGACAAACCTTTAACCAGACTCATCAAGAAAAGGGAGGACCCACATAAATAAAATCAGAAACAGAAGAAGAGTAGTAACTAACAACTGACTCCACAGAAATACAAAGGATTTTAAGAAAATACTACGAACAACTCTATGCCAAGAAATTGGACAACCTGGAAAAATGAATAAATTCCTAGAAGTATAATCTTCCAAAACTAAATCAGGAAAAATCAGAGAATCTGAATAGACAGATTACAAATAGTAAAATTTAAGCAGTAATCAAAAAACTCTCACTAAACAAAAGTCACAGAACAGAAGGCTTCACAGGTGAATTTTACCAAACATTTCAAGAAGGACTAACACCTCTCCTTCTCAAACTATTTCAAAATATTCAAGAGAAGGAAAAACTCCATGCTAACTTTATGAAACCAGCATTACTCTAATTCCACAACCCTACAAAGACACTACATAGAAATAAAATTATAGGCCCATAGATAAAGACACAACAAAGAAATAAAATTATAGGCCCATATCCTGGATGGATATAGATGCTAAAATCCTCAACAAAATATTAGCAAACTGGGTCCAGCAATACATTAAGAACATCATATACTATGATCAGGTGGGATTTGGGGGAAAATGCAAGATTGGTACAATATCCACAAATCAATAAATGTGGTAACCATATAAAACATGAATAAAAACCATATTATATTAATACATGCAGGAGAAGAATTTGATAAAACAGAGCACCCATTAATGATAAAATCTGTCAGCAAAGTAGGAATAGAGGGAACATACCTCAATATAATAAAGGTTATATATGACAGACCCACAGTCAACATCATATAATGAGCAAAAAACTACAAACATCTCCACTAAGATTGGGAACAAGACAGGGATATCTGTTTTCACCGCTCTTATTCAACATAGTGCTAGAAGTCCTACCCACAGCAATCAGAAAATAAATAGAAATAAAAAGCATCTAAATTGGAAAGGGGGCTGGGTAGGGGTGTGGAGGGATTAAACATAAAAGACAAAAAAGAGAAAAAAATCGTGGGCAACCGCATGGTGATTGTAGGGCTGAGGAGGGTGGGGGAAGGTGGAAATGGGTATAGGGGGATAAATGCTGATGGCAGAAGACTTGACTTGGGGTGGTGAACACACAATAGAGTATATAGATGATGTGTTGTGAAACTGTGCACCTAAAACCTAAATAATATTAACCAGTGTCAGCCCAATAAATTCAATAAAAAGAAATTAATAAATAGTTATAACAATGTATTCTACATGTTTCTCTTCCAGAAACCTTAAACTAAATTGAGAAGTGAAAATTATATTTGTTTTAGTAAAATTCAAGTGGGAAAAGTATTTGCTACATGTAAAGGCATCTTTCCAAAAGCTCACCTCTTAAATTTTAGCCTTCCTTGAGACTCTTTATTCATCTTCTTTTCCCTTTATATTCTTTGTGCTTGGGATATCTCATCTGCTCCAATAAATTCAGGTGTCTTCTACCAAAGTTCTAAGATCTAAACTCTCATCCATCCAACTATATATCCTATTCAAAGCAATTTTCAAAATAAGATAAAATTGTGACGCTTGTAGAGATATAAAAAAAGAATCTGTATTAAAGATTTTATTTTTCTCACAAGGGAACCAGAACTGGCAGACTCTGTGTGTGTGTATGTGTGTGTGTGTAATACCAGTTCACAAAAGGTAAAAATTATAGAGCATAAAGGTATTTTGAAATGTGCAAATAGAGACAAAATGGCCCAAATTGAGGAAAATATGGGGATGGCAGTAAGGGGACTGTTGGGATAGGAAGTCATTTGCACCTCTACCAGACAGGACAGAATCTGCATGTCAGTTACCTACAATTTAGAGTCCGAAAATAACTCAAGACAAGTACAGAGCGAAGTCATATAACCTAAAAGTTATGCTCTCTATAAACAATGCATAGTATTCCATCAATACAGACATCTGTTTTTTAAAATACCCACTATTTCATAAGTGAACTCATCTTTGATTCTCCTCCTCCATGAATCCTTCGCCACCATGCTCCTTAAAGGCAGGTACTGTGCCTTATATCCATTCTATTTCCAGTGCATAGTATGTAACTTGTTACCCAGTAGGCCTTCAAAAATGTAGAATGTGAATAAATAGAAAATACACTCTAAAATCACTAACCTACACTTACAGTAACTTATTGCCATATTCCACCTTCTTTCTCCAAGCCTCTTCTTGTTCACATAAAACATATGAGGTGAACATACATTTGCACCCCCTCAAAATCAATTACGATTGCTTGTCTGAATTAACAAGTGGCCTTTTCTTACACTTATTAAAAGAAAAGTCAATCGCTTTATATGGAACAGGAGTGGGAGAGCAAGCTTGGACTGGGAGTTCAAGGTTCAGATTCTGAATAGTAGAATTTAGGGGGTATCAATATGGTTGTCTTTATTTCATTGACTACATTTTAAAATTTACAAGGCCATGTTGATCCCATACCTACAGTTTCAGTCTCATTATGAAGATTAAGAAATGAAAATGGTTGTCAGCCTGGTGGTTTACAGAGGGCCCTATAACCATTTATCCTTTAAAAGGGATAGAGGTTTTTAGGTGTTTAACAGATTAACACCATGAGGGATCATTCTCTTGATCTCTGTCTTAGACTTCTATTTTCCTACTTATTATCTCCAGATGGATCTTTCAAGCAATGTAATTATTTGCACTTTACACTCTGAATATTCAGGCTATTTGGGTTACTTTTGTAGTGTACTGTGATAATCTTTTATTAAAATTACAGAAATAATAACCTCTATTAACACTAATAAATAAACTAATGTTCAGTTAGATTGTTCCAAAAAGACAAAATTGCATGCTTTTATTTTCTTATAGATGTAAAAATAGAAAACCAATGCAAGCTGAAAACCAACTTTTAAACAGAGAATATTTTTAATTCTGGCGGTTATAGATACTAACATTATATGTCTTTATGGTGAAAAAGTATTTAATTCATGTAATCATACCAATAATTTGCCATAAAAAGTATCAGGATTTTAACATGCTATTCAAACTAGAGGAATCTAGGGCTTCATGAACAGACCAGAAGAAAAAAAAAACATTGTTTATTTTTCTTATATAGTTTATTTCAATAAAATCCCTTAATTATTTTTTATCCATTTAAACTAGTACTTGTAATTTTCCTGTAATAATTACTTTAATTTTTCACAGTGTAAAACTTGTATATTTATAATTAGCCAGCTGTACTCAGTTCAGATGATCTCAATCTGAAAAAAGCTTTATTATAAGCAAGGCGGTGAAAGACAAATACCATATGATCTCACCTAAAAGCGGAACCTAATCACCAAAACAAACAAGCATGTAAAATATAAACAGAGACATGGAAATAAAGAACAAAATGACAGTAACCAGAGGAGAGGGGGATAACAGGGGAAAGAAGGGGAAGAGTCATCAAGGAACATGTATAAAGGACCCATGGACAAAGCCAAAGGGGAGAAGGATTGAAGATGGTAGGTGGGAGTGGGTGGGGAGGGGGAAAGTAATGGCAGGAAAATGGAGACAACTGCACATGAACAACAATTTAAAAAAAGAAGTTGAAATGTGAAGATTAAGCTAGAATGGCATGGTTAAAAAACAAAATGTGGGCACAAAGTAGGGCCTATTAAGGGGAGGGGTGCAGTCAATCAGTTAAGACTAATCAGCAAAAGTCAGGCTTTGGTCGCTAATAGACACATCATCTGTACCCTGGGTGTGGGGTTAAGGAGTTTCATGGCAAAGGAAGCTCACTTTGTTGGCAACACCCTAAGTATCCTAGTCAGGAGCCAGTAGAACATATGCCCCCTTCTTTCCATCAGGTCTGATCAGGGTGTTGACCTGGACAAGTCAATGTCACAGAGCTTCTTCATAGCCCATTTGCTCTGATGCTTGTTGGCCTGGACGTCCACAATGAAAACGAGGGGATTGTTGTCTTCTGTCTTCTTCATGGCTGACTCAGTAGTCAGGGGAACTTGATAATGGCATAGTAGTCAAGCTTGTTTCTCCTGGTGTCACTCTTAGGATATTTAGGCTGCCTTGGAGCTGCAGAATTTTCGCATAATGGAAGAAGGGTGACATGCGGATCTCCTCCTATTTTTCGTGGCTGTGGGCACCTTTCAGCACTGCTGTCTTTGTCTTCAAAACCTTTGCTTTGGCTCCAGCTTTGGGAGGGGCAGAAGCTTCCTTCTTTGCTTTGGGCAACATCTTTGTGAAGAAGGCAATTACTTTAATTTAATAATTTCAATTAAGCAAACTCTTTTTTTTAATGTTCAGAGAATAAGTAACTAATTCCTGTTGGCATAATACTATGGATTTTGTTGATTTAAATAAAATGAAGCATTCTAAATTTTTTTATGTAATAAAGGGCATTTTCTAACCTAAAGACCTACTTAAATTATAGAGGTAAATATGTTTAAAATATAACATTGCATCTTTACTCAAAATTTATGTTTTAAACTTGCAAATGAATTATAGGAGACAAATAGTTGTCAGACATCAACAACTCAGAAAAGGCTTTAATTTTTACTTTAAATGTGTGTAGCGCCCCCTTGTGGAAATGTGCCAAAATAAAAACTTTACTAATTAATTCTTATTATGTTCTTTTTTTTTAGTCTAAAACACAGACTCAAGAGTTTGAGTTTGTATTTTCAAAACAATAAGCTCTATTTCAAAGATTAAAATTAATGAAGCAGTAATTTTATGGGCTTTACAAAGTAGTGACTTATAATGTTTGTGCAAAAGCAACCAGGTCTTAATGATCCTTCAGTTTAAATTCATTTACATTGTTTTATACACTTTAAAATTAAATCTGTAAAGTAACCATCCCATTGTATAACTATCACCTCTCATACTTCAATTCTTTGAACATTCTGTATATTTCAGCGTTGCGAAGGCAGAGATTTCCAATGCCGAGCCCACTGTTTTACACTCAGTGTCCAGCAGTGGGGTTGGCATATGGCAACAGGTCAGTAGAAATTTATTGTGCTTCACCTCACAGACTTTTCCCAAGATACCTGAAATAGGACTTATGGTACTTTGTGTGCAAAAATCTACCTTGCAAACTGAAATCTGTATATTAAATATGGCATAAATATTTCTACAGATTAATTAACTTACTAATATCGGGACATTTGCTCTTATGCCATGTTGGACATAAACCAATGCTAGTGAATATTCAGTGGTCTTCAGCAACACCACAAAATATTCAATATTCACACTGAGTATATAGAAACTTGCGCTATAAGACCTTGTCACAATCTGAATAAATGGCATGAAACTCAATTCAGAGGATAAAAGGTAAAGTGTCTGACCTTCTGGTTCAAGGGAGTTAAATTATTCTGAAGCTATATCACTAAGTTATCCCTACAGTAAACTACTTCCTTAGTTCAAAGGATTATTTATACTTGTCAATAGCTGTGGAAGGCATGCATGACTAAACACCACAAATTAACAATATGCACTAAAAATTTGAAATGTCACTATACTGAATGAATAATTTGTGATTTTAATGTTAAATTACAATGACTCTTTTTTACTTTTAAATTGTGGAATAACTGAAAACCTTCCAAAGTTAGGTTTTTTGTTCATCAACCATCACTCCCTTCCTTGTACAGAACACTTGATGAAAAATTGCTGTTAGGGCATATTGGGATATTTCAGTGTTTTTCATGATCTTCTCTGCTATTTCCCATGGTATACCTGAAATAAAATTTTAAAATTTTATTTGAATAGTTAGAGCCTTAAACATTTTTCACATATTACAAAAAGGAATGTTCTAAGTTCTTGAAGTTTAACTATAAAATATTTAAAATAGAAACAAATTTTCAGGAGATGTGAAGTATCTGTTGTGAGGAATTATTATGTCAGAATATCAACCACAGATTTTATTCAAAAAGGAAGTACTTAATACACATGTGTTTGCTTCTTAATTAGCAACGTTTTAAATATGTATATGAGGAAATGTTTATAGAGTGTGCCTCTAACACCTTTATTTAGTCTTCTATTCTGATTAAACTTATAAACACTTGAAAGTCAATGATAAATTCAGCTACTATAGTTTCAAGTGTTTATTTCATATTCTATTTAAACAACCATAAAAACAATACAGTGATTTAAGGGATAAATTCCTTGGAGTCAATTGAGAAGCAAGGAAAGATGAATGTCGTTATGTCAAAGTGAGTATTTTAAAACAAAGTAAAAATTAAACATGCTCACAAACCTTCAAATGCATAAGACATATCTTAGAATTTACCACTTTTCACACTTAGCAATAACTTTTTTGTAATATTATAAAATATTTATATGATGATAAAAAATAATAGTAGAGAATAATATGATATACATGAGAGAAATTTCATGTCTCCTTTCTCTCTCTCTCACACTTACACACACGCACACACACACTTTCACTGATTTTTTTCTAATACGGGCAAAATAATTCAGTGAAAGATTCTACTAATGTAAAAAGAAATATCTGTCACCAAACTTCACTTCTAAAATAGTTCCCCTTTGAAAGAAGTTAAGCCTATTGTAATATCATGATCACAACATATCTGTTTCCATGAAGTCAAATAAATTTAGAATATATTAAAGATCGTTAAGGAAAGCAAAGGTCATCTATACTTTGACACTTAAAATGACCTGGGAAGTGTTTTGACTGTGTGGTTATTTTTTGTGAGAATTATCCATTTTAAATAGGACTTTCGTCGACTCCATTTACTGTTACAAAAGAGCCAAATCTTGAAGTACTCTAAATATTTACATTCTACACAGCCAAGCAAAAGAAGTCATACACAATTGGAGTTCTTGGTAAAACCACGTGCCTTAAATATGTTGTTAGTTATGGCTTAAAGCAAAGAAATTCAATTGTAACAATGCCTTTTTACAATGGCATTTACTCTGGGCTCAATTATAATGTTTTCTCATCTTTTGAATCAGGCCATTTGGCAGCTATAACATTTTTTATTCAGCCTGTAAGTCAATCAAAATATTAATTTTCCCACTTTTGGAAACTCCTGGTTTTCATCCATCCTGAGAATGTTTTTTCATCAAAGAATAATTGTATTCGACAGAATCCTTTTATCAACTGCAATGCTGATCAAAAAGTTGAAGTTAGATAAGCACAATTTAGGTCAGAAAGAGCATACCAATGTTCTCTGTACAGGTAGTGGGGCAATGCTTGGAAACACACCTGGGTGTGTAGACCTAACTGCACCGGTATCTACTAAGAACTAAGTTCTACTAAGAACTGACACGAAGCCTTGTTCGTCACCCCAGAGATCTTTAATAACATCAGATCCAGCAATTTGACTTACTATCTTTTACATGGTTTTTAACAAGTGACATATATAATATTCTTTCAATAGCAAATACTTGTTTTCCTTCCAAAAAATAACACTGGAGGCCTTTAATGACTGCTTGAACAGAGGTTTTACATTTTTGGAGGGTAAAGCAAATCCATCTCCCAAAATGGTATGATAAAAAGAAGTTATTCAAAACATGCTCAAATTTGTAAGTTTTTTTAATAAACTGAGGGCTAGATTTTTCTTTAAGCTTAAGAAGTTATTATTATAGTTGATGCTAAAAATGTTATTTAGGCAAGCTGCTACTAAGACAAAATTGAAGATTATCAACTATAAAATTGTTCCAAATATAAGGGTAGTGCATCTGCAGAATGGCCAGGAATATGAAAAAGTAAATAAATATGTAAAACTTATTTTATTTCAAACAGATATCTTCAGAGATATCTAGAAATCTTGAAGAAGCCTTCTTTAAAAAAAACTGGCTTAAGCAATTCAGGCGACTATGAATTTAGAGGAAAACATGTAAAGACACCACAAACTTACCACCAAGCATAAGATATAAGTTGTCACAAGGACAGTGAAGCCTCTGGGTATTTCAACATGATCGTTTCTGGTCACTTTGGGAGATCCACCATCTTGAAGCTGAGTTTCTCAAATTCTCATATTTCTTTATAGTTTACTAATACATATACAGCTTTACTAAACAATATAGAGTATCATCTTTCAAGGTATTAATCTTTATATGTGATATCACCCTCTATGTATCCTACTGCAATTGCTGAGAATTATTTTGGAGAGATCTGCTCACTTTTGGATGTATGATTCTAGTTCATTAATTTTTCATAGCTATGTAGTATATCATTGCATTAGTGTTCTGTGATTTATGTATTAATTCTCCTGTTGATAACATTTAAATTGTATTTCAGTTAAGAGAGGCAAAGTTTATGTTACAATTGGAAATGGCCCCAAAATATTAGAAAAATCTTTATTTCTTGCTCAGACAGTTGCTGTAGTTTAAAAAGATGTTAGGCTCCACAGAGTACTAAGGGATCCAGGTGATAAAGGCTCCCCACCTATAAAATGACTGTCACCACGGGGTGGGGAGAGAAGCAGAATCATTCATGGTACAGCTCACTTCTATTCCAAGTTTCTTGGCCAAAACCAGTCATGTGGTTCAGCTCAGTCCAGCAGCTTCCATAAACCCCAAAAGGAAAAGAGAACCAGATTTGGAGAGCAGCAGTAATGTTGACCACCATTTAATTCCAGTTTTTACTGCTGAACCCTGCTTCTGTCTTCGTGTATCCCTGTGAGAGGCAACTTGGGAATGAAATTGCTGGGCCTGAGGAATGCCACTAGTCAGTTCTCTTAAGGAATCATTAATTTACATTTCAAAGAGCTCTGTTGCACTCCCACCACAAGGGAACAAGAATTTCTCACAGTGCTTACCAAGTGCTAGATACTATCAGTCTTTTGTTTTTTTCCTCCAATCTGATTGGTAAGCATACCATTTTCTTGTGATCTTAATTTACATCTGATTGCTGGTAAAGCTGAATATCCTTTTTATGTGTTTTTTGACTCTCAGTTTATCTTCTATGAATTACCCATTCATATCCTTTGCCCACTTTTTTATTGAGTTATCTTTTCTTATTAATTTGTGGAAGCTCTTTATATGTAATGATTTTATGCATGACAAATATAGTCTCCAAATCTATGGATCACCTCTCAAATTTCTGTCATGACTTTAAATGCAAAAGAATTCTTTTCTTTAATTCTAATGCAATCAAATTATCAGTCTTTTCCTTTACAATGGGTACTTTTTAAAAACAATCCTTATATCAGCATCATGAAGACACATCCTAAAACTTGTAATGCTTTACTTTGCAAATTTAGTTTATTCTCATGTAATTCTTAGGTTATTCCTGAAGGAATAAATCAATTTTAATAACATAGATAACCAATCATTCCATGATCAGGTACTGAATAATAGTTTCTTTTCTTCTGATCTAAATATCATTCTTGCCATATATAAGATTCAGCACATATGAAGGTTCTTTTCTTGATACTATATTTAATTAACCGATTAATATGTCTATCCATAGGGCACATATACAAATGCCTATAGTTTTACAGTAACTCTTGAGATCTAGTAGGACAGGTACCATCTCTTTACTCTTTTAATTTAAAAGATTTGGTCAGTTTTGGGTCCTTTACTTTTCTATATAAATGTCAAAATCAACCATACCAATGTCTATAAAAACTCAGTATTCTCCACAAAGTTGAATTAAATATTTTAAGTGATTTTGGGGGAAAATTGATCATTTTATGCTACTATATCAAAGTGAGCATAGTTCATAACTTTATTTATTTAGAATTTTATAAATATCTAGTAACTAATAACAATTATCTCCTTTAAAGTAATATACATATATTGTTAGGTTTATTCATATATAGCTTTTATTTCTTTGTTTTTGCTGTTATAATAATGATATGTTTTTAAATTACATTTTTAATACTTTTGTATTTGTATAAGAATGCAAGTAATTATTATATATGGGTATGTAAAATCAATTCCAAAGACATTCTTGCATTTTCTCTTGTGATTCTTATATAGTCATATCACCTATAAGTAATAATAGTTCTACTTCTTACTTACATATTTTATTCATTTTCTTGTATTATTATACTTACTAGGGCATTTTGGAATAATATTAAATGTAATCAAAGATAATGAACATTTGTATTGATTTTCATATTTTAAACACAATGCTTCTAATATTTTACCATTAATTATAACTTGCTTCATAAATGTTTAGTAGCTAGTCTTCAACTCAGTTAATACCCTTCAATATGATGAGAGCATATCCTTTGTTTTTTTTTTTAATTAGCAAGTTTTTATAATAATTACTGGCTATCAAACAATATGTTTCTTATCTACATGACTAGATAGCTTTTCTTTTTATTCATCTTTTGTCTCATTTAATCCTTTTATTTCTGGGATTATCCCTACTTTAATTATACGAGTTACTCTGGAGCAGAACTTTTGCATCTGTATAAGTGAAATCAGTCTACAGCTTTTTATTCTGATCCTGCCCTTGTCTGACTTAGGTTCAATCATTATCCCAACTACACAGAAGTACTTGGGGAATTTTATCCCATTTTCTTATTCTCTGAAAGAGTTTCTGTAAGATTGGAATTATCAGCATGTTAAATATTTAGAAAATATACCTCTAAAATCGGGCCCAGTATTATCTAGTAACTTATGTAACCTTCATTATTTAGCCTCCAAAAGCAAGCCTTATTATTATTATTACAGATGACACCTATATGGCCAAGTAGAACTTAATACAGCTCTAAAAACAGTCTTACTGGCTGATTTTCGAATCCGAATATATCCTGACATGATAACTAAAATTTTGTAAATATGGTTATGGAAATGTTAGATTCTTAATATTGTAACTTTTCTAAATAAATAAAAAGATGAAGGCATTAAAATGAACAAGCAATCCAAAAATACAAATAAAAAATAGAAAAAATAATGCAACTAAAAATACAAAAAAATACAAATAAAAAACACATATGACAAAAACATTTCTAAATTGAGATTTCCTTCTTTCTCAGAAAAGGTTAAATAATGATAATAGCGCTCATTAATGTACAGTCAAATGGCCACTTTTATATACAACTGGTAGCAATATAAATTGATACCATCCTATTTATTGTAGTTACTGATAAGTTTTTAAATACATCTAAGAACTTAGGGGAAAGATGATTATTGCTATCATGAACATATGATATTACTATCAATATATTATCTTTGTTATCCCCCTAATACCTATTTTACTCTTTCAGAATGGAGTAGGATGTCAGCTTTGTTATTCCCTAATAACTGAGTAATTGTAGCTGAATCTCTAACGTGTACTAGCATTTCACATAATGAAAAATTATGCTTGTATATTTGTGCTTCTAATTAAGTCATAAATATTCCACATCTTAAGTAATTTTATTTACAATAGAATACAAATCAAAAAATGATATATTTCCATGAGTGCTGATATAACTGAATTCAACTGTAGATTTTATAGGCAATTAGTCATTTGTCCAAAAGTCTTTGATAACCTGCACCTTCTCTCCTTTTCCTATATAGCTAATGTCAAAGTGACCTGCAGCCCATCGCATATTTTTCTGGAGAGTTAGCACCATGAACGTTTCCCAAGCCCGCTGAAATGCTAATCTGACCATGCTTACAGAAACATGGTGACTCCTCTCAACACCTTGTTGTTGAGAGAGAACTTTATGATCAATTAGTGTAGCTCAACGCAAAATACAGATTTATCTGGAGAAGCTTAAATAAGAAAATTCAAAAAAGAGCTTACCATCAGAAATTTTTGTTGCTTGATCTGATGAGACAAATCAAGCCCATGATGGTGATTTAATGGTGCATTCAAGCAAAGTGTCAAAACCTGAATAATGTGTCCCTTCAGAGTGTGGCAGGCAACTTGATCACCAGTCTCAGATTTTTCCCAAAGACCCGCTGACTAACCAGACTCACAGATATGCTTTCAGTCAATTGTCTTTTGTTTTGTCCTTGAAGCTAAATGATTTTTTTTTTGTTCAGCCTCTCTGCTTTGAATTGAGTAGAACACAATGACCTCAAGATGTTATTTAGGAGAGCTACACTTATCTTGCAAAATGTCAAATGTATAGTCAAGTGGCAAAAAGTGATTTCTCTGTGGAAACTTAAGAAAGAAAATATAATTTTCACAAAACACCAGTTTTAATAGCTATCAGTGTTTTGTGCACACAATGAAATTTACCATTAGTACTTAGTCAGCACTCAATTACCTGCTCTGCTGAACTCTCACCTCCATGCGTGCAGACTTGCTGCTGGGAAGACAGCCTGTGCATCCCCAGTACACGCACCAGCGGACTCACATTGTGATCTAGAGGTGAACCAAGTGCACAGTCTCAAAAATCATGTGGTTTTGCTAATCATCTGTACAGTTTGAAAAGTTTTACTAAAAGTTGTACAAAGTTCAAGGACATTTGTGCAATTTAACATGTACTTCCTGCTCTGCCTCAAAAGGACTTTGAAACATGGAAGAACAGCAGAGAGGAAATGTAGACTGTGGTGTCCGAGAACTTACGGAAAAAGTTGTGCGGTTTATCTACTGATTCAGAATCTTCTTTAATGAGATTCCTTAGTGAATTAGAGAAACAGTCACATACAATATTACTTTACTGGATTTGAATACAGGAGTTCAATTGCTGCTCAACTAGCCACTTAACTAACAACAATCCTTTAACATTTCTGAGTCTTGGGTTCCATATCGGTTCAATAATTAATACTACATCGTCTGTGCTGATACCTGAATGGAGTCCTTATAAAGATCAAGTCATGACATGTAGCAAGGCATTTGACAACTTTTGATACAGTTATTAATCATTGTTATCATTATTAATTTTTCGAACAGGGGAGCTCTCTTTTTTCCAGTTCAGAAATATCGGCATTATATGTCTTTTCTATGATACTGGAAAAAGATTTTTTCTATTACACACCCACATCTGCTTCATATTTGTCCCAGGCACATGGAAGAACTTTACCTCACTGTTCCTAACCCCTTGTGTTTGGTAGAATCATGTGCCCAGCCTGGCCAGTGGTCCCGAGCACATGTCACTTTTAGGTAAGAACATTTATTTGCCAGTATAAGACATTGCATCTCTCTCTTCTCTCTTCAGTCTGGGCCTTCTACATGGTGGAGTTTCCATCAGTCTGAGTCCCTGAGGGTAGAAGATGTAGGTGGGGTCCCCTGTTAGCATGTGGTGAATATACACTATGAATGAGAGATAAACATTTCTTGCTTTAAAGCCCTGAATTTTAGAGTGTGTTGTTGATCCACTATGACCAAGTCCATCTTGAATCATAAACACATCTACTTTGCAGTGTTAACCTTTAGAACTACAAGTTGCTTTTAGACACTTCAAGGGAACTATACACCTTCTAGGTAGACCCTCACAAAATACACATCCAAAAAAAAAACAAACAAAAAGATGTTGGGAAGAATCTACTTAATTTATTATAATAGCCACTTAGTCTCTCTGATGTAGCCTTGCCTCTTCAGTCTTCCCAAACCAATCTTCCTTAAAGACTCTGGTACCCGAGATTTCTCAAGTCTCTATTTCTAGCTCAGTATTGCAAACACATCTGATGTGTTCTTTCATAATTCAGGAAAGACTCAGATAACTGATGACAGCAAGCTTTTCTGAAGAGACAAGACATGCTCTTACAATCGCTTTTAACTCAACAATCTTCAAAGCCTCTAATAATCTCAAAGAGTAGATCAGAAAGATGAAATAAATTTGCCCTCGCTGATTTTATTTTTTCCACTTAATGTCCTAAGTAAACACTCCCTAAAATCTGGTCCCACTCTTTCAATTCTAATTTGCATTTCCTGCAATTTCTCAAAAATACCCTTCTTCATCCCAGAACAGTTTTCTCACTATTTCAAACAAGTAAAATGCAATAATGTGGGATGTGATTGAGAACTTTTCTTTCTCTAGAGTTTACTAAGTAGATTCCAATGGAGATAGCAATCTATTGAAACCTAATTTACACAACTTTCCAGTTCTCATCATGAGACACTTGTATTCCAAGGTATGAAAAAACCAGCTGATTTATCCGTCCTTACCAATGAGAAATATAAGAAACTGCAGGAATGGACAAACCAGCTAAGTTTCTCATAGATAACTGAACTCATCAGAGAACCTAAAATACAACATCAACATGACTCTGAGGGTGTGAACTTGTGATTCTGTACTTGAAACGTTAAAAGGCTGAATAAAATAGGAATAATATTAACAATAATGACGGTAATAATAACTATTATACACTGAGTACTCACTATGTGACAAATACTGTAAGAAAGGCTTTTCCTGAGTTTAATTTTCTCACATCCCTTTAAGACAGGTTTTATTACTATTGCTTTTTCATAGATGGAGAAACTGAAGCTCAAGAGTTTAATAAACTTGCCCAAGATCATAGCTAATAAACTTTGAAAATCGGACTTTCTATCTCCAGAGCTTACACACCTAAACCCTTTCTCTAGACTTCCCTGATGCAGTGAGACAGTAGTGGTCACCCGCTTTGGAGTAATGGGGTAAAAATCAGTAACTGAGGAAGAGCTATACCTCAGCTTCAGTTCCAACCCCAGCTTCAAGAATCCATTTGACTCCGAATAGGACCACTAACTGACTTTTACAGCCAAGGTCAGTGACTGTTAGATGGCCCACCATCTAACAAAACAAAACAGATAATCTACTAAGTAGTAACTTATGAACTAGATTTATGTACCTGTGATCACATTATATGTTTTAAAATGTTAGTCATTGATTGAATTTCTGCATATATATATTTTCTAAAACAAATTTTTTTCATGTAACCAATAACTTGCTATTCATCTGGTTTGTTATTTGAGATATTCATATGTTGATATTTCTCAACAGCTAATCTTGAAAAGCACCGAATTTCTCAATTTTCTCAACTGGTTTTACATTTTTAAATCCTGTAGAAAATTATTTCCAAGTAATTTCATCAATTATTCAATATTGAGTTCCAATTAATTAAGAAGTTTTCCAAAGTTCAATTTTCAAAAGACAGATAAGAAGTTGAGGAGGAAGATGGCAGAATACCATATGATCTCACCTATAAGTGGAACCTAATCAACAAAACAAACAAGCAAGCAGAATACAAAGAGACATTGAAATTAAGAACAAACTGATGGTAACCAGAGGGGATAACAGGAGATAAAGAGGGGGTGCTATCAAGGAACATGTATGAAGGACACATGGACAAAGCCAAAGGGTAGGAGGTGGGGGTAAGTGGGGAGGGGGGCATGCTGGGGTGAAAATAGAGACAACCGTACTTGAACAACAATTTTTAAAAAAGAATAAATTAATATCAAAAGAAGTTGAGAACCCTGAAGATGCTGAAGGCATTTTGAAAGCAACACAAAGATTGGAACCAAAAAATTCTGAGTAGTTGTTCACTGAAGACTCTTACTAAAGGCATTAGATTTTATGCTCATGAGCAGAAACAACCTGTTTACTATTGTATTTGTTTTTGGCATATTTGTGTGAGTGTATAGTATGACAAGATAAATGCAGAAAGTGGCCAATATTGAGAAAGCATTTATTTGGCTATTAAAAGATTTTACCTACAATTTACACTTGCAGTTATATGACTCAGTTGTCCTTTTCATTCCTCTAAGGTATCATTTACTCATCTATAAGCCTGCCCAGCCAGCTGCAGGAGATGTTGCAAGGATATAATGGGATCAGGCAAATGGAAAACACTTCATATACTGTAAAAGTTTTTAAGTCTTTGTTATTATTGTGAGTGCTGGTTTTCCTTTGGAATATCTGTGGTTTAATCTGTAAGACCCAAAATGTATATTGACCAGAATAGTTGCTTTATAAATAAAAATAACTAGATTAAAGCCTATTCATTACTTGCCTATTTTACCGTTGTAAACAGAATACTTGTTGCACATTCTTTTCCTATCTCTGTGCTTTATTTCAGTCATGAGATCTGCTAAGACCCAAAAACAGAAACACAGAAACACAGAATGTGCATGCGTGCATGTGTGTGTATAAAGTGATTAAGATATGATGAGGCGGTAATATTACTCACTTTTAACATCTTTGATATCATTTTTAATATATCTAGTGAGTATTTATCCAAATGAAGCTCATCATTATAATTAAGTGTATAAAGTCATAAGTATTAATTACATTGCTCTACAATAAATGGTTGGTAAACTAACTGTTGTGAAGTAGTTTGATACAGTGAACATTATAAACTGCTGAGTATTCATTTGATCCTTTATTTTTTAGTACTTGACAGTTTTAAAGACTATAGTGTTTTGATAAGAAATGACTACATGTCTAATCAATAGAATAGCAATATTTTGAAGCCTCGCAATTAGATTCATTTGATTCTTCAGCATCCAAACTGTGGGATAGTGTTCAAACAGAGAAGTATTAGCAGTAATTTCATTCTACAGAGGCAACTTCAATAGTTGTTTTCTTTGTTCATAGTAAAGAAGTTTCAAACCTCAGAGCTATTTCAGAAAGTAATTATTTAAAATTAATTTACATTAATATGGATTTTATTGCTGTGAGTCTATGCAAATGACTAGATAAGACATTTCTCAGGTAATTCAGTTAAAATTAACAATATGTAAAATTGGGGGCTGCTAATTTTCAAAACTGACTGTTTATTTAAAATGTACTCAATAAGGTTCCCCAACCAAAATCAACTTTATGAGTCCATTTCTGTAATAACATTTACATTTTTAATTATAAAATTAATTTCCAGGATAGCAGGTTAAATTTAGATATTAAATATTTATGTTGACATTTTTGCTGGGTCACTCATCTAAATAATTAACCTTTCTGTCATTTTATTAATTCAAATAGATGTTCTAACAGCAAAGCAGAGCTCCAGGATGGTGATTTCTAAAGGTTCTTTCCTCAATTGGCTGTATCTTCTCAGACTTCCTTGTTGTTTTTAAATAACTTAAATTATATTTTAGTATTTTAAAGTTTTTAAAAATTTTAATTATAACATAGTTGCAGAAGAGTAAACAAACCATGAGTGAACAGTTCAATCAGTTGCCACAAAGTAAAATCACCAATGTCACAAACTCACAGGTTAGGAAATAGGACATTAGAAGCCACAGCACCAGCCATTCTATTTCCTCCCAAATCAAATTCAACCTACCTTCAAACTGCTAATATCTTAGAATGGCTTTATTTTTTCTTAAATTTTTAATGCTTATGCAATAAGTATTCTTTTCAGTTAAGCTTCTTTCACGTTATGTTTGTGAGATTTTTCAGTGGGGTTACACAGAGCAGTTCATTCTTTTTTATTGTTTTGTATTGTATACCGTCATATGAAAGTCTCTATTCACTTATCTATTTATTCACTTATTTATCTTTTGATGTACTTTGGGCTGTTTTATAAACAATGCTGCCATTAAAATTCCATTTCATGTCTTTTAGTTGTGTGTATCTAAGAGTTGAATTGAACAAAAATATTCAATTATACAAAATGCTGTCAAACAGGTTTCAAAATGGACTGAACAAAATTTACATTTCCAAGAGCATCTAGCAAATTTTCCATTACTACAACATTGCCAATATTTGTCATTAACAGTACAGCCTTTTTATTTTTTGTATTATTTTTATTGAATTTATTGTGGTGACATGGTTAATAAAATTATATAGGTTTCAGGGGTACAATTCTATAACACATCAACTGTATTATACTGTATGTTCGCCACCCCAAGTCAAGTCTCCTTCCATCACCGTTTATGCCCCCATTTACCCTCTTCTACCTCCCCCCACTCCCCTTCACTTCTGGTAACCACCTTGCTGTTATCTATGAGATTATTTTTGGCTATAAGAGGTTTTTGGCTTTTGTTTTGGGGTTTTTTTTGTTGTTGTTTTGTTGTTTTTTGCTTGATCCCTTCACCTGTTCCACCCACCTTGCTACCCCTAACCTCTGACTTTTTTGTCTTACCTGTTGTGGAAGGAGTGTAATGGTGGCTCATTATAGTTTTCATTAGCCTTTCTATAGTGATTAATAACGCTGAGAATCTCATCATGATTATATTGGCCTTCTAATATCTTCACCGATGAAGTGCCTGTTCAAGATTCTTACCAATTTTGCTATTAATTGTCTCTATTTTCCTAGTTATTTGAAAGACGTCTTAATATATTCTGGATATGTGTTCAATCACAGGTATAAGTGTTCTAAACATCTCTAACTCTCAGCCTTGCCTTCTTGCTTTCTTTATGATGTCTACAGTGAAATGAAGCTCTTAACTTTAAAATAGTTCAATGTGCAAATTTTCTTCCTGAATTATAGCTACAGCTTTTAATATTTTGTTTAAGAAATACTTGCATACTCCAAGCTAATGTAAGAATTCTTCATTGTCATCTGGAAGTTTTATCTATATGAAGTTGTTTGTTTTTAAGGCAGAGTCAGATTCATTTCCACATGGATATTGAATGTTTCCAACACAAGTTACTGGAAATTATATTTCTCAATTCCTCTACAACGATGCCCTTTTCATAATCAGGCATCCATATCAGTTAGGTCAATTTAGTGACTCCTATATTTTATAACTCTATTTGCATGACATATATTGGCCTGTGTTTCTGTTTTTGTAATATTTATGGTGCACAATGATTTTTAATGGTTTATATAATAACCTCTAATAATATCCAGAAAAGTGCGTGTGTGTGATTTTTTTCCTAAATTGGAAGAATTCAGCTGTGAAGACAACTAGAACAAGAGTGTTCTTTATGAAAAAACTTTAAATTATGTGGTCAAATTTTTACTAAATATAGAAAAAATATTTAAATGTTCTATTTTTCTTCTTAATAAATTACATTTTTCTAAAATATTTTCCTCTAGGATATTTTTATTTCATCTACCTTTTCCTACCTATTGTGATAAAATCATTTGCTGGTACTTAATAGTTTTTCAAAATTTATGAACAATTTAATGTCTGTTGAAACAAAGTGATATCATCTCTTACATTCTTGATACTGATAATGACTCCCTTAGCAAATTATTAAAGCTCACCAAAACTTTATTAATTTTCTTGGTCCTTTCAAAAAATAAATGCATTTCTTTTCATTCACCTACTGTATTTTTTATCAGTTTAATTACCACATCCCTTTTTTCTTTCAACTTTTCTAATATACTCATATGCCTATCCTGACTTAGCTTCATCCTGCCACTTTTGATGTGTGCATATTATCATGATGTTAAAATTACGTTTTATTCCATTGTGATTTCTTTTTCACACATTGGATTTTCAGACATAGATTGCTTAATTCGTATATTTATAAAGATTTTCTAATTACAGTCTATCCTGCTTGTTCATAGACTATGTGTTTGAGAATTTACCTACTCAAACTTACTTGTAACCCCCAAATCGATAGTGCTGGCACTTTCCTGGTCATTGGCAGCTTGCAGAGAGGAGCAAATTTTTGAGAAACCTGATGCATATGTTCCCAGATAAAATAGAACAAGGTACCACAGTGGGAATAAATAAATCCAAAAATTAGTGAATTAAATAATGTTTTGTTTGTTTCTTCTTTTTTTTTTTCTGTTACACCGATTCATTTCAGATTACTGGGGTCTCTGCTTTTCCTTGATCTCATCAAAGTAAGTTCTTTGTGGTCATAGGACTAAAGCCTCTGGGTTCTTGTGTGCTATACACTCAGCTGTAAACAGAGGGCCACTCCCAGTTTCTAGAAACTATCACATTTCTTGGTTCATTGCCATTTTTCTTCATTGTAAGGCCAACAAATGTAGAGATTCTTCTCTCCTCTCACCCTTCCCCTCCCCTACCTAACTCCTCTCCTGCCCCCTCCTCTCCCTCATCCTCTTCCTCTCTCTCTATATATATATCTATATGTATGTGTGTGTGTATACATATATATAATAAAACAGAATTTTGAAAAATTATATTTTTGCTTGATTAATCTGGCTCAGCTAAGCGAGGTCCATCTGGTCCTACATATGGAGAAAAAAAATGCAATCACAGGCAAGAACTTTATTTTTTATCTTTATTACTGATTAATACTGATCTTTTAAAAGACAAATGATATTAATATTTTATGAAACATAAAATAGGATGGTCTACATTAATGGATGCAAGATTGAGTTTAACAATCTGCTTTTTACATGATTCAAGGATTTTTGCTAAAAATCAACTCAGATATTTAGTAATGACTTAAGTAAGGTGAAAATAGTAGCATACAGTTCTAAGGCATAATGTAGTTTTCAAATAAGTATTATCTACATTATTCCACCATATTTTCACAATTGATCTGTGATATAGGCAGAACAGGATTAACCCAATTTTGATTATGTTAATTCTTCCTATCCATGAATACAGTAAGTATTTCCACTTATTTGAAGCTTCTTCAATTTCTTTCTTATGCTTTTCCGAGTACAGGTCTTTTACATCCTTGGTTAGGTTTATTCCTACGTATTTTATTATCTTTGAAGCAATTGTGAATGGTATTGTTTTCTTAATTTCCCTTTCTGTTAGTTCATTATTGACACATAAAAATGCACATGATTTCTGTATATTAATGTTGTTTCTTGTTACTTTGCTGAATTCATTTATCAGTTCCAGTGGTTTCTTGGTGGAATCTTTGGGGTTCTCTATGTACAGTATCATGCAAAATTCAACAACAACAACAACAAAATTTAAAAATAGGCAAAGGCTCTGAAAACACACTTCTCCAAAGAGGACATACAGATGTTCAATAGACTGTGAAAAGATGTTCAATGTCACTAATCATCAGAGAAATGAAAATGTAAAAATACTGAGATGTCACCTCACATGTGTCAGAATGGCTATCAACAATAAATCAGCAAACAACAAGTGCTGGCGAATATGTGGGAAAGGGGAACCCCTTTGCACCGTTGGTGAGAATGCAGACTGGTACAGCCACTGTGGAAAGCAGTACGGAGATACCTCAAAAAATTAAAAATGAATTGTCTTTTGACAGATCCCACTTCTGGGAATATATCTGAAGGAACCCAAAACACTAATTCAAAAGAACATAAGCACCCCTATGTTCATTGCAGCATTATTTACAATCGCCAAAATATGGAAGCAGCCAAGTGTCCGTCAGTAGATGAGTGGATGAAACAACTATGGGACATTTGCACAATGGAATGGAATACTAGTGGGCTGTAAAAAAGAAGAAAGTTTTAACTTTTGTGACAGTATGGATGGACCTGGAGAATATTATGTTAAGTGAAATCAGCCAGTTTGAGGAAGACAAATACCATATGATCTGGGCCTGCAGCAGTAAATAAATTTCAGTCAGGCCTCACCTGGTGCAGACCCATTCGCGAGCGCGGGGCAGGGCTAGAGGCACAGAAGCGCTCCTGAAGGCAGAAGGGTGCTGAGTACGTTCATCACTGTCCACTGAGTTTTCTGTTTGTTCAGAGAAGAACATTCCCTTATCTCAATTATCAAGCTGGAACAGACTGAACTCAATATAATCCTTGTTATTGTAAAACAAAGTAAAAAATGCAGACAATAAAAAAAGAAAAAAACAGGATGTCTTTTGGCCACACTGACTCAATGACAAAAAAATGAATCTATGTAATTAGGCCGGGTATTTTGACAAGTCTATACAAAAATATCATTGAAATGAGGTTTTTCATGGTTGTAATTTGCAGAATGTCTTGCTGAGGTAGACCAACTTACACTGCTCTCCTTTTCACGTTACAGATGGGGAGCATGAGATGAATACCACTCTTTTGTGAACGGATAATAATGCCTAACTTTCCAGTCACTTCTCCGTTTAACCTCTTGCCTATTTCATCACTGGTCTAAAGAATAAAGTTCTTATTGTTGTATATTTTATGTCGCTTGTAAAAAAATGAAGATGTAAAAAATACTCTTCAGCTACAACCAGTAAGCAAGGCAATTTCAGACGAACGAAGAGTTAGTTGGTTTTCGCGCAAGTGCCCATGCACCTTCCCTAAACTACCACGTGGAGGTCCCAGTCCACCCTCCCGGGAAAACAAAGCTTCCACACCATGTGACTAATTTAAAGAGCTTCTTAATCACCATTATCAGCATGAACTCTAAGAAATAGCCATTGAATTCATTCATTAATGAAACATTTCTTGAGTCCCCACTGTGAACAAACAGTTGTAGCCTCAGAGAATATATATATTTTTGAAAGAGAAATAAGCAGATTTTCCACACCTGACAAATGTACATGACTGTTTTTGGAAGGAGCTATGAGGTAATTGGTAGAATGTAGGGAAAGTTTAGGCAGGATAAGAAGTGAGTGGGTTCTTGGTTCTACTGCTGGTTGGGAAAGAGAGGAGAGATATGGGATAATCCCATAGCAAGCCCTGTGGACAGCTGGAGAAACGCTCTCCGAAGCGGAAGGAGCAGCATGGGCAGAAGCATTGAGGCTTCAAGCCTCGCGGAATTGTCAGGAGGATAATGTGCTTGGAATGAGCGTCCTGCTGCGGGATGTAGGGTCAATTTAAGGTATTAAATCACAATAAACAGAAATGTTTAAGAGCCTTAAATTGTGTGTAGACTATTTAAACTATTTACTAATAAATGAGTCATCTGTAAATTGCCATTCTCTTTCTTGAATCTCTGTTACTGTCCTAAACCTGATGTCTTTTCCTATCATTCAGTGCATGTCGTTTTCTCTTGATTGTCCAAGACATTCTGTAGGTTTTGAGAAACCTATAACCTATAGTCTGTTAAACACGATTTCTTTTATATATATATCTCAAAGGACTTTTGCAAGAAAAAGTTGAGATTATTACACCAAATATATAAATGTAGGGTACTTACTAATTCATTCTTCAGCAAACAATTTGTAATTTTTCATCTAAGGTTGTGCCACATAAGATTATTTCATTATAAATAACATTTGCCTGAGTACCTTTTATATCAATCTATCATTATTGGATCATACATTCACATTTAAACTAATTTCATTTAATTCACACCCATAATTTTATAGTAACAACGCCCCTTATAAAATGAAGTAAGATTAAAGGAGCTCCCCATACACTATATGAGTTTATTTAATAATATATTGAAGCCTTTTAGTATATAATGAATAATCAATTCATCATGTAAACCACACCTTAATACAAAAGCTCTTTGACTGTCCTGGATGTGGACTGTACCTCAAAACAAAGATTTGGCACCCTTTTGTGCCTATTTATTGGAACATTCATCAAAATACACTGTCTACTGGTTTTGTGAAAAATACAAATGTAAAAGATAAACATAAAAACAAGAGAACAGTCACCTTTGCTCTTTTCTCTTCAATTTAGTTAACAAGAACATTAACATTTACATATCTGGCTTTTCAATACACACAGTACATTTATTTAAAAATCTAAAGAAACATTTTAGTTCTATTGATGTTTAAAATCATGTGTTTTATTTTTTCCATCTGAGGAAAATTTGCAAGTTAGTTTTATGCAACTAACCCAAAGTTAGCACAATGTGTGAAGCAACTAAGAGTTTAATTCTTTTAATGAATCTGGTTCTGGGGAAGGATTGTGACTACATTATTTCAGGCCATTTTCTCTAATAATAAATTTATTTTCATTAGTCTATGCAGACAACTCAGTACTGGTGCTTGGCTAGGGAGTAAAAGATGCTGTGTGTTTATAACTTTATTTTTGCCACCTCTAGTGTCTACAATATTTTTGGTTAGTAACATTTCATACATGTGCACTAAGCAGATTTTTTTTTCTTTTTCTTGCATGCAATGCATAAATAAAAATGATTCTAACTATTTTTTAGGTCTTGTAGGTGCCTTGATAATGTGGCTTTGCATTTTAGAGCAATGAGTTCAAAAAAAACAAAGCACTCTAATTATTAAAGTTCCACTGACTGTTATTTGCTTTCTGTGGATTTGCCATAATATTTAACAGAAACTGAAAGTCTTCTCAATGATTATGAGCATTTCTTGTAAGAATTTAGAGTACCTTTCATGTTTGAATGGAATTTATTTCCTAAGATTTGCTGTGTAGATTCTGGATATGATTTTCCAAGGTAGAATATTATGTCCCATTTCTTTGTCTCTCTTCTTCCGCCAATAACTGACACTGTGATGTCCGATGCCTGTCTCAGACACACTCACAGTAGCAGATGCTGATAATGAAAGGCACTTAGGAAACTAATCCTTACAGCATTACACGTTACTCTGGGTGTGCTAAACTCTAAGAATTTATCATTTTCACATATTCTCTTTATACCTTTCCAGCTCTTTATAATTTTCACATATTCTTTTCTTCACTATATGCTTCATTAACTTTATTTATTTTAAATGGGCTTTGTTTACCTAGAAATTTGTGTTCATTGTTAAATAAGACTATTTTTCAAAGTGACAAAAACTGGTCTGCCATTGTTTGCCATTGTGCTACTTTGAAATCTATAGTTCAATGTGTTTTATGTAAAAATCAGAAAACAAATTGTATGCTTACTTATAAATGTTCTTAGATTAAAATCTCCCTAAAACATCTCTCCATGTGACATCCTATTAGTTTACCCTGGTTTGGATTAGCTCCAAATTCACATCTCCAGCACAGTGATTGATTCTCTGCTCTTCAGAACACAGCATGTGCTTGTGACCCTGGTATCAAATGTTTATTCAATCTTACGTGTCGATTTGGTGGCAGTCCTCACTCTGGGAATGTCCATCTAATTTGTATGCTAGGAGTTAACCAGATGCGCAATAGTCAGGGAGAAGATGACCCCAATTTCACCCAGGGGTTGAATGCCTGTGGTGACCGTTACTCTAAACCAAAAATTGAGATAAATTGTTTGACAAATATGAATAAACTTATGGACGCAGAGGGAGATAATATTTTAAAATAGAATAATCTTGGAAAAATCCATGACATTAAGTCTGGATACCAACAAATCAAGTACACACACACATCCTGGTTAAAAGCAGAGCTGGCCCATTCCCTTCAACAGAAATACCCGCTGACCAGTGGTAATTTTCCAAATTTATTCAGTATAGAGGTATCTGTATATTGTGTGCATCTTCCATTTCAGCCACTTTAACTTACAAAGGTTTTGGGATTCATCTCAAGAATGCAGTTAAACATTAGTTAGATATTTTTCTAATGATCTAATGAGACAAAATATTTTAATTTTATGTTTAGACATAACAGTTTAACATTTTTTGTTAGAATGGTTCTATTTTATTATTAGTTACTGTTGTTTATCTCTGTGCCTAATTTATAAATTAAACTTTTATTATAGGTATGTATTGGAAAATATAGTATATACTGTACATGGTTCAGTACTATCCATGGTTTCAGACATCCACTGAGGGTCATGGGATGCACTCCCAGTGGATAAGGGGGACTGCTGTAGCTGTTCTGGTATCCTGCCCTTTTTGCAGCTGAGAAAACGGAGGCTCAGGGAGATAAAGGAATGCATTCATACAGCTGGTCAGTGGTGGAGCCATGACTGGAACCCAAGCCTTGTTGACTCCAAAGCTCATGCCCTTTCTTCCATTCCACATTCTCTTTCTCTGGCCTCATTTGCTACAATTTCTCACTTTTCTTAATTTCTTATTTTTTAAGTATATTTTATTGATTATGCTATTATAGTGGTCCCATTATTTTCTCCCCTTTATCCCTCTCCACCAGTAGCACCATTCCCTCTAGGCTTCGCCCCCTTCCCTTAGTTCATGTCCATGGGTCAAACATATAACTTCTCTGGCTTCTGTATTTCCTATACTATTCTCAACCTCTCTCTGTCTATTCTTTACCTACCAACTATGCTTCTCATTCCCTGTAGCTTTTCCTCCATTCTCTCCCCCCCCCCCACTGATAACCCTCGATGTGATTTCCATTTCTGTGATTTTATTCCTATTCTAGTCATTTGCTTAGTTTGTTTTGGATTCCGATTTTTAGATTCAGTTGTTGATAGTTGTGTTTGTTGACATTTTACTGTTTATGGTTTTGATATTCTTTTTCTTAGATAAGTCCCTTTAACATTTCATATAATACCGGCTTGGTGATAATGAACTCCTTTAACTTGACCTCATCTGGGAAGCACTTTATCTGCCCTCTCATTCCAAATGATAGCTTTGCTGAGCAGAGTAATCTTGGATGTAGGTCCTTGCCTTTCATGACTTTGAATACTTCTTTCCAGCCCCTTCTTGCCTGCAAGGTTTCTTTTGAGAAATCAGCTGACAGTCTTATGGGAACTCCTTTGTAGGTAACTGTCTCCATTTCTCTTGCTGCTTCTAAGATTCTCTCCTTATCTTTAATCTTGGGTAATGTAATTATGATGTGCCTTGGCGTATTCCTCCTTGGGTCCATTTTTTTTGGTTCTCTCTTAGCTTTCTGGACTTCCTGGAAGTCTTATTTCCTTCACCAGATTGGGGAAGTTCTTCTTTATTTTTCCAAATAAGTTTTCAATTTCTTGCTCTTCCTCTTCTCCTTTTGGCACCCCTATGATTTGGATGTTGAAATGGTTAAATTTGTCCCAGAGGTTTCTCAGCCTCTCCTCATTTTTTTGAATTTTTGTTTCTTCATTCTGTTCTGGTTGAGTGTTCATTTCTTCCTTTTGTTCCAAATCGTTAATATGAATCTCAGCTTCCTTCCTTTCACTGTTGGTTCCCTGTATATTTTTCTTTATTTCACTTTGTATAGTCTTCACTTCTTCCTTTATTTTGAGGCCATACTGAATCATTTCTGTGAGCATTCTGATTACCAGTGTTTTGAACTCTGCATCTGATAGGCTGGCTATCTCCTTGTCACTTAGTTCTTTCTCTGGAGTTTTGACCTTTTTATTTGGCCCAAATTTCTTTGTCTCGACACACCTGTTATGTTATAAGGGCCAGAGCCTTAAGTATTCCCCAGGGCAGATCAACCCACATCTTTGCACTGTGACACTGTCTGTGGGGGAGGGGTTAGAGAGGGAACAATGCCATTTGTTCCACCCTCTCCCCACTTTCAGTCACTTCCCCAGCTTCCCACAAGTGAATTGTGCCCTTTTAAGTGCTGACCTGGGACTGATTTCCAGGTGTGTGGGCTTGTAAATGTTCTAGGATCCTGTGCGCCCCTCCAACAGACTCTCTCCTGTGAGACTAGCAGTTTGTCTTGCCACTGCAACCCCCACAGGATTTTTCAGTCAGAGGTTTTGAGGCTTTATTTCTCCACACTGGAACCCTAGGTTGTGTGGTCCGTCTTGCTCCCTAGTCGTTCCTCCCAGTTTATCCCCATGTGAATGTGGGATCACCCAGTCTGCCAGCCACCATGTCACCCAGTCCACAAGCCACTACCTTTCCTGACTGGTCTGCAAGCTGCTGCCTTGCCCAGGTCCTTTCCACCCAGCCTGCCCATCTCTGCCCCTCTTACCAATCTGGATGACTGTTTCTTCTTTAACTCCTTGGTTGTAGGGCATCCAGACAGTGTGATTTTCTGGCAGTTCTTATTGCTTTTGGTTTTAAATTGGTTGTTATTCTTCTTTTGGTTGTGTGAGGAAGCAAGGCATATTGATCTACACCTCCATTTTGTCTAGAAGTCTCTTAATTTCTTTGCAGTTTAATAATTTTATGATAAATAAAATTTTGAAGCCCTTCAACATTGTATTTCACATTTTTTTATTTCCAAACACTGAAATTATGTATATAGTCCATAGTATTGTATTTTGTTCAACAAGAGAATAGAGAAAATAGGGTTTTAACCATGTAAGTAATATAATAATATCACAATATATTAATATTGAAGTAAAAAGTCAATCTCTAACATTACTTTGACATTATATTTTCTGTAAATACTATATACACACATACACTCAAATGCACACCAGCATACACCATGTGTATACATATACTTACCTTTAAAATTGTAGGTCAATTTTAAGAAGTAAATATTTCCAAGTGGCTTAAGAAGCTATTGTTACATACTGGTTAAGAATTTTACAAATCATTGCCAATAAAAGTATTTCAAATAATTCATGTTCAGTTCTATGGAGGTTTTAAGGGTCTAGGCAGATATCTGCAAGTCATCGTGGAGAATCTATAATGAAGGTAATTTCTAAGAGACATTTTCTCTTCCATATGGAAAAAATAATAGAGCGTTGACATTGATGCATGCAATGTATTTTTAAGATGACATTTACACAATATTGTTTTGCCAGTGAAAAGTAACAACCCCCAAAAGTAAGTGCTTTACCTTTATTGTATGTTACAATATGATTGAAAATGCCTAATGTTTCAATTTCTACACTTTTTCTACTTATTCTCTGAACAAGTCAGTACCATCATAATGGAAATATTTTTAACTTATTCAATGTGTATAACATTGAAATATTTATTTATCTAAGGAAATTTAGGTGATCAAATTTGATTTTACAAAGGAATAAATATTACACAATGCTCTCATTTTTATGTATTGTAAGAAATGATCACATCATCTGAGTGTTTGTATTATGTGTCCAAATGATAGACTAGAAGCTATGCTTTATTAACCTGGTTGGCAACAATAAATCAGGCATGGTAGCAAGTACTTTGGATAATGACATCAAATAAAAAGTACCTTGAAAAGTCATTGTGGAAAACAATATGGAATTTCCTCAGAAAACTAAAAATGGAACTGCCCTTTGACCCAGCAATTCCGCTGCTGGGATTATACCCTAAGAACACTGAAACACCAATCCAAAAGAATCTGTGCACCCCAATGTTCATAGCAGCACAATTTACAATAGCCAAATACTGGAAGCAACCGAAGTGCCCATCAGCAAACGAGTGGATCCAAAAACTATGGTATATTTACACAATGGAATTCTACGCAGCAGAGAGAAAGAAGGAGCTTATACCCTTTGCAACAGCATGGATGAAACTGGAGAGCATTATGCTAAGTGAAATAAGCCAGGAAGTGAGGGACAAATACCATATGATCTCACCTTTAACTGGAACATAAGCAATAGAAGGAAAAAGCAAACAAAATATAACCAGAGACATTGAAGTTAAGAACAATGTAACAATAGCAAGGGCGGGGGTGGGGGGTGGGGGCGGGGACAGTGGGTAGAGGGGATTACAGGAACTACTATAAAGGACACATGAACAAATCCAAGGGGGAGGGTGGAGAGGGGGGAGGGAAGTGGGTTCACCTGGGGTGGGGTGAAGGGATGGGGGAAAGGGCATACAACTGTAATTAAATAACAATAAATAAATTTAAAAAAAAAAAAGAAAAAAAAAAAAAAAGAAAAAAGAAAGAGGATTAAATTCAAACACAGGCTGATTCTCAAGGTCGAAAACTATTAACTCCACAAATACAATACATAAAATAATTAATGCACATAGTAGTGGGCATAAAACATATGAACTCAGTTCTCAAGTGCAGGTATTAAAGTCATATAATTTTATTTTCTATAATTTGATCTTGGTTTCTAAGCCTCTATTTTGTTGGACAAGTAAAAATGTAAAGTAACATCTACCATTCATGGACACATCTATTATTCATGGACATAACTTCTGACATGATTGTGAGACATAATCCCATGCTATGCTGAGGCTGTGTTTCCCTGAGTATCTCCACACCACCCAGCACTGAGACTTCAATACCCAACTTGGCCTCTCCAGATGTAGGCAACGCCTGCTCCATTTGAGACACAGGACTCTATTTCTATCAACTTAGAATCTTGACGTAAACATTTTTCTCTGGGTCAGGTTACATTTTTGATGGGCTGCCATGACTAACTAAAGTAGAACCCACAGGTATCTGTGTGTGTGTGTGTGTGTCTCACCCTCTCTCTCACACACATGCACACATCTCTTCCTCTCCCTGCAAAAATATCTTCTTAGTATTGTATGGCTTGGACTACTGAATGAAAATTTCAAGTAGGCCTGATGATGTAGTAAGAAAAAGCACTCAGGAGGAAGTATATAAGTGTAGGCAAGTAAGAACCCCTTATATGGCAACGTTGTGCAAAGTCTGGAGTGCTGTTACAGCCCCCGACCACCCCATGGCTTGCCATAAAATTGAGAAGTAAGTCCACAGTTCTGGTTCCTTTCATTTGGGAGATTCCTCATTTTACCAGGCTACTAAGACCTATAGATTCAGAAAAAACTTTGTGTGGAAGTAGGCATCCACAGATAAGGACATCCACTCACTTATATACTAATCTTGTGTTTTCCCTTTGTACCAAATTTTGGTAGTAAACCAAACTAAAAGCAACTGTAAACAAGTCTGAGCCATCATTCTACTCAGACTTGGAACAAACCTCACACTTTATGATCTAAACTAGCTCATTTTAGGGTTTCTATCATCTCTCCACTCTGAGGCAAAGGGTTTTAGAAACATAAGGTAGAAAATATGCTGTCTTGAGCAGAAAAGGAAACATGATGAGTGTAAAAAAGTTAATCTTAAGAGAATAGCATCTCTACGTCACAGAACATTATAATAAATAATAGCTTTTATTCTTTAAATTTGGTATTTATGAGAAATAGAAAAATAATAGAATTATGGAATAATTCTATTATATTTAGTGAGAAAAAAAGAAGAAAAATTCATTTAAAAATAAAAATATAGAGTAGAGCAATCTTGGCTGTAGGTTCCTGATTTTCATGATTTTAAATAGCTCTTGCCAGTCGCTTCTAGCCTGCAAACTTTCTTTTGAGAAACCAACTGACAATCTTATAGGGATGTCCCTGGAGGTAACTAACTGTTTTTCTCTTGTTGCTTTTAAGATTCTCTCTTTATCTGTAACCTTTAGCATTTTAATTATGATGTGTCTTGGAGTGGGCTCTTTGCCTCCATCTTGTTTGGGACTCTCTGTGCTTCCTGGACTTGCATGTCTATTTCATTCACCCATATAAGGAGTTTTCTTTCATTATTTTTTTAAACAGATTACCAATTTCTTGCTCTTTCACTTCTCCTTCTGGTACGGCTATGCTACAAATGTTGGCATGCTTGAAGTTGACCCAAAGGCCGCTTACACTACCCTCATTCTTTTGGATTTGTTTTTCCTGTTGTTTGATTGGTTGTTTGTTTGTTTGTTTTGCATCCTTATATTCCAAACCATTGATTTGATTCTCACCTTCCTCCACTCTACTGTTGTTTCCCTGTGAATTGCTCTTTATTTCAATTAGTGTAGCCTTCATTTCTGACTGCATCTTTTCTATGCAGTTTAGGCCCTCACTAAGTTCCTGGAGATCCTTATAACCAGTGTTTTGAATTCTGCATCTGATAGATTGCTCATCTCCATTTCGTTTAGCTCTTTTTCTGGAGTTTTGGTCTGTTCTTTCATTTAGGCTATGTTTCTTTGTCTCCTCGCTTTGGCAGCCTCCCAGTGTTTGTTTCTATGTATTAGGTAGAGCTACTATGACTCCCTGTCTTGGTAGCATGGCCTAAATTAGTAGTTTTCTGTAGGGGTCAGTGGCATGACTTCCCATGTCACACCCATGCTGGGTATTCAAGGTGTGCCTCCATGTGGGCTGAGTACACCCTCCTCTTGTGTTGAACCTTGATTGCTGATGGCAGGTCAGTGGGAGGGATTTTCCCAGGTCAATCAGCTGTAAGGACAGACCACTGGCCACAAAACTTTGCCCTCTGTGGAGGATCACCTGTGCAGGGGCAGGTTGTGGTGCTCCAACATGGTCTATAGCTGCCCACTGGATGTACAGGCTCTGGGGCTTCCCGGGTGGTTCAGGCCAAGGTCAGTTTCCACCTGTCTTCTGCCTGGGGCCACCTGCATGAGCTATAAAGCAATCTGAGATGGGTGATGCTTGTGCTGCTGGGCTTAGAGATTCCCAGATGAAGCCCAAATGCTAATCTCAGCAGGCTGCTGCAAGTACCAGGCCTGTGGCCATTTAGCAAGAGATGTGGGGGCTGGGGGCTTGCTGAGACCAGCTGTTGCTTGTTTGATATTATTTAGAAGTTGTGAAGCATGAGCCAAGACCAGCCATTCAAATATATCATTGAGAATCAAAGGGCAGATAAAGTGCTTCACAGACAAGAAAAACTAAAGGAGTTCATCATCACCAAACTATTATTATATGAAATGTTAAAGGGACTTAAGAAAAAGAAGATCAAAACTGTGAACAATAAAATGGCAAAAAATATATATCAACAACTGAATCTAAAAAACAAACTAAGCAAACAAGAAGAACAGAGACAAAATCATAGATATGGAGAGCATTTTGATGGTTGCCAAATGGGTGGGGCATATTGGGGAATGGATGAAGGGGTGAGGATATTAAGTACAAATAGGTAGTTACAGAATAGCCATGGGGATATAAAGCACAGTATAGAAAATGGAGCTGCCAAAGAATTTATATGCATGACCCATGGACACGGACAATGGTTGTGGGTACAGTCTGAGGGAGTGGGGAGTGGGAGGCGGGGTGCTGGGTGGAGATGGGCTAAGGGAGGAAAATTGGGGCAATTGTAATAGAAAAATCAATAAAAAACTATTTAAAAATAAATAAATAATAAAAATACAATTGACCAGTGAATATGCCTTGTTTTCAAATGATCTTACTTTGTGATTCATTTGCTACCAAAGATTTGGGACATATGTTCTGGACCAGGTAGAAACTATAATACAGGTGTGCTTCCCCTTTATAAATCTGTGACATTCCTCTTCTTTTCAGAGCGATATGCTTGATCCCTTAGTGTTCCCTTCTTTCTTTCTAAACCCTCCTCTGGAAAGAATGTAACACATTTACAGCATACTTTGAAAACAACTCAGTGAGTAGGGAAGTTATAGTTGGAGGTGAACAAATATTTATGGAGTCTCAAGACTTTGATCAATGT
Organism: Desmodus rotundus; assembly: GCF_022682495.2. Classification (NCBI taxonomy): domain Eukaryota; kingdom Metazoa; phylum Chordata; class Mammalia; order Chiroptera; family Phyllostomidae; genus Desmodus; species Desmodus rotundus. The sequence goes on from NC_071397.1 coordinate 23,842,948, forward strand.
GCCTCTTCTAAGGAACATGAACATATTTCTAATTTCAGACCAACAACTTTTTAAGGAGCACATACTCTGATAGATTTTCCTCCCTCCACAAATTAAATATTTAAGAGTCCCAGTTCAGTCCCTGGCCTATATATTTTACTTGACATTAAACAGAGAATTCTACAAGATTAATTTAGTGCTTTTTTTTTTTTTTTTGAGGAAAAGTTCTAAGTGAGTAGAAGGGATAGGTACTTACAGAGCCAGCAACACATGCTACAAATATTGGGACCTCTTTCAAACAGTGCACAATTAGACTCTCTTCTCTCTCCCTTTCTCCACTATTCCTGCCCATAAAGAGAATTTGACTATAAGTTCATTTTCTCACCAAGCCAACAAATATATAGAAAAATATATTTACATTAAGTTCTCGATGAATTTTGAATAACAACACAAATCCATAAAATTCAGGGATTGGAGGGACAGAAATCCTTCTTTTCCTAAAATATAAGATTGATGGTGAAGGTAGTTTATAACTTAAAGATTATTTTCAATATTTACTTAAGTAATAGTAACCTCTTATCTGGTAAGGAATATACTATTGTGAAAATATGGTAAATTATGTATGATCTTTTCATCTCTTATGGTGGTATGCTAGTATTTGTCCAAATAAAGCTTAGAGAGATCATATTAAATCACACAAAAAGTAAATCACAGATACGTTAGTCATAAATATTTAGCTATAGAAATAAGGTTTAACAATTGTGTTATCTAACCCAATGGAGCTGTTATGTCTTTAATAATGTATCTTCTCACTAAGTACTATCATTGCTTTAAAAGTGTATCTTGTCATTAAGCTTTCATAAAATTTTTGTACCAAATGTGTGTTCAGAAAGCATCTAACATTTAGAAACAGTGGAGTCCTAAGAGGCTCAATTTGAGGTGATGGTCGTGGTTCAAATTCACTTTAATTGGGACAGGAATTTTATTATGGTTACAGTAATTGGCATATTTTTATAGATTTGTTTTCTAATTTGGTGCCCATTCGACTTTACCGCTCACGCTACAGCAGTGGCATGATGGATCACTATAGGTTCTTTTCATTTTTATTTAATTTAATTATTTTTCGCTCATGTACTCAGACATGAATAGTATCAAGTTTCTAATCTAATAATACAGACTGTTTGGAAAATATGTGCTGTCAATAGGAGACTTTTTAGAATATAAACAATAAAAGAAGCAGTAATGAAAATTAGTTTGCCTCTCAATGTACTTCTCACTAGTTAATTAGAGATACTTTGAAATTGAAGTCATTAATAAACTTTTCTTGCTTGTATACTAGTGAAGTGCTCTGAGATTTATTTTTTTAATTAGAAATATATTTCAAAAAGAATGAATTAATGTTATTTTGCTTTCCTAAATATGTTTCTTTTACCACTAACATATGGCAAAAGCTATAAGAAAAGCAACAAAGAAGACAATGTTTTTAGTTTTCAACTAAAAAGAGGATAAAACCCCAATAAATTTAATTAGTAGTTTTGCAAAGATGGACGTGATGAACATTTCACTTACTCTATTCTACTGGTTATTCTCCATTTACTCCATCAACTGTCTTTAAATTGTAGGAAATATTACCTGGAGTTCCTTGCCCCCCAGCTAAGAGTGATTATTAGCCAACAAGTACCAACAGCAGAAGACTGCAGATAGAGAGGAGTTGGAGTATTTTGTTCTGCTTTTCTCCCTTCATCAGCACTCCTCCCCTCAGCAATTGCATCTCTCATTTTGTAGTGCTTTCACTGGCTCCAGTAAAATATTCACCTCTTCCTATGAGTGATAATGTTTTCCTAGTGTTGCTAGTCTCTGGATGCTGCAACATTCCTTATTCCTTCCTGCCCTTATGTTGTACATACACCATGATTAAAGCCTCTTCATTTAAGCCTCCTCAGTGGGTTCTATTTGCTGCTGAGACATTGACTCATATATAGTCACTACACATAATCAGTCTGCTTGTGAAATCATGAACTAAGAGTTTTTATACTGCTTTTATATATCATTCCATCAGGATAAGTATAAATATAAGCATACATTTAGCATGTTAAGAATTTTGCATGCTATGAAGTTTTTCTTGGGGTAAAATCTCCTATTCCATGCACCTTTAAGAACATCTTTTCTTCACTAGGTATGTTGTATGACCTACAGGTGATATTGCCTAAGACTTTAAAAGAATGTCAGTCTTTATTCCATCTGAGGCAATATGGCATTTAAAAAATGATGACACCCCTGAGTTTTTCAGTAAGTGAGGTCAGTCTTATTATGTACATTATAATCATAAAACTCTTAGTAATTTGCATCAATGTGTTATAATGATCATAATTTCTGAAATAATTACTGCTACCTACAATTTTTCAAGAGTTCATTGAACTTATCTGTGTTTCTATTTTAATATAATCTCAAAACTTCATTACTTATAGAATTTTAACATTAACAATATTCCATGTTGATTCCAAAGTTGATTGAAAATCTATTAAATTAAAGGAAAACATCTTTTTTTAGTGTACTATTGTCATTAAAAAAATATTTCTGCCCTGACCAGTGTGTCTCCATTGGTTAGTCATAGTCCTGCAAGGCAAAGGGTCACCACATCAATTCCCAGGCAGGGCACATGCTTTGGTTGTGGGCCAGGTCCCCAGTTGGGATGTGCAAGAGGCCACCGATTTGTGTTTCTCACATCACTGTTTCTCTCCCTCTCTTTCTCCCTCCCTTACCTATGTCTTGATATAAGTCAAATCTTTTTTTAAGAAAGAAATATCTCTTAGTAGCATTTATTAGGAAAGAAACAAGTAAGTTAATATACCCTATAGTACAGTAATATTTTCTGAGAGGGTCATGGGCTGCTATCATGACATCACTTTCAATACTAATATTTTAAGTATTCCAGCAATATGTTATATGTTTCCAATATTCAAAATCATAAGAAATTATTTTAGATATCTAGTATATTTTACAAAGCACATAAGTTCAAGAAAGGCAGTGTTTATTTCTAAAGATTTGTGCCCATTTCTGGCTGATTTGTAGCCTAAGAGACTAATGTAATACCTGGGACATAGTAGGTGCTAAACAAATGCTTAAATAAATTAATGTTTTGCTTTAAATACCTTCAATGCATTGGTTAGTCTAGAAATGATGAAAGTTACAATTTGTTTAAAAAAGCCTTTTTAAGGATGTTTTACTGCGATGTTCAATTTTCATTTAATGTATTATTCTTTGCTTTATCATCCATTAACTCCCCCCAAATCTCAATTTAACTGATGAGTACTTACATTGCTAGGGTTTATTTAGGTGGGTTTCAATATGGTTCTGGGAAAAATACTTTGACTTGAAGCTTTTGAAATGTGATTTTCTCTGAAATAGTTTTCCTTGCATTATAAATTTATTTATTCACTTTAAATGTCATGACATCTTCATATGCAATCACCCAGAATAACTGCACAATCATGGAGCACCACCAAAAAATACAGTTCAATGTATTTTTTGAATTGCATTACAAAAATACAATTTTGTAATACAACTTTGTTTTATTTAACCTTTATCTCTCTCAGTTATTTGAAGATATGTGCTGAATATTGAAACTTTGCCCCTCTGGAAACACTCCACCTTCTCAGATCCCAGGAAACTGAACTTCATGGACTGACTCTCATAGACGCCTTTGCCCTCTGGCTTCTGAGGTGCATTTAGATATTGGGATACACAAAGAGGAGCTGTGAAGATAGGAGGAGAATAAGGTGGAGCACTGAATCCTCGAGCTCCCTGCCTGCTGGTCTGCACACCTTTATGAAAGCCCTCTCTCCTGCTGGGGCACTCTTCCCTGCAACCACAGCCCTCTCCAGTGCCCATAACCGCTCTCTTCAGCCTGGGAATGGCCATAGCTCCCCATCGTGTTAGCTCCAAGGGACACCACCTTTATTTATCAATGTCCCATCTTCTGTCCACGGCTCTGTCAATAGTCTTTGCATCTAATGCTGTTTAACTAACTCATTTAAGTGTGTGATTTTTACCCACAAGGACCCTGATTAGTGCAAAACATTCTATTAAATAGACTGTATTTTTAATCTTTTTTTCCTTCTAGATGATCCACTTGGAAATGTTATTTATTTATTCTCTCATTCAAAAAGATTTATTCCCTATTACATAGATTTCTTAATTGAAAAATAAAAAATTGACAGAGAGAACTTAATATAATCAAATATCTTACTTAACGCAGTAAACCTTTTGGTCATATGTCTATGTTGTTATACAGAGAAAAGTTCTACATATTTTCAAGAAATTTATATTGTTATTTAAAAATACAAATAAAGTATTTTCACACATAAAGGTAAGATGATAAGGTATTTCTACAGTTAGATTAAATTGCAAATATATATTTAGGAAGTGACACGAGTAGCTCTGACATTCTACAGCATAGAACACATTAACATTTATAAAGGTAATCAATAATCATATTTGCCATATTAAGATCCAGTTTTACCATCATTTTTCAGGCCTTGCGTATTATTAAAATGCCATATTGACTTGGATTGTGTCAGTATATAACATCACCCACTGAGCTGATCTCGATGAGGCAAAGCTAAAAGAGCAAAAAGGACACATCTTTCCCAAACGTCCTCTTTAAAATTTATTTTTAACAATACTTCCTACCTATGAGCAGTTACTTGTATATCGCTCTATCATAAAAAAGTAAATATTTTGCCATTATATTTATTATTAAGTGATTCAACAAATATTTATGGGACATACACGATGGTATCTGTTATCACCAGCATAATAAATAAAATGACTCGCTCTCATAGAGCTTACATTCAAGAAAAGATGTAGTACAAGAAATATGAGTAATGAACACACATAGATAGTCAGGCGCTAAAAATGCTGCACAGAAAAATAAAGATGGAATGGGCTAAGGTGTTCTGGGTGGGGGTGAGTTTAACCAGCATATGCATCCTTAGTCAAACAATGTAAGGTGCTACTACAAACAGTTTAACTCCTTTGCCCCACCTCCTGTCTTTGGGTTATCATCATGTTTTTTTCATTCTACTTTATTTCTTTTATTGTTGTTCAAGTACAGTTTTCTGCCTTTCCCCACCACCCCAGTCCTCCCTGCCTCCCTCCCCCATTTCCACCCCCCTTGATACTGTCCATGTGTCCTTTATAATTGTTCCTGCAAACCCTTCAGCCTTTTCCCCCTTTATCCCCTTCCCTCTCCCCTCTGGCCACTGTCAGCCTGCTCTCAATTTCAGTGTCTTTGGTTATACTTTGTTTGCTTGTTTGTTTTGTTGATTAGGTTCCTGTTAATGGTGAGATCATATGGTATTTATCTTTAAATACTAAAAATAACTCTTATTGCCCTTCTTTGCAGTTAATATTTATTTATATTTTTCAGATAATTTTATATTTACTGTTTTTCATTCCCTTCTGCATGATTGGCCTTCCATTTGGGATTTTTATCAGAAAACAATCCTTTGTTACTTCTTTTATCTCATCTGCAATGATATATTCAGGATTTATTGTTGTCCAAAAATTGTCTTCATCTTTAATCTTAAAGGAAAAATCTCTTGGATTTAGCATCTCACTACCACTTATTGCATTCTGGCACCTTAAAGATTTTATTTCTTCTATCCTCTATTGATCATTTTGCAAAGTCCTATCTCAATTAATTGATTCTTGTTGTGTCTATTCTGTTGTTAAACCCAGCCATTGATTTCTCAATTTTAAATACTGCTATTTTTTCAGTTCTAGAAATTTCATTTGATTTTTTATAACTTCCAATTTTCTACTAAAATCTCCAATCCCATCTGTTGTCCTCTTCAACATATTAACCATGATTATTTTAAAGTTTGTGTTTAATAATTACTTTATCAAGAGCTTCATGAGTATGTTTCTGTTGTCAAATGCTTTTTATTTATTTTGTCTTTGTCTTAAATACTTGTGTGTCTTTTATTTTTAATGAGTCAAGCACTGCAAATTTGAAATTGTATAAATAATATGAGGCTTCAGATGATGATGAAATAATGTTCAAGAGATGATTTACATTTATTTACCTATGGTCATCTAGGAGCATTCTGGAAGTTTCACCCAATGTAAAGGCTTAAAATGATTGAAAACTGGGATTCAACCTGTACATGGTTGAACTATTTTGATTTCACCCTTAAGCCTAGAGTGCAACCCTTGGGGATCCCAACCAAATGTGGGAAATTTTACTGCACCCTCTTTTGGAGGGTATAAACTTGAAATTTTCCTCCAACTTCATAACATGTTCAAAGGCCCTCTGCAGTTTCTCAGGTACTCAATCATCTCACCTAAAATCTACAAGGAAGTGTTGGGGAAAAAGCAGCCCTGTATATTGGGGACATCTCTCATCTTCCAGAATTAGCTTTCTCATTCTTCCCTGCCTTATTGGAATTTCATGCCTTCAAGTAAATACTCTACAACTTTTCTCATTACTCTCAGCTAGAGAGTTGGACATTTCCCAATCTGCCATGACTGAAAGCATAAATCTCCCCCTAAATTTATTACTTAAGCCATGGGAAAATAAGTTCTAATTAATAGCTCTATAGGAATTAGAGAAACAAAAACTCTGGGTAGATGTTTTCCAGTTTCAGAAATTCAGCCTTAAAATTCTACATACAGATCCTAAATTTAAAAAGTAAATTCTAATGAAAATAGACTTAAAATGCTTCATTTCATGTTATATATACAATCAACTTGTATATAAGACATTTAAGAAAGAAAATGTTATAAAATTAAGTTTATTCAAAGGCTTTGAAACTTGATTGCATACAAAAAAGACAAAGGAATTAGTGTAAATTTCAAAGATGTTTTAAACATCAGTTTTATTCAAATTTTAGTGGCACAGTTTTTAAAAGATTTTATTTATTTATCTTTAGAGAGGGGGGAGGGAAAAAGAGAGGGAGAAAAACAACAATGTGTGGTTGCCTTTCACGTGCCCCCTACTGGAGACCTGGCCTGCAACCCAGGCATGTGCCCTAGACTAAGAATCGAACAGGTGACCCTCTGATTCTCAGGCTGGGACTCTAGCCACTGAACCACACCAACCAGGGCAAATTTCAAAGATTTTTAAAGCTCTCAACTCAGAAATAAAATTTATATTTCTTTGCAACAAAACTAATTTTACAGATAGGCATTTTTACTTGGTTTAAACCACGCAAATTTTAATTATTTCTTTACATTTTCTGTGTTGTCTTAAAAGTATAAAATGGCAAATAACCAAACAATGCATAAAATTTTGACCAAAACTAATCTATAATAACACCATTTTATCAAATATTGTATGTTTATCTCTATATCTTCTAGTACTGATGTACAGATATGTTGATTTTTTAAATTATATTTTATTGATTATGCTATCCCAATGTCCCATTGTTTCCTCCACTGCCCCTCTCCACCTAGGACCTACCACTCCCTCAACCATTGTTCATGTCCATGGGTCATGTGTATAAGTTCTTTGGTTACTCCATTTCTTACACCGTACTTTATATCCCCATGGCTACCTATTTGTGTTTCTGGATCCCCTCACCTCTTCATGCATTCCCCAATACCCATCCCATCTGGCAACCATCAAAATGTTCTCCATGTCCATTATTCTGTCTCTTTTCTTCTTCTTTCCTTAGTTGGTTTGTTAGATTCAATTGTTGATAGATATGTACTTATGGCCATTTTATTGTTCATAGTATTGATCTTATTCTTTTTCTGAAACAAGTCCCTTTAACATTTCATATAGTAAAGTTTTGGTGATGATGAACTTCTGTATTTCTTCTTGTCTGGGAAGTTCTTTTCTAACCTTCAATTCTAATGATAGCTTTGCTGGGTAGAGCAATCTTGCCTGTAGGTCCCTGCTTTCCATGACTTTGAATATGTCTTGCCAGTCCCTGGTAGCCTGCAAAGTTTCTTTAGAGAAATCAGCCAACAGCCTTATGGGAACTCTCCTGAATGTAACTAACTCCTTTTCTCTTGCTGAGTTTAAGATTCTCTCTTTATTTTTAACCTTTGGCATTTTAACTATAATGTGTCTTGCAGTGGGCCTCTTTGTATCCATCTTGTTTGGGACCTTAGCATACTTATTCTCAAGGTCCTTCCTAAGTTCCTTGAGCATCCTTATAACCAGTGTTTTTGAACTCTGCATCTGATAGATTGCTTATCTCCATGTTGTTTTTTTCTTTTCCTGGAGTTTTGATCTGTTCTTTCATTTGAGTCATGTTTCTTTGTCTCCTCATTTTGGCAGCCTCCCTGTGTTTGTTTCTATGCATTGAGTAGAACTTCAATGACTCCTTGTCTTGGTAGTGCAGCCTAATGTAGCAGGTGTCCTATAAAGGTCAGTGGCACAGACTCCCCTATCACCCAAGCTGGGTACTCACTGTGTGTCCTTCATGTGGTCTGAGTACAACTTCTTCTTGTAGTTGAGCCTTGAATTTTTATCCACTACACATAGATGTGGGACCAGCCTATTCTGCATCTGCCCCTCCTACCAATCTGTATGGATGCGGTTTCTTTAATTCCATAGTTGTCAAACATCCCTTTAACTCAACTTCTGATTGTTCTGAGTAATGCTTGTTCTATAATTTGATTGTAATTTTGATGTTGTGCAAGGAGGAAAACCACATTTCCCTATACCACCATCTTGACCAGAGGTCATTGTGTTAATTTTTTTATATAGTTAATTTTTATGCAGTCAGGTACATAATAATTTAAGTTCTTTTTAAAGAAAAATTTACAAAACAATAAAATATCTCACTAAATCTGTACTTGTTTATTAAAATCCCAATGTTTCACTGGCTTCTAATTGCTTTGTTATCTTAAACCCACTCTAGAGAAGTCTATAATGCACTGTTGTTTGATATTCAAGAGCATATCAAAGTGGAGAAAGGTCTGGATTTGAACAAGGAATATTCTACCTGCCACATCATTGTTTATCTCCCTGAACTGAGTTTCTGCATCTGTAAAATAGGATACTAAGAAAACTTGTACAAAAGACCATTGAGAGAATTAGTGCTAATTCAGGTAATAGCCTCAATATGATCTGGCATGTAATAAATACATAGTAGCTTAACAATCTCTTCCAATCACAGGTAACTATAACCTTTAACTATTGAACAAAACATTGCAGACATACTAACTAAAAAGCAAAGGACACTAATTTTAATATCAGAATGATGGATTTAAATTATGGCTCCATTACCAGTTGCCCATGGAAAGTTATATAACTTTTCTAATCCTAGCTATCTTTTCTGGATTTTAAAGAGGGGAAAGCTGATACAAAATATGTGGAAAACCACTAATATAATGGTTACCACATTAAATTCAATGTTAAATTCCTTTTCTTTCTTAGAAAAGGAATTCTAAGGAATTTCTTTTCTCCTGTTAAATTCATAAAGCATGATTTGCCTCCATGAACTTTGTCCCATCCCTCTAATTCTTCTTCCGGAACACAGCGGAGAGGCTAGAAACCCTTCTCTTGGCAATAGTATTGTTTGAAAGTACAACACATTGGGCTTTTTTTAAGTACGATTTTGATGTGCCAGGTCTTGGGTGCAAATGTTTCCAGAAAAAAGGGACAATTATCAATTTGGATGATATTGATCCTCTTGTGATGGTCAGAAGCGGATATCATAAAGGTTAAGTGGAAGATACTCCTGTCTTTGCCTGAAGCACGCCTTTGTTGCAGGTAGAGCCAGTTTGAAATTTGGGACTGATACTTATTAGTTACCCAGGTCTGAGAAAGTTATTTAACCAGTCTTCACCTCAATGTATCTATCTGTAAAAATGCAATAACAACATCTGCCCTTAGAATCTCGTGAGGGCTAAAATGAAATGGTGCACATAAGCTAGCCACTCATAATTATTCAAGTAATGTCAGTCTTGTTTTCTCTCAATTATTTTAATAAGTTGTCAGATACAGCTGTTAGGAGAACCAAAATATCTATATACATATATTGTATTTGTTTGTGCTTGTTAAGAACTTTTACAAGAAAACAAACAAAAAAAGCTGTAATTGAAAACCCAGTATAATTCTACTCACTAGGGCTAAAGCTAAAGCTGAAGCTGAAAGTACTCACGTGAAGGGCTAGAGCACTTCACTCCAACATTAACTCATCTTTGGCACTTTTGTGTCTTTCATATCCTCTCCACCTTGAAGTTCCAATAACTGAACTAAATTCTAACCATGTAATTTGCATAGTGTATGAGATGTTTGCTTTATATGCTTTTGTTGCAAACATCACTCATATCTAGAAATGCAATACTGCAACACTGCATAAATCTTTTCAGTTGGTTTCTCTACATGTTTTCCCCACCAACACTATACCATGTACAAATCTGACCTTTCAAACATTATAGCAATAATAGAACATCCCATAAAGATAATTGAATAGCTCTTTGGTCTCAGTGATTTCAAAGACATTTTAATGTTTGGATAAGAAAAGGGGATATTTTTCTTACAATTAAGGAAGATATAAAAATGATGGCGGTACATAGTAAAGTGCCACCTTTCAGAAAATTGTGTTTTTCTCCCAAGGTTCATTTTAATCATAATCTAAGGACTGTCAGTTCTGAAGGATAAAATGAAACATTTATTATATAGTGAAGAAAACAAGGTATGCATATTTGTTCTTCATTTTTTGTCTTATCATGTTTTAACATTTAAAAGATGGAGCTTATTTTCACAAGACGTTAACATCTCCTTAGTAGAAAATGTTCCTTAGCATCTTTTGTCTTCTTTTAAATCACACCAGTGAATGGTTTGGAGCTCAAGTGTTTGAAAAAGCAAGATTCAAAAGCAGGTGGAGGCAGTGAGAGGGATAGATAAAAAGAATGGTAAAAAGGAAGAGAAAAATAAGGAAAGGCATAACTGAAAGAATTTCCCCATGAAGACAGGCTTCTAGGATTGCCGATGTTTGTTCAGGCTGCTGTAACAAAATGCCACAGAATGGATAGATGGCTTATAAACAGCAGGAATGAACTGCTTATAGTTTTAGAGGCTGAAGTGCCAGATCAGAGGGTCAGTTTTGCCAGCTCTGGCCTGCAGACTGTCAATTTCTCATTGTATACTCACATGGCGGAGGAGGCAAAACATCTCTTTGGGGCCTCTTTCATAATTGAACTAATCTCATTCGTGAGATCTCCAACCTCATGACCTAATCACCTCCCAAAGGCCTCGTCACTAAATATCATCACCTTGGGGGCTAGAATCAACATATGAATTTTAGGGGACACATTCAGACTGTAGTGAGGAAGAAAAATAAAATATATGTGAGTATAGGTACATAGGGTTAAAATAAATATATCCCGACTCTTACAACATTGTATTTATTTCTATTCATTTAATTCATTTATTGAAGTTAATTCAGAGTCTCTAAAAAAAAGACTTGCATTCAGGAAAATCTTATTAGATTAGAACTGTTGTCAAAGATGAACAAAATAAAATTTAATAGAAATTGATAAAACATCATATAATTAGATTCAAAATAGCATTTGAAATTATTAGTAAGGGACAATTGTTTATAAAAATCTTAGATTCTTTTGTATTTGCAAGATTAATGGGAATGTCCAAACATATACATTGCAAATTATGTTAAATTAATTTAAAAAGTTATGATTTTCTCTCTATAAACTACATGGATCAAGCCACATCAGCACATTGATATCAACATCAAAAAACCGAGGTACATTCTGTAATGGGCATTCAAAATGTTGAAATATATTGCATTCAAATCTAATTTGTGTGGGAAAATTATAAAGGAACTCAGCTATTTATATCAGTTTCTCAGATAAATAAGACAGATGTTCCATGCTCCATGCCAGACAGCAGACCAAGATAAATAATGCAAATTAAAGGAACGTGTGTTTTGTTCAAACTAAGGTGAATGTTCTAGCAATTGGCGTTATAAATTCTTTGAAGAGTTTGTGAATTTGTCATTACTAAATATTTTCACACACACACACACACACACAAAGGGAATGACTGACTTCCTGTCCTTGTTTCATTGTTTGTTTACAAAGTATAATCCCCATTCTTCAAAGATCTCCTTTCCAGCCGGTTTCTGATTCAATGTTGGCACCGAGACTTGTTCATGCTGGATGTGGAAAGCAGAAGAGGAGAACTGGTTAGTCTCTGAGAACAGATGTCGGTGAACATGGAATTTTGCCTGTGCTTTCATTGCAGATAGCTGGGTCATTGGCAGTCCCTTCCTGCTACTACAAATGAGCTAGGGATCCTATGGAGAATCCCCACTTTGAGGCTACCGATAACTTCCAATCCTGTTCCCTCTATTATGCTATTATTTCCTGTAGTAAAGCCTCTTTCTACTCAGACAGCCTACACTGGCCTCCATTTGCCCAACTGAACAGGTGGCAGATCACTAGAGTTCTACAAAACACACTGTGATGTTTATAGATGATAGATCTTAGATGATAGATGATGATAGACAGACAGATAGATGATAGATAGGTATATGTATATATATTTAAATAATATGCATATATATTAGAAATAATTGGTTGAATAAGAATTAGTTTCTCTTTATATTTTTAACTCAAGAATGAATATGCATGCCATCTTACACTGTTTTCAAAACTTTTATACTTTTCAACATGTAATTCATGTATTTAATCTGATGTGATTAAATACACTGTTCAGAGAGGCAAATTTTGTATGTAATTGCTGATTGTTCTTAAAAAGTAAAACTGACTTCTGAATTCTTAATAAGAATAATAAATCATGTGTCACTAGTTTCTACTCACATCCTTAATTGTCTGAAAAATTAAACCTGTCAGATTGTATTCAAGGTAATGTTTTCCCTTTGAAGTTTTATTCTATATATGAGTTTTGCTTTCAATCTGAATTAAGGAAGGAAAGGAAAGCCAAGTACATAATTGAGAAAGTCTTCAAGTTGAATAATCATGGGAGTGGACTATCCAAACTTGCAACCTATGGGAGGAAGACCCTTTTCTGGCTTAATTTGGAAGGTGACTCACAGGAGGTTGAACTCCAGAATTATTCCTACACTTAAGAAAACTTGTAAATAACAGATCAGAACTCTGGAAATGTCTCAAGGTGAGGAAGTGAGTGCCGAGAACTTGTGGATATTAAACCTCAGACCCACATAGTCATTGGGCTGGAATATAGACAAGCAAGAGAAATGGTCCAGAAACTCAGGGAGGTGACAGAAGGGACAAGCTAAAATGTGACTCATTGAGCAAGGAAAAAAAATGAAAAATAATTGAAGAAATTTCTTAAGCCAGGAAAAACCAGGGTGAAAGTAAAAGGTGAAAAGACAGCACTGGGCAAAGAAGTTGAGATCAGTAAGAGAAGTAAAGTTGCAGCTCAAGGCTGGGAATAAACATCAATGTTTTTCCCACAACATCTTTGCCCTGCCTCCTCATCATACACAGACACACAACATATAAAATAATGTGTTATTGTGTTAAGTAGTGTAATGCCAAATATAATGTTAATTTATAATAATGTCAAAAGTACAAGCTGATTCTTTGGGCATGCAGTTTCTGAATTTCATTATGCTCTGTTTCCCTGTCATCATCTTAATCATCTTTATCTTTTTGTACTTATCATATGCCCTTTACTCTTGGAGGGTGGGACACACTTTGTATAAGTTATTGAAGGAAACTTCAGTCTCTTACTTGTTTCCATCTCCCTCCATAATGAATAAAACATTTTGCTCTTCACAAAATCATCTTGTCAATTCTGTGAATTTAATTTACAATATGTCTAAAAAGTATTTCCTGTAAAAATCTTTTTTTCTTGCCCTCATCACATGAAACATCCACTGATTTATTTAATAGTATTTATGAGTTGGTTAAGACATGAAGATTTTTAACACATTATACAGTCATACTGAAAATGTTTAATCTCCAGCCCTGCTACTTAACAATGTATGATACCAGAACTGTTACGATTATGTCAACCACTCAGGAGGTGCTCGTAGCATTAATTGAGACATCATGTGTAAAGCTCTTAGCACAACGACTGCCCCTGCTCAATTAATATTAATTATTTTCTCTTTCTCTTGAGACAAGTTTTTAAATATTTCAGAAATCCCAAATTCCTCTCACCTATGTTCGCATATATCAAGTTCATTGTTTTTCAATGTATCGAGAGATCACCTGCTTCAAGATGACTGTGCTGGGGGGGAAATCATGCGCTCCAATTATGGAATGTATCTTTGGGAATAGCAGACAGAAATCTGCATTTCAACAAGCTCCCATGTGCTACTTATGCACCTGATGTTTAAGAGCAATTAAACTAGACTTTCCAGAACAGTTGACTACTGAAATAGTTCACTTCAAATTCCATGTATAAGAAAAGTATGAAAAATATTTTTTTTCCAGGTTTAAATGTGAACGTGGCGATTGATTGTGGAAAATACCACAGGTTGGACAAATAGCACCTGCTGAGTAATGAGGAGGTGAAATACCTGGCAAGTCTTAGATCTTGAGGAAGGGACTAAAACGTGCTCTTAACGCTGCATATTAAGTAAGAGGTTTAATGGTTTCTGGGCCACTTAAGCAATGTGATAACTGCACTGTATGAAGTGGAGTGTCAGTTTTCTTTTTCATCAGTTTAGCAGTGTAAGATTACAGCTATCAGACTATATTTCATTTCCAACTGCAATGTTTTTAGTGCCTTTCGTGCCCAAGTGTCCACCTTCAAACGCGGCCAACTGCAGAGGTACAGGAGAAGAGGATTGGTATTCTCTTTAACCAAAGGCTCCAACTTATATCCTCTCTCCAGTAAGATTCAGATTTCTCATAAATAATTCTAAGTGAGACCAGCCTCAGGTTTAGCAAATTGATATATTCTAAATCCTTTGGGACACAAACAGAGAGAAATTATAGTCTTTATGTAAGTTAATAGGCATATTTTAGATTTTTAAAAATTAGGATAAAATACAGCAATGAAAATACTCCACACTTATTTTCTTTAATCCTATTGTAATGCATTTGCCTTTTTATAAGTTTGAGAACTAGTTTCTCTACTTTCTGTTCTCTAAATTAATTATTTACTGTTCCATTATACAATATATCAAGAATTAGTTGTACCACAGAAATTTGACACTTAGTTTTCTCTTCTCAAAAAATGGATGATCATTCTCTTTATTCCTCTGGGACACGTTAAAGTGTCATATTGTCCTAATAGCAAATTATAGTCTTGTTTTCTGAAAGCTATTCATACTATATGAGGTACTATTTGGTAGGTTTCTGCTTTAAATTAAAATTATAACATGCTGTAGGTCCCTCAGTAAAACACACTGATCAAAATAATCCCTTCCATTTCAAAGCATGTTATAAATCATTAGAAAATAAAAAAGACATATTTTGAATAGCAAAAATAAATAAATAAAAGCATGTTTTAAAATGCATTATTCCATTTATTTTTGCAGTGTTGTGAGGCAGACATACCTATCATCCCCGTTTTACACACATTCAAAATTTAAAGTGTTAGGAATGGATTAACCCAAAGTCATATGACTACTGAGTGGTGTACTCAGAAACTAAGACTCGGGCCTTCTCACCGAGAGGCCTTCTACAACTATCTTGCTTTATACCAGCCTCTGGTTGGTATCTGTATCATCTCTGGGTGATTACTGAGAACAATATGGTCTAATCATTTAACTCCTGGATGTAAATTTAATGAGCATATAAAGAAATGAGATAAATATGACCTGGTAGACATAGTTGAACTATATATTGTGAAGGCAATCAGATATTTGAGCCAAAAAACAGTTAGGCTGAACTGTTGGCAGCTTTTAGTAGAAACCCCATGCTAGAAATAGACAGCCACTGAATTTGAATTCTATCTTTCCCCTAATTCAACCTTTTATTGATGGAAAAACATAGAACTGAAAGTTCATCTAAGCTAATTGTACAGCCAATTGTGATCTGACACAGGTCCCTAAGATCCTGGCCACAGGACCTTTGCACAGTGGTCCATAGCTAAGGGTTGGTTTCCCTGAACAACATGTAGCAACAGACCTTGAATGAATTCACCTTATCAAAATTGTCTAACAGCCCGTTCAGAATGTAAACTCAGTAGCTGGCATTTCTTTTATGCCAGAGATTAGAAACAGCACTGTCTTATACAGAGCATACTGTGTGTGAATGAGCACAGGCATGATCTAAAACCCCACTCAGTCCTTTCCACCCGGGTGACCTTGAGCAACTTAAATGTCACCAAGACTCAGATTCTTCAACATTAAAACAGAGGTAACAGTAACAATTTTGTAGGCAGGCCAGGTATCTATCATATATAAAATTTGTCATATTTACCAGTGTGAGGATTTTAAGTTAATTAAATCTTTAATTCTTTATAATTCTTTAATTCTATATCTGTGTTATAGTACAGGTGAAGATAAAATTTCCACCCTCACGTTGCTATGAACTGATCATTTATCCTTAAATGAGTAACTTTCTCTCTTTGGGTCTCATTATTAAAATGAAGTGATTTCATTTTTTAACTATGCAACTATTATTATTATTAAAGGATTTACTTCTAAGTTGCTAAAGTTTTTGTTCCATCATCTTTTATTCCCCTCACACAGAGATTTTCAAACACTGGCTTTCAGAGTATTCATAAATAAATGCTCTATAAAATTAACTATATTCCAAGCTACTGGCTCTATATAGATTTTTATATGAGAATACCATAATCTCTTATATCAACTCAGCTGGCAACTGGGTAAATGATTTATAGCCTAAACTATATCAAAAAAATCATTTAATCTGAGAATTACTGGGTAGAAGAGTAAGGTATTCTCCGAGCTCATCTGAGTAGTGCTGCCTGTGTTTTCCTAAAAGATTCACCACAACTGTTGTTCTGAATAAGGCTCATAGAGATGAATCATTTAGTTGCATACAGCTTAAAACATCCAAATGGGAAAATTAAACAAAATATAAAGCGGCTGTATTATCTGGTAATTTTAAAGTCAATAATGTTTAAAGGGAAATACCTGTTGATCAGAATAAATTATAACTTGGTTTATTTTTCCCTCCATTTTTGCCCAGTATAAGACCTGTGTAAGCTACCATGAAATAACAAGTAGACAAGGTCAGCACTGGCTCCCTGGGGGGAGAGGAGGTGGAGCCCCCAATTATGCGTCTGTCGATGACAACGCAAATGGAAGAACTTAGAAAGAAAACAGGGCACTGATATTGCTGAAAGAACTACTACAGCAAGATACAAAGCAACAATAGCTGCAGGGTAAATAGCAATGGCACCACCAGAGTTGGGTTTGGCCCAGTGAGGAAGTGAGGTAGAAAACAGACAAGTTGGGGTGTGGGCTCTGGTCTCAGGATGCCCGACCAGTCCACCCATAGCAGCTTTTTTTTTTCTGTGCACCTGTAAATGTTCATCCAGTAACACCTTGGTGATATTTCTAGGTATGATATGTAATGGTATGATGTAGGGGTATGTAGAAAAGCAAATGCCTTTTATTATTTATTTGTTGGAGTTACATATAAGAGTTCTGTTATTATGCTTAAAACATTCAAAAACCACAGAATCCTGCAACCATAGGGTACTGAATAAACCATATTTCTTTACAAAAAAAGTTAAAGACTATATTGAAATATTATATTTTCAAAAAAAAGAAATATTATATTTTCAAATATAACCCTTGCTTTTTCTACTAAAGTCTTAATATCATAGAAGATAAAGAACAAAATATTTTTATTATTGCAAGAATTGCTTAGCGGAAAGAAATACAAAGATTTTGTGATAACAAAAGAAACAAAAAAGAAGAAAAAGTATAGTAATAAATAGATAAAAAAACAATTTAGAAGCCTCCTTTACAAGGTAAATGTTTAAATGTGTGACATATTTGTTAAAATGCAAAACATGTTGATCAAATGTTTTCCACTACTTTTCAATAGGTGAATTACACTGTCTTGCTATTGTCTTAATTATAATTTTTCACAATGGGAGACTAATCATGGGGGCATTTGTACAATGGACTTCAACAAATATAAACAATGTATTAACCTAATATGCATTACCTTGCAGATCAATCACATACACTTTGCTGACTTTAAGCTTTTAATAGTGTCGTCTGGCAAACTTGGTCCAAGTTATCACTTAGTGGTATAATATAGCCATGTTTTTAAGAACTTCAAAGGCAGAATAAAGCACCAAGCACAGAAAATTCTTGTTTGTCAAGAAGAGAAATAAGTCATTTTATGTCCACCACAAGCACACCTTGCTATATTGCAAGTTTCACATTCAGCCAAGGTCAAAGCATATATTCTCACATCACCTTTGGAAACTTGGTAGCAAGGCTTGGTATAAATTTACCTTTATTTTATGGCCAGGTAGTTTGTCATTCCTCTTGGAAAAAATAAAATAGTTTTTGGAGGTTGATTCTACACTATGATAGAATTTTAACCTTTACGAGGACCACATCAAGGACAGGGGACAAGAACAGTGCCATTTGTGAAGGAGGAAATGTTCCTGTGTTTGCACAGCACAACTCTCATCACTAGGCATTAAATTATCATACTCAACATCTATTCCCACTTATTGAGAAGAAAACATAGAAACTGAAGACAAATTATAGCACAATGAGAGGAAGAAAAGAAGGGGAAAAGAGAGGGAAGGAAGGAGTTATAAAATAGAAACCAAAGTGATAAATTAGGAGATTAAAGTTACCTAAGTGTTATGAGATGAC
Source organism: Desmodus rotundus (assembly GCF_022682495.2). Classification (NCBI taxonomy): domain Eukaryota; kingdom Metazoa; phylum Chordata; class Mammalia; order Chiroptera; family Phyllostomidae; genus Desmodus; species Desmodus rotundus. Next base: position 23,861,667 of record NC_071397.1, read on the forward strand.
TGTGCTCTCTCCCCCACCTCCCAAGTTCAGGTATTGATGTTCTAACCCCTAGTACCTTAGAATGTAACTTTACTTGGAGATAGAGTCTTTAAAAGGACAATGAAGTTAAAATGAGTTCAGTAGGGTGAGCTCTAATCCAGTATAATGCATTTTTATAAAAGGAGATTAGGACACAGACACAGGGAGGAAGACCACAGGGAAAGGATGGGTAAGAGACCAAGAAAACAGACCTCAGAAGAAGTTAAATCTGCCAGTACTGTGATCTCAGACTTCTACCCTCAAGAATTGTTAGAAAATAAATTTCTGTTGTTTAAGTCACACCCAGGTGGTGACACATGTTTGTTATGCCAGCCCTATCAAACTAATAATACACTGGGCAATGGAAAGAATACCAATTTAATAGGTGTGTTTAATTATAAGAAGACTCATCAAATGGATAATAACTTCCAATAAATTTATTAGTGTACATAATTAGATGAAATGGAAAGAGAAAATAATTGGACTTTCTGGTCATTTTGTTAAGTCAACTGCTAATTGTTATTAATTAGACTAAAATATTCATCATAATTTTTCATTAATAAAAGTGTTGATATCAGCTTAGTCAAAAAAAACCTACTACGATTCCAAATCAATCAAGTGGTATCACCGTGCAAATTTACTGGCAACGTTTTCACCCTTGATGTGGAAAATCACCCAGAAAGATAGGAAAGCCTGGCGTGAGACAGAGCTTTACCCTGCTGAAAGCTCAGCAGGCCCTTCCCAGCTCCTGTCTGCATCTCACCTGCAAAAACCTGGAGATCTTCTACACCTGGCACACTTCTAAATATGCAGCGAAAGATGACACAGAACAAGTAAAATGGAGTAAAATTTTATACAAGAGTGAGTCAAACCTTTTATGAGGTTGAAATTTTGATGTTGGTTAATATCAAGAACTAAAAATTGCTTTAAGTTCATGAGGACTTACTGGTTTATATTATCAAAGGTTTCACAAAGGAACTTCTGTGTGGTTTTACTCCTGAGATTCACTAAGTCACGAGACCTCCCCTTGACTTCGCAATGATTCTCTGAGCCCTGTTTTCCTTCATGAATCAAACACGTCCTCTTGTGGTTTTTCTGCATCATAACAAAAGTAGGTGCCGCTTTTAATGGCTTTACATTCAGGTGATACGTCGTCTTTACACCCAGATGACACACTACTCCAACGCGTCCAACATGTTCCATGGCCCAGCACCATCAGCAGCTCCTAAGAGCTTCTGAAAAATTCTTCTAGCTAATTTCCCAGGTAATTAGAACAGGTAATTTGTCAGATCTCTGAATAAGAATTTCTTGGGTACTGCCCCAAAATCTGTGTCTTAACAAGCCCTCCAAATGATTTTATAAAGACTAAATTTTGAGAAGCACTGTTCTAGAGCAGTGGTTTCAAATGTGGTCGCATATAAATACCACCTGGAGGAGATTTTAAAATGGTACCTTGGCCTGAGTCCCATCTGAAAGATGCTAATATTGTTTGTATGAGGTAGAGACCCGGCAGTGTTATCCCCTGCTGTCCTTGCTTAGTGTGCAGATTTCAGTTATCACAGGTGAGCTAAAGAACACAAGTCCCTAACCACACTGTTGAAATTTCAGTTACGATGGCATATTAACTTGCAGTAATCGCATAAAGTGTTAACTTCACTTGTTCCATCCACAAATCCTTATGTAAATAACCAGTGCGCTGGGATCAGTGACCAATCACATCACTTTTTTTAAAGCACGTCTGTGAATGGTCACTGCACATCTGTTATTCAGTTCACACACAGACAGCAAAGTGTGTCTCTCAGTGATAAGCCCACATGATATATCATAAAAATAGATAATCAAAAAAGGAGATTGTCCAACAAAGATAAAAGAGTAGCAAAAAAAAAAAAAGGAAAAGTGATAATGCTGGAAGTGATATGCAAATGTAATGTAATTGGAATTACATAGAAATAGCTGACCTTGGGAATGTTGAAGAAGAATTTAGTGAAGGCACACTTACCAGCATAAATGAGAAAAAAATGCTTATAAAAAAAAGGATAAAGTTGTCCCTAAGGAAGTGACATTCACAAAAAAATTTCCATTAATGAAACTCTCAAAGATCTTTCAAAACAGTGAAAGCCCAAAGGATAAACTGATGGAAGCTGATCTAAACTCAGAAGGGAGTATGAAAATTTGCCAAAGCAGGGAAAAAATGCACATTCCGTATAATGTTACACAAGAAGGCAAGCACTGTTCAAATTACTTCCAATAAATTTTCTGTAAAGAAAGAAAACATTATTCTTAATCTTTTAAACATTTTAAGTTAGTGTCATAAATAAATATTAGTTTTACTTTTAAAAATTCTACCTGACATTAAAGAGACAATAAGAGAGGGGTTTTTTTAGTATTTTGACAAAACTCTTGAAAGATTGTGGAACATCTGTAAATTTTCTAATGATTGTTCAGATCTCTTTGCACGATGTCAGTTTTGGTGGTAATTTCTACAGTGTTGCAGTACTGTGCATAGTGGGATCTGCCTGTATTTAGAAACTCCACAGGCCTCTCCAAAGTGCTGACAGAGCTGAGAGCCACTGACCAGAGCAGCCACTCTCAAAATGTGTTTTTTGGATATTAACATCAACATCAATAACTTACAATTTATAGGAAATGTGGTATCTTACCATATTAAATAATGTGATTATTTTTTAAAAGTTAAATAAATTTGTGTTTTATTTAGCAAGCTTTCAGGTGATCGTGACTCTACTGCAGGCTGAAGATGAAGAACCACTGGCCTGCAGAACAGAGGAATTGTCAACAGGTGGAAGCTAGTCCTCAGGGCTCTGGCAATCATCTGGTCTGGTCTCAACCCGCATCTAGACATCCACGGCCACTGTTTCCATTGCCCTGTGGTTGCTGAGAAAGTGAAGAGGAAAGTGGTGGCTAGAAGAAATGCAAAATTTCTGCTACATTTCTTTTTAAAAAGCTTCACAAAATATTAAAAGGAGAAGTTTGGATACAAGTGTTCAAATTAAAAGAGAAGAAAAATCTAGGAAAGTTCTGGCTTCTAAGTATTCCTACCTACAAGTTGTTGAAATTTGATAACTGTGTTTCATAAAAAATGTTTCCTGATTCAATTCAACTGAAAGGTTTAATGTAGATAGTCAAAAGAGAATTTTACACAGATGATTTACTAATCTAGCAGGTTTTTATTCAACAATTTATGAATCAGGCAGCATCCAATCCTGCCTGATCCAATCAGATAGAAAAAAAGTCTCTGAAGAGCTGTACAAGGCAAGAGATTTTTACATACTAAATTAATCAGGAGCAAGGAAGTTATACTGCACATCTGCTCATTGGTTAAAGGAGGGTTATTTTCCCCATGGACCAAGGGAGGTCTTGGAGCTGGGTTAGGTGATTGGTACTGAGCAGGCGAGCGCTGATTTGTGGACGGGGCCTTCCTTTTCTGGAAGAGCAGAGCAAAGAAAGTTACCTAAGTTTCAGTTTGCTGACGTGAGGCTTAGCATGTGTGATGCCTTGTTGGGCCTAATCTGATTACTTTAACAATACACACAAAAGTAAAAATTTCAAACTAATGAAATGGAATGTTGAAATTTGGGGGATTTTTTGGAGGGGGCTCAAATCTGGCTTTGCATTTATTGGCTGGGTGACCTTGGGTAGCTTTTTTTTTTTTTGTACCAACTCCTCTTCCCCCTGCAATCACCACACTGTTGTCCATTTTCCTAAACACAAATAAAAGAAAGATGTTTCATTGACATTAAGAAACATATATGTTGAAAAAGAAAAGTGTGATAGGTTCTGTGTATGATTCATATCATAGCCACTGAAAACTATAATTATTACTATAACTTTGACCAGAATTTACAAATAGAATGTCTTTTAAGAACATCAGCCCACGCTTTCAAGGTTGTTACTTCAGCCATGATCATAAAACTCATATAAGCCTAAGGACTGTGTTTGAATATTCAAGTAGACAACTGCTCATGCAAAGTAGGGAATTTTTCTCTCATATGCCTTGACCCTTCAGTTTTTATCGTCCCCTACTCCATCTGGCTTGCTTAGAAAAAGTGTAGCACATAATAAGCCAGGCGGTGAAAGACAAATACCATATGATCTCACCTATAAGTGGAACCTAATCAACAAAACAAACAAGCAAGCAAAATATAACCAGAGACATTGAAATAAAGAACAAATTGACAGTAACCAGAAGGGAAATGGGAGTGAATGATGGGGGGCAAAGGGGGGGGTTCAGGAACATTTATAAAGGACACATGGAGACAACTAAGGGGGGTAGAATCAAGGGAAGGAAGTGGTAATGGCTGGGGTGGTGGGGAGTGGGGGGGGAAATGGAGACAACTGTACTTGAACACCAACAAAAAAAAAAGTTAAAAAAATAAGTGTATGGGCCAGAATTATTTGTATGTATGCCTGATGTGAAGCTATAGCACACAATATACTTCACAAAAGAAAAAGAAAAAGTACAGCACTTTCTGAAGTATCTATTGTTCCTCTACATTAAGTTCATATCAAGGCCAAGAAGTAAAAATTGCAAAATTGGCAAACTAATAACCATATTCTTATTGGGAAAATTACTTAAAATTGTATTTAAGCTACTCTAAACTTCATAATAGTTCCATAAAATTATACCTGTGAGTATATCTTTATGCTTTGAAATGATTTATGAAGTCTAAATAGTTTTTTTCCTGATAGTGATGATGCAGGTGCAAAGTTTGCTTACAAACAATTGGCACAGAATACTACTCAGCTTCAATTTTTTTTTAACTAGCATAAAAATCGAGGCATCCATTCAATTTTAAGACACAATGCAGTTATTTTCTTATTCATTCGAAACACAATATAGATGTTATATAGACAAAATTATAAGAACTTAACCTCCTGTCCAGGATATGGTGTACAAAAGACTGTTTTCTGCTTCCAACAGCTGGCAGCACAACAATGCTTCTTAGCAATGGGAAAACAAAGAAATGTCCTATGATCCCCAGCTCACTGCTCAGAGAGAGTTTGCAGGGTAAAGGTATGAAAACTCAGGTGGAGCCAAGCCAAGCAGTCTCAATAATGTTGGAAAACAAAGCTGTGAGTCCAGGCTAGAGTTCACAGAACAGAATTCAGAGAAGAAAGAGCTCTATATAGAGAGATTGTTGGAGACCTGATTGACTAGCACAGGCACGCATGGAAAATACCTACGCTGGGAAAAGAGCCACCTGAAAGCTATTCTTGAACCTTACACAGGGAAGAGAATAGTTCACATTTCTACAAGGAAGAATAGAAAACCTCGTAAATCTAGGGGCATCGAGAGTACTCAGAAAAGTATTTTCTCACTACTGGGAGAAAATAAGCTCTCAATTCTGTTTTGCTCCCTCCTGAGAAAGCTTTAAGAACTAAATTTTATCAAACTATTTCTGAGAAATTTAACTGCATCCTAGAACAGAGCTCAAGAATATTTACAGGCATTTAAAAATATCTAGCAAATAATAGTATGAAATTCACAGTCTGGCATCAAATTAAAAGCTACCAGCATACAGAGAAGCAGGCAAAATTTTTTCTATAATGATAAGAAAACATCAACCAATAGACACAAGTACTGAAATGACATACATAATAGAATTACTAGTCAAAAGCATTAAAAGAGTTATATCATGTATGCTCTAAAAGGTAACAAAAGACTGGGAATTTTAAAGAGACATATGGATGCTATAAAAAAAAAGACCCAAATTGAATTTTTAAGATTAAAAAATGCAATTCTCTTAAAAACATTCAGGATGTTATTAGCAGCATATTAGACACAGTGTAAAAAAATATTGATTTACCTGAAGACATAACAAAAGAAACTGTTTAAAGAAACACAGTGACAAAAAGCTGAATAAAAAATGAAAAGAACATCAGTGAACTATGAGATAACTTCAAGAAGCCAAATATATATATCGGGAAAGGAGAAAGCAAAAAAAAAAACAGAAGAAAGAGTGGCTAATTTTATTCAAATATGATAAATATTATAAATCCTCAAAACCAAGAAGTTCAACAAACTCCAAGCACAAGAAACAAGAAGAAAATTGCACCAAGATTCGTCGTAATACAATTTCTTAAAATCAATGATAAAGAGAAAATCTTAGAAGCACCCAGAGAAAAGAAAATGTTACATGTAAAGGAACATATGATTCTGAAGGATTAACATTTTAATAAATGTTATCAAAGTGTTTATGCAGTTTCACAAAAATATATAAAGAAAATTGAGTCCTGCCCTACCTGGTTTGGCTCAGTGGATTGAGCCCTAGCCTGCAAACCAAAGGGTCACCATTTGGATTCCCAGTCAGGGCATATGCCTGGGTTTTGGCCCAGGTCCCCAGCAGGGGGCGTACAAGAGGCAACCGAGTGATGTATCTCTCACATCGACTTTCTCTCCCTCTCTTCCCCTCTAAAAATAAATAAATAAAATCTACAAAAAATGTTTAAGCTGGCTTATTTAAAAAAAAGAAAAATGACAATTCTGTATATAAGTGAAGATAAATAAGATGCTATTGAACACTTAAATGGTCTATGTATAGTTAAAATATTAACCAAGATATACTAGCATATTCAATATTTTTCCTGAAACAGCACATGCCACACAAAAATGTTATTTTATTCTCTTTCAGATAAAAAATAAATCTAAATGTTCCAATACTTAATAATTTGCAGGATAAGGAGAAGAGATGCAAAGAAGAAAAGGAAGGAATCTAACCACTACTGAGCGCTCCTTATCTGCCAGAGACCATACTGCAAAAGATGGTTCATTTAACCAGTAAAATCAATCCAACAGTTTCAAACCTAATAACAAAGCTTCAGTCTGGAACACTGGTCATGTTCCAAGACCTAAAGACAAAAGAGTAACTGTTGTTTCTTTTTTCTACTGTACTTCAGTGGCTAGCATAATGCCAGATTGGATGCTCAGTGATTTATTTTCTGGATGAATGCATGCATCACCCCTTTATCCTGACATTTTTATTGCCCACTAAGATCATTAGAGTGAGAGACAGATAATCTGTGTCTACAGACGATTACATTTAAGAGAAAAGAGAAGTCTAAGTGGATGGCTGTCTGGCTACAAAAGCAAAGACTCCTGAAGCCAGAAGCACTGTGGAGAGAATCCATGTTTCAGGTCCAAATAAAAAGAAATTTGATTTTTTTCAACACACCCACAATGTATCAGCCTCAGTGACAAACTCACATTAATCAAGCTCATGAAAGTATAACCTATAAAGCAGATCACTAATGTATTAGTTCAAGTGAACTTGGGCTTTCAAAGGTCGAGAGCATTCTTGTCAGCTGTCAGTGCCTCCTGACCACAGTAATAAAGTCTTCATGGAAAAGCAGGTGTAATCAGAACATTGCTTGGTGAGCAGGCGCAATTAGGAAGATGATTGAAATGGTTGTGATCGTCTGAGGCAGCCATCAAAAATACATGTCCCTCTCTTTGGACAGTTCTGAAATTACTCTGATGTATCCTTGCTCTTATAGTATCCTCTTTGTGGATGCTGTACAGAACTTCCACCTTCACTTCACATATTCTCTTTGTCTGATGAAATGCTAAAATAACACACATTAGATGTCTTCTTTGCACATCAATGGTATGTCTGTGATGCCTTCCCATGGCTATGAACTGTGTCTTAGCGTGGTAGTGCAGATACATAGTTGATTTCATGTATTATACATTTAACTTTCATTATCTTAAATTATCATGAAATTATGAGATACAATTTACTATAACCATGTGTATGAAGTGCTTTTTAAATAAAGCAAAGTGGTTTGAAATGTCCAATAATGTAAAAGTGGGAAACTGAGAACAGTTCATGAGTTGAGCCATATTTTCAAATAAGCATAATCTATATCTATACTTGGTACACATTGTTAAGATATGAGCTGTGTATCACAATTTTGAATACTTTTACTAAACTCTCTGAGAGGTTGCAGACCCAGTATTTTTTTGATTGAAAGAATAACCAATAAATTACCATACCTATTCATTTTAATGTTTTAATTTTTTACTTACTAACATTAATTATTATTAATGGGCTAACATTAATGTTGTTCCATCCTTCCTCTCCCCAGACACCTGACCCAGACTCCCTCACGCATCTCTAGTCCATTCCGCCCGCCCTCTGACAGAATCCAGGGTAAATGGCTGCAAACGAGATTTTGTGCGTTCGCTCTTTAAGGGGCTCTCTGTATCTCTAGCGATCTCACCCTGGCAGACAGAAACCCCACTGTTTTTCACAGCCAGATGTTATCTGGGTTCCTTTTCTGGTTCTGGTGTTGTAGGCTGGGGAGCCCAGCTTAAGGTTTAGACCCCACACTTCTCAGGGGGTACCCCCAGCTGCTGAAATTTCCCTCCAGAATGTTGCCCATGGAAGCCTAGCCAGCCCTGTGGTGTTCCCTCTGTACTCCCTACCAGTCAAGTAGTGATGAAGTGATTTCTTTTGTCTGTCCCTGGTTTTGAGGCTTCTCTCCAGTTAGTGGTCAGTTGGTTATTCAAGATGATATCTCTACAATTCAGTTGTAATTCCAGTTTGGTCCTGGGAGGAGGTTACTGTAGCTTCCACTCACTCCTCCACCATCTTGGGTTTGCTTTTCATTAGTTTTATCTTGACAATACAGTATTATTATTCCCTTTCTATACTTGGTATAATTTCAACCTGCTTAACTATTAAGCTAGTTTTGTATGTTCTATGTGCACTGGAGAAGTCCCAGAGTTACATAGTAAATGCTTAAACACACACTTAAACCCAGACAGCCAGACTCCCAAATCTTTGTTCTTACCCACGATTCAGCACTCTTCTAAGAAGTTAATATTTTTATGAGGTCATCAATTTTGAGCATTCACTGTATCAGAGACTGTTAGGCAATTGAGGTTCAACAATACGTAATCCTCAATTTCTTTCTCAAGCAACTGGAAGCATTTTTTTTTCTGTTTTGGAAATTGTTTTCTCTTCCGACAGCAAAATAAATCTTTAAATGTGAATATTTTATTTTGTACTGTCACCCACACCTTATCAGCTATTTTTACAACTCCTCAACAACACACGATTTCCACTTGTACCAATTAACGTGATTTGCCTCCTTTATTTATACACGCTTGTTCCCAGCTCCAAAATACTCGTAGTACCGCATTTGAAAGTTTTGCATTGTTTCCGTATCTGTCTGCTACCTCCTCCAAAATTAAGTAAAAATCAGTGACCATTATATGCACCTGCATCCTCTTGCCAGGAATGAGATTAGTTGGCTAGACAATGCTTTTCAAGTTTTCAATTAGCTGTATGTCTCATTAAAGCAGCTTTTAAATTTGTGCAGTTACAAGAGCTTATGTGTTTGCATCTGAAAGTGTGTTTGTGTTGTGGAGAGGTATGCAGGGGGAAGAAAGGGAGGGAGAGATCTGGAGGTCAGAAATATTATAAATTATTTAATTTTTAAAGTGATTTTATCCCACTCAATAGACCTATTAGAATTAAACACCAATGTTGAAATCATGCACTCATTTAGCAAATATTTTATGAAGTACCTACTAAGTACTCTATAAATTTAATATTATTAAATCAACTTTGATTAACTACTAAGAACTTTGAGTTTTCTAAATTAAATATATATATTCATAATATTCATTTATGGAGGCCTGAGGCTTTTACCCTAAAGTATCAGTTTAACCATAAAATGCTGATTTAATAATTAAATATTTAATAACTAATTAAAATCTATGCCTCTGCTTTTATTTTATTATAAGCCATTATTTTATTCATAGTTTATATTGGCTAATATTCACACATCATTAATCCTTACTAATTTTTGCCAACCCAAAATCCTTACTAATCTGATCAGTGAGTGAAATGTGCCTTAGTGAGACCCACTCACTGCCCTATATCAGCTACTAAAATGTCACTTTTTTTATACTCATTTTTATTCTTCATCTAAAAGTAAAATACAAACCTAACATTATAAGATTAAGTAGTCAATATTCCATATATCATTTTCCAAATTCAAAAATAGTACCCTTTGAAAGCTGACTTTTTAAGATTTAGAGATTAATAAGTGGAACTATTTCCAGATACAGTTTTGTCTTTAGCCATCATAGTTATGGCGTCATTTGCCAGCCAAAATGACCCTAGTCAAAAAAGAACATAATTTGTTTTTCAAATGTATTGGTTAAATAGATGCTGTTTTTTAATCTTGTACTAGAGGACAAAATTTAGGAGTCTGCAGGTATAGGATATTTCTACCTAATAACAGTTCCACCCTCTCTCAATTAACCTAATATTTTAAACAGGAGTACCCTTGGTGAGACTACCTCTTAAGAAGCCTAGTTTGTATAGAAATACCAAGTGCCTCAATTTCAATGAATATTAAATATCCAAATTTGCTTTGTGACTCTGAGACTTAGAAATATGGATGAAAAAAAACTCTAATATTTTATTCCAGGATTAAATTTTGTTGGCTGTTTACAAATACCCTGAGAATAAATTAAATACAGATATTTACTTCATAAACTAAGAGGCACTTTCTTTGAATGGGAAAAGATAGTCTTTGAAAAATAAAAAATGTATATTAACTTCTCAATAAATGATAAATGCGATTTATGGTGACAAAACTCCCAGGAGAATAACAGTGATTCGAAGAATGTGTTCCATGTGGTTTTAGTAGGGGTTCTGTGGGAGAAACAAAGCTTTATGTTTGAATTAGTTGGGACACACTGAATTGAACGAAGTTAGACAGATGTCTTTACTCTTGGACTGCTCAGGGGTTTCCGAGAGGCGCCCATGGACTACCATAGTTCGATGCCCATACAAGACAAGGCAAGGCAGGGTCTGACCAATATGACTGGTAAAAATACGACAAGATGCTTTTAGACTGAGTTTATTATTACATAGTGAAAGGAAGATTGGCCCAAGGTGTCAGCTCCCAGCAGTCCCTGTCCCACACATGTGAAAGGGTGCACAGAAATAAAAAGAGCTGGATAACTACAATGAGTTATGATGCATGGCATTGCTGGGGAGTAAATTCTAGACGGCAGCTCAGTGATTTTATATTCTGCAGCTGTATTCCAAGGGGGCAGGTCAGAGAGCCCAAGCTCTACTTCCCATCAGACCCTAGAGGACACAAGAAACTACATAATGATAGGCCCCTGAGAAGACACAGGAAAGCAAATGGGAGATGACCTTGTAGTAGCATCATATAAGTCTCTCATTCTTCACATTCCAGAAAGATCACAAGACATTCTTTCAAGACTTGGATGATGGTTTAAGCCCTTGCCTACATGGCTTATATCAATATGTGCAAGTCCAGGAAGGCTTTATGGCAGAGCTATTCCCTACACAGCACTTTCCTGACATATTTGATCATGGAAGTCTTATTTCTCATAAGGAATTATTATTCTTCAAAACAGAAGTGGGAAGTCTAACTTGGACTGATAACTATGTTCAAGATGGTCTTGAGGGGGTGTAGAGAGGCAATGCTACCAAGTATTAGGAGACAGTGTCTCCTAATGGAGACACTGCAATGGTTAACTGTACATCTGAAACTAATAGAGAATAATACTGAATGTAAGCTGTAATTGAAAAAAAAAATTGTGTCAATTTGACTGGGCTATGAGATGCCCAGAGAGCAGTAAAGCATTATATCTGGCTATATCTGTGGAGGTCTTTCTGAAAGATTAGTGTTTGAATCAGGCGTTTACACTCAGACTAGGACTTACACTATTGACCCCCACGGTTCTCAGGCCTTTGAATTTGGACATGAACTACACCACTGACTACCCTGGACCTCCAGCTTAAAGACGGCATAGCATGGAACCTCTCAACCTCCATAATCACATGAGCCAATCTCTCATAACAAATGTCTTTCTATATATCTATTGGTTCTGTTTCTCTGGAGAACCCTGACTAATACACCAACCCAATTTAGAGAACTGTGAAAACCAGAGAAGAGAGCCAGGTAGGCAAGGGATCAGGCCACACAGAGGTGAGCACAGGCTTCTGTCCCAGAGGAGCAGAAAAGTGGAAACCAGGAGTTAAGCAGAAAGCTTCTCAGGCAGATGGGCTACATGTATTATGGATTAGATTTATGCAGCCACCAGAACTCTTCCAAGCCCCAATTATTAAGATAAAACAGGGAGTTCCAACTATACTACAATATCACATTCTGGCTAGAAACTGTTCTTAAACAGTCATCTGTTTATTCACTAAGCTCATCTTTCTACATACCACTCTATGCTCATCTTCTTACACTATGTTTCAACAGTACAGAAATATGCAATGATTCCTGAATAGAGCAGGTTCTCTAATGCTATTGGGAATTAGCATTTGCTATTCCTTCACCTTGAGGTGATCTTTCAGTTCACTGCCTCTCCTTTACATGGCCAGTTCCTGCTTTCTTTCAGCTTTTGGCTTAGATACCATATACTTGGCCAACCTTTCAAAACTCACCCACTTCCTATTTGGGGTATCTAATCTGTCGGGGGGCTTTAATGCAGCCCCCCGTGCTGTCCGCCACGGATGAAGAATAAGTCTACCAAGACAGGATCTGCTTGGGGAGGAGAGGTGGCCATCTCTCAAAGGAGAAGGGCCCAGAGCCTTTCCCTCCATGGGCTTTTATTAGGTTTATTCACATAGGAATGCAGATAAAGCTCATCAGTCATTGTCAGCCAGTAAGGGTTAAACAATACAGGATTTACAGAGAACTTTGAGGGCTTATTCTGAGTTACAGCCAATTAGTTAGAGGGCCATAAAACTTTAGGCGCCAGACTCATCTCAGGTCTGGACCCTTATCTTTTAAACTGAGGGTACAGATTAAGTAGGTTTCACAGGAATGTACATATTTTTCTTAGGCCCGATTCCCCAGGGAATCCACCCCTCCCAGCACAGGACTGCACTGCCCTCTGTTACAGCTTCAGGCTTAAGTCAGGCAAGGGAAGTAAAGCAGCCAAGAGATTAGGAGACTTCTTACAGACAGAATGAGGACTCAGGCTATTTCAAAGCCGAGGGGCGAGGGTCCATCACCCCCTTTTGCCACAGCCCCCTGAGTCCTTCCCTGTGAGCTTATCCCTGGTGACCAGAGCCTGTCTTCGATTGATCCTCCCTTGAGGATTCTTACCCATCATTGGCTAACTGGCCAAGCTCAGGGCCAAGCAGGGTGAAGCGGGCAGAGGTGGCACACCTGCCAGGGAGACAAGCTTTGTCTCCTTAGTGGCTTATGGTCCCAACTCTGACTCAGCCTTAACCATGGGGGGTTACAGCCTCTGAAACCAGGCAGGGCGGTTCCCAACACTAATCTAGTCTGGGGGTGAGACAAGGGGCAAGAGAAGGTTCCTATTGCACTGTTTTTGCCTCAATTAGTATTTATTACACTCATTGCTTTATTTGTATATTTGCCAAGCTCTTTCACTAGATTATATGATTGTTTCTTATTTTCTTATATTTCTGGCATTATAATATAGTCTTTCATAGTCTTTGAAATATAATACCAACTAAGAAAGCATTTGTTATATACAGGAATTAGGCATAGCCAACTCTATTATTTGGCCAACCTGGTGTCCACTAATGCACAAGATAGGAGTAACTTTCAGTCTTTGGCCCAAGACTATTTTGTATGAGATACCTGTGCAAATCAAGTTTTAAAACCTGAGGAGTACCTGTGGATAAGAACAATCCACAGAGGAAAAAATTTAGAAAAATGTTTTAAAAGAATTGGTGATATTCAAATCCAACTCAAGTATTGACTCTTCAAATAACTTCTGAGTTGGATTTAAAAATCCAATTTGTTAACTTCTTACTAAACTAAATCATAACTGCTTCAGGCATTTATTTGGCTTGGTCAGATAGTATCCTTAAGCAATAAAAAAGCTGAAGGTGATGTAGTATATATTTATTTGTGTTTTTTATGATTTCTGGGAACATCAGAATATTTCATATTCTCAAATATATTTGGAGCTAGTATAAGTGGATTTAAAATTTGTTGAAGTTTTTAATCATAAGATGAAAAATGCCAGGTGCCAAGTCTTCCTTCTCTAGTTTTTTCCAGTTATTAGAACTTAGATGTGTAGAATCATCCTCAGCAACTTCTGAGCCAGTCCTGACCAAGCCTGTAGCTATGTTATGAATTCTTAGGTGGGTTCTAGAGTGAAATGTATTCCTGTAAGACCAGCATCCAGAAGCCCATGCCCACTTGGCCACTCTTTCTTTCTAACTTCAATCATGAGCCTTGGTGATAGAGATAAGACTGATGTCCTAACTTTAGTCCAGTTTCCTAATGAAGGAAATGATTCCCTATTCTGAATCCTAGATGCTTGGATTGGTCTTAGATATGCTACCTGGTTATTATCAGCTATTTCCCATCTTTATTCTTTAGCCCCAAATTAAGATAATTATTTCTCCATATGCACTTGAAGACTTTTATTTCAAGTTATGATTAAATGAAAATCAGTACCATTGATGTGGTCCCCTTACCAACTGTCCCACTGATGACTGGCCAACACTCCTTGCTACTACAGTTAATGGAAACAGAACTATAAATTCTTTCCAAGATTAATTTGAACTCTCAAAGAGATAAATTGCTTTTCTCAGGATCTACCATCACTTATATTTTCTTCTCCTCACTAGGGTTAAATTAAATCAGAAGCTCTTAGAGCATAGGAGTATTGCTTGGAATATGTCAACCAATAAAATACATGTTAGCTACCCACTTTCTTCTCACAACCCTCAGTCATAAAGATAGAGACCTTCTTAATAATAAAACCGCACAGGTTACTGAATGCAACTTCCTGAGATTGTGTGAAATAAATTATTCTTGGACTGATCTGACCACTGCCTGGCATCCCTCCAGAGGACAAATCTCCTCTCTTCTATTTTTACTTGCCAAAGGCTTCTGAATTGCCATTGATCACATTCACATACATGTTAGCTCCCTCATCTGGTGTGTCCAGCAAGAGTATTTGGGTAAAAATACCATCTTAGTCAGTTCTGGTTACTGCAACAAAGTACCATGGACTAAGGGGCTTATAAACAACAAAAAAGTATTTCTCATAGTTATGAAGGCTGGAAGTCCTGGGTCAGGGCACCAGCATGTTGGCTATGGTGAGGACCCTCTTCTGGGCTGCAGACTACTGACACATTCCTGTGTCCTCACATGACAGAAGGAGAGGGAAGGCAGCATCTCTCTGACCCTTAAAAGACACTAATCCCATTGATGAGGTCTTTACTTTTATGAACTCCCAAAGGCCCCACCTCCTCATGCCATTTCATTCAGGTGTGGTTTTTCAACATCTGAATTTGAAGGGAACACAAACATTCAGTCCATAACATTCTACCCTTGGCCCCCTAAAACTTATGTCCTTGCATGAAAAATACATTCATTCTATCACCCAAACCCTCCAAAACATTAACTCATTCCAATGTCAACTCTACAATCTAAAGTCCACAGTCTCAGTAAAGATCTAAATCAAATATGGATGAGAATCTCAACATCAAGGGGCAAAATGCCTCTCCAGCTATGAACCCGTGAAACCAGACAAGTTACATGCTTTGAATATACAATGTTAGTGTTACTGCAGACAGTCAGTCAGACCGCAGTCAGCCGGTGGCAGGGTGATCACAGGTCAGCTCGCCACTTCGATGGGTGGGCTGTGCAGGGGCTGCACAGAGGACACGGGTGTGCTGGGATCCAGGGGTGCCTGGCGGACTCTAATCAGCAATCCCAGATATAAGGATGCTGTATCCAATGTCAGGAGGTGGGCCGAGGACTGCAGCACCTCAAAACTTCCTCATGGCAGATCCTGCAGCCCTGCCTGCCCGTTGACCCTCATATCAGAGACAGTCAGGGAAGCCTGGGGAGCTTCCCCCATTAGCCAAGATTGACGCAGGGGGAGATTCTTACACTGAGCCACCAAAAGCTAGAAAGATGAATGGGTAGGGCCAGCACCTGCCAAGCGTTTGCAAGATAATTGGATAGGTAAAAAGCCCTCCCTTCCCTATTCCTATATGCACTTCAGGGTTGAGAAGGAAGGGGGGATGATCTTTGAGTTGGAGACCACCATTCTCTCAGGTCGTGGCACCTATTGAATAAACCTCTTTCCTTTTGTACGAGTGCCTTTTTCATGAATGTGGCTTTCGTGGCAGCAGGCGGCCAAACCTGCATGTCAGTTACAGTAGATCAGGCATAAGACAGACACTCACATACCCCAGGGAGAAATAGGGAAGAAGAAAAGAGTGATGGGTTCCAAGCAAGTCCAAAACCTAGCAAGGCAAAGTTCATGAGATTTTAAGGCTCAGGAATACTCCTTTTTGACCCCAAATCTACCACCCCAAATCACAGGGGTGATAAGGTCACTCCCACAGTTTGGCAGGCTGGCCTCATATCACTTTCTGCCAGGACCCTGTAACTCTCTTGGACTGGAGTGCTGAGCCTACGACTTTGTTGGTGGCCCCAACCTTTGAAATTCAGATGGGGTCAGCCATCCCTGGCAAACCCACGCGCTCTGGACCTGTGACAGGAGGGCAGTCACAATGATCTCTGAATTGCCTTTGGCTTCATTCTTCCATTGTATTGAATAACTGGGCCTGGATCCACACTAATCTTATCAAACAGTTTCTTAGCCACATCCTCAGTTTTCTGATTGTTGTGAAATACAGATAGGGTGAGAATTTTCCAAATGTTTAGTTTCTGCTTTGTTCTTGCTTAACAGTTTCATCCTTAAGGCACTTCTCCCTTTTTGCATTTTCCTATAAGCAGTCAGGAAGAACCAAGCTGTACTTTCAACACTTTGCTTAGAAATCTCTTCAGCTAAATATCCAATTTCATTGCTTGTAGGTTCTGTCTTCCACAACACTAGAACACAAACACAGTTCATCCAATTTCTTTGCCACTTTGTAACAAGAATTGCCTTCCCTCTAGTTTCCAATAACATGTTTCTCATTTCTGTCTGAGAACTCTTGAGAGTGGCCTTTCATCTATATTTCTACCAACATTTTGTTCATGATCATTTATGTATTCTCTAAAAAGATTGAGGCTTGCTTTACACTTCTGTCTTTCTTCTGAGACTTCATTGGAATCACCCTTAGCATTCATATTTCTAGTATGCACCCCAAAATTCTTCCAGTCGCTACCCATTAACTAGGTCTTCCATATTTTTAGGTATTTGTTACAGCAGCACCACATTCTCACTGACAATCTCTGTCTTAGCCTCGGCTGCTGGAATTTAAGTGCCATAGCCTGGGTGGCTTACAGTAACAACATAAATTTATCTTTCAGTGCTAGAGGCTGGAATTCCAAAATAAGAGTGCCAGGATGTCAGGTTCTGGCCAAAGCCCTATTCTGGGATGCAGACTTTTCACTGTATCCTCACACAGTAGAGGAAAGAAACTCATTTACGACTCTTATAAAAGCACTAATCCCATTCATGAGGGCTCTACCTTCACAGTCTTATCTAAATCTAATCATCTCTCAAAGGCTCCACTTCCTAATACCATCACAATGGGGCTAATATTTTGACATATGAATTTTGAGGGGATACAATGTTTGGTTCATAACAAGATCAAAGACCAGCCTGGGAAAAGGCACAACCAGAGGCAACAGAGGATAGATCAGGAGGTTCGCCAGCCTTGGGCTTCAGCATCAAATGCCTTCCAGGAATTGGGTGATTTATATCCGAGATGAGAAACAGATAAGTTGAAGAAAAGATTTACCAGCTAAATTCTCCTTTTTCATACAGCATATAATTAATGCTTCCCCTCAATAAACCACTATATTTTCAAAAGTTTTCACTTTAGCTATATCACTCAAGCTTTTAGGACTTGCCAAGTAGCAGAGTTACATTAAAATTTTAAAACAGAATGATTCAGTACCTGTAGTTCTGCAAAGGCAGAGTAATATAGGATCAGAGCAATGAAAGATTTGGTGAGGAAAAAGAAGAAATGCATCCCAGGTAGAAAATTTATATTTCTTTATGCTGTTCTTAAATTTTTATGAAACTCAATTTCTACAGTTTTCATTTAAGTTAAACCTATTATGATTTCACTGTATTTTCTACAAAGAACAGACACATGTCTTAATAAAATATCAGCAGATGGCTTATAGAAAAAGAAGCACCATCAATTTTTGTGTACAGTTTAAAAATTACACAAAACATCTGTAGACTAGTAATGAGATTTACTATTTTTCCATTTTGTGCACAATATTGCTCAAAATGCATAATTAAATGTGCATTTTGTTAATGAACTCTTCTGACTCAGTCATTAAAATAAACTTTTTCATTTTCAAAGCTATTGCACTCGCATTTGCAAATCTGTTGTTTTATTTATCTCAGTTTTCAAAATGTAATGACTCTGTATTGATCTGCTTGACAAACAAGATGGCCCCTTTTGGGAGCTGTTGTGACCCAGCTCGTACTGACTGCTTCCTACTGAAACACTCCTGTGAATTTAATTCTTAAAATAAAAATCTTACAGGCAAATAAATGTAAAGACAATATTTCTTGAATAAGAAAAAATGTAGAGTAGTAACTCCAATAAGAAAAAATATAAACACTCCCCGAAAATGTATGGCCTTAAAAATACGCTATTTTTATCATGATAATTCTAAATGTTGACATTTATAACTGACTATACAAGCAAAATTGACAAAATAATACTGTTTCAAACACATGCAATGGCTGAGTAGAACATTAAAATTTTTTCTTATTCTCCATTTATGAAAACATGAAATTATGCACTTTTCTTCACATAAGGAATAAAATCTATTCAGGAGATACTGGCCTGTTATCAGTATGAAAGTTGTCTACTGTATAATGAGAAGAATATATGTCATTTAAACTACTTACCTATTTTTAAGAAAGTTAAATTATTTTATGTTAAGGTTTATATGTAAGGTTAAGGTTTAAGAAAGGTTAATTATTTTATGGCAAAGGAGCTAATAGTATACAATGGTGAAAAGATAGTCTCTTCAATAAATAGTGTTGGGAAAACAGGACAGCCCCATGCAAAAGAATGGAACTATATCCTTCTCTTATACTATACACAAAAATCAACTCAAATGGATTATAGACTTGAATATAAGACCTGAAACCATAAAACTCCTAGAAGAAAATGTAGGGAATGAGCTACTTGACATCAATCTTGATGATTTTTTGTTTTGTTTTTTTATTCAACATCTAAAGCAAAGGCAACAAAAGCAAAAATAAGTGTGAGACTATATTAAACTTAAAAGCTTCTGCATAGCAAAGGAAATAAAGGCAACAAAATAAAAATGCAACCTACAGAATGGGAAAAATATCTGCAAACCTCACATAAGGGGTTAATATCCAAAATATGCAAGGAACTCATATAACTCAAGGGTTTGATCTCCAAAATATATGAAGAACCCACAGGACTCCACCCCAAGAAAACAAACAACCCAATTAAAGAAATAGGCAAAGGACCTGAACAGACACTTCTCCAAGGAGGACATACAGAGGGCGCAGAGGCATATGAAAGGATACTCAGCATCACTAGCCATCAGAGAGATGCAAATTAAAACCACAATGAGATACCACTTCATACCAGTCAGAATGGCCATCATAAACAAATCAACAAACACAAGTGTTGGAGAGGTTGTGGAGAAAAGGGAACCCTAGTGCACTGTTGGTGGGACTGCAGACTGGTGCAGCCACTGTGGAAAACAATATGGAATTTCCTCAGAAAACTAAAAATGGAACTGTCTTTTAATTCAGCAATATCACTGCCAGGATTACACCCTAAGAATCCTGAAACACCAATTCAAAAGAACCTATGCACCCCAATGTTCATAGCACCATTATTTACAATAGCCAAGTTCTGGAAACAGCCTAAGTGACCATCAGTAAATGTGGTACATTTCATACAGTGGCATACTACGCAGCAGAAAGAAAGAAGAAGCTCCTACCCTTCAAGAGCAGCATGGATGGAACTGGAGAGCATTATGCTAAGTGAAATAAGCCAGGTGGTGAAAGACAAATTCTATATGATCCCACCTATAAGTGGAACCTAATCAATAAAACAAACAAATGAGCAAAATAGAGCAGAGACTTGGAAATAAAGAAAAACTGACAGTAACCAGAGGGGAGGGAGGAGGAGGATAATGGGAGAAAGAAAGGGAAGGGCAAACAAAGGAACATGAATAGAGGACTGATGGGCATGGACAATGGGGGGGGAATGACTGTGGGCATGGGGGGGCAGGATAGGGGAGAGAAATGGGGAAAAAGGAAGGACAATTATAACCGAACAACAATAGGACATCCTGCCAAGATGGAGGCATAGATAGACACACTGTGCCTCCTCACACAACCAAAAGAAGGAGAACAACAAATTTAAAAACAAAAAAACAAGCAGAACTGACAGAAAATCGAACTGTATGGAAGTCCAACAACCAAGGAGTTAAAGAAAAAACACTCACCCAGACTGGTAGGAAGGGCGGAGATGATCAGCTGGGCAGACAGGACTCCAGACATGGCGGCAGCTTGTGGACCAGGCAGTCCCACATTCGAGTGCAGATAAACTGAGAGGAACAAGTGGGGAGCAAGACAGACCACACAATCCAGAGTTCCAGCGCGGGGAAATAAAGGCTCAAACCTCTGACTGAAAACACCTGTGGGGGTTGAGTCAGCAACGGGAGAAACTCCCAGCCTCACAGGAGAGGTTGTTGGAGACACCCACAGGGGCCTAGAACATACACAAACCCACCCACCCAGGAATTAGCACCAGAAGGGCCCATTTGCTTGTGGGTAGTGGGGGAAGTGACTGAAAATTGGCAGAGAGAGGAGCAAGTGGCATTGTTCCCTCTCGGACCCCTCCCCCACATACAGCATCACAACCCAGTGACGTAGGTTGCCCTGCCCTGGTGAACACCTAAGGCTCCGCCCTTTACTACCTAACAGGCACACTGAGACAAAAAAATGGCCCAAATGAAAAAGCAGATCAAAGCTCCAGAAAAAATACAACTAAGTGACAAAGAGGTAGCCAACCTATCAGATGCACAGTTCAAAACACTGGTAATCAGGATGCTCACAGAAATGGTTGTGTACGGTCACAAATTAGAGGAAAAAATGAAGGCTATGAAAAGTGAAATGAAGGAAAATGTACAGGGAACCAACAGTGATGGGAAGGAAACTGGGACTCAAATCAATGATTTGGAACAGAAGGAAGAAAGAAACATTCAACCAGAACAGAATGAAGAAACAAGAATTCAAAAAATTCCAAAGAGGCTTAGGAACCTCCAGGACATCTTCAAATGTTCCAACATCTGAATCATAGAGGTGCCAGAAGGAGAAGAGGAAGAACAAGAAATTGAAAACTTATTTGAACAAATAATGAAGGAGAACTTCCCCAATCTGGCAAAGGAAATAGACTTCCAGGAAGTCCAGGAAGCTCAGAGAGTCCCAAAGAAGTTGGTCCCAAGGAAGAACACATCAAGGCACATCATCATTTCATTAGCCAAGATTAAAGATAAGAAGAGAATCTTAAAAGCAGCAAGAGAAATGGAGACAGTTACCACCAAAGGAGTGCCCATAAGACTGTCAGCTGATTTCTCCAGAGACCTTGCAGGCAAGAAGGGGCTGGAAAGAAGTATTTGAAGTCATGAAAGGCAAGGACCTACATCCAAGATTACTCTATTCAACAAAGCTACCATTTGGAATGAGAGGGCAGATAAAGTGCTTCCCAGATAAGGTCAAGTTAAAGGAGTTCATCATCACCCAGCTCTTATTATATGAAATGTTAAAGGGATTTATCTAAGAATAAGAAGATAAAAAATATGAACAGTAAAATGACAACAAACTCACAGTTATTAACAACCGAACCTAAAACAAAAACAAACTAAGCAAACAACTAGAACAGGAACAGAATCACAGAAATGGAGATCACATGGAGGGTTATCAGCAGTGGGGTGGGAGGGGGAAAAGTGGGAAAGGTACAGAGAATAAGTAGCATAAATGGTAGGTAAAAAATATATGGGGTGGCAGGTTGGGGGCACGGTTAAGAATAGTATAGGAAATGTAGAAGCCAAAGAACTTATATGTATGACCCATGGACATGAACTAAAGTGGGAGGAATGCAGGTGAGAGGTGATGTGCAGGGAAGAGGGGAATAAAGGGGGGGATGGGAAAACTGTAATAGCATGATCAATAAAATATATTTAATTTAAAAAATAACAACAACAATGAAAAAAGAATCCTAACAAAAACCTTAGATTAAATGGTCAAATTCCTTAAAAGCCACAAAGAGCTCACTGACGAATAGATAATCTGATTGGCTTTATGCCTATTAAATAAATTGAACTTATAATTTAAAAATATCCTATAGTGAAAACTTCAGCCCCACAGGACTTCATTGATACATCTATGAAACACTGAAGGAACAACTACCACATTAGTTGTATATTTTTAAAAAATATCCTTTGTATTATCCTTTCTAAATATCTTTTGGTATATTTTAAAAATTGCATTAGTATATACTTGGAGTAATGCAATGTTCATTAAAACATATTACATATTACCAATATGTAATGTCATTGATATGTTATTAATATTATTATAAATATAAATATTATTTTTATTGATAAGGGGTGGGGAGTGATGAGGGAAATGGAGTCAATTGTACTTGAACAACAATAAAAAATGTGGAAAAAAGTAAAGAATAAATAAAAAACATATTACATATTATTAAATAAGTTCTAACATAATATAATTTGTCCTAAAACACAGGTTACCCCTGCTCCCCACACTGAACATTACAAAAGAACCTTACTGGTTTTGGCAGTGGCTTGACTTATTGTTAATAAAACACTTCGGCACAACCCCCCCAAAACAAATATTAAACTCTTATATAATTGATTTACCTAAACAAGAAAAGAATTTTAACTTTTTTCAATATTGTACACCTTTGTGATATAAGGTACATGGTTTCTTCTTGGTTGTCACAAATAATAGAAATACTGAAATATATATTTTTAAATCTTTTAAAAATTCAAAGTACCTTATACAATAAAACACATTTTAAATTCAGATCCTTCATGATGCAATTCTCCTTTGTAAATTATCAAAGAAAGAACCATTTGGTCTGTTTAAAAGAAAGCCTAAGAGCATTGTATCATGAAAACAAACTAACAAGCACAGCTGTAACTAGAACACTGCCAGTAAAATTCTGTGCTAGTAATTATCATTGTAAGTATATTAATCAATCCCAAAATGCCTGCGAATGAGAAAAGAAAAACAAAGTATCATTCTCAATCTGACCTCACGAATTAGTGGGACTATATTCTTCCCTCTTTAATTTTTCAGAAACATTGGTGTGTATGTGGTAGTTGTTCCTTCAGCGTTTCATAGATGTATCAATGAAGTCCTGTGGGACTGAAGTTTTCACTATAGGATATTTTTAAATTATAAGTTCAATTTATTTAATAGGCATAAAGCCAATCAGATTATCTATTCGTCAGTGAGCTTTTTGTAGCTTTTAAGGAATTTGACCATTTAATCTAAGGTTTTTGATTGGTATAAAATCATTCATAATATTTCCTTACTGTCCTTTTAATAGCCATAGAATAGGTAGTAATATCATCTCTGTGTGGAACTCCACCCACCCTTGTCTCTGGTCTCCCAGTTTTGTCTCTTCTTCAAGTCAGACGGGCCACCTGGTTTAACCTGGGCTCCCCTTGCATGCGCTAGGCTCAGGACACCCTCTTTAGCAATAACTTATTGCAATGATAAGGTCCCTCAAATTTATTCCTGTCTCTCAGGATCATTGCCTTTATTGCTTAATGTTCACTATCTGGAAAGTACTGCTTCATATATTTTGTTCAGTATTTTAGTTTTTCTGGCTGGAGAATAACTTCAGTCTCTGTTACTCCATCTTGACTGAATGTAGAAGTAACATTAATATGTGATAAGTCCAACTAGGTAATGTTATTTCATCATAACCGCAGTGGATATCAAAATACTATACAGCCAAAAATCTACACAAAGCCTATATAGCTTTATCAAAAGTTGAACTAAGAGAGATCCCTACTGATGCATACTCTTCTATACTTTAAGGAACTGATATTCCAACTCATATAAATTATTCTAGATCAGCAATTTTCCATCTGTGTGCTACAAGAATTTTTAAAATACACAATACCTGACTGTTTCATCAGGGGCACTGACCTCTTTTCCCTTAGTTTGTCAAATAATAAAATGATAATGGCCCATACAACACTATAACCATCTGATATGAATGAATCAAAATAATACTTTTTTTTTGGCAAACCGGCTAAAAGTGTATTTTTTGGTGTGACCCAGAATTTCACTAATTAGTTTATGTATTCCATACAATGAAAAAGTTTGAAAATTACTCTTCTAGACCATGGGGAAGGGAGGAGGAGGAAGCTAACTAATCAATTCTACAACACAAATACAATGTTTATTCCAAAAATGTATAAGAAAAGTTAAATAACAAGTAAATCACACCTATCAATTTAGGTGAAATACATGACATGAAACATTTTAAAAACAAATCCAAAAGCACATTAAGCAAATGATGCATTATGTCCAAGCAGGATTTATCCAGAAAGATTAGAAAGTTCCATGCCAGAGTTATCTATCAGTGGACTTGCAAGTGATGATACAAATGCTATGTAAATTATTACAAGTTATTTTAAAATAGCCGATTTCTAGAAGAAAATGGCATAAAACTTCTAAGAGCCAAATATAAGAAGGGCACTCAGAACTGACGTTGTAAATAAAGTCACATTCTTAGTAATCAAAAAGAAATCACAACTGTATTTACACTTGAGGATCTAGGATTTTTAGTTCTCCCTACGGAGTAAGTTGAACCCACAGAGCTCCATACATCAGCCGGTAATAGGAGAGGTCTTCCTGCATCAGATATTCAATAAAGTGTTATCTTATCAGGGAACAAAAATTCTTACCTTGAACCATGGTAAGAAATGACCAAAGGAGTATACCTTCTAGAAGTGGCACCTTGTTTTTGTGTGTTTGTTTTGCACAAAGTTGCTGCATTGGTCTGAATTGATTTCATGTGTAAGGGCTTGATCGTGCAGTCTCAGGATCCATTTCAGGGAGCACTGACTTCATTTCCAAGACAAAAACAAGATAATAAAATTTAAAAATTTTAAGGCAGGAGTGTGACATTATCAGGTTCATAACAAAGTATAACACCTTAACATATGTATATTAAATATCAGTAGAGTTCAAAGCATGCATAAGTGGAAAACCAGGGAGGCTGTTGCAGTAGCCCAGGTTGTGAAAGGAAGGCAGCATGGATAGTGTAGTTGTGGCTGAATATAGAAAAGAAAGGAGGATGACCAATATTATGAAAAAAAGGAACTAGATATTACTAAGGATTTGGATAAAATGAGACAAAGAGGGAAAAAGAAAGCATCCAAAATTGCTCTAAGGAGTCACACTGAGGTGTGAAAACTGGAAAATCCAGCTGGGAGAAGAAACCGCGACTTCAGTTTTGTACAATACATGATGATTAAGATGGCTTTAGGCCACCCCAGAGAAAGAATCCAGTGAAAAATTGGATATACAGACCTGAGCATGAGCTAAAAATGTAGGTCATCTATGTCCGATGGTAATCGAATCTGCACATGTGGACGATTTTATCTCAGGAAGGCTAGAAGTCCCAAGACCAAGCCTTCAGTACTTCAAACCTCTTCCAAGTGGTAGAAGAAGAACATGCCCAGGAGACCAAGAACCAGCATTGACTGCTGTCAAGAGGTCCAGGGTGAGGTAGATTTTAAACATGTATTGGAGTTAATGACTTGGTGACTTCAATCAAGTTATTTGCCCTATAGAATGATAGATCCAGAATCCAGATTAGATTCGGTTGATTTGAAAGACACAGGAGTAAAAAGAGACACAAGAATCTGATAATAAAGGCTGTCTTTGGTAAGAGAAACCAGATGAAAAATTAAGAAATTAGGAAAGTGGGAGTATTATTTTTTCACTATATACATTTTGCACCTTTTGAAATTTGTACCCTATATTTTTTGCCTATTCAAAAACTATGTAAGTATGAGAAGTTGTAGTAAATGGTGAAGTGTAGAACTATCAGCTTAATTAATGTTTGCTTTCCTTAAACTGCAAATCTCTCAAACCAAAGGATAATGCAAATAGATGGTCCTTAAGCATGAATAATCTGCTAAAGATCACTCTTACATTACATACAGCCTTGTAAAGGAAAAAAAAAAGAATTCTATTATGAATAATCTAAGATCGTTAACAGCTCTTAAGGACCCCCTTTTGTTCTTTGATGCTGTGGACAGAAACCAGTTATGACCAAGCCTCCATGAGCTCAGTGTAGATCTGTGGCTACCTATGGTCCTACTGAACAACAACATATCAACAAGTCAATGTCACAAGAACTAGATCCACATGACTCAGAGAAATTCTTACAGTTTATGATTGATGGGATGTAGCATGTGGTCTATACCTTCACAGTGATCAAAGCACAATGATAGCACCTTTGTGGTCCATCTCCCCCCATTTATGGCATAGCCCATGCCCTCACCCCCACATGCCTTCCAGCTCCGTCCTCTTCAAGCTGTGGTGGCTCCTCTGCCTTGTGAGACAAAGCCACATTCTCCATCTAGGTCCTGATTGAGGGGCTCCTCCGCTAGAGAGTCCCCTTGCCAGGGAGTGATGCCTCCAGTCCCTGGCACTCAGGCCAGCAATTAATTCTCTAGGGTGCATGGCTTCTCTTTTAGGGGCTTCAGGAAGCAAGGAGAGTCTAATTCACATTTCCAGGATGCAGTGGGTTCTGATCATCTCTGAAACCTATAATTTCTAAGTCTCTTTATCTCTCTGGCTCCCAGGGCATCTCCTGCGTCCTGAAAAGGAGACATCATCTCCTCTGCATGCCAGGAACCTTCCCTTAGGCCATGCCTGCATTCTCTTTACTCTGGTTTAGAGGACCACAAATCTTTATTTACTTACTTTTTATTGATTTTAGAGAGAGAGGGAGAGAGAGGAAGCGAAAGATCTCTCTGTTGTTCTACTTATTTATTCATTCAATGGGTGTTTCTTGCATGTGCTCTGACTAGGATCGAACCCTCAAAGTTGGTGTATTGGGATGACCTTCTAACCAACTGAACTAACCAACTGGCCAGGGCCTTATTTTTTTAATTCTTCTTTCTGCAAAAGAAATCCACACTTTCACGACTGTCTTTTTCCCTCTGTATTCACAACTATTTTTTTAAAAATCAAAGCTACCAATACTCTGGTTTCTCTTCAAATCGTATAAATCTTTTGCCTTTTAAAATCAAAGCTGCCTATGACATCTCTGTTCCCTTTCCCTGCCTGTTATCTCCCTTTCCCCAAACAAAGAATGCTTCGATTTCAGCAAGTATAGAGACAAAGAGTAATTTGAATTATTGGCATTTTTCAAAGCTACTATCCCACTATTACACTGAAAAAGATATAGGAACTCACCCATGTTTTTTAACTTGTTTCTTAATTATTTTATACTGTGTGAGACTGGTCTGACATAAGCCCTTTGCCTGTTATGTGTATTATATGAATTTATATCTTTTATAGAGATGGAGTTTTAACATGAATTAGGATTAGTTGGGTAGATGCTTCTGCCATCTAATTATTTATCAGAATCTAATGATTATGTATATATGACCAGATTATTTATTAGTTAATTAGTACCAATTTTTACTAATTAGTAGACATCTGTAAAATTTGATTTTTAAAAAATTAGCAGATAATACTAAAAAGATACCCACTATGTTATTCAAGTCACTTCAATTAATTATCCATATGTACATTTTGTTACTAGTTTATCTTAGAAAGTACATAAATAACTCACACAGCTCCAATCTCTAGGTGTTTCATGTGTGTGTCCTTGTGCTGGAGTGTGTGCAGATGTGTGTGTTTGTCTTGGCTTTTGTTACAACTAAAATAACTGTTTCTTCAAATGCTACATGTTATCCCTTATATGTGGAATTTTTAAAAGCTGAACTTGTAGATGCAGAGTAAAAGGGTGGTTACCAGGAGCTACAGGGTAGGAGAAATGGAGGGATATTATTTGAGTACAAACTTGCAACCAGGAGATAAACAGGTCCTGGAGATCTAAGGCACAGCATGGTGTTTGTAGTCAGCAATACTGCATTATAAACTCCAGAGTTGCTAAGAAACTAGATCTTAGCTATTCTCACCACAGAAATAAATAATAATAATGTAACATGATGAGGGTGTTCGCTAACACTCTGATGGTAACCATATTGCAACATAGAAGCATATCTAATCAACACAAGTATACATTAAATTTACACAGTATTATATACCAATTAAAATAAATAAAATAAAACTGTCTTTTTGTTTGCCTTGGAAATTCATTAAACCAAAAATTATCCAAGACAGAAATGTGGCTCCAACTGGGTGTCTCTTTGCTCACTTACACAAAGAGTTGCAATGGGATTATATACAGACTGTCTCCCACTTTCTTTACTGGGTTCTTCAATTTTTCCCCTATCACCAACTAAGCTATGAAAAAACATACAGCTGTGCACTTATTCTATAAAGAATACAGGTATTTCAGCAACCTGTCAAAGAGTATAACTTTAAAAGCTATGTCACTAAATAGAAAGCTTTTAAAAGTTCAGTAGAGAGAAACGAAGTTAATGGATATTCAATGTTATCCCAGCAATATAGTAGGAAGGATGTGCATTTATTCATTCTTTAGATAATTTAAAATCTATCCCTAAAATAAGCTAGATCATCAGAGAGCCATATACCAGAATCTCACTACTTTTGTTCCTCTCTCCCTCTATGTTTTTGTGTTTGGTATTATGCCACTAACTTATATTAAGAAATTGCCCCATGAAATATGCCATCAGGTTTATGATAAGTTGAATTTTGGTATCAAGAATAATCATGTTTCTCTTTAGAAAACAGTGTTATCTAATAATGTTTAAAATGTGGGACGTGCAATGTTTTCCTCTGTCTCTCTCACTTACACACACACACACACACGTGCACTGCTGCCCAAGTTTGTCACATTTGTGCCCCACTCCTGGCGAGCACACTATGTATTAACCCAAATACCTTAAATAAGCTGTTCACAACAGTTTTCTACTCTATTTTCACTTTGCCTTTCATTTTCTAGATTTATTTTTATCTTTTGGGGGCCTGGTGGAGGGGGAACAGGGAAGAAGTATAAGTATATTTTTGAAAGCCAACATTATCAAAATTATAACTTCATTTCCCCCTTTTCTTCTTGATCAAGTACATGTCTTTATTGTAAAATATAAGATATGCAATACACAAGATAAAGTACCTTCAAATAAACTCCAGACCACGCGACAGTTAGTATAAAAACTTGGGGTTTTTTTTTCTTTAATAAATTATATGGACTTCTTGTATATACAGACATTTGTGTCTCTACTGATGTTGGAAAATTTTGATTTATCTTATAAAAACAATAGTAGTCTCTGTGTACTAAATTAGAATTATACAATGCCAGTGCTATGCACCAGATTTTATTCTAGTATTTCCGTTCTGTTTACTTCATTGTATGTGTTGGAGGTGTTATAAAGGTTCAGGATCACTTTGATTTTCCACTTGTCGTTGCTATGATTTTAGGTGGAACAAGTCCAGAGTGATTTTGCAGCTGTAAAAAGCTGGCCTGTTGAATCTTTGTTCATTATATGCCTATTAAAGAACCTCTTAAAGGTGTTGTAATAAATAATTGATTGTTTGTATGCCTCTTTTCTTTGTCGACTCTAATTTTCTGGAAGGAATATTGTCTTATTCATTTAGATGTCTTCAGTGCTGGTTGGGAATACAGAACAGTATGTATTTCATGAATACTGTTGAATACATTTTTAATGAATAAAATAAATTATACTTTTTTACTAATATCCAGGCAAGACCTTGTAAAATGAGATGATGTATGGTACCTTTTTTATTCATTACTTTAAATTTCCAACTTCTATTTTCTGGATGTTCTGCTCTCCAGTAAGTATTCATTACAAATATTATGTAAAATTTTAACAAACAGCAGCATGATATCCTCTTTCAATTACCACCTTTAGAGGTTATCCATTTATACAAGATCTGAAACCCTTTTAGAATTTAATCTGAAATTTCAGTTTCATAAATATGTTCAAATATATATGTATGTACATATATATACATTCATATACACATAAAGATATATATTTATGTTCACTAATTATGAAGCCTAAGCATATGGGTATTGTCAAATGAAATGAGAAAAAATTCCTGTTCAAATATTCACAATTCAATGGGACAGCCCAGCACAAGTATAATTCTAATATAATATGATTATCAGTAATTGTTAGATATATCATAGCCTTGAATAAAGCTATTAAGTTCAAACCATTTCAGTTTGTTTATTTTTCCCTGTGCACAAACTTTATTCCTCTATTTCTTCTAAAAAAAAAAAAAAAGCCTCCATCGACAAATTCACCTCACTGTCTAGTGTACAATTTAAGCTTCCCATCTCTCTGGTCAAGTGCCACTTGCCTAACCCTATAATCTCTGAGCTCCTCACCTGCCTGCCTTTTTCTTACTTAGATGAAATGCCACTCTGTTGAGCTGGGGCTATATATAGCTTCCTGAGTGGTTGCCAAATGAAAGCATGACACAACCCAGCAATTTAAGGAATTTCATTCCATAGAATGATCCTTGACCAAAGAGAAATGGGAGATGGAAGAGAAACTAGTGTGCATTCTTCCTCGTTTCTTTCTTTCGGTGTTCTCTGAGGTGTGATTTCTCTGAATAATTCTTCCAGAGAAAGTCTCACGTGTAAAAAGACTATGTCTGCCTGCGGAATAAAGTCCTGCCGAACACTTTGCTAATTGGGATGCAGTGGCCAGTTTCATACTTTTCTTTGCCTCCTGTCCTTTTTGCTTCATCCTCAACACCCTGGACTTGCACTGTTGAAAGAAAGGGCCATCACTTTTCTGAAGGACCAAATGCAGTACATAAAAATTAAGCACAACAGTGTTTCATTTTTTTTTTGAATAGACTTTTTACCTCCAAGGAGAATGAACCTAAAAATAACATTACAACAGAATTTTGAACTATTTTACTATATTTTTAGGACACAGTCTCTGTTATGTAAATTCTGTACTAAGACCTTCACTGAAGTTAATTCTTCCTTCTACAGAAAAGGTAAGTATGCTAAATGGTGAAAGTAGTTTCCTATTAAGACAATGCTTAGGCATTAGTTTTTCTGTTTTTCTCTGTATAAATGTGCACATCTATAAGTTTAGTTGTCTGAAAGGGTAGAGTTTGAAAATGTGTTTGGCTGGAAACTATCTCAAAGAATAAAATGAATATTGATTAAAGCTCCCAGCTTAAATTGTTTCAAGATAAGAAAATGTGGAAAATATTAAAAACTTAGTAAAATTAAAGTGAAGTAAATTTCAGGCCAGTAGAAAGTAGTAGTTTTTTAAATAACATAGTCAACCAGGGCCCTACCTTCCTCTGGAGGTCAGCAACGTACATGCTGCAGGTTGAGTACTCCAAACAGGATACCTAATTTTATGATTGCTCATAAATATTTTCAAGCTAGGACAATGATATGGATAGTGAAACACCTTCATATTCAGGATGCAAACCATTCACCTACATGGGTCAGAAATAATTTGTCTTCTGCCTCTGTCCTCAGCATTTGATTTTCGTGTATGTGCTATGACAGAGGCAACTTTCTCAAGCATAAAGAAAATTTAGGAAAGAAATACTTACAGACAGCGCAAGGGCTCCATCACAGACTATGGGAAATCCATTTAGGATTACTTTGAAACACAAAAGTCAATGAACTAATTTAGTTGTTAAGGCCACACAAATCAGCATGGTGAGGTTGAACCCTACCATATTATCCTCAATTCTGTACGGTCTTGATGTTGCTCTATCTGATAATTATTTGTGGCAACTTTGTTTTATTCCATTTAAACTAGATAAAAGTGACAGGACAAAAATATAGGTTGGTCTGGTTTTCTAAATAAAAATGTGTTTCTTCCTTCTCTATCCTAAATGATGGTAGTAATGTAAAAGAGAATCGTGACCAGAATATAACATTCAATGAAGTGTTTTCAATCAAGCTAAACTCATGGAAAAACCTTAAAGGAAAAAGAAGAAAAAACCTGGTATGTGGGATATCTCTGTTTACTCTCCAGATTCTCCACCTTTATCCACCAGTTCCCTGTCTCTGACCTGTAGAGAATATATGGTCATACGGGGAAGAGCCGTCCTTTCCCTCTGGCTTCTGTTTACATTTGGTCAACAGAGAGCACCCCACAAAGGACCAGAGGAAAGCAAGAGAGTATGAGCAGCTTATCATTTATTTCCCAGGCTTCTTCATCTGAGGTGGGATGTTTCTGTGCCAAGGGGAGCAAAGTGGGAAAGAAGGAGAACCTCGCTTCATGTTTAATGCGGACACACACTATCTGCATGTCCCTGCCTCGGTCACTCTTGCTGGTCTGGACATCGGTCTCCTCAGCTCTAAAGTAAAATGTCTGAGCTAGAGAAACAATGCGTTTACATCCAGAACCAAGATTCTGGGAAATGATTATTTTCTAATAATCATTCACCTTAATGTATGTTATTACTCTATTGTTATTACTCTTGTGTCCACACGCAATCACTCCTCCAGTGCCAACTTCACCACCACATCCCCAACACATTGGTAAGGTAAGAGCTCACTTGCCAGGGCCAGGTATGGCACCTGTGCAATTACAATGATGAAGTAATTAGCTGATTCTTATTAAGTTCTATGAGCTGGGCAGTCTAAAAGCTTTACCTATAACTAATTCATTCAAGCTTCATAGCCAAAGTAAGGGTGATACAATTATACTCTTTTTTGTGGATTAAAAAAAGAACTAAGAAATAAAGAGGTTATTAACTTACCTGTTTATAGAAATAATATATTAATAAAAATTTATGACTCATTTTGTTTGTTTTCAGATATTGAGAAAAAAATTATGGAAGAAGAAAACTTCCTCTTAGTAATTCCAAATATTATTCCTAAAGATCACAATTTTAGAATTACAATAGTTGTGTGTGAGTGATTCCCCATTAAACTGCAAACTATTTGACCAAGGAATACAGGTATGTGGCAGGCACTCTGTATATATGATCAACCTATATTTTATTAAATAAATACATCGCATCAATGTCTCTCTCCTTCTTCTTTTGCCTCTCTTCCCTTCTCTCTAATCAAAAATTAAAAATTAAAAATAAATTAAATAACTAAACCTTACAGTGTAGCTTTTCATTTCTGTGATAATGTAATTGGTAGAACTAAAACACAGCAAGATTTTCAGGAAGTTACAAAAGTCTAGGTTTGCCAGTAATACAATGCTTATGTTCAATTTACATTTAAGAATGCCATCCACAGAGTGATTTTAAATATACATTTAATGTAATAATCACATTAGCTTCAAAATGTATTTATATCATGTAGTTTTACCAATAAAAAACAAAAGAACAATTTTCAAATTAAATCAATTTTTCCATTCTGGTGTGCTAAGTTTCATGGAATTGGCAGATAGCCAATCCTAACAAATATGTTAATCATTGAATTCAATTTGGTTAGAAGTCAATTCTTTTATGTCCTCTTACAGGTAATTTGTATTCTTTGGTATCTTGGCTACTCTGAAGTTTAGGACTACATTTATGGTTTTAGCATTGGTGTAGAAGTAGAGAAACACTTGTAACAATGTTTTAATAGTTGTAAAGATTTGTGCTTCTATGTTTATCCCTACTTTAACCCAGTGGTGATTACTAGCTAAGAATGAAAGAACAGACCGTTTGGGTCTTTTTAGCGCTACAACTGTGTAGAGATTCACTCTGAGTTATTGATTCACCCACTCAGCTGCCACGATTCCCTTCACAAAGGCATCACAAATGATGCGCAGGACTGGCGTTGAAGGACTACAAAGGTCAGCTGAAGAACACAGAGCACTCATTTACTGGATGTCTGCTGATATGAATATGTTTCACCCTCTTTTACGTGCTTTTTGGAATTAGTCATGACCTTTTTTTCTTTTTTAGTATAAACTCATTAACACTTCCAGAAGCTATGAATAAATTCTTAGTCACCTGGGTACATTTAATTGTCCTTATCTAATACATTGAAACAGAATTAGCATTGCATTTGTTTTGAAAAAAACTGGGGGGAAAAACCTTATTTAAGAAAACATTTAGACTTATTTTCTAATGTAATCTTAAATATAATTTCAACCAGAAATGATACTGAACACAAATCTGGTTTGAAAGCACGAATTCTAAATATTCACATTTGTTTTTATATCACAGGAACTAGCAGTTACAAATTTAGAAACAGATTTCTACTTTTCCAAATTAGTACTTTCTTTTTTTTTTAATTGTTGTTCAATTACAGTTGTCTGCATTTTCTCCCCAACCGTCCACCCCACCCCAGCCAAACCCACCTCCCTCCCCTGCTTCTACCCTCCCCCTTGGTTTTGTCCATGTGTCCTGTATAGTAGTAACAATCTAACAACAGCCAGAGGGGAGTGGGGTTGGGATAGTGGGGAGAGGGGCTTTCAGGAACTACTATAAAGGACAAATTAGTACTTTCAAAAAAGATATATGAGTTTGACACTGTGTTTTGTGCAAATTACAACTGGATTATCATTGTTTTTTGTTTGCTTATTTGATAATTTAATTACAAGTCTCTCATATGTGAAAAGGAATGTGATATTCACTTTGAAAAATAGTTTTTAAATCTATATTAAGTATATACATAATATGTTACTAAAACTCTACATTAATATATTATTTCATAAATTAAAATTATTTACATATGTCAAATGTGCATATATTTAGCCTTTCTCACTTAAAATAGTAACATGAAAAAAGTCTATTGATTATGCCACCTTCTCTTCTAGTAAGTTTCGTGAGGGAGACTCATAAATTATTCTACAAAGATTTGTGTTGATTTGTTCTTGGATTTGAATTAGCTTTTAACTTTCTGGCACACTTGAAAAAATCAGAGTCTTTGTCTTCTTAATTTATAAACCAAAAACATAAAGCTTTATAGGAGATTTGATATTTCTTCCTTGAAATAATAAAGAAGACTAACATAATAGCTAATAGCTCTATAATGGCTTATGTTTTGCTCCAAAGAATTAGAATGTTTACCATTTTATGTCTAATTATCAGAATTATGTTTAATTTAATTATATTTATTTAATAAATTATGTGTTTATACAATATGGAAGAACAAATCATTTGGTTAAAAAATTATTTAATTTGTTTAAGTGCCCCACATAGGTCTACTGAGAGTTGATAGAATTTATTTTTACTGCTATAAAATATCTGAGTAGTCACAATGAGAACAATGCATTTCATTGCCATTAAGCCATATTAATCTAACTGGCCTCCTTTGTTATTCTTCTACACATTTCATGTTTACCAGGTATTTTCTGTGGAGCTCCCCAGTGCAAATAAAGTGTTGCCAGCTGTAATTCCCTAATGATTTAAGTCCCTACCAAAGAAACAATAGACTTTGTTTTAATTTTAACTAGTCTAGTTCAGTTTCAAAGTTCCTTGATTTTCAAGTTAAATAATTTTTGTGACATGTTTATAGGTAAACTTTATTAGCATCCTTTCTAATAAGCTTATGTGATTCTAAAAAGATATCTTTTCAGTTTGCCTATTATGTGTTACCTATTTCTATTCAGTTCATTTCCCTTTGAGTAGTAGAAGCTATACCAGTTTTAGAGGCAGATTAAGAAGTTGACATGGTCACAGAATCATTATACAGACGTGGTGCATTTTAAATTTCTAAGCAGAAATCAGACAAACATTTGATAGATAGTAAAATGAGGTACCCATTCCCTTTTGTGATTCAGTTTCTGCCTCCAGCTTCTTAATGATTATAAGTCATTACCATAGACTCTGGTTAGGAATTCACAGAGAGCTAAATTCTTAGTTTATGAAAGAATTAAGCACCAGATCAGGCCACTTGTACTCCAAAGAAAATTTCCTTTTACCTGCACTTTTTCTAAGGTTGCCCTGAGCCCTCACTTACTCCTGGCTGGCAGGCAGATTTTTGCCCAGTGGTATAAATGAAGCACAGCCACAGGCAGTGGGCACCAGCCTGGACTGCTGAAAGATTCAGGAAAATCGGTAACAGCTTCCAAAAGAGTACCACAACTGGTTAAACATATTACATCAGATTTATACCTTAGGGTTCAAAATACAAATGTTCACTTCTAACACACAAAAAAATTGGACAGAGCACAAATTTAGGTTAAGTATCTTATAGTATTTTAGTCATAAGTAGGCACTTAGAGGGTAAGACTCTCTGCTAATTAGGAAAAATTCCAAAAAAAGAAACATTTCAGTGGATATTTTTCTATCACAGAGAAAGCACTATTACAATTTGTTTCCAAGCAAAGTAATTCACTTTAAAAAGCCTCATTAAAAACCATCTAAAATATTTCAACCTTCTTAAGTTATATTTTTTACTTATTATATCTTTTATTGCAAATGGTATAAATATGGAGAAATGTGTTATGAGTTTTAAAAATAATAAAAACAAGAAAACTTTTAGAATAAAGATTATAAAACTTTTAGGTACTTGAAGTGAATAATACCATTTTATTGCCTTTTCAGGTAATAAGGTGTCATATCACATACATTTCAAAAGCATAGTGATTCATTCCCATGGCATTTTTAAAAAGTCATTTATTCTTTAAATATCATCTGTTCATTTGAATAAGTAAATTCTTTTTCACAATTTTATCATTTTTCCTTATTGGCATTGTTGAAAAGCAGACACTTAATATATGAATTTATGAAAATATTGGCAGTATGATTTTAAAACTAACTTTAAGTTACTGTATATAAAACATTCACCTATTTTACTATATCAAATCAACATGAAGAACACATTTAAAACAAGCCACTGAAACCTAACTCTGTTGGATAAACAATAAATATAGAAAGGTTATAATGACAAAATTAAATGTCTTATAGAGTTCAAAATACAGAGTATAATCTCCATAAAAATTTAATTATTGTGCATTTCACAATAATTAAATTTTAGTAAATTAGAAGAACCTAACTGCCATAAGTATGGTACATACATTTCCC
Source organism: Desmodus rotundus (assembly GCF_022682495.2). Taxonomy (NCBI): domain Eukaryota; kingdom Metazoa; phylum Chordata; class Mammalia; order Chiroptera; family Phyllostomidae; genus Desmodus; species Desmodus rotundus. The sequence goes on from NC_071397.1 coordinate 23,898,823, forward strand.
ATAAGAGAGCTTCAATTAGGTAAGGAATATCAAGCACTTTTGATGATTTAGAGATTAAAGTGGCTTTATACATTTCTTTATGTATTTCACTTTTATTAAGAAAAAGTTTTGAGATGTTTTTGTAAATATATTGCACTTAATGTGCATAAAATTTTAGGATTTCTTCATATTAAAGGCCATCCAGGTAAATAAAATATTTTTACTAATATTCTAAATCCCCAGTCACAAAGCCATTCTAAAGCAAGGATTAAAGGAACTTCCAGTCAAGATGGCAGCATAGGTAAACGTGATTCATCTCCCTGTACGACCACATCAAAATTACAACTAAATGACAGAACGATCATCACTCAGAACAATCAAAGGTCAAGTTGAATGGATGTCTAACAACTATGGAATTGAAGAAACCACATCATTACTGACTGGTAGAAGCAGCAGAGATGTGGAACAGGCTGGACCCACATCCAATTGTGGCAGATAAAATTTCAGGACAGATATCTCAGGTGTGAGGAGTCCCAGCCTGAGAGCAGGTCTTGCAGCCAGGGTTCCAGTGCCAGGAAGATAAGTCCCCATAACTTCAGACTGTTAAAACCAGTGGGTATTGAGTCAGTGGAAGAAAATTCTGGAGCCCCAAGCAAACCCTCTAAAAGAACTCACACACAGATTTACTCTGAGCTCCAACACCAGGGTAGCAGCTTGAAAGGCACCAGTGGCATACAGGGGGGAACTGAAATGTCTGGCATCAAGGCAAGAGCAGGGGGACAGCTTTCTCCCAAACAGAAAGATGGACTGATGCCATTGACCCTTTTCTGAGACCTCCTCCCACACAGAGCCACAGAGCTGGCAGGTGGGTGTCATATCTGAGACTCCATCAACCTGGCTAACACTGTTTTCCCCACCCTGAAGATCCACTTGACTCCTTCCCATCCAAATTATAGGACACCCAAACTATTAACCATGACTTTTCTATATGAATGGCTGGTCTTGGCTAATGCTTCACAAATTCCTAAATCTGCTCAAAAAACAACAGACATCTTCTGTGATACCCTAGCCCCATATCTGTTGTTAAGTGTCCCCAGGCCTGGCACTAGCAGCAGCCTAGATTCACAGCTTGGCTCCTACTGGGAATCTCCAAGCCCAGAAAAATAGCAGCCATCTCAGATTGCTTTACAGGTCAGAAAGGGTGGCCCTAGGCAGAACACAGGTAGGGGCTAACTTTCATCTGCACCACCCAGGAAACACCAGAGCCTACGCACCCAATGGACAGCAACAGACCATATCAGAACACCACCAAGCTGCCCCTGCAGAGCTGATTCTCCACCAAGGGAGGAGGTTGGTGGCCAGTGGTCATACCCAGTCCTTACAGCTGACTGGCCTGAGTAAATCCCTCCAACTGACCTGTTAATAGCAATCAAGGCTCAACTACAGGAGGAGGATATACTCAGCCCACATGAAGAGTGCACATCAAGTACCTGGCTTAGGTGATAGGGGAGGCTGTGCCACTGGATCTTACATGACACCTACTACATTAGGCCACACTACCAAGACAAGGAGTCATAGCAGCTCTACCTAATACATAGAAACAAACTCAGGGAGGCTGCCAAAAGGAGGAGACAAAGAAACATGGCTCAAATGAAAGAACAGATCAAAACTCCAGAAAAAGAAAAAAACAACATGGAGATAAGCAATCTATCAGATGCAGAGTTCAAAACACTGGCTACAAGGATGCTCAAGGAAATTAGTGAGGACCTCAGTAACATTAAAAAGACCCAGCTAGAAATGAAGGATATACTACTAGAAATAAAGAACAATTTACAGGGAAATAACAGTAGCGTGGTTGAAGCTGAAAATCAAATCAATAATTTGGAACATAAGGAAGCAAAAAGTAACCAATCAGAACAATAAGAAAAGAGAATCCAAAAAAATGAGGATAGTGTAACGAACCTCTGGGACAACTTCAAGCATACCAACATTCACATCACGGGGTGCCAGAAGGAGAAGAGAAAGAGCAAGAAATTGGAAATCTATTTGAAAAAATAATGGAAGAAAAGTTCCCTGATTGATGAAGGAAATAGACATGCAAGTCCAGGAAGCATAGAGTCACAAATAAGATGGATGCAAAGAGGCCCACTCTAAGACACATCATAATTAAATGCCAACGATTAAAGACAAACAGAGATAATCAAAAAGCAACAAGAGAAAAACTGTGAGTTACCTACAGGGGAGTTCCCATAAGACTGTCAGCTGATGTCTCAAAAGAAATTTTGCAGGCTAGAAAGAATTTGCAAGAACTATTCAATGTCATGAAAAGCAGGAACATACAGCCAAGATTGCTCTACCTAGCAAAGCTATCATTTAGAATCAAAGAGCAGATAAAGAGCTTTCCATGCACAAAAATTTAAAAGGGTTCATCATCACCAAACCATTATTATATGAAATGTTACAGGGACTTATTTAAGAAAGAGAAGATCAAAACTATGACAATATACTAGCAATAAATACATGTCTTTCAACAATTGAAACTTAAAAACAAAGTAAGCAAACAAATGGTACAGAGACAGAATCACTGATACAGAGAGCATTTTGATGGTTGCCACATGGGAGGGGGATGTGAGGGAATGGGTGAAGAAGTGAAGGGATTAAAAAGTACAAATAGGTAGTTAAAGAATAGCCAGGGCATGTAAAGTACAGTGTAGGAAATGGAGTAGCCAAAGAACTTATAAGCATGACCCATGGACATGAACAATGGTGTGGGGATTGCCTGAGGGAGTGGACGGTGCTGGTCAATAGGGTAAAGGGGGAAAAATTGGGACAATTGTAAAACCATAATCAATTAAATAAATAGATAGATAGATAGATAGATAGATAGATAGATAGATAGATAGATAGATGATAGATAGATAGATAGATATTAGGTAACTTCTCAAATACTTTTTTACTTTAAAAAGTTTCTGGGATGCCTTTTAGCATTTCAAATTTTCTGCCTACTCATAAAATAGGCTAGAATGTTAAAGCATAGACCTACCATTCTATCCCCATTCCTACACCATTTTCCAGTTTGTAATATTTATTGTATATGGTACAAGTAAACTGAAGCAATTGCCCTCACTAAATATAGAAATAACCTGATAGTAGAAAATGGACCCCTATAAAATCCCTTGTCAAAAATAGTGTTTTGAATTAAGTACCATGAACTTTGGGGTAAGGGAAAGAACCTTTGATCTGTAGTACTGTGAGCTTTCCTGGACCATCTATTTATAAAATGTGACTTTGACCAAGGCACTGAATAAGATAATCTTACAGATATTTGTAATTGTCCAACTTTAAATATAAATAGAAGATTTTCCTGTCCAATATAACACATATCCCATAAGATATACTGTATAAAAATTAAATCTGTAAGAAAGATAATTAATAAGTGATCTGAGAAGATTCAAATGGTAATAAATATAAGATATTAATATTTATTTCCTTTAAAAGTTTAATGGATTTATAAAGAATTTATTGAATATTATTACATGCATACTTGACTTTGGATTCAAAATTGAATATTTATGAATATAGAACATATACCAATTTTATGCTCATGCAGATCTTGGCCTCTTTAAAATTTATAAAGCTTAATAAAGAATAAGAAGTATGCTTTACTTCATAATAGAGATTTATTTATTTTAATGAAGAAAGTTGTACATTTTCTTTTTTTTAATAGTAATTTGTGTTTTGTGCCAAAATATGTAAATCTGATTTCATATATAAGAAAACTCATCTAAATAATGTTAAAAATGATTGTAAAAATTTTTCATTGTTAAGTATCTTGAATTTTGCATAAATGTTATTTTTTACTCTGTTTTGCATCCTCCTAAGTATTTTGACCAGACTCCATATATGATCTTACTTGATCAATTCATTCTATTTAAAATAAATTGGTCCAATTTTATCTTTTTTGTAGTAACAAGGAGACATTTCTCCAATAACTTATAATTGAAGAAAATATAATCACTTTCTGAGACTTAAACTTTAAAATAAATACATAACAAAAGTATTAAAAAGCATCTCAGAAAGACATACTTGCTTTTAGCCCTGCAAGATTGTTATATACTATAAAAGCACATATGCTAAAAAACTCAACAAAATATTAACAAACTTGATCCAGAAATACATTAAAAAGATCATACACCATGGGTCAAATTGAATTTATTCTGGGGTTATGAAGCTGGTACATACAAATCTGCAAATCAATAAATGTGATACACCACATAAACAAAATGAAAGATAAAAACCATATTACCATATCAATAGATACAGAAAAGGCATTTGATAAAATCCAGCCCCATTTGGGATAAAACCTCTCAGCAATGCAGCAATAGAAGGAATATACCTCAACATAATAAAGGCAATATGTGAGAAAGCCACAGCCAGCATCATACTCAACAGGCAAAAACTAAAAAGCACTTCCCTTAAGAGCAGAAACAATACAGGGATGCCTGCTTTCACCACTCTTATTCAACATAGTACTGGAGGTCCTAGCCACAGCAATCAGACAAATTAGAAAGAAAGAAGTAAAACTGTCTTTATTAGCAAATGACATCATACAGTATATAGAGAACCCTAAAGATTCCACCAAAAAAGTTACTAGAACTAATATATGAATTCAGTAAAGAAGCAGGATACAAAATAAATAACCAGGAATCAGTTGCACTTTTTATATACCGATAATGAACTATCTATCAGAAAAGCAAACTAGGAAAACAATCACATTTACTCTTGCATCAAAAAAAAGTACCTAGGAATAAATTTAACCAAGATTGTAAAAGATCTGTACTCAGAAAATTATAAGACGCTGAAGAAAGAAATTGAAGAAGATACAAATTAGTAGAATCGTATGTTATAGGGTAAACAGAGGCAGTCGGGCTTCCTCATCTAGATGTCAGGGCAACTGAGGGAAGCAGTTTCTGATAACCTTGAAATTGGGCTTGATAAATAGTGTTCTCTAGCCTTGAGACTGGGTCTGCTAAACCATTCCCATAACATGAAGTGGGCTCCCATGTTCAGAAACTTGTTATATTACACAATATTCTGGCACCCTGCTGGCTTTGTCTGTATTTAGTATATTAGAGGTTAGGGACATGCAGGGGGGCAGGTGACATGCAGGGAAACATGTGACTTGCAGTTGTGTAATCGCCCACCCTTGAATAAAGATAGGTCAGACATTCCAATGGCTCCGTAAATATTCCTCCATCTGCCCAAATCCTGTGAACCTGTCTCACCTTGAATAGTCATATCCGTAGATATACCGTTTTCATGAATAGGAAGAATTAACATCATTAAAATGTTGACATTACCCAAAGCAATCTATATATTCAATGCAATTCTTATCAAGGTACCAATGGTGTATTTAACAGAACTAGAACAAATATTCCAAAAATTTGTATGGAGCTACAAAATACCCCGAATAGTCACAGAAATCTTCAGAAAGAAGAACAAAGTTGGAAGAATTGTGCTACCTGATATCAGACTATACTACAAGCCAACAGTAATCAAAACAGCATGATACAGGCATAAACATAGACATAAGGATCAATGGAACCAAATAGAAAGACCAGAAATCAAACCGCGCCTTTATAGTCAGTTAATATTTAACAAAGGAGGCAAGAACATGAAATGGGATAAAGCCCTTCTATTCAAAAAATAATGTTGAAAATTGGACAGATACATGCAAAAAAGTAAAATTAGACCACCTTCTTATACCATACAAAAGAATAAACTCAAAATGAATTAAAGACTTAAATATTAGACTTGAAACCATAAAAATCCTAGAAGTTAAATCTCAGACATTTCTCATAGAAATATTTGTTCTGATATATCTCCTCAAACAAGGGAAACAAAGAAAAAATTAACAAATGGGACTAAATCAAACTAAAAGTTTTTGCATAGCAAAGGAAACTATCAACAAAATGAAAAGCCAATCCACTGAATGGGAGAACATATTCATCAATGGTTAATATGCAAAATTTATAAAGAACTTATACCACTCATCACCAAGAAAACCAACAATCATGAATAGACACTTCTGCAAAGAGGACACACAGATGGCCAATACACATATGAAAAGACACTCAACATCCCTAAGCATTTAAGAAATAAATATTAAAACCACAATGAAATATCACCTCACACCTGCCAGAATGGCCATCATCAATAAATCAACAAACAAGTGTCAGCAAGAATGTGGAGAAAAATGAACCCTCGTGCACTGTTGGTGAGAATACAGATTGGTATAGCCACTCTGGAAAGCAGTTGGAGTTTCCTCAAAAAATTAAAAATGGAACTGTCTTTTGATCCAATGATTCTACTTCTGGGATCCAAACAACCTCAAAACACTAATTTGAAAGAATATATGCACCCCTATGCTCATTGCATCATTATTTACATTAGCCAAGATTTGGAAGTAGCCCAAGAGCCCATCAGTAAATGAGTGTATAAAAAAGCAGTGGTACATTTACACAATGGCATACTACTCAGTCATAAAAAAGAAATCTTACCTTTTGTGACAGCATGGATGGACCTAGAGGGTATTATAGTAAGTGAAACAAGCCAGTCAGAGAAAGACAAGTACCATATGATTTCACTTACATGTGGAATTTAATGAACAAAATAAACTATGTGGAACTTAATGAACAAAATAAACAGACGAAGTAGATGGAAACAGACTCATAGATACAGAGAACAGACTGAGCTGTCAGAGAGGTGGGAGGCTGAGAGGCTGAGTGAAAAAGATAAAGGCATGAAGAGAAGAAAAAACCTTATAGACACAGACAACAGTATGGTGATTACCACAGGGAAAGGGGGGCGGGAGAGGTAGAAGAGGGTAAAGGGGCATAAGTGGTGATGGAAGAGGACTTGACTTTGGGTGGTGAACACAGAATATGATGTGTAGATGATGTACTATGGAATTGTACACTTGAAATCTATATAATTTTATTAACCAATGTTACTCCTATAAATTCGACAAAATCTTTTAAGTAAACAACAACAATAAAGGATTAAGTACCTGACAAGTCCACAGCCCTCTTGTTAAGGAAATTCCCAGAGCAGGAATTCGCTCACAAGTATTGATGCCTTTTGTGCAGAGACCACAGACCAGCATTCTGACAAAGGCAGCCATCAACAAACTGCACAGGAAGAAAACAAATGGCTTATGGAGAGAGTAAGAAAGAAACCAAACCATAGTTATCTCAGGATGCTGATTGTGAGACACTCAGAGAGCACTGCAGGCAATAGAAGAGAAACAAAGAAAAAACTGAATCGATACAAGGTCACTAGGATTGCTGTTGTATCATGAAATATATTCAAATCCTCCGTAGTTGACTGATATTAGCTACAAAATTATTCCTTCCCTGAAATCTTGTAATCAACTTGAATTCATCAACACCTCTGGACATCTGGACATGCTAACTGAAGACTAATGCCCAATTCATGCATCATCATATCTAGGGAAAAACATGTATCTGTAAAGGCATGAGTTATTTAGACACGGAAGCCCAATAGAAAGAAAGTCACGGAAGAAAATGGTGACAGTATCCATCTTAACACTGCTCAGAGAGAGGAAACCTAATTGTGGGACTACCATGTTCTGGCTCTTTATACATAAGACCAGATCCTTAGTGATAAGGATGTTTCCATTTCTTTTTAGTCTGATGGCATGACAGCTAATTAACTTAAATATTTTCTGTATTCTTATTTTGTGGCTAGTAAACAACCTTCAGTTAGGTTTTTATTGCTGATGCGCATGGTCCTATAGAAATAAAGTGCCCTAATGAATGGGACACAAGTACTCTGCTCAGTGTAGCAATAACATTTCACTGTGAATTGATAACCTGGCATTGTTATTTGCATACATCAGTTGAGTTACTTTGGTTAAGAAAAATATAATGCCCAATGCTTATATGTACTTTCAGACAAAATAAGTTTTCTTGGTGTGCAAAGACTAGGGACCAGAACTAAGCCACTTTAAATTTATTATGGTAATAAATGGCACCCTAGTAGGCCTTTTATGAAACAACCAGCAGCCAAAAACTTCACTGTTGTGGCCCAGAGCCTTTCCTTCCTAAATTTCTGCAGCCACAGCTGGAAAAAGATAATGTCACCATTCACCATTATTTAACAGGTGAATAGATGAGGTCCATTATTTCCCTCTGGACCTCAGTCACTTAAGTTTGCTGTGTGTGCTACCACCATCCGCCATCATCCCGGCCAACAACCCTGCGTTCAGTTCCAATGCATTTACTGCACTCTAGCAAATACAAACAATTCTGAATCTAACAAATATTGAAAAACCTCTTCACGCTTATATAACATTTAACAGTAGTCAAAGTTCTTTCTTTTACTTACTTCCTATCTCATCCCAAGCTTAACAAGTTGGCATAAACTCTGAGTGCTCTCCAAAGCAGCACTCCTGAATATGCAATGCAGTCTGAGCTCCTCCTGCTGCATGGGAATCACTGGTGTGCCTGTCACACCGAAGAGTCTTCTAAGCTCCTATGGTAATGCTGTGCATACTGCGGCTTGATAAACGTGACTCTGAAGGAGAATAACAACACATGACCTAATTCCTGGGGTGCTGTGAGAATGAATGACATGTTACTTTTTCCCAGCCTGACTGCCTACTGGAATTCTCTGGAAACAAACCAATGCGTGGCCTCACCTTAGACCAACTAAGTCAAAATCTTTGGCAATACAATTCAAAGAGTAAGTTTTTAAAGCTCCCCCCAGATGATTCTTACATGCCACTATTCTAGTCTATATTTTATATATTTTTTACTACTAATATATGTTTATTCTTTCTCTGGGATTTTGTGAGACAACTTCAGCGTGATCACTGATATTAAGAAATTTTAAATATGTAAATTAAAACCATGCACACAGACTTCATTAGGAAAGTGGCTGCTCATCAGTAAAATATGCAAATGTAAGGAAAAATAAATTGATGTGTGCATAAGTAAAAACAAGTAAACAATAACACTCAGCATCTCAGATATTTTCTGAAAACACACCACTTCTGAGAGTGGATAAAAATCGTGAGCCTACAAACTACTTTTTCTATTGACATTGTTTTCTTGAGAAATGTAGGTAAATTTAGAATCCTAAAATTGTTACACATCAGCACGGCCTGATATAACAGAGACACATGAGATTATGCAAATTTAAATTAATTAAAACAATAGAAAATTTAGTTTCCCATGGGCTAGTGCGTGTATATCACCAGTGCAGTTAGAGTACCTAGGCATCGTTTGCAGAAAGCTGTACTGGACACACCTACAGACCCTTTAAGTTAGACCAGCTTTACAGCTGAGTAAAATAAAACTCAGATTTAAGTGACTAGCCCATGTAATATATCTTGTTAGTGGGGGCCAAAGGAGAATTAAATCGAAGTTGTGTTCTGCATACCCTCATGAGCTGAGTGGATAATAGTTGTGAAGATGATCATCACCATATTAATAATTGTCATGGTAACAAAACATTACTGATCACTTACCTAAAGTCAAACATTTTTCCGATGGTGTTTTCTTGTGTTAATTTTATATAATTCTCACAAGAAGCTAGAAAGCTTCATGTTAATATCATACTTACTTTTGAACCATGGTAGCAGTGCCACAGAGGTTACCAAAGGATACACCACTATTAAGTGACAGAAATAGAATTAGCATATATGCAAATGTATAGATAGGCATATATTTTTTTCATACATATATTTGTCAGTGTATGTGAACTCATAAATTATTATATAAAGTCAATATAATAGATTCCTTATATCAATAGGCCTTAATCATAAGGTTAAAAAAATTTTGTTTTTATAACACATTTATGGTACCAGATATGAAGAACTTTTATTATGAATGTACTAGGTAATTGTTTAAACAGGCTGCTTAGAAACATGATGGTAACTTCATTTACTTAATATAAGTGACCATAACAAGATACTCTTCAGCTTGCCCTTGTCTTAATTGGGAATGAGATGTTTCAGTGCCATACTTCAAAAAAAATTATTTTAAAGAAGACATGCTTAGGGTAGGGCTTAATTCCAACAAGATTTCATCTAATCTAAGTTGATTTTGTAAAAGCAGACTAAGAAATTGGGCTCTGTGTATACAGTATATCAACTGAGAATTATTGATAGATATTTCTAATATTGATAGATACTTCTAATATCTATCAATATGTTCTCAGAAATATATAGATATTTCTAATATCTACATTAATAGATATTTCTAATTATTTAGTTTCTATTTTATGATAATTTATTTCAGGGAGCACATGACACCTATATTTTACTTCCTTATCCTGAAATATTATATTGGTAGTGCTTGTGGACTTTAAACTATTTTTAAGAAAAAATTGTAAAGAAAACTAATTGTAAAGAAAAATTGTAAAGCATGTGGAGAGCACGCTACTAGAAATAAAAAACAAAGACTAAGATATAGCCATCTTTGTAATTTCAAAAGTCAATTTCTTAATATTTGCTTTAGAACAAAAAAGGAATAAAAATAACAGCATTTTGGTTTCCAAACTACAGTTGCCACTCTGCTTGCACTTGAATGTTCTAATAGCCTTGGGCAGACCATTTTATTAATCATTCTCAAACAACTTTCATTTTGTTTTTTAAAATTGAGGAACCAGAAACAAATTATTTTGAGTATTTTCCAGAGAATTTTCTCATATCTCGGATTTTGTGAAAATACTAACACAAAATTTCTGCGTGTTTATAGTGACGGACACAGAGGATTCCCAGCTCAAATATCATCTCCCCTTCTCTACTAATGGAACTTAAGCAATGTGACCAAATGAAAACCTACATTTCCCAGCTTCCCTGGGAAGTGGGAGTGGCCGGTGAAATGTGAAAAAAGCTATTGAACTCTGCTTAACTTTTTGCTCTCCCTTTTGTTTCTGTTCCCTGCCTGGAGCTCAGTTGTGATGGCTGATTTCCAGAAACCATTTGGGTTATAGCAGCCTTGGTTTGAAAAGCATGTGCTACCTAGAAGAGAGCAGAAACCTTGAAGGAGGTAGAGTCCTTGATGAGAGTAAACCTGCCTCATTAATCTTGAACTACCTACATCTCAATTTGTTCTATGTTAGAGTCTTGTAAAACTTGTGTAAGCTATTGTTATCTCTGGTCTCCACCTCAAAAAGCCAAGTAAAATATCTAATATTTTTAGAACTCACTCAACCAAGTTACAAAAATCAAATACAACAATAATGAAAGGCAACATGAGAATTATACAAATTGTGTGTATTTTTCATTTTTAAAAATGATGAAACTAAATATTTATTAAATTATAAGTTTAAAAATAATTTTAATAAAATTTAAAATATCAAAATTGTCTCAAGGGAAGTTGAAAACTAAGCAGAACAAAAACATTAAAAAATGGGGAAAGTTCTCAAAGAATTTATTCCAAGGAAAAGATAGACCTCAGATATATTTGTACAGACATTTCCTCAATTTTTTAACAAGTCGATTATCTCCATTCTATATTAGTGGTTCACAACTTGCAAAAAAATACAAAAGGCTTTCAAATTTGTTTCACAAAGCTAGTATTTTGCTGTACTGAAACCCAAAATGTAAACATTTTAATCCTTATATACAATTATATTCTGACTAAATCAGTGAATAAATGGCCTGTCTATCATTGTGCTGGAACTCAGACCTTTAGCTACTGAACCTAAAGGTCCAGGAGCCAGGCTGAGCTCATTAAAATAGGAACAAGCCCAGGTGACCTTTCCTGAAATGAATCTATTTTCAAATTCACTCCCTATTGGTTTTCCATAGTGTGTATCTCTCAGAAAACAAGTTTTATCAGCTAGTTGAAGAAGGTATTGTGGAAATAGTAATTCAGACACTACTATAGATTGCATCTAGTTGTAATAGGGGAAAAAAACAATTCTGTTGCAAACAACAAAGAACCTAAGAACAAAGGCTTAAATCCACTAGAAGGTTTTTATTTGTTTTGTTCTGTTTTCCTTATTTAAGACATTCAGAAGGTAAGCAGAACTAGTGCCATTCAGGTACCTCAGCTCATTCTCTTGTTGATATGGATTTTGTCTTCATCCCAAACATTCCACCCCTAGGTATTCTGTAACGGATTATAGGCAGACAGAAAGTAAAAGGACAAAGCCCAAAGGCTCATGCCAACTGAGTTGGGCCAGTTTGAAAGGCTTGCCTGGGAACCCTGTGCAGTGAATTATTTCTGTTTCAAGTTGTTGTTCTTATGGTGGACTCAGCACATGTAACCACCCCTGTTGAATTATATTACTGGAAAAGCTTTCTATTAATTTGTAGCAGAACCTGTAAAATCTCCACTTTTTCAGCTTCTTCATGGTATTGCCATTTGTTTTCTTTTTTTAATTGCATTGCATTGATAAGCTATCACAATTGTCCCAATTTTACCCCTTTGCCCCCACCCACCCAGCATTCCCCACTCCCTCAGGAAATACCCACACCATTGTTCATGTCCATGGGTCATGTGTACAAGTTCTTTGGATGCCCCCTTTTCTATACTGTACTTGCATCCCCATGGCTATTGTGTAACTACCTATTTGTACTTCTTAATCCCCTCACCTCTTCATCCATTCCCCTAGACCTTCCTCCTCTCTAGCAATCATTAAAATGTTCTCCATATTTATGCTTCTGTTTCTGTTCTGCTTATTTCCTGAGTTTGTTTTTTTTTAGATTCAACTGTTAATGAATATGTATTTATTGCCATTTTATTGTTCATAGTTTTGATCTCCTTTTACTTCAATAAGTCTTCTTATCATTTCAATAATAATAATGGTTTGGTGAGAATGAACTCCTTTTGTTTTTTCTAGTCTGGGAAGCTCTTTATCTGCCCTTCAATTCTAAATGATAGTTTTGCTGGGTAGAGCAATCTTGGCTGTAGGTCCTTGTTTTCATGACTTTGAATATTTCTTGCCAACGCCTTCTAGCCTGCAAAGGTTCTTTTGAGAAATCAGCTGACAGTCTTATGCAAACTCCCCTGTAGGTAATTTACTGCTTTTCTCTTGCTGCTTTTAAGATTCTCTCTTTGTCTTTAACCTGTGGCATTTAATTATGCTGTGTCTTAGTGTAGGCCTCTTTGCATCCATTTTGTTTGGGACTCACTATGCTTCCTGAATTTGTATGTTTATTTCCTTCAGCAAGTTAGGGAAGTTTTCTTTCATTATTTTTTCAAGTAGGCTTTTAATTTCTTGCTCCTTTTCTACTTTTCTGGCACCCCCATGATGCAAATCTTGGTGCACTTAAAGCTGCCCCAGAGGCTCCTTACGCTATCCTCATTTTTTTTCTTGCTGTTCTGATTGGGGTTTTTTTGGCTTCCATTATGTTCCAAATCATTAATTTGATTCTTGGCTTTGTCCACTCTACTCTTGATTCCCTATAAAATTTTATTTTAATTAGTGTACCTTCATTTCTGACATCTTTTTTATGCTGTTGAGGTCCTCACTAAATTCCTTGAGCGTCCTTATAACCAGTGTTTTGAACTCTGCATCTGATAGATTGCTTATCTCCATGTTGTTTATTTCTTTTTCTGGAGTTTTGGTCTGTTCCTTCATTTGGTCCCAGTGTCTGTGTCTCCTCATTTTGGCAGCCTCCCTGTGTTTGTTTCTGTGCATTAAGGAGAGCTGCAATGACTCCTTGTCTTGGTAGTGTGGTCTAATGTAGAAGGTGTCTTGTAAGATCCAGTGACACAACTTCCCCTGCTGGGTACTAGAGGTGGGCCCTGCATGTCAGCTGAGTACACTCTCCCCTTGTAGTTGAGCCTTGATTGCTGTTGGCAGGTTAATGGGAGGGATTTACCCTGGCCAGTCAGCTGCAAGGACTGGTTGTGACCACTGACCACCCTTTCTGAAGGATCAGTTGTGCAGGGGTTCACTCCACAATGCAGGACTTACATCAGCAGGGGTCAGATGCCCACTGAGTTCACCCCTTAAGTGTGTCACTTGTGGAGGTGGTTGGGTGGTGTTGCTCCAATATGGTCTGTAGCTGTTCACTGAATGCACAGGATCTGGTGTTTCCCAGGAAGTGCAGGACAAGGTCAGTCACATCCTGTGTTTTATCTGGGGTCACATGGCATAAGCTATTAAGGGATCTGAAAATGGCTGCTAGTTGTACTGGGCTGGGAGGTGCCCAGGCATGGCCAGGTTGTGAACCAAGGCCAGCTGCAGCTAGTGCCAGGCCTGCAGCCACTTAGCAAAAGGTATGGGGGCCCCCTGAAGCCAGCAGTTGCTTATTTGAGAGGATTTAGGAAGATATGAAGTATGAGCCAAGATAAGTCATTCATTTGGAAAAGCCACTGTTAACAGTTGGGTTGGGTGGAGCCTCAGGGAATCACCAAGGTGTGTGTCTTGCAGCTGTTCAGGGCTGGGCAGGTTTACACAGTATTTGAGCAGACAGAAGAAAATTTGCAGAGCTGTTGGGGTACCTGACGTGCTTTTATTATGGGGTGGGGCGGTCCACGCATGCAGCCAGCTGTGAGTCATGCCACAGGAAGTCTAAACTCCTTAATATACTAAATGTGCACAAAGCTAGCGGGGTGCCCAAATATTATATGACAGGGCATGATTCTGCACATGTGGACCCATACTCAAGGTTATATGAATACTGCTAAGTCACAGTTACCTGGGCATCCAGGTGAGGGAATCTGACTGAGTCCATTTTCCCTACCATGTGGCAAACAGTGCAAGCCAGGTTGATGGAGTCTCAGATATGGTGCCCACTGCTCTGTGGCTTTGTGGAGGGAAGTATCAGAAAAGGAGCAATGGCCTCTGCCTGGGAGTTCTATCTGGGAGAAAGATGTTCCCCAGCTCTCATTCTGATGCCAGACACTTCATTTCTTCCCCATATGCCACTGGTATCTTTTAAGCTGCTGCCCCAGCACTGGAGCTCAAAAGGAGTGAGTCTGAGTAAGTTCATGTGTGGGTCCTTTAAGAGAAACTGCTTGGGAATCCAGCGGTTTCTTCCACTGACTCAATCCCCTCTGGTTTTTATAACTAGGAGTTATGGGGACTTAACTTCCTGGCACAGGAACCCAGGGCTGAGGGGATCCTGGTGTGGGGCTTGGACTCCTCGCTTCCAAGATATTTCTCCCAATTTTTATCCACCACATGTGAGTGAGGAACCAGCCCATTCTACACCTCCACCCCTCCAACCATGGTTTCTTCTTTAATTCCATAGTTGTAGGGTTTCCATTCAGCTCAATTTCTGATGGTTCTGAGTGATGGTTGTTCTATAGTTTAGTTGTAATTTTGATGTGGTTGTGCAAGGAGGTGAGCCAGGTTTACCTAGACCACCATCTTAGAGTTCTCTGCACCATCTCTTTCCTGTTGTCCAGGTAACTAGCAGCCTTGTCAGAGAAAGGAGAAAAACCAGTTAAATAAACATACTTAATTAGGTTCCTCAAACTTGAGTATGAACTACACAGAAAATTTGGAAAGAACTAATCAAAGTACAGCACAGCATATCTGAGATGTGTGGTTTTCTCCCTTAGACACAGATCATGGCATTAAGGAGTTCATAATGATTTTTGGTAACACTTTGACTTAATTTCTATTTAATCAGTCGGGCTTTACTCCAATATCACACTTGCATCCATGGAACTCAATACTATATTCTCATTCCCCTAAGAAGAGGAAAGGGTGAGCATGTAAAATGAGGCACCACTAATCTAAGAAACTGATGCAGCTTCACTGATGGGCCTTTGTAGGAAGAAAAGGTGAGAACAAAATTCCTCCCTAGGATACTCTGCTCTGAACTCTTGTGAGGGTTAGTAATAATTAAAAAAAAAAAAAAAAAAAGCAGTGGATTTGTGATCATTCTCCAAAAAGACAATTCTGTCTCCTTAGAAAAGTTCTGTTGAAACAACCTCAGACCAGTCACATAGCCCCTGTGGTTGCAGTTCCACTAGCTATTCATGAAAAGGGATCCCAGGATTAGAGTAAACAAACAGAACCTTCTTCTCATCTTTACTTTGGAAAGAGCGTCCTCAAAACTATGATAGTGTAGAAAAAAGTAAAAGATTAAAGTATCTTTGACATTAAAAAGCTACTAAAAATGAATTAAATTATGCTGGTTAATAACATGTTTATGCAGCACTTTATGTTTTCATAATCCTTTTAAGTACGTTATCTGCCATTTGGCACAGTAGTCATCAACACTTGAAGTTACTTGCCTAAAGGAGCACAACTAATCACTGTCAACCCCTTATAATAAAGTTCCAAGATTCACATTTACCTCCCTTCTCTGTAATGCCACAAGTAGAGATGTCCTACATTAGCCATGACTGCGTGTACCTGCTGTTGGGGGTCTCACTACCGTTTTGCCATAGAGGCTCCTGCACAGCCAGGACCCTGACATTTCAGGCCCCTCATCCACCACAGGCTTCTTCTACTCCCTGAGACCAAACTATAGAGTAAGACATCCTCTCCACAGACAGTTCTGCTCCTTTGCTATAACCTAACCGGCATGTTAATAGTCACCTTAAGGTTAGAAAATAAAGCTATCATCATATATGCACATAAATTAAGAGAATTTTTTTCTTTTGGGGAAACCATTACAAACGTGGTCCATGTAAAAGAACTTCTTTATAATTACTATCAAGTCGTTTACCTTCTGTGTCACACACAATCACAGCAGAGTTTAAAACATTAAAAGATGAAGATACATAAATCTTTGTTCCTCCAAGCCAATGGGTCTGTCACACATTGCAACATGGTCCTTTTGGCATGAAGCCATACGAGTCTTTACTTCAAAGCTGTGACTGTGTGGCCATGTAGAAGACTGTCAAAGCCATGCACTTAGTTGCGTTTTATAAAAAATATATTCTAGGGAAAACCTCAAAACTCCCTGAGTAGATAGACAGCTAAAATGAAACCTTTTTTAAAAAAAAATTCTGGAACCTTGAAAATGAACTGAGCCCCTGTTTGGTCTGGATCCAACCTCGGTATAAACATTTTAGTAAGCTATGAACCTTGAAGAAAGCATTAATTGCTGGAAAGGTCAGGAAAAAATATGAAATATGAACCAACATTTCTCTTAAAGTTTTATTTAAGTAGAAGATAGGCTCAATAATTTTTCTATTTTAATTTGACTAAGTTTAACTACTCAATATACAGAGAGCCATAGCTCCGCCTCTCTGTGACCAGGTTAGAACATTTTTTAGAACAGTGTGCCTTTCTTACAAATGGCTGAAACTTTCAAGACCCATAGTACTGGAACTTGCAGTAGATTGATAATTTTAATAATGGAACAAATGTCTTATTTAGTTCAATAAATATCCTAGTGACTATCTGACTAATAAAATTTTATTTAAAGGCTGTGCTCATTAACAACTATAAAAAGCAGATTTTGGTCAGTTTTTTCTATTTGGTCTGATGAGAGTTTTCTGTTACATGACATCTCAGATTAGATGCTCACTTTAGGAAACACTGGATTCCCACATATCAGTGATGCACTTAATTCTGTAATGAGGTTTATCTGCTAAGCATCATATATAAACACAGATACTATAATAGTTATTACTTGAGTTATTTTTAAGTGACATGTATTATGTCATGTATTATCTCATCTCTCTTAGAAACCCTGTTGTGTAGACATTAGCACACTCATTTAAGTTACAAGAAAGCCAAGACTGAAAGAGCGTGGTGATTTCCCCAAGGTCACAGTTATAAAGAGGCAAAGAAATTCAGCCCCATCTTTTTACACTAAAACCTATGCTCTTTATTTTACCCTGCTGCCTCTAATTTTAGAGCATAAACCAGTCCCCATTTAGAAAAACCTGCTTTCAAACCAAATGAAATAGGAGAAAAGATGCAATGAATAACTTGAGAATAAAAGCATACATAACTTGAGAGCAACTTCATAATTCACAAAACAAATTTGCATCTGTTATTCCAATGTACCGCCTGTGTTATAATAGCATATTTTCATAATTTATTCATGCTGCTACATTATTTTTCTCAACATAAATCCAATGTATACTTCTTTTACTTAGCAAATGTTTTCTAGTAAACCTGACAGAAAGTTCCCTGCTAGCTGACACTGATTGGTAACAATCAGGAAATCTCACTGCTGCCAGCATGTTAGAATGTTTTGCTCTTGTTTAAGAGCAATACCTCATTTCAGTTAGAAAAGACATTTTAGAAAACTCTGAAAAAGGCACATCGTGCTTGACGTGTAGCGGGCCCTCGATGACTAGAAAGTAGGTGTTGAATGCATGAGTGATTGACACTAGTGTTTGACATGCTAGGTAGGCCAGTGAAGAGAAGTTTCAGTGTTCCTCAAGCGCACTGCCAGGAGTTGGGTGGCCTGGACACAGACTCAAACAGGTGTTCTTAAAGGAAGGTGATTGAGGACTACTATCAACAGCAGCATCTGTGAGGGAATTAGAGAGCAGGATGGGACAGAGAGAGGTTAAACTACAATGCAATTGAGTCAGAGACTCAGCCAATGTCCCAGAGAACTATGGGGCCAGGACAGCCTCCAAAGGTGTCCACATTGAGGCAATGGGACCTGGCCCTTGGACTCCTCATCAATCAGACATTGAGCTTAGCTGTGATCACTCCGCAGCCAAAAGTCCCGGCAGCTAGCAAAATGAGTACCTCAGCTGCAAAGCAGGGAATCCGTTCCGCGCATTACAGCATCTACTGCATAGAGCCACTTTCCTCACAGGTAGAAGTGTTCTTTTCACCACTTTCCACAAAAGAATAATTGCCATCTTTAAAAATCTACCATTGACTTTCTACCAATCTACATAAATTACTGTTTTCTTTAGTGATCAAAACAACCCAAGTGGTATGTTCTGCTCAGATGAGGAAAGTGAGATTCAGAAATGATAAATAACTTGTCCAGAAACACTGTCAACTTTTTTCCTGCCACAGGTTTATGGCAGATCAACGCTCTCTTGCCGATGTTGGAAGTACGATTGCCAAATGCGGTGAATTCCAGGAAGTATCTCTTTCTTTAATTTCCTGCCTTGCATTGCAATACCGCTTTCTGATGTACTTTCTGATGGGCATGCTGGGCATGTGATTTAAGTTAATTTCTTGATATTTTTCTTTCCAACTGAAAATGTATAAAATGAGATTTAAATCTCTTTCCAAAGTTAATTCTCTTTTACAAAGTAAATAAAGCCCTAAGAAATAGCATATCAATACATATTTTCTGAAATATATTTATTCCATTAATTGTGGCTAGAAAAACAATATTTTACAGATATAATTTTAACTTAAAACAGCAGAAATGTCACTCAAAGGGGTGCTTTTGATGTCTTCTACAAGAAAGGTATAGGTATTAAAGTTACCTTTATTATAAATCATATAAAGATAACCAAGAACAAATATTTTGTGTTGAAAGAAAACTTATTTTGTATAAGAATGAAAGCAGAAATTAACAGAGCACATAGAGTAACAGTTTCAGAGGCATAATCATTTCTTCACCACCAAGAAAATAGTAGGAGAGAGGTGTAAATTCTACAAAGTGCTTTGAACAAATTGAACATAAGATGATTTGAGATGAACAACTTGTGAAAAATATGTTGACCACTTGCATCAGAATTTTCCCCTTGTCTTCCTGAAAAGCATACAAGCAACCTGGAAAACGAGGAGAGCACATGCGTACAAACTCCATTTTCAATGCAATTAATCGAATGAAATATCCACTAAATCCATAAAATACACATGGACTCTAAGAAAGCTCTGACAACTGGCAAAAGTCATGCCCAAAAATCCATGAGGAGTGTCCAGGGGCCTGAGCAGTAGATTTCTCAAAGTGGCAGCTTTATTGTTCCCAAGACGGAGTACAATGCTGTAGCTCTTGTCTACTATGACCTCAGAAAGACCTGCTATGAGTAAGGCAGAGATGGAAGAGGTGAGGTTAAGCAGGGCAGAGACTTTGGGGGGTATGTGAACAGAGATGCCAGCAACAGAGCGAAGGGCCCATTTGGGAGTACAGAAAACTCTGAGAATATTTGTTTTGTTGTTATTGTTGCTGTGAAGGCTGGTACTGTTAATTGTTTATAAAGCAAATATTTAACACCTATATATGCTATGAACTGTTCTAGTAAATTAGCTGACAAAATCCTTATTATCATGGACCTTACATTTTAGTTGGGATTAGAGAAGAGAAAGTAAAAAATAAACATTATAAACAATTAAATTGTACAGCATTTACAAAATGAGAAGTATTATACAAGCAAGTAGGGCAGAGTTAGGTGCTATAGGAAGTGCTAAAAGAATGATTCTGTTTTTAAAATGGAACTAGGTGTAGGCTTCATTATTAGACATAATTAGGCAAAAATTAGTTAACATATTTTTTGAAAATAGAACATGTTTATGTTTAAGATTCTCTAGAATAATTTTAAAAGCCTAGAAATTAACTTTGTAATAAATTGAGGTATTGATTTCATAAGTTATTTTGTTCTTCAAAGAATCAACCCAGAATTTTTTACCAAGTCTATTATTTTACTATTCCAGTGTACTGATTCTGATTTTAAGTATTCTTTTTTTCCTTTCTTTTTTCTCCTTAAGTTTTGTTCTTCTTTCTCTAGCCTCTTATGCTAAAAGTTTTGCTGTTTTATTTTCATTCTTTCTCAGTTAATAATACAAGCTTTTAAAACTTTCTAGCTGAGTAATTTGGGTTACATCTAATGAATTTTCAAAAAGAATGTACTAATAATTGTTATTCTCTATTTTGTAAATGCAATTTTAATTTTTATTATTCCCAAAAGTCATTTAGAAAGTCCTTTTAATTGCCAAACTTTGTGTTTATACTTTAGTTATTAATTTCTGGTTTATTATATTATGGTCAGCAAAATAAGTCTAGACCATTTTATATTTTGTTCTTATGAACTTTACTTCATCATCTGATATGTAGTGAACTTTAGCTGAGTGATACCTAGAAACTTGAAAATAAGGCATATTTCTCTTAACAGGAAATAAATTTCCATGTATGTGCATATGGCTACTATAATACATGTTTCTGTGCATTTATTTCATATCCCCAATAGTTGGTATAATATTAATTATTATGATGTTTGTCTGTCTTGGTCTATTAATACATAATTAATGTGTATCTACTTTTGATCATTAAAAAGACCCTTTTTACCTGTTAATTTAAAAGAATTTAGCAAAGATGTGGCAAGATAACAAGTGACATTGAAAGGTGTTGGCAAAACTCACACATACAAAGAAAAGTAAACCAACAAACACTTAAAAGAGATACAGACAAAGTTGGAAGGAATAAAAAGAGCCTAAACACTGAAAAATACAATAAGGTAAGTTGAGAGAGAAATAAAGAGAGAGAAGTTTTCATTTAAAATGAAAATTTTTAAATGTTTAAAGTACTGGAGATAAAATAATGGAAATGTTTACAATCAAGAGAGAGCCAACATTCACATAATTGAGTTCCCTAAGGAAAACAAGATCACTTATATATAAATGAGAGCAATCTAAGAGGTTAGATTTCTATGCATACCAATTCCACAAGAAGAGGCCTGGGTTGCAACTCTTTACCTCGTGTCTTGTACGGTTATTGTTCTGTTCTCTGTCAAGTGTCTTGTCTTAAAGATATATTAGTAAATCACCCTACATGTAAAGGAAAAACACAAGATGACTGTAGATTTCTTCGTAGCCACATTCAGTAACAGTGGTTGAGCAATATTTACAAAGTACTCAAGTAAAAAAGTTTAAGCCTAGAAATTTATATCCAGCCAAGCTCTACCTCTGTTATAAATACTACAGATGAACAGGTCTGAATATGCAAGATTGGTAACATTGTCATCATGAGCTTTTCTCAAAGAAATTCCTAGATGCCTAACTTTAGCCAACTAAAATATAACTGGAGAAATTCAGTAAAAAGACTAGAAATGGGGATTTAATATAGTTAACTACATAAGTCAAAAACTGACAGAAAAAGAGGGTAAAAAATATAATGTGACATTTTAATGTAAAAATGATAGGATTTTTAAAAGTTTGAAAGCAGAAGGAAACAAAGTTGCGATGTAGAAAAAAGTGTTTCATACATTTCAAAAGCTAAGAGACAACAAAATATCATTTAAAACAAGTAAACTAATTAACAGAGTAGTAACTTTTTTAAGAGGAAAAGGGTAAGCACTAATAAAAAGAGTAATATTGACTAAAACTGAATGATGAAAGAAAATACAGAGAGAGGTATAGAAAAATAAAAACCTTTCCAAATATAATAAGAAACATAAAAACAATAAATTAAAACAGATCATAAAGTAGGAGACCGTTAAGATAAAAACATAAAAAAAGATGTCTCACATAAGACAGGATGAAAACCCCACATATCTGTTATAGCATTAAATATAAATGACTTTAACACAACTATTAAAGAAAAAACAATATTTAAATTATATCATAATCTAAATATCAACTGTAAGATATTTGTAGGAGAAACACATAAAAGTAAGTGATTCTTTAAGGTTAAGAATAAAAGAATAAACAACTGTAAATAAACAAGCAAAAATTTATGCCACAATCTTAATATCAAACTATCTGAATTTCAATCCAAAAGTATTAAATGTAGCAAAAAGGAAACTACATAATTTCAAAAAACTACAACTGACAAGGAACATAGAACAGTTATGAATGTCATTACATGAATATCAAATAAGAACAAGAGTCAGAAATAATAGCAGATACAAAGAGCAACATAACAAGATTTTAATTCACTTCTTTTGTTTCATTACATATTAAATTAGAGTAAAATAAATGTCTATAGAAAACTTGAATTACAACTGAATAATTAATATTCAATCTAATTCATGTGTATGGATTTGGGTCACTGGAAGCAGAGAATACACCTTTCTCAAATGCCCAGGGAATACTACTGACAGTCATTGACTATTGAAAAGGCTGTAAAATGTCATCAATAAGGCACGTCTGACTGATTTATATAACTGCGGCCAAAGGGAGAAAATATTAATCAATGCTCCTACAGTCTTACATATGAAATATCTAGAGTTAAATAAAAAATTACCAGACATGCTGAGAATCAGAAACAAATTAACTTAAAAACAAAAGAAAAAAATTAACAATGAGACCCAAAGATGAATGAAATATTGCAATTATCAACTACTGACTTTAAATAACTATGATTACTTGAGTACAGATGAAAAGCAAAAAATTTTACCATAGAGTTAGAATCTATAAAGAAAATCAAATAAAAGTTATAAAAATTACTATTATTGAAATTAGGAATTTAAGTGATGGATTAAAAACCAGAGGAGATGTGACAGCAGCTAGGGTTACTACAGCTGTAAAATGGAAAATGCGTAAAAGACAGATAACAAATGGAGCAAGTTTTTGCAGTCTCAGAAGTAGAAATTACGAGACAGAAGCAATAAAGAATACTAGCCAAGAATTTTTCAAAATTGATAAAAGACATCAAGCCAAAGTTTTGAAAAAGTCTCCATACTTTCAGTGGGAAAACAAACAAACAACAGCAACAAAAGGAGGTAAGAAAAACCCACCAGCCACGTGTCTTGAGGGAGGAAATGGGTGTCTGACGTCTGAGAGACGCCCTGAGTGGGATCCGGGCTGCTGTTGGTATTCTGCAGCTTGACCCGGGGGGCGCTTACACAGGGATTTTGACCTGTAAAAATGCGGACTTCAAGATTTGTGCATTTTAGAGTATGTATATTGTACTTCATTTTTAAAGTTTAAAAAATACCTCTAAGTTTTTGTTTCTTTTTCTGCAAGCTATCTCCTCCCCCTACTGTGTCCTGATCATCCCTGAATCTCATAGGAGACAGAATGAATAACATTTTAGAAGAAACAGATGTCATATCACATGGGAACTGAAAAGTAAAATCTGTCCCTTCTTGCTTAGCAGATTTCAGGAAAAATAGGCAAAAGTAGGAGGGAGTGAATACAGTACATGGACTTCTTTTCATCCTCTCCTGGTGGGGCTTTAAGGAGGAATGTCCAGTAAATTATATTAAGTGATGTTTAGAGAGACTAAAACCCGGAAAGATTGTAGATGCTGCCGGGATTTTCTCCCTTTCACATCTGGGCAGCTTAAATGCTATAGGAGAGGATTGCCTCAAGTGGTTGGTATAATTTTAAGCTGGTGGAGGTCAGTGGTGCCTCACTGTCCTTTTTTGTGAAAAAGTCCCGATAAATGTGAGAGAAGCAGCTCTCCAGGCTTCTTGTAGAGCAAGTGCAGGAGCCCCCCAAGTTGCTATATGCTCCAGTGCGAGGTTGGGAGAGTGAGGGGTGAACGGCTGTGCAACAGGAGAGCAAGCACAAACTTTAAGTCAAGACAAAGTGGCTGTCGTGTATGGGGATTTACGATTCAGGGCAAGAGCTTCTGTAGGAGGCACCAATAGTCACGTCCAAAACCAGAAGGCATCAGTGGCATGAGTCATACCTCAGTGTTCACTGCTACAAAAAGCAGAATCAAATCAGCTACTCTCAAACAGAATCAGTGAGTGTACAGGAGACTGGCAAAAATTGGAAGCCCATCCTGCCCTCCCACCATAATCACAAAATAGCCCCACTTAGATTTCCGCACTCCAAAATGCAAAGGGGGAGGATGTTGGTGCAACTCTAAAAGACTAAGCATTTTCCTGGAGAGACTGAGCAGTCTTAAAGAGCTAACTCAGTTCCAATAAAGACTCTAACTTTGAATAGGCTGAACATTTAAACAGAAAGAGACACTGTAGGAACTGCCACATGAAAAAAAACCCAGATCATCATAGGAAATAAAGATGCCACATATTTTTTATCAGAGCATGGGGTATAAATCTATGACCCCACTACATCAAAGAAATCAATTAAATCTTCTAAACTAACAAAAATCTAAAATAATCATTATATATGCTGGGAAAGTTATGGTAACATTACTGCATTCATACACTAATGACAATAAATTAGGACATAATTTGGCAACAAAATTTGTAAAGTATAAATAGATTTCATGAATTATAAACAGATTCGTGATAATGTCTTTCCTAAGGAAGTATTTCATGAAAATCCATTACAGAATTTTTTATAAAAAGAAATAATTAAGAACAACTTAAATGCACAATAACAGAAAATAATTTAATAAATCTGGTATTCCAACTCTGTGGAATATTAGGCAGCTACTGAAATGTATAATCATTAAAAACTGCATTGGTATATGGAATTAATTAGTCAGAAAACAGAATAGAATATAAAATTACATATTCTATGAAGCTTACAACTATATAGAAATTCTGTATGTATTTGAATAAAGTCTAGAATAACAAAAGAAAAATCAGAATAGTTTAACCATGGAAAATTAGATGATAAAAGATGGCTTATACCTTTTTAAAAAGAGTGATTTTGCACTTGTGATATTATTTCTCATTTTTAAATACAAAACAAGAGCCAGTTATCTCTATTGGAAATCAGACTCTGACACTATGCCTCTGCTCTTTCCAGGAACAGCAAGATAGAAAAGTGAGGAGTCCTGCAGCCCCATTACCTGGATTTGATTCTTGTCTTCTCCACGCACTAGTCATGAGATCTCAGGTAAGTTCCTCCACGTCTGTGGGTCCCAGTTTCTTCATCTATAAAACTGGGTCATAGTGGTACCTACCTCACAGTGAAGAGCAGTAGACAGCTTTTTATATTAAAGCGCTTGGAAAAAGTCTCAGAAATTAGTAGGCATTCTGAAAGAGTTAACTGCTCTTGTTTTCTTGATGCTGTTGTGAATTTTGTTGTGGGGTGGTGTGAACCATATATCATCTTTCCTGAACAAAGCATGTGGCAAATACTGAATGATTCTTCAATTGAATTAGCTTCACAATTTAATGAAAGAGACTCAGTACATCTGTCTTTTTGTTTTTATTCTTTTTGTTTGCTTGCAGCATAGTGTGTACTATCTTTTCTGTAGGTATTGAATGGGCTTTTAGTAGCAAATAGATTGAGTTATTTAGAATCAGAATGTTGTTTCTTCTTAACAGTGTCTTAAATGAGAAATAAATACTGAGTCCATGCAGCTGACTGATGATGTTCAGACAAAATGTTCAAGTATCTGAATTTTCCACTTTTTAACGTATGTTGTTATCATCATGCAAACAGACTCGATATGCTTTGCCTTCATTTACATGAGCTGCCTTTGGCAATCAATCACTACCAGTGGTCCCCGAATTCCCCACAGAGGCATTCAGGGCCACAGTCCATGATTTCACACTAAGACATCAGGTTTTATAAGCTCTTTCACCCACCAATCACCCTACTGTGCACAGAAATAAAATAATAGGGAAAATTATTTAAAATAAGCTTTTATGCTTCCTTTCCAAGCTCTTTCTTTTAGAATAAACTGTTTAAGTGAAAAGGATAAATAACCCAGAAAACAATTATTTGAATGAAAAATAATCAAAATATATTCTGGTCTTCTTTTTCTCTTCTCTAAATGTTTCTTCTTTCTCCTCCCCTCACTTAACCATAACTTACCGCTAACTTTCTCTCTCTCTCTTCCCCTTTTGTCCCTTATGTGTTCTCTTTTAGACTCTGAGTCATGGATGGCTCTGAGTTGTTACTGTCTGTTGATACTTGCCGTAGACAGTGGATGAAATGGGACTCCACTGGTGAAGACTCAGTTATACAAACACCCTGACCTCTGTCTTTAAAAGCAAAGCATGTTTTTTCAGGCATGCTCCTGGTCTATCTTATTCTTCCTGTAGCTCTGCTCCAAGCCATCCTCAGTCTGAGAACTAGGTTAATACAGCAGCTATTGTCAGGGAGAAAGACAGAGGGGCAAGCTGCACAGTAGCTCTTTAAACTTTTTTCCAGAAATGACCCGTATCACTTCTTATATTTCACTGGCAAGGCAAGTCACATGACCACGGCGAACTTCAAAGGGCGGGACATTGCCATTCTCCAGATCTCCAAAGGGGGAATCACAATTATTTGTGAGCTAGCACTAATGACTACTTCAAAGTACAACCTAAAATTATAGATAGTATGATTCCTTACGGCTGCCTGTATGAGCAAAAAGAAAGGTGTGATGATTCCTTCTCATTTAACAAATATTTTAGGCTAATATCCATTCTTTCATTTAAAATTAATTTTTCTATAATTTTTCTTGTTTTTGTATTCTTTATTATTCAAGAAAAACAGTTTTATGAGATAAGAAATTGATAGCTCCTTCAGACATCTACAAGAACATATTTTCTGCTTTTCATGGCAAATGAGTTCATTTAGTACAAAATCATGTTTGTATGTTGATTGGTTCATGCAGTAGTTGGTAGATTGATTATATTTTACTTAAGTATTATGCAAAATTTAGGACACCATAAAATAATGAAAGGTGTGGTAAGAGATCTTTCCCTGATAAGTCACAGGTGTTTACCTCAGAAGAGAGCTAAGTCAAATCTAGAGGAAAATTTATAGTTTTTATTCAACTACATGGCCCTTTGTGATTAAAGCAATAAGAAGTACCCAGGTCATTTGTTATGGTTTATGCTATATTGCAATTTCCCAGGAAGTAGTGAAATTGTTGGGACGAGCACTGAAAACCACTGAGTATATTTCACATTCAGGTAGTTTCTGCCAACAGTGTGATTTGGAGCACGCCCCTGTTTGCTTTGCTTCTGAGATGAAGAGAGTTTGACTCTACACATAAAGGAAACCGTTATTATTTAACTGACAAATTATTAATTATTAGCTTGCATGTTCTCTGTGGAGCACTCTAAACTGGAGGAATATCGTTTAAGTGCTACCATTTATTTATTCCTACTTTCACCTCACTTTTAGAACTTTTTCTATGCCTGTAAGAACACTCTTCCCCAAAGATCTCAAATAAGTACTTGAATAAAACTACAATATAAGCAGAGCTATAAAGAATGCGTTTAATTTCAAGGGCTGCTATAAAGAATTTTACAAATGGCATGACAGGGTCCTTTTATTGTCCCCAATTTCATTATATGGCCTTCCTAACAGCCCTCTTGAGAGCAAAGCCAGGCTGGTGTCAATCCTTTTTATCAATTCACTCCGTTACAAAAGAAGAATATCATCCTGACATTATGGGTATTGTTCTAGTTATTTGCAGCATCCCCCACTGTAACTTTTTCTGAAATATAAGGCTGAACACAGAAACAGTTTGTGAGGAGCCTGAGAGCGTTGTTGGCATTAATGGATAAGCTCAAACTTCATCCAAGGGGAAAAGCAAAAACAACCCATTAGCTAAAAAAACACATGTCTTCAAGAACCAGCAGCAGCCCCCAGACAAGTGGTAAAAAATGTTTTTCTTCTGCTCTTCTGAGAGAGTTTGCCAATGAAAGCCCATCTGGACCAGCCCTGACTCGGACATCTGTCAAGGTTCATGTGATTAGGTATTAGATGACCCCTCTTTCGAATTCAGAATACCCCAAACTGGGCTCTGCAGGTTTCAGAGTTCCACAAATGATTTATTAAATTTTAATTGTGTACTTTTCTGATCGTTATAATCTCTTAAAAACTGGACAGAAACATTGGAAGACTTGCACAGACACGCGGCACAGGGTAGCCTGGGAATGCCAAGTGCAGCAGGGCATTTGTTTGGGTCATCAATCAGCCTTGCACATATCTCTCCAGGAGCAATTGCATCTTAACCGAAAAAATCTTTTATTACAGCAAGATAATGCTGTTTTGGAGAGTCTCAAAGACTACATACTAGAGGAAATAACGCAGACACAAAAGCCTGTACTCTGTATTATTCCACTTACATGAATTTCAGGAAGAAGCAAAACTAGCTTCAAAATAGTGCTTACGACTGTGGTGAGAGAGTGGATGGTGGCCAGGATTAACTATTAAAAAATGACGGTCATTTGGGGTGTTATAAATATTTTATATCCTGACTCATAAAGTCATTACTTAGGTGAATATAAATATAAGTAATGTGTATAAATTCAGATAACTTTACACTTGAGTCATGTACTTTTCTGTTGCACTTTAATAAAACATTTTTTTAAATATGAGCATTGTTATTTTGAAATGCTTTATTTATTTTGGTATATGGTTTGTATATTTTTGTAAAATTTTTGTTTCATATGTGTATAAGAACTATAAACACAAGGAATGTATACCTACTGTTCATTTTGTACACTTTTAAGTTATGCTATAATTAAAAGGATTCGCTTCAGCATCCTGGGTCAATGAAAAAATTTTATCTTTAAAGAGAATTTATACAATCATAGGTATGAGATGTACAGCCTTGAGCTATGACACTTGTAACAGAATAATTCCTCCAATACAGGTGGGAGTTGGGGGTATAAGCCTGCTGTCTCCTGGGCACTGCCCCTGAGTCATAAAGGGACTCCAGCTGGGCCTCAGAAATGATTCATACTTCCTGCTGAGACTTAGCAGGGCCTCCAGGGTACAGTGAGACATTTTAGGGATATAAGCATCTCTTTTTATTTCCATACTAGCATCAGACAACTTTCTAGTGGTCCATCTAATTCTCTGCTTCGGACCTGCTGGGAGACCAGGTAAAGTGTTGTAAGTGATGGTAAGGCTAAGGGGTAAAGACGGTGGCCTTAGGTCCAATGCCAGCTTGCTGACCAATGGTTTGACCTTGAACAAGATATTTAATCTGTCTAAGCCTCAGTTTTCTCACATTCTAATTGGGAAAAACTAATTTTATGGGAATTTTTAAGGATTTTATGTAAAAATATGTAAATTATATGGCACAGTAACTGGCATGGTGTTAAAAACACAATTATTATACAATAATTAAATTAGAAACACTAAAACTGATTAAGGGCCATAAGTGTAAAATGCATGACTTTGTCAAAGATATTTTAGGAATGCTTTTTAAGCGTTCTGAGGGTCAATTCCACCTTAAATGGTAGGCTGTTTCCCAGGGCTGAGAATTCAGAAGGCTTCAACGTGGCTGTAAATATGGCATTTTTTGTAGTCTTGGTGGCACTCACTCTAAATACACCTGATCACAATATAATGGAGGCAGCCTCATGGGTGTGATTCCCAGCCATTCAGATGATAGAAAAATAAAAATGTTTTGAAGTTTTGTTTTAAAAAAATTGAAGTCCTCTAAGTTACTGAGTATAAAGGCTTAGTCAATCAATAAACTGAATTTATATCTTGAATAATTATACTTCACATGATTTTTTGTGTGTTTTCACATTTATTTACAAAATAATCATAGGAAACCAGAATTACACTGAAAGAAACCAAAGATGATTGTACAACTCCTGGCAAATTTAAATAAACAGCTAATCAAGAGTGAATAGGTTCATAAGCATTTTAAGTTCCAGATACCTTCACAAGTGTTTGGCAGGAGCTGGACCATAGGCTATATAATATGATAGAGAAGAGAGGATTTATTAGTTGTTAAAAATCAAGAAAGGGTCTCAGCCACTTTCATTAATGCTTTGTGGTAGTTCAACAAAGAGGAATTACTTACCAAACCCCCTGAAGAACTGCGTGGACTGATCTGTAACATGCATTTCGGTAGGAGCATTCCAGAGCTAAAATACTTCTCAAGCCTTTGAAATAGACCCGATTTTTCAGGTTGTAACTAGCCAGTGTGGTCTACTGCTCTTCACTATGCAAAAATTGAGCAAAGGCAGTGTGCTCTCCTCTTACTCACTGCCCATGCAGCATGATGCTAAATGTTATAAAAATTTTCAATCAGAGTTCTAGGTGTTTTATTTTCAAAATATCAAGCATCTAGATATGTATAAAAGTATAAATATTTTTAAAGTTTTTACTCAGTTTTATTCAGATGTATGGCATATAATGGATGAATCTTAGTCATTAGAGGTTTGTAATCACATTATTATTTATACATCTTTGTCAATGCTTCAAGTATGATTAATAGTAACTACATAATTACCTGAGACTATTTCTCCAGGGCTACAAGAATTATAGAATTTGAGAATGCACATATATTAAAATGTACCTCCAGAATAGACATTTATTTTTAAAACTCAAACATATAAATATTTTCCTACATTTCAGACATTTAACATGGAACCTTCTAAAATTTAACTATCACTTGATGTTCATATAGTTGAAATCAAAAACCTTTGTTTTGGGGAGTGTTGATTATGATGAATTCCAAACTAATAAAAAATTCAACGATTTCATTGTTTATTTATTACATGTAATAAGTGGGTTAAACCCTGGTGACATTACATGAGGAAAACCTTATTCTTGATGTTTAGGAGGTCAACTCTTGTCAATTAGCCAAAAAATGAAGTTCCTCTGCAAACTTGTACCTATGCTCCATATTCCAGTATTCTTGAAAAAGGGGAATATCATAAAACACATTATATACTCACAAAATTAATATACAAATTAAAAAGTAGTTCTGATGAAGAATTCAGTAAGTAACCCCAAAACACTCATGACAACCTCTGCTTGTTCTGGCTCCAGAGGCTGTATCATTAATCAAGTGAGCGTCGGGAGAAATATGTAAGTATGTAGCGCTTCCTCCTTGCCGGACCTGGAACTCCAGTTTTCACACTCGCCTCTTGAGCTATAATATTGCTAATGCTCTGCACAGATGCTCGGCCTCCCCGTGACTAATGAGAGAGGGAAATCTGTGCAAAACATCGGTCTCATCTTTCTGTTCTTCCCTTGAGACCTTAACTCCTCCAATCCTCACTGCCTGGGTAACGCTCGAATGTGTTCAAATTGATGTTTTATGTTTTATTCAGGTTTCTAGTTGTTCTCAAGCTAGTTCATGAATACCAGGGTCAGAAATAAGGGCTGGGATTTTGATGGCAAAACAGGTTGTAATACTAAACACAAATATTTAAATTGTCATATAATAAATAATAAATATCGTGGTTGGTCTTTCCCCCATTCGTAAAAAAATTAAGTCTAAACTCCTTGCCAAAATCGTTTGATCTGTATATGACCAGCTATGATTTTCAGAGTTCCTGCATGAAGTGTTTATTAAACATTTAGTTCTGAGCCCCCTTCTAACAAGACTGAATCAGAATACTGCAGATGGAATTGGAAATTTTTATTTTTAAATAACTCCCTGGCCTATTCTTACATTCACTTCAATTTAAGACTTATTATTGATTCTGTTGTGTGCATGGAGATAGTTTGGCTATGTATGATATTTGTCTATCATTTGGCAAAAAAAACAAATTCCAGGACTTAAAATGAACTTTTACACAATAACTTTTTATAATCTGATACACATAATAGTATAATATAGAGTTAAATTTTTAAAAAATCAATAAAACTCAATTTTTCAACTTTGTTTTAGAGAGCTATTGGTAAACACTATCATTTTTATGTTCAAATAAAATTTTTAATACCCCCCAAAATAAAATCTATTCATTTGTTCCATGCTCATATTGTTAGGGTTTTATTTTTGTTTGTTTTGCTAAAAAATAATTAAAGCAAAATAAAGCAATTGTAGTTTTTAGTAAAAGTTTTAGAGAATAAAGCCTGGAAGGTCTATTGTATAGTTTTATGCATTGTTATTGCCAAACTGCAATTTTTTCTCAACGGAAACGCTACTCAGCTAAACATTATAGTGACTAATAATAACTAAAGCTTTGGTTTCCAGATTTTCTAAATAGAAAATTTCAGAAGACATTTTATAATATATTTTAAGGAACTCATAGCTACAGACTTACCAAAAGTTTTTCAAGATGTATAAAAAGCTGCTTTATTGCCTATTCCCTTGATAAGTGGGTTTTATTTGGGAGGGAAGTGTTTGTTTGTTGTTTTGTTTTTATTTACTTGTTTGATTATTTCTTGGCAAAGCCAAACTAATTTCAACCACCTAAGACATTGATAGCAATAATAAATTTAAATCACAAAATCAGAAGGACTTCAGTGTGAAGTACAAATTGAATTCAGATAATAGTAATATTATCTGAGCCTTGTAGATAAAATATGGAAGCATCCAATCATAAAATAAGCTATGAATAAGTTTTAAAAATTAATTTAGAATGAAACTGGAACCTTGTAGCTAGGTATGACATAAAATCAGATGAATTTTACTACATTTACAGTGCTCTCACAAAGTTAGAATTACCATCTCAGTTTGTATTATTCATATGCACTAGTGTTAAGAGGTGGTGATGACCCCAAACTTTGGAGTTAAGGACCAAGAACTGCCACTAACCAATTCTGAGATTTGAGAAAGTAACTCTCTTAACCTCAGATTATTTTTTAACTGGGAATAATAGAAGATCTAACTCATGTGTTGAATGACTTAAGAAAATAAAATATTTGCCATGAGATTTGCACACAGAAAATATTCAATAAATGTTAACATTTTTCTTGCTCCATTTATTTTCTTTAGTTTTTCATGGCATATTATATATTTTGGAGTAATTCTATAACTAGTCAAAGCAGAAAAATGCTTAACTTAAAATTTGTTTTTAGCAACACTTAATGTATTTTTTGATAATTTCTCTTTATTTATATTTTTACCACAAAGTATCTACTATCTCTCTGATGCCAATTATCTTACACAATATTACATCCTCCACCCAAGTTTACTTTACTTTCTGAGATTAGAAAAATGTCCCTTTTATTTTTCTCAGTATCTCCCCACCGTGTCTTTCCTTATCACCTCCATCATGGAATATTAAAAGGTGACATGGTTGTTTTTGATCCTTATTTATTCCCTCGTTTGTCCTCTTCCACCTGCTACCACGCCCCTTTTCCTGTGACTGTCACCGCACTGGTGCCTGTGTTTGTGTAATATTATATATTTTTCTTAGTCCCTTAACATTTTTTCACCAGTCCCCCAACCCAACTCTTCTTCTGAGAGCTTCCGTTTTCTATAAATCAATGCTTCTGTCTTGTATCTGTCCTATTATGTTTGTTAAATTATTTTGTTCATTGTGTTCCACATGTAAGTGAAATTATATGGTAAACTTGAAATCTTTATGGTTTTGTTAACCAATGTCACCCCAATAAATTCAATTTAATACATATTTATTTAATATATATATGACATGTTTTTTAAACAGGTAATATGGGAGTAAGTGGAAGCTACACTAACCTCTTCCAAGGACCAATCTGGCATTACAACTAAATTGTTGAAAAAACATCCTGAATAACCACCTGAACACTAGATGGAGAGAAGCCTTATAACCAAGGACAGACAGAATAACTGCTTCACCACAACAAGACTGGTAGGGAGTGTGGAAGAGGCACAAGAGTGCTGGCTAGGCTCCTATGGGTGGGAGCTGAAGTTCTGAAGGGATACTTCAGGGCTCCCCCTGGGAAGTGTGGGGTCTAAACTGTAGGATGAGCTTTCCAGCTTACAGCACCAGAGCCAGAAAGGAACCCAGATGACATCCAGCTGTGAAAAGAATCAGGGTTTCTGTCTGTCAGGGAGAGATGGCAGAAGACACAGAGAGCTTCTTAAAGGGCCAAAGCACAAAATTTCATTTGCAGCCACTTACCCTGGGCTCCAGCAGAGGAAGGGCAGAGTGGAGTAGAGACACTTGAGTAGAGTCTGGGGTTGGTGGCTCTGGGAAATAGCCACCAGGATCCCTGGGTTGAGTCAACCCCCATACTGCAGAAGGCATATTTCTCAGGCAAGCACTACTCTCTGAATGGCATCAGCCTTCAGGGAAACAATAGCCACACCCACAGAAATTTCTCTGTCCCACCCTGTGGTGCTTAGGCCTGACTGCTGATTACAATTTAAGGCTATGTCATTGATTAGTTTAACAACTAAGGTAGAAAACACAAAGAAGCAGCTAAAATGGGAAAACAGAGAAACAGACCCCAAATAAAAGAACAAAAGAATTTTCCAGAAGTATTAGATGAAATGGAGGCAAGCAATTTATCAGATAGCTTAGAGTAATGATTATAAGAATATTAAACCATATGAAAAAAAAGACATAGAAACCATAAAAAAGGACCAGTCAGAAATAAAGAATGCAATATCTGAAATAAATAATACACTGGAAAGAATAAACAGTAGGTTAAATGAAGCAGAGGATCAAATCAGCGATGTGGAAGACAAAGTAGAAAAATCACCCAGGCAGAGCAGCAAAGAGAAAAAAGAATTTTAAAAAATGAGAAGGGTTTAGGAAATATTTTGGACAACATGAAGCATAACAACATCTGTATCATTGGAATACTAGAAAGATAAGGGAACAAGAAAGGGATGGAGAACCAGTAGGGTAAGTGGAGGCAGTCTGGCTTCCTCACCCAGGTGTCTGGGGAGCTAAGGGAAGCAGTGTTCCAACAGCCTTGGAGGGGCCTGATAACCAGTGTTCTCATAGCCTTGAGACTGGGTCCGATAAGCTGTTCCCATAACATGAGGTGGGCTCCCATGCACAGAATTATATTATTGTTATATAACTTCTGGCATCTTGCCGGCCTTGTTCCACTCTAGTACTTAAGCAGGTAGGGACTTCCTGCTGGGGGTGATGATGATGAGAGACATGCAAGGGGACAGGTGCCACGATGGTGCCATGCTGGGGAGCAAGGGCCATGACATGAGACATACAGATAGACATGCAGCTTGCAGCATGCGTGGCTTGCCCACCGTAAATAAAGGCATGTCAGACATCCCGAAGGCTCTGTGAATATTTTTCCATCAGTACAAATACAGTGAACCTGCCTGGCTGTGAAGGGCGGCAACATAGAACCTATGTGAAGAAATAATGACCAAAAAATTTCCCTAATTTGGTGAAGGAAAAAGAGACACAAGTCCAGGAAGCTCAGAGAATCTCAAACAAGTTGGATCCAAAGAGGCCTACACTAAGACACATCATAATTAAAATACAAGGCTTAAAGACAAGAAGAGAATCCTAAAAACTACAAGATCAAAGCAGAAATGAATGAAATGGAGCCAAAAAAAATACAAAATATGAATGAATCCAAGAGCTGATTCTTTGAAAAGATAAACAAGATTGACAAACCTTTAACTAGCCTCATCAAGGAAAAAGAGAGAAAGGATCCTAATAAATAAAATCAGAAATGAAAGAGGAGAAATAACAACTGGAACCAAAGAAATACAAAGGATTGTAAGAAAGTATTATGAGCAACTCTATGCCAACCTGGATGAAATGGATAAATTACTGGAAACATACAATCTTCTAAAACTAAATCAGGAAGAATCAGAGAATGTGAATAGACAGATTACACCTAGTGGAATTGAAGCTGTAATTAAAAAACTCCCAACAAACAATAGCCCTGGACCTGATGGTTTCATAGGTGAATTTTACCAAACATTCCAGGAATAACTAACTATTTCATAAAATTCAAAAGGAGGGAACATTTCCAAACTCATTTTACAAGACCAGCATTACACTAATTCCAAAATGAGACAAAGACACTACAAAGAACAAAAATTATGGGCCAATGTCCCTGATGAACACAAACACTAAAATCCTCAACAAAATATTAGCAAGTCAAATACAGCAAGTATCACAAAGATCATAGACTGTGACCAAGTAGTATTTACATTCTGGGAATGTAAGATTCACAAGTCAATAAATGTGACTCACGACATAAACAAAATAAAGGAAAAAACCATATGATCATATCAATAGATGCAGAAAAAGCATTGGATAAAATCCAGTACCCATTTATGATCATTATTAAAAAACCTCTCAGCAAAGTGGAAATAGAGGGAACAAATCTCAACATAATAAAGGCTATATATTACAAACTCACTGCCAACATCATACTCAATGGACAAAAACTACAAGTGTTCCCCTTAAGACCAGGAACAAGACAGGTATGCCCACTTTGACCTCTCTTATTCAACATAGTACTGGAAGTCCTAGCCACAGCAATCAGATAAGAAGAAGAAATTAAAATAATTCAAAATAGAAAGGAAGAAGTAAACTGCCTTTATTTTCAGATGACATGATACTGTACATAGAGAATCCCAAAGATTCCACCAAGAAACTACTAGAACTGATAAATGAATTCAGCAAAGTAACAACATACAAAATTACTATGCAGAAATCAGTTGCATTTTAATATGCCAATAACACAGTAACAGAAAGGGAAATTAAGAAAATGATCCCATTCAAAATTGCTAAAAAAGAATAAATACTTAGGAATAAACCTAACCAAGGATGTAAAAGACCTGTACATGGAAAACTATAAGACACTAAAGAATGAAATAGAAGAAAATACAAATAAGTGGAAACACATAACGTGTTCATGGATAGGAAGAAATAACATCATTAAAATGTCTGTATTACTCAAAGCAATCTATAGATTTAATGCAATTCCTATCAAGATTCCAAAAACATATCTCACAGAACTAGAACAAATATTTTAAAATTTTATATGGAACAACAAAAGGCCCCACATAGCAATGGTGATCCTGAGAAAGAAGAACAAATTTGGAGGAATCAAGCTACCTAATATCAAACTACACTATAAGGCCATAGTAATCAAAATATGTTACTGGCATGAAACAGACACATATATCAATGTAGCAAAATAGAGAGCCCAGAAATAAAGCCACATATTTATAGTCAATTTATATTTGACTGAGGAAGCAAGAACATAAACAGGCTAAAGATATTTTATTTAATAAATGGTGTTAGGAAAATTGGACAGATACATGCAGAAAAATGAAACTAACTCACCTTCTTACACCACGCACAAGAATAAATTCAAAATGGATCAAAGACTTAATTGTTAGACCCAAAACCATAAAAATCATAGAATAAAACAAAGGCAGCTAAACCTCGGACATTGCTCATAGCAATATTTTATAGGTATATCTCCTCAGGCAAGGGAAACAAAAGAAAAAATAAACAAATGGGACTACATCAAACTAAAACATTTTTTCACAGCAAATGAAATCAGCAACAAAATAAAAAGACAACCCACAGAATTGGAGAACATATTGGCCCATACATCTGGTAAGCGGTTAATATCCAAAATTTATAAAGAACGTACAAAACTCAGTAGAAAAAAAAACAAACAACCCAATTAAAAAATGAGCAAAGGACCTAAATAGATACTTTTTCAAAGAGGACCTACAGATGGCCAATAGACATATGAAAATATGCTCAACATCACTAATCTCAAACAAATGTAAATTAAATGGAATACTATGCAGTAGTAAAAAAGAAAGAATTCTTACCTTTTGCAACAGCGTGGATGGAACTGGCAGCTATTGTGCTAAGTGAAATAAGCCAGGCAATGAATGACAAATACCATATTACCTCACTTATAACTGGAATCTAAGGAACAAAATAATCTAATGAGCAAAATAGAATCAGAGGCACAGAACAAAGGAACAGACTGATAGCTGTAAGAGTGGAGGTGGGAGGCTGGGGCTTGTTGAAAGAGGTAAAGGGACTAGACAAAGAACATATACGCATCACCCATGGACGTGAACAACAGTATGGAGGATGACTGTTGGAAGGGGCAGCTGGGGGAAGGCAGACCAAGGGAGGAAAGTTGGGACAACTGTAATAGCATAAATAATTTAAAAATTTAAATAAAAAAATAAAATGAGCAGTCTTCCCACATCTGGTTAAAGGGTACAGAAAGAGCTTCATGAATAAAGTGACCCTGTGAAATTTACCTTTTAGTGTGTGTAAGATATTGACAGGTATTGTATATCATGTGAAAAATATACGTATATGGATGGGAACATGCAAGGTATATTTGGGGAAATGTCAAAAGGCCTGGTTAGCTATAGCAGAGTAGAATTAGATTTAATAAAATATTATGGAAAATGGGTTTGAATGAAAGGATACTTGATTACTTATTTATAATCTGTATTGAGGATATTAATTTCCCACAAAATAATATAACAATGGGAATGGAAGTTTGGAACCAGATTTAAGAGACATTGCAAAATGAGAATTACAGAAAGTGGCAACTAATTAGGTATAATGGTAAAAAATGGTATTAAGTATGAATGGTAAAAAATCAATGATGGTGTCATGGCTTTAAATTTCAGTGATTAATGAAATAGTGGGATTATTAACGGAAATAAGAAATCCACAATTGTAAATACTGGAGAGAATTTAAACATCACTTGTTTGAAAACTCTCTGTGTATTATTATGTGATCCTATAAAGATGTTAAGTTACAGAGATGGAAGATATAATATTCAAACTTTCATTTTGGTTCTCCCCTTTAATGGTCGTGTCACTTTGAGAAATTACATAAACTCTCTTTGTTTTAGTTCCCTCATCTGTAAAACAGATAATAGTAACATACTCTGCTTCACAGGACTATAAAGTGTATTGTCTGGCACACTCGTATAAGTGTCCGATAAGTGTTAGCTAGCATTGGTATTACTATTTCAATGAACATTTGTGATACATTGATAGATAGTGGAGATACACATTCCACAGACATGTGCTATAAAGTAAGACCATTCCCAAGGTAAATGTTCCACCTTTCAAAGAAACTGCACCCTAACAATGCAGAAATATGGCAACTTCCTGTTGGGAAATTGTGGACCACCGATAGATCAGCCCAAATGTTTAAAAGAATAGTGGAGAAGCAGGAATTGAATCGCAGGGTATTTAAATAAATAGAAAAGATTTCAAGGGTAAAATAAAGTAATTTAACAGGTATAAAGAACAAACTTTCATCTCAATCAATCCATCTATGGAAAGTTCAAATCCAAATCCTGTGGCTGGAAGCTGCTTCCAATTAAATATATACATCTGTGTTTCTTAGATTTTCATCAAGAAGACTGATTCTTCCATAATGAACCTCTACATCTCTTTCATACTCCCTGCGGATGGCCTGGATTATACCATACACTGAAGTGATTTTCCATCACTTGTCCTTCAAGAATATGATCAACATTTTTTGTAGTTGAATATCATGTTAGTCCCGCGACTGAAGGACAAATGGTGTTCCATACTAGCAAGGATTTGTATTGTTGAAAATAAACTCATTGATTTTTGTTGTTCTAATGAATGTCTTGCGGTATGATTGCATTTCGGATGGTGGAATAATCCATGAAAAACCTTTCTCTTTCATGCTGAATGTGTCGTGAACCTCAAGAAAGATCACAGCTGCATGCTTCCTTCAATCAGGAGATGGAGATGTAGACACAATAGACACAATAACTCAGGATTAATTTTGTACCAATAAAATTCTTCTACTCATTTGAAAACTTCTTCAGTTTTCTGCTGAACTATATATGTCTCATTAGGTTTCCAAATAAATACTTCTTGTTGACCAAACAAGATGTGACCAATCTTGATGTTCACATCTAGGAAACTGTGTGAGTGATGCATTTAATTTCTTTTAAAAAATCTTCAAATACACAAAATTGTTATAAATTTACACTTATAAAAATATAAGTAAAATTGTCACGCTCAGTACAAGCATCCAAATAGATGCCACTCTAACAGCTGTGACTTTGGCAGTGAGTACCAACGGATAGTTACACTTCAGAAAGGATGATAAATGCCACATTTTCAATTCATTAAGCAGGTTAAAAAACGGTTTAGCCAAAGTCACTTCTCATTTATTTCTACAACCCAATTTTGAGCTAAGCAAGTAGAAAAAGTAAGAAATGTGAGCTATTTATTTTTCTGTAAATTTTAACCATACAGTTAGTAAAATGAATAATCAGACAAAATAATTTCCCTTTTTTTCTCAATATTTCCACACCTTTTACCCACAACCCTAATGCCCTCCCCCAAACTCTCCTGGTTTGTAATTATTTCCTCAATAATACATGTATTTTAGTAAACTACATATTATCAGGAAACCTAATAAGATATAAATATTATTGGCAAAGAATTATGCACCTGTTTAGGCACATATTGTGTTAAGAGTAGAATTGAATTGGACAGAGGACTATTTTATCAAAATAATCTCTTCAGTTTAGTTAAGTTTATGGAGACCATAAATCCTTCATTAGACTGGATGGATATATATAAATCATGTAAAAGTAAATTCAAATTATATTATTAAACCTTATCTACAACTCAACACTTCAAGTTAAAAAAAAAAAATGAAAGGTTTTCCCTAGCTGGGGTGGCTCAGTAGATTGAGTGCTACCCTGTGAACCAGAAGGTCACCGGTTCAATTCCCAGTCAGGGCACATGCCTGGATTGCAGGCCAAGTCCCCAATAGGGGGTGTGCAAGAGGCAACTACACATTGATGTTTCTCTCCCTCTCTTTCTTCATCCCTTCCCACTCTCTAAAAATGAATAAATAAATCTTTTTAAGAAACAAAAGGTTAAAATTTCTAAAACACAAGTTGACAGTTTATCACTAAAGTAGACACTTTATTTGTGGGTCATACAGTCACCCTGTAAACTGTAGATTAGTCGCTGGCCTGAAAACTTAGAGGTCCTATGAATTTGTGTTGTATTGCTAGGCATAATAATGTTTAACCAATTTCCACTGAATTGTAATATGCTTTAGCAAAGATGATGCTTTTTCTATAGGAAAGAGGGCGTCCATTTATGCTGTGCTTTTTAGTTGGGAGAGAAGGGAAGAAATCAATAACCCACCATACTTTAGTGTTCCTGGGTAGCTGGGTAACATGACGGAGCTGTCAACACACATTACTAAACGAACATATTGTATGTTCCTTCATTTTCAAGCCTTGCATCAGAGGTATAAATGCACGTACTCTGACAAGAAAGAGAAAAAACTCATAGTAATTTTATAAATCCAATCACTAAATGATTGAATAACCTTATTAGAATACAATGTCTATAAACATTTTTTAATAACTTATTTATTCTGTAAGAAGATGAACTGCATGAAGATTAAACACTTGCAAGCAATGATGAACTTTTGTGCATAAGGAAAATTTTCATAGAAAATATATAACAAACAATGCTATTACAGGTATTTAATATATGGTATTTATATATCTTTATGTCAAGGACTCTGTAAATTAGGTTAAATAATTTCATTTGCCCTGATTACTTCTATGCAAGCTTCTTGGCTAAAGGTTTCCTCTTGACTTCTAATGGCCCTTAAACTGGTTAATTGAGCATCTATTTGGAGTATATATAAATGTAATATATTTCCCTCTAATATTTATGGTGAGTTTAATAATCCAAAGGAACTCAACACTCTGTAGAAATCCCTAAAATATACCCACTGGTGTACAGTGCTATTAAATGTTTACAAATCTGATATCCAGCAGGAGGAGGAAGAGAGAGGAAAGGATGAATTGTAGCAGTTGCCAATTTCTGTAGTGTAAATACTTCATGGTCAATTTCAAGCTACCACATGATGTCATTGAACCCAGATTCAGGAAGAAATTGTGCCTGTATGAACTGGCACCAGCGCAACACTGACCTCCTATTTTGCAACTTTAATGATTGACAGACATCCAGTTGCAACTGTCCTTCAATAACAAAAGGCTGGTAGAAGGCTCTTATCTATTCTCTCAAAGAAATGTTACAAAGTTGCTAGCATGCCTAATCTCACAAGACAGAGAGCAAGAGATATAAGAAATTTGCAGAACAGTTCATGTATCTCTTTTTTTTTCTTAGTGCCTTGCAATATCACATTCTAGGAATAATGGTGACACTTCATGAAGCTCATCTTCTTCTAGATAAGAAAAGAGTGCTGTGTGACAAATAGTGAAGAATTCCCACCACCACCACCACCAGCCTACAATAGTGAATTTTCCAAAGGTTTCCTTACACATGGCCTCGTGTCAATCCAGAAAACCAGATGGTCAAAAGACATATGAAAAAATACTCAACATCACTAATCATCAGAGAGATGCAAATTATTAATAAAACCACAGTGAGATATCACCTCACACCTGTCAGAAAGGCTATTATAGGAGACTGTTCAGCATGTCATGGACCCAGCTCCCACTCGGAGAGGCCAGTGGAAAGGGAGGTCCGGCACACAGGACCCACACCCATAGATAGGTTCTCCCGAGGGGAATCAGACCTGCATTGTACCTAGGCTGCTATGACGCTTGCTTTTGCTAAAAATACCCTACCCTGAATTGAGGCAGCAACTGTTTACTGCATATCTTTAAAGTAACTTCCTAAAATCTATGCTAAACTTTCCAAGGACAAGTGTAACCAGTTCAGCCACTTTTCCCTTCACATTTGCAAATATCCTTCCTTTTTGATGTAATTAGCAACATCCTCTCCTTTGTTTTCTATAAAAGGTAACTACCCAAAAACAACCTGTGCATAGTAAATGAGGACCATCCTCGATGTCATGTACCTAGAGAAAGAATAAAAGCCTGTCAAGGCAAGGGTCGGGGCACTCTCCTCTTGAGAGAGTGGCCGTGCCATCCCTTTTCCTCCACAGGACTCAGTAGTCCGTGTGAATTTGTCTGTTGCTGCCACAACACACAGATCCCGAGGACCGGGATCTGCATCACGCTACCATCAATAAATCAACAAATAGTGAGCGCTGGTGGGTGGAGAAAAGGGAATCCTAGTGCACTGTTGGTGGGAATGCAGACTGGTGCAGCCACTGTGGAAAACAGTATGGAATTTCCTCAGAAAACTAAAAGTGAAACTGCCTTTTGACCCAGCAATCCGGAAATATATCTTAAGAACCCTGTAAAACTAATTTGAAAGAATATGTGCACCCCTATGTTCATTGTAACACTATTTATAATAGCCAAGTGCTGGAAACAGCCAAGGGCCCATCATTAGATGAGTGGATAAAAAAGCTGTGGTACATTTACAAAATGGAATACTACATGGCTATAAAAAAGAAGGAACTCTTACTTTTTGTAACAAAATGGGTGAACCTGGAAACTATTATGCTAAGTGAAATAAGCCAGTCAGAGAAAGATAAATACCATATGATCTTACCTATATGGGAATTTAATAAACAAACTGATGGTCAAAATAGAAACAGAGGTAAAGGGATTAGCTAAAGAACATACATCATAACCCATCATACATCATAACACATAAACACAGACAACAGTGTGGTGATGGCCAATGGTAAGGGGGCAGGTAAGAGGGGGACTGTGAGGTGATCAAATGTGGGGGAACTGGG
The DNA here is from genome assembly GCF_022682495.2 of Desmodus rotundus. Taxonomy (NCBI): domain Eukaryota; kingdom Metazoa; phylum Chordata; class Mammalia; order Chiroptera; family Phyllostomidae; genus Desmodus; species Desmodus rotundus. The sequence continues at coordinate 23,942,755 of NC_071397.1, forward strand.
GGCATCTGTAATAGTGTAAACAATAAAAATAAAGTAAAAAATGAAGCATTAGTAAAACTAGGAAATATGCCCAAAGTGTCAAACCCAGGTCTGCCAACTGAAAATCTGGGACTTTTGGTCCCCATGTAATTGAAAAAGCTGCACTGGGGCCTATATAGGCCACACCAAAACCATTTTGGTATTTAATTTAACTTCCTTCATTTAAAATTGATTCTTGTATCACAAAATCTTAGTTCTTTATCCTTTCTAATAAAGTATTGACTGTCCATTTTTCATAAAAATGATTCTATAGAAAACAGCCCTGGCTGCTGTGGCTCAGTGGGTTGAGTGCTGGCCTGCAGACCAAAGGGTCATCAGTTTGATTCCCAATCAGGGCACATGCCTGGGTTGCAGGTCAGGTCCCTAATAGGGGGGTGCACAAGAGGTAACCACATGTTGATACTTCTCTCCCTCTCTTTCTCCCTCCCTTCCACTCTGTCTAAAAATAAATAAATAAAATCTTCTTTAAAAAAAAAGAAAGAAAAGAGTTTACTAAAAAAAGGTTTATTGCCACCAAGTGATCCTCCTGCCCCCATGAAATCATTCATTTTGTTATGGAGAATTTCCCTACAAACACAGGAATCGTTACATTAAACACCTTCTTCTCCCAAAGATATTGGTGCTTTCTGTACTAAAGCTAATTATCTTAATGGATTATTAATAAGAGTGATAATATTATTGATATTTTATTTTTAATTAATAAATAATATTGTTTTGATTAATTAATAATATTAATATTTTTAGCCTTTTATTCTGCCTTATTTTTCTTCATAGCATCATCACTAATATTTTTATTTTTTACAAGAAAGCTTTTAATACTATAAGTTATCATGAATCCAGTAAACAATTGAACAAATGGCAAAGAGAGGATTTCTAGTGGATGTCCTAGAGCCTATTCAGATTAAGAGTCACATTGCTAAGAAAACTGATACAAAAAATAATGACTCAGATATATGTCAGAATCTTGAGTTGTCAGCTAGGACTCATATGTTCAGAAACTACCAAGGCAGGAATCGGTATTAAAATTTTTACAAGTATTTTTAGGTCTTACATTAACATTTTTTTTCTGCTTAATTGCACAGTAATTGGTAAATATAATTGTCTCAGTTTGTTTGGGCTGCTGTAGCAGGCAGATGGGATGTAAACAAGAGATATTTGTTTCTCATAGTTCTAGAGGCTAGCAATTCCAGGATTAAGGTGCCAGAATATTCATTGTCTGGTGAGAGCCCACTTCCTAGTTCAAAGATTGAATTATTTTCACTGCCCCCTCACATGGCAGAAGGGGCAAGGGAGCTCTCCAGAGGCTCTTATAAAGACACTAATTGCATTCATGAGAACTTCATCCTTATATCTGATCACCTCTCAAATGTCCTCATCCCAAATGCCATGACATTGGGAATTATTAGGCTTTAATATATGAATTGGGGGAGGGCAAGAGAAAAGGGACACAAATAGTCTATAGCATTTTCCCGTTCCCCCAAAATTCATGTCCTTCCCACATGCAAAATTCCATCCCAGTAGCCCCCAAAGTCTCACCAGCATCAACTTTAGAGGCTAAAGCATCATCTGAGTTTCATGTAAATCAGATGTGGGTGAGACTGAAGGTATGATTCACCCTGAGGCAAATGCCTCTCCAGCTGTGTACCTGTAAAACGAACATGTTATGTGCTTCCAAAATACAATGCATAGGAGACGTCCAGGATGGACATTCCCATTCCAAAATGAGGAAATTGGGAAAACGATAGAGATAACAGGTTCCAAGTAAGTCCAAAATATAAGGCAAACTCCATGAGATCTTAAGGTTTAGGAATAATCCTATTTGGTTTAATGTTCTACCTTCCAGAACTATTGGGGCTGTGGTACCACCTCTGCAGCTCTCCAGAGCTGGAAGCAGGGGAATTTACTGGTCTGAGGTCTCAGGGGCTTCTTCACCCCAAAGCTCATGTATTGTGTGCACTAGCAGCTGTGGCACCTTCTTGAGTGATGGCCATCACCACAGCCTACACCACTCATGGCCACTTGAGCCACCCCTGGGGTGCAGGCTGTGGTGGCTGAGGAATGCAGAGAGCAGAGCCTTTCATGGAAGGCAGAGCCAGACCGTGCTCCAAGATCCCACAGGCACCAGCTGCCCTCCTTTGAAATGGCTCTGCCACCCATGTTGTACTCTGGGCCTGTGTGGGAGGGGCACCTGATGTTTCCTCAGTTACCTTCAGACACAGTCTTCCATTGTGTTGAATAATAGCTACCCGGCTTCTGTTCAGATAGCTAACTAATCTTTTTATCAAACATTTGGGTGCCAGCACCCTTAGTGATCTCTTCCAAGCACACTTTTTCATCTTTTGCAAGATCAATAAGCTAAGAATACTCCAAATCTTTAAGTTCTGCTTCCCCTTTTAATTAACATTTTAGTCTCTAAGTCATTTATCTCTTCTTAAACTTCACTGTAAGCAGACAGGAGGAATGAAGCTGCTCCTTCAACACTTTGCTTAGAAACAAGTTCAGCTAAATATCCAATTTCATTGTTCGAAAGTTCTACTTTCCACAAAACCCTAGGACCAAAACGCAATTCGGCCAAGATTTTTGTCAGTTTATAACAAGAACCACCTTTCCTCCAGTTTCCAATAATATGTTCCTCATTTCCCTCTGAGGCCTCATCAGAATATCCTTTAACATCCATATTTCTATCAACATTCTGAGGATTACTTAGGTGTTCTCTGTGAAGACTGATGCTTTCTCAATTCAGCGCTATCATTCAGGGCTTTCTCTTTTCAGCCCTTCTTTTTTTTTAAGTTCTCATCAGAATCACCTATAGTGTTTCATTCATGGTAATATATATTTTTGCTATAATGCACTTCAAAACCCTTCTAGCTTCCACATCTTACTTCCAAAGCCCTTTCCACATTTTTAGGTATTTGTTACAGCAGCACCTCATTTCCAGGTTTTAGCACAAGCCCATTTACAGTGGGGTCAGTGGGTCCCTGAATGTGTCTTGCAGTTATTTCCAAAGTTCCAGAATGCATGGTTGCAATGGACATACTTAGCAGCTGTCATTTTGACACTGGTTCCCTGACTTGTAGAGTAAGGGTTTTAATGCTGGAACAGGCCAAGAAGAAGCCTTTAGAACTTTAGGAACTTTTACATTAGGATAATAGCAAACCAAAAGCAATACTGCATCCCTAGAGATTAGCACTATCAAGGACTTGAAATACACAGGGGCAGTGATACATCCCCATTCAGTGCTCATGTTTGCCCTGTGCAGAACACAGATGGATCTGGGAGAATGATTGTTGATTATGGTTACCTTAACCAGGCAGTGAGTCCAATTGCAGCTAGTACACCAGATGTGATTTTGTTGCTTGAGCAAGTTAACACATGCCACGGTACCAGGTATATACCTATTATCTAGAAGATTTCTTTTTCCTCCTACCTATTCATAAAGTCCATCAGAAGCAGTTTGCTTTCAGCTGGCAAGGTCAGCAATACACCTTCACTGTTCTACTTCAGGGATATGTCATCTAACCAGCCCTATGTCATAATTTAATTTACTAGGGTCTTGATCACAGTTCCTTCCAGAAGATATTACACTGGTCCAGTACCTTGATGACATTATGCTGATCAGACCTGGTGAGTGAGAAGTAGCTGCTCCTGTAGACTTATCAGTCATAAAATTGTGTGTCAAAGGGTAGAAAATAAATCTGACTAAATTCAAGAGCCTTTTAACTCATTGAAACTTTCAGGGGTCCAGAAGTGTAGGGCATGTCTGGATATCACTTCTAAGGTGAAGGATAAGCTGTTGTATTTGGCCTCTCCTACAACTAAAAAAGAGGTACAAAGCCTAGTTAACCTCTTTGAATTTTGGGGGGCAATTAATCCTCATTTGGGGCTGTTACTCTGGCCTAGTTAGAGTGACCTAAAAAGCTTCTATTTTTGAGTGGATCCCAGAACAAGAAAAGTCTCCAGCAACCACAGGTCAAGTCTCCTGTACAAGCTGCTCTGACACTTGGGACACACGATCCAGCAGATCCAGTGGTGCTTAAAGAGTCCGTGGCAGATTGGGGTACTTTTTGAAGCCTCAGATAAGCTTTTGTAGTAGGACTCTTTCAACATCTTCAGGTAATTACCCACTTTTTGAAAAAAGCTCTTGGCTGGCTACTGGGCCTTAGTAGAGACTGAATACTTGACCATAGGCCACAAAGTTACCATGCAACCTGAACTGTCCATCACGAACTAAACGTTATTTGACCCATGAAGCCATAAAGTTGAACAGCAGCACTCCATCATCCAATGGAAGTAGTATTTAGGTGATTGGGCCAAAACATGCCCTAAAGGCACTAGTAAGTTTCATGAAGAAGTGACCCAAAGTGACCCACTCCTGCTACACTGCCTTCTTTCTTTTAGCCTGCATATATGACATGTGATCAGTTGACAGAGAAAGAAGACTTGGGCCTGGTTTACAAATGATTCTGCATAATGTGGGGACACCACCTGAAAATGGATGGCTATACACTACAACCCTTCTCTGGGACACCCTTGAAGGACAGTGGTGAAAGGAAATATTTTCAGTGGGCAGAACTTCAGGCAATGTACCTGCTTGTGCACTTTGCTTGGAGAGGGAATTGGCCAGACACATGATTATGTACGAATTCATGGACTGTAGCCAATGGTTAGCAGCTAGCCAGGGCTTGGATGGGAAATAGTTAGACAATTGTAACAAAGAAACTTGTGAAAGAGGTATACAGGTAAACCCCTCTAAATGGGCAAAAGTGTGAAGATATCTGTGTCCATTTGTATGGTTATCGAAGGATGACTCTAGCTGAGGACGATTTTTATAACCAAGAGCATAGAAAGACCCATCCTATGAATACCGTCAGCCTCTTTCATAAGCTACCTCTGTTATCACTCAATAAGCTCATGAACAAAGTGGCCATGGTGGCAGAGATGGAGGTTATGCATGGGCTCAGCAACATGGACTTCCACTCACCAAGGCTGAGCTGGCTGTGATGACCTCTGAGTGTCCAATCTGCCAGCTGCAGAAGCCAACACTGAGCCCCCAATATGGCATCATTCCCCAGGGCATTCAGCTAACTATTTGGTGGCAAGTTGATTACATTGAACTACTTCTATCATAGAATGGACATTGTTTTGTCCTTACTGGAATAGATGCTTACTCTGGATACACAATTGCCTTCCCTGAGTGCAATGCTTCTGATAAAACTACCACCCATGGACTTATGGAATGCTTGTCCACCATCATGATATTATACACATCATTGCTTCTGCTGAAAGAACTCACTTCAAAAGAAGTGCAGCATTTGGCCCTAGCTCGTGTAACAGAGTGAAATGCTCAGTCTCTCTGACTCCATCTTGTTCAAGCCAGTGTTGTTCTGCGGCCTTCAGTCTAACTGCTCCTGCTTATCTTCCATATAGACATGCTAATCACTGAAGGAATTCGCTTGCAGCTTAAGTTTTCCAAAAACAGCATCTCCCATTTCCCTTCCCTTAACATAAAAGACTGAACTCCCTACTTTCTAAAAATGAACTTGAAAAATCACTAAGGCTCCCATCTTCTCAGTTGGTGCCTTCTGAATCAATAAACTTTTCCTCACTCCAAACCCTGATGTTTTGAGTTTGGGCCTTTCAAAGTGTCAGACACAAGGACTTTGGACCAGTAGCATTATGGCTACCAATGTGATGGTGCTGAATGTGGAGTTGGAAAGAAGTGTGTCCTGTGGGCACTGAAGAACCAGAGAAAGTGGATTCTCACATTTCACCTGGTGCAATATCACCTTGGTCCCATGAGACGTGACTGTGGACAAACTGTCAGCCACTTCTTAAGTGGTGATATTTCCTCTTTTCAGATTTTTAACAGGAAAGAAGTCTTGTCAACAGAAGGCAGAAAAACCAGCATGAGAAATACCAGCTTAGTTACTATTATCTTGAAAAGAAAATAAATACAAATTTTGTTAAAAATATTAACTGACTTGAAACACAGTTCTACATATTTCATCTCACTGCCTTATAAGAACAAATTAATTGATTAGGGCCCAACACAGTACATTATAATATTATTATAATAAATTAGAAAATAATTCATTATAGTGCTTAATAAAATGCCTAGTACAAGGGAAGTATTCAATAAATGATTTTATTGATGACTACTATTATACTCTCTATAAAGGTTAATACAAACAGAAAACACAAATTCTCCAAAATAAAATTTTCAAGCATAAAATGAAGGTGGGGTGAAAAATGCTCCTGCTCATGCCATGTCTAGATTTGTGTTATGAAATAGGGGCTAACATATTTTCAAATGATAGACTAGCTGTATGTATATTTCCCCCAATATTTCTTGACTTAGCAAAACAAGGCTTGCAAGAAAAGAACACAGAAAACTAAAATTTTCTAAACTTTAGTTTCTGATTTGTGAGAGTCAAAAACTAGATTTTCCATACATAAGGCTTCAGTCATCTTCTGTCCCCTACTGCTTACACACACACACACACACACACACTCAGAGAGAGGGACAGAGAAAGAGGGATTTATACATCCATACATGAATTTAAAACCTCATAAAACAGTTGGAGAGTGTTTAAAGGAGATTTAGGATGGAGAGAGGAAAAGTCACATTCTTGGTCATCTAGCAGCACCCCCTCACTGGCCCCACCCCAAGCTTTATCCTATGTATTCACCTCACAGTAAATCTTTCTTTTTTAATGTTTCATTTCTCTAAATTATATTGAAACCAAAAAAAGAGATGTTAAAAGCAAAGAATAAAATTTTTCTCACCCTTTCTTGTAATCATACCCCTTTTGGGAATCAATATTAAAGGTTTAGAGCATTTGCTAGATCTTCTACATTTGCCAAAGGAGGTACACTTTTCACTCCAAGCGACACTGCTCTGTGCTATATGGTCCACATCAATGAGCATTCTTACCCCCAGCTTCTGGGTGGGTTTGGCCAAAGAAAGATAGAGAAGAGATTAGAGAACAATGAAAAATATTTATTTCTCTGGCTCCCTCCCTGGCACTCCATGGTTTGGCACTGGTTGCATTCGAAGGTCATGGTTCCTATCCAGAAGTCTTCCCCTGCAGCTACATGTGTCAGCAAGAGGCTAGTAAGAAACATGCCCACTGAAATGAAGAAAATTAAGAAAAGTTTAATATAAGGAGGTATACAAATTTAAGGGAAACTAACAGAGATGATGAAGCAGCCTGTAGGCAGCAGCAATGGTGAGCCATTACCATTCTTGAGCTTAGAGACATAAAGGGAGAGAGTTTTACACAGATATCTCCAGGTGTAACTGCAGGGCGGGGCCATGTACAACCATTGCCAACCTATAGCACAGAGAAGAAAACAAACAAGTTGGGCCATAAAAAATCTTATTATTTTACAGTGATAAAGGGGAAAGGGCCATTTAGGCACACAAGGAACTAAATAGACAGCAGTGTTCCTATGACCAACCTGTACAATAAATCTCCCAAAACCTTCAACCAGAGGTTTCCTGTATAAGAGGGTTCAGAGTCTCACCATCATTCCTAATCCCTAAAGAATGGCATAGAGCTCCTCACCTGGATGCAACTACCAGATGATAAACCTCTGGCCATGCTCCCTAGCTTGTGCCTGAAACATGCCGTCATAGAGGCATATGAATTCACTTTCATGCACATAATGAGATGTTTAGTCATCTATTTTCCTTCACATAATTCACATTGGCCAAGATTTCCAAAATGAAGGCAACTCCTCCCCCCAAAGCTTTTCTCTCATAAAAAGAGAGTTTGGTAGCTCAGTACAAAAGGACATATCCTATAACTGTGAATATAAACATTGTGGAAAGTGTTTGCGATTGACCACTCTTCCAGTGGGTGATCCACTACACCAGATATTCCTAAAGGTTGCTTCCCTCACAAAAAGCAAAGTAAAATGTTTCCACCTGGTACCCCAGGTTTCAGCTCTATTTTAATGGAAACCTGATTTGCCAAAATTTATTGATGTTTCTGCCGTTAGATTTGTAAACACAGCAATCCAAAGGGATCTTCCCCTGTGTGTATTTTATATGTGTCCTGAGCTATAATTCTCGAGGACTGCTGAAGAGACTGGGGCTGTTTCTCACTTGTCCACAAGCAAAGGACTCAGGTTTACCAAGATCATGGACGGGGTCCTCAGTGAAGAGTAGATGGCCACAGCAATGTGTCAGAAGTGAGTTTACACAACAGGGTGTGACAGTAAACATTCCCAATTGGTCTCTTTGCCATATAGCAAAAAAAAAAGATACAAGATCTGTGAGAAAGTTGACATATAGAAAAATATTTCTATCACATCTCTGTGAACTAGACAACTTAGCCTTACCTTTATGGTAGGAAATAATGAAGAATAAGAAACAAACAAGTGTCTCCAGATGCAGGGAATGTTCCTGTTCATTAGCACTATTGGAGCAGATGTCTGCAGTTATCATTCACTCTCAAAGGAAAAGGTTTGGTGGAGCAATTACTTTTTTTGTTATACTTTATTGTTTATGCCATTACAGTTGTCCCAAATTTTCCCCTCTTTTCCCGAGTTACTACATCTCCCAGGCTTAATAGAGTAGCCTAATGTAGTATATATCCTGTAGGGTCCAGTGGCACAGCCTCCCTTATTATCCAAGCTGGGACCCTGCTCTTGTAGTTAAGCCTTGATTATTGTTGGCACATTCAAGGTCAGCCATCACCTATGTTCTGTCTGGGGTCACACAAAGAATTAGCTACAAAGTAGTCTGCAGATGGCTGCTACTTGTGCTGTGCTTGGAGGTGACTAGGAAAGGCCAAGCTATGAAACAAGGCTGGCTGCTGCTAGTGCCCGGCTTGGGCCAACTTAATGAGAGGTACAGGGCTTAGGGCTCACTGAAGCCAGATGCTGCTTGTTTGAGACAATTTAGGAAATCTCAAGCATGGGCCAAGACAAGCCACTCAAATGGAAAAGCCCTGGAAACAGTTAGGTTGGGCCTGAAATTTGGGTGGGGCAGGGCCTTAGGGAATCACCGGAGTGGGGCACACAGTGTTAGCCAGGTTGATGGAGACTCAGATGTGGCACCCACTTGCTGGCTCTGTGGCTCTGTAGGGGGAGGGATCGTTAAAGGAACAATGGCCTCTGCCAGCACTTCTGTCTGGGAGAAAGCTGCTCCCCAGCTCTCACCCTGATACCAGACAATTCAGTTTTCCCTTTTAAGTCTTTGACGTCTTTCATTCTGCTGCTCCAGAAGAGGATCTCACACGGAGTGAGTCTGAGTAAGTCTGTGCATGGGCCCTTTAAGAGAAAGTGCTTGGGATTCCAGATATTTCTGTCTTCCACAGCCTCAATCCTTGCTGGTTTTTACAACCAGAATTTAAGGAAACTTATCTTCCTAGCACTTATCTCCCTGGTCTGAGGGCCTGTTGTGGTGCTGGGAGCCCATGAACCTAAGATATCCCTCCCAATTGTTATCTGACACACATTGGTGTGGACCAGCCCTCTCCACGCCTCCACTCTTCCTAACAGCCCCTATACATTTTCTTCTTTAATTCCACACTTGCAGGACTTCTATTCAGTTCAATTTCTGGTAGCTTTGAGTGATGGTTGTTCTATGATTTAGCTGTAATTTTGATGCAGTTGTATGAGGAAGTGAGCCATGTTTACCTAAGCAGCCATCTGGACCAGAAGTCCCCAGCAATTATTTCTTTATTTAAGGCAAGCAGTGATAGAAAGAATGTGTCTGAATTAAATTATTCACTGTCTATGCTCCCCCAATATAGACCCCTGCCTAATACTATGCACCAGAGCAAACTATTCATGGGTTAGAGAATTAAAGAAAGTGAAGAAATGGGGTTATAGCAATGTCTATCAGTGCACACAAAATGTCAATGAGATCCTCGATATTGTGCAAACCACCCAGTTAGGTCTGAATCATTTGACAATTTCTGGCTAAACAATGTGAACAGAAATAGCTTGTGCCACTTCCAAGTCAAGACAGTTAAGAGTCAATGTGTTGAGCAGAACACCATGTACCAGTTATGAATCTGAAAGGTGCATAGCAAAGATCATCACTATGCCAACCACCAGGAATAGAAGTTCAAATATTTCTTCCCATTGCACACTGCTATCAGAGTCACCAAGGAAAACACAATACAGTCAAGCACTGGATGAAATGCTTTCCTAACATAGAGAAAGATCAGCTCCGGCAGTGGGCAGCAGTCCCCAATGGCCAGCAGATCTGTCCCAGCAACTGACACAGGGCAATTTGCCTACATGCATCTCTCTCATGCTGCAGTGTAAGCATCCTGTCTTCTCCCTGCAGAGGACAGATATAGCAGCCGGGTTGGCCAGGTGCCACGTGATGCACATTCCATGCTTAAGCAGGAAAATAACAGCACTCACTGAGCCTAAAACAGGGAAAGATATTCCCATACGAGGTGGTAGATGGAGAATAGGCTGTGGGAGCTCTTTACCTCTTGGTAAGGAAGTGATCGAGGCTCAAAGCCAATTCTTGCACAGCCAAGTGTGAGGTCAAGAGACTGTGTGTGTAAGAGTGTCTTTCCCAGCAATATACTTCATCTGTTTATCTCTTCCTTTGTTGCAGTGATTTGGAGGCTCTGTGTTCCAGATGGCATAATTACAAGATTCTGAAGAACTGCCTGACCCACATCAGACCTTGTGTAAAGAAAATATAAATGTTTATTGTGTTAATTTACTGAGACTCCAAGGTCAATTTGTTATTGCATCACAGTGTAGTCCAACCTAACTAATACAATGGGTAAATCTTTTTATAGCCTGTCTGTGGGAAAGGACTTTAACTATGAATTTAAAGGCAAGATCTATAAAAAGAGAAGGGCTTAACTGCATAAAATCTGTTACTGTTGTATATCAGAGTACTAAAAAAAATTAAAGGTTGAAAAAACTGAGAAAATAGTTCCTATGCACTTAGCAAAAAAAATATTACTATCTTTAATATATGATGAAATCTCAAAGGCCAATAAAAGTAAAAATAGGAAACAGAAAACAAAAACTAATAGGTGTCTCATTTAGGAATTGCATTTCATTGCTAATAACAGAGACCAAAATTAAGCTATAATTTTATTCTTTATGTAAAATAAATCTGGAGATAAGAGGCCTAAAATTATGAAGGCAGCTCTGGGAATTATCATGGACCTACAATTCATCGTCATTTCTGTTCTGGCTTCCATTAGCAGTCAGTGTTGATCCAATTTGGCTCAAATCATCTTGTATAAGTAACTGTAGCAAGGATTTTCCAAATGTCCTACACTAAAACTTATACTCACATCTCATTGGCCAGCTCTGTCTGCAAAGGGTACTGGAAATTTTCAGTGTTGTGGTAGTGATAAGGGGGAGAATGGACTTCTAGAGGCACCGTTCCCCCTTTGTGCAACCAAGCATCCATGCTCTCTCCTCTGTGAAAAGGGTACACTTTCCCCTTTCCTGAGGAAATAGTCTCAGTGCCACATCCAGGTAAAGGATCCATCACAATGTCCAGGACCTCTGGTCAACATACAATCCCCTCCACTGGGTCCTGGGGAGGAGTCTTATGGGCTGGAAACCTATAAACTAAACATTATCCATACTCAGCCCTCATATAAAACAAATGCAAAAAAAGAAGATATGCTAAAGGCAAAAATAAATAAATAAATAAAAATTAAAAACCTCTCCTAAGAAAAAGATGTGGGCAAATAGGGAAAAACAGGAGTCTCTGATCTTCCTGGGCAAGATTAAGAAAAGGCCCAGTCCTGGCACAGAGCGAGTTCTTGGTGAGCCACTTTGCAAACTCCTAGTTCACTCCTGTGAGAAGTTCTTCTTGGTCCACTGTTCTCCATGGCCTTGGTTCAGCCCTCTGACTGGGTACCTGGGAACCCTTCCTTCCTGATGGCTAAGCAACTCCAGCACATGTTGATACCATTCCAGGGACAACAGGTTGCTTTAGGAGGTAAAGAACTGGCTATTGCGAGTCAGATTTCTGGGGATTTTGGCAAGATAGTTCACTCAAAAACATGTTAGCCTTCTAATCTCTTCATTTCCAGTCTTCTAATATCTTTATCTCTCTCAGTTCCATGTATGAGTATCCACAAGGCAAAACCTAAATTTAAACACTATGAACATAGTGCTTAAATTTAAGGACTATATTTTTTTATTTTTCTGCCTCTGTGCTTTGCTTCAGTGAGAAGACATCATCATTGCTCCTTAACTTTTTAAAATTGTTATTCAGTTACAATTGTCCCACCTTTTCCCCATTGCTCTCCCCTGTCCCCTGCCCCACTGCTCCTACAGTCAGTCCCCATCCCATTGTCTGTGCTCATGAGTCCTCTTTTCATGTTCCTTGACTTGCCACTTCCCCTTCTTTTTCCCATTACCCACCTTGCCTCTTTCCTCTGATCGCTGTCAGTTCGTTCTTTATTTCCATGTCTCTGGTTCTATTTTGCTCGCTTGTTTGTTTTGTTGATTAGGTTCCACTTAAAGGTGAGATCATATGGTATTTGTCTTTCACCTCCTGGTTTATTTCACTTAGCATAATGCTGTCCAGTTCCATCCATGTTGTTGCCAAGGGTAGGAGTTTCTTCTTTATTTCTGCTGCATAGTATTTGATTGTGTAAATGAACCACAGTTTTTTGATCCACTCATTTATTGATGGGCACTCAGGCTATTTCCAGCACATAGCTATTGTAAATAATGCTGCTATGAACGTTGGGGTGCATAGGTTCTTTTGAATTGGTGATTCAGGATTCTTAGGGTATAATCTGAGCAGTAGAATTGCTGGGTCAAAAGACAGTTCCATCTTTAGTTTTTTGAGGATATTCCATACTGTTTTCCACAGTGGCTACACCAGTCTGCATTCCCACCAACAGTGAACTAGGGTTCAGTTTTCTCCACAACCTCACCAGCACTTGTTTGTTGATTTGTTAACGATAGCCATTCTGACAGGTGTGAGGTGATATTTCAATGTGGTTTTAATTTGCATCTCACTGATAGCTAATGATGTTGGGTATTTTTTCATGTGTCTATGGGCCTCTGTATGATCTCCTTAGAGAAGTGTCTGTTCAGGTTCTTTACCCATTTTTTAATTGGATTGTCTTCCTGGTGTGGAGTAGTGTGAATTCTTTATATATTGGGGGGATCAACCCCTTGTCTGAGGTATCATTGACCAATATGTTTTCCCATTCAGTTGGTTACCTTTCCATTTTGTTGATGTTTTCATTAGCCATGCAAAATGAGGTGTTTGGTGAGTGTTTTTATGACAAATCAGATTGATAACAGCAGAGAGGAGATTAGATTAAAAGTTTGTTTAAATGATGGAAATTGTTGCAGCTGGGTAGTAGATCCATAAAGGTTATTACATTATCTTTTCTACAATTGTGTATTGTTGACATTTTCCATAATAAAAGCAGTTTTTAAGACACTAAAGTTAAGAGCAGAGAAGATATTCAACCTCTCCCCTAAAATCAGAAGGCAGACTCCCAGGGCCTGTGCAAGACCAACTAAATTAGAATTTGGGGGTATTTTTTATCTTCCTCATTTAACAGTGTGTAACACACACTTATAAAAGTTGAGTCTCCATAGTTATCATTTAAACTATCTTTATAATATTCTATTGTGTTAATGCACCATAAATTGCAGACCATTTTGGAAGTGCCAGGAAAACTACGCTCAAAGCATAGGTGGGATTAAATTATCTAAGAGGAAAATCTCAATGTGGTGACTGGAGGACCTGCAGAATTTGGGTATATTTAGATCTATGGACATAGGAAGATGGAGGAGTACTGTTCTAAAGGAGAAAGCAGTAGGTGCAGAATCGATATGGCACAAATAAAGACACAAAAGCTGAAACAACATGTTGGAAGCTTTAAGTAAAGAAGTGAGACAGAGTGGAAAGATGAGGTCATAAAGGGTCTTGAAAACCTGTTCAAATTCTTAATAGAAGATACATTCTTGACCAAAGCTATGATGAGATGCAATTTTTTAAAGAGGTATATATATGGATGTGGGGCGTGAACAGATACTGCAGTCAAAGATATCAATTAATAGGTAACCCCAATAATGAAAAAGAATAAAGGTTCAGTCAAGATTGCTAGTGATGGAAAAGAAGTAAAGGCAGACCTGACTCTGGCTGTTTTCAGAATATGGTAGTATCTACTTCATTTTATTTATCCCTTGTAATTGGTTAGTGCCTGATTGGGTAGCCTCTGGTTGAGTAGTCAATGCTATATGCCTTTCTTTAAAAGGATTGAAGATGATAGACACTGTGTCAGAAAAACGATCGGGGTTCATTAAAATCAGAATAGCAAGTAAACCAGTGATCCTAAAACCAAAATGCTGAATGTCAAACCAATGTGGATAGTTCTATGTTTAGTTCTGGAATTCAATCCTAAGTGATTTTTTAAAACTTCTCATAGCTACTGAACTACATCAAACCAGAATTTAATTTCTTTAAAAATTGTTAAACAGTAAGAAAAAATGATTGAAATACCCTTTTATTTTGGTCAGATATGAGAACAAACTATTTTGTCTCATTACAACTTTAAATGTAGAAATAATTTTTAAAATATTCTATTTGTCAAAGGCTTAATTTATTCTCTTAGACTAATAGAATGTTCTTTGGTAAACCACCCACTTTTATTCTTGTCTTAACCTGTTTTAATTTTTTTAAATAAATTTCTTCATGCTTCCAATGAACATTAAAATTATATTACTTTTATTTCTATAAAATCATGCATGGGAGCAAATTCTTTTAACTTGCATAATGTTCTTGTTTATCTTACATAACACCAAAGTTTTATATATTTCTAAAATTAGTTGGTCCTTACTAAAAAAAATATCAACCCAGGTGGGTATAAAGATTTATAATTTTTTAAAGTAGCAACTATTAAAGCTGATGGAAGAAAAGTAGCAGAAACTTTTGCTTAGAAGATCAGTTTGTGTTAACATACCACTATTATAACATTCAGGAAAAAAATGTATCAATTTTCATTATCTACATATTTTTCTAGTGAAATTTTATTTTTTTTAAAGATTTATTTATTTACTTTTTAGAGAGAGAGGAAAGGAGGGAGAAAGTGAGGGAGAGAAACATCAATTTGCGGTTGCCTCTCACACACCCCCACCTGGGGACCTGCCCCACAGACCAGGCACGTGCCCTGACTGGGAATCAAACCAGCAACCTTTTGGTTCACAGGCTGGTGCTCAATCCATTGAGCCACACCAGCCAGGGCTTTCTAGTGAAATTTTAAAATAACCACTCCAAATAAGCTGTATCTAATAAGCAACCATCTCTTTCCTACTCTAATAACTGTGGACATTACCAAATACAACTACATTTTTATTTAACAGTGGTATTGAAATGTGGCATTAACAGTATGATTGACACAACCACAAGTGTTTCAAGTCTGTTTATAACCATCTATGCATGCCCAAGTTTATACTCTTGATAAAACACACAACATTTATGCATTTCAATTAAATAATATGACTTCCTTTCCAACATATATGTCTTCAGAAAAGAAAAGTAATAAAATTATGAAAAATTTTATTTGAAATAGTTAATTTTTAAATGATTATCTTTTATTTCAGAGACTACATCAATATGATACTAACTTTATAATATTAACTCATTTTGTTCCAGTGGAATTGGCCAAATTGAGCTGTTATTTTGATACGGCCTTGAAAGAATATGTGCACACTAAAGATGAGAAACTCTGCATTAAAAAGGTTTTAATTAAGGTGAAATATGATAAGTAATAAACCAAACATAGTTTTTATAAGATATACGAAGGCATGTTGGCTGCATTGTTTTTCTAGGGCTCCACTAACAAAGTACCAACACTGGGGAGCGTAAACAACAGAGATTTATCATCTCACAGTTCTTGAGGCTAGAAGTCCCAGGTCAAAATGTGTCAGCTGAATTGATTCCTTCCAAAGTCTGTGAGGGACAATCTATTCTACCCCTCTCAGCTTCTGGGGGTTTTGTGACAATCTTTAGGATTCTTTGGCTTGAAGATACCTCACCCTGACCTCTGTCTTTATGTTCACATGGCATTCTCCTTATGTACATGTGTTTCTGTTCAAATTTTCTCTCTTCGTAAGGACATAAAATTATGTTGCATATGTACCTACCCTAATGATCTCATTTTAACTTGATTACTTCTTATCGAATTTGTCCTATTAGATTAATACTTATCCTAATTACCTCATTTTAACTCAATGACTTCTGTAAAGACCCTATTTCCAAATAAGGTCAAATGCTGAAGTACTTGGGGTTAAGATTTCAACATATCTTGTTTAAGGGAACATGAGTGAATCCATATATACACAAATTTATATAAATTTTAATTAAACATTTTTTATTGTTGTTCAATTACAGTTGATACCTACATTATGGCAGCATGTAAACCGAACCCCACAGAATGTATGATTTACTCAAGAATATATCTTCTGTGTCCCCAATCCTGCAGAAAGAAAGTACAGCAGAAAGAGCAGTCACTGAGGAACCTGGATTCAGCTCCACCACTTACTCATTACATCATTTTGACAAAAATCACAACCTCTATAAGCCTCAGTTTCCTCATCTTTTTTTTTTAAAAAAAAGGATTTGCATGGATGGTTTCTACAGTGTTTCAAATACATATATATTTGTGGTGATTGCTGGGGGATGGGGAGTATAAAGGGACTAAATGGTAATGGAAAAAATACAATAAAGGTGAAAATATTGAATCAAAAAAACTTTAAATATATATTTTAAAAATAAATAAATAAAAGCTAATATAGGGGTGTGGTTAGAAAAAACAAGTCAAACATTATAAAAGGATTTGTCATGAAATGTAACTTTTCCTCCCATTCAAAACTCTTAGCACCTCACTTCAATTGCCATGAACAGACTTTATGGATCATTTCAGGAACCTTCTCTGAAGACATAGGTCCTATTCCTTTCCACAAGTGATGGCATAGTATTCCTGAACCTTACTGAAATTTACTTCTTTGTGACTGACTTTTTTGTGTGTGACAGCACCAGCATTTATCTACTGTTATTTAAGTATATTTACACAAATACATTCTTAGGATATTCAGGAATAGATGTGCAAAAAAAAAGTGGGGGGAGAGCTTCTAAGATCCTTTAAAAACCTAAAATATTATAGTCATCTTATGTGGGCATAATCATTAATCAGAAGTGATCAAGGATATAATTTTGTTCCAAATGTCATTGTAGTTTCAATACAAGTACTTTGAAAAAATTATGATAGTGAAAGGAATCTTCAGTGATATTATGTAGGCCAAAATTGATTATTCTGTCATCAGAAAAGCAGAGGAGTGTAAGCCAATAAACACTGAAGCAAGAGACAGCATTGAGTATGAGGCCGAGGTGGGACGTGGATCTGAAATGGTTTGAGAAGGAAGGTTTGGCCATCTGAGCTACTGTGATCAGCTTAGAAAAAGCTCGGAGTGAAACAAACCAGTAGGTGATACAAGCTGGGGGTTAGTTCTAAGGGGAGTTGGCTCCCTGTGGGCCTGATTGTTCAGAAGGATGTTTCAGGTCCTCAAACTCATCTTCATCAACTATACAAAACCATGAGCTCTGTGGGATGGGGTACCTGCTCAGATGTCTGTTTATAGTAGACATATAATAAATGTACACTGACCAAATGAATGAACAAAATAAAAATGCTGCTATTTGGACACCTGACAGCAACTTGAGCAAAGATGAACACTTATCCTCACTGTTAATATTTAATACATTCTCATAATCTTGACTTTATGTGCCTTCTGGGAAAAATAGACTTAATATGTTGTCAATTCAGATGTATGGCTACTTAAAGAAAGCTATTAAACAGTTAGAGCTAAGCAACAGAGACTACAACTTGAAATTTTCCACCCCGTATTCTTAATTTTAGCAATGAAGAGGTATCTGATAATACTAGTATAGAATTTTAGAACAGCCTGAAAAGAAAGCAGTTGTATCTAACTCCTGACTTTAGGATTGATACTAAGCCATATGTGTGGCAAATAATAACTTTAGGCTATTATTCAATTATTTTGTAAATTGGTTTTTAAAGCTAGTTTCTAAATATACTATCCAAAGTTTTAGAAATAGTTTGGTGAAGAAAATTATCAGGCCAATTTGTTATCACAATGAATTTAAGTGTCAGAAACAAATTTAACACTAGATTTCTAGGTCGTGAATGTAAGAGAAATTCAGCCACTTAAATACATGTTTTTGCCAAAAATCTTGAATTGTTTTTTTCAATGACTCTTGAGTAAATATTGATTAAAATTATCTTAAGAAATAACCACTCAACATAAACTTGGTAGATTGTGATAGTGCTATGCAATAAGGCGTCTACTTTAATATGTCCAACTTTCAAAGACCCCTTAAATGTTCCAGTTCTCCCAAAAGAAGTCCTTACAACATGAGTGGCTAATTCTGCTGCCTCAAGCTTGCCCTGCTGCTGAGCACATTCACCACCCCTTCTCCTCCATCCCTGAATTCTTAGTTCCTATCAAGGTTAAGACAAGCAAAATCTACAGTGAGAAGATGACAGTGAAAAGAGACAAACTTATATTCTCTACATGTAACTTTCCCCCAGCAAGAACTGGAGCTCCACCTAAATTCACACGAGTCTCTGAAAGGCAGAAGAGTTCTCATTTCTCCTTTGTACAAAGAGTCATGATCCTCCTCTGGCTATATTTTTGAATTTCCCCATGGAAAAATTAATAAAAGATGAAATAATCTCTAATCCCCTGGAGGTTTTATTGCTATAGCACCAAAAGCCCTTAGAACTTTCCAAGTCCATGAGTTCTTGCTTTGGGGTTAGACAAAACCTCTGGCAGTATTCTGTTCCCCGCCAGTCCAGAGAATATGCAAAACCTTTGTCCAAATTTATAGATGAGAAAATGGAATGAAAAGCAGGTGATCTGTTGGAGCAAGGAGAAAAGAAAATATAAAGGCAAATAGTGAATGTGTTTTTTTATTTTAAATTAGCAATTTTTAAAAACATTTTATTTATTTTTAGAGACAGGAAAAGAGGGAGAAAGAGGGAGGGAAATATTAATGTGTGGTTGCCTCTCATGCACCCTTTACTGGGACCTGGCCCACAACCCAGGCATGTCCCATAGACTGGGAATTGAACCAGTGAGCCTTTGATTTGCAGGCTGGCACTCAACCACTGAGCCACACCAGCCAGGGTGTAAATTAGCAATGTTTTAATACTTTCATTTCCATATGTATGTTTATTACACATTTTTATAACTTTTTTTACTTTTTAAAGTTGTTACCAGACTAAAGAGATCCATTTGCCTGCATGCATCAAAGTCCAATTAAACATGAACAGGAGTTTGCAGCCAAGAAAATAAGGGTTTATGAGCTGAGGAAATAGCACTAAGTCTGGAGCCACAGGTAAGCTGGTGCTTACAGACCTGGCTCCCTGATAGCGTCCAGGGGATGGGTTACAAAAGAGAAAAATCGTTAACCACAGTGGCTAAAGGAGCTGGGTCCTGGGCTCTACAAGTTGCTTGGGGCCAGGTTGTCACGTCCTGATGTCAGCCTTGGCGTTATTTCGTTGTTTAGTTTGTTTCATGAGGGTGTGGTCAGTAAAGCTACTCCACTTTCCTCGGCCTGGGACTGGAACACCCCTGAAGTCAAGATGTTCAGTTTAGCTTGACTGAAACTGTTTCTGCAGCCAAGAGAAGAGGCTTTGTTCTTAAGACAATTTGATACTTACCAGAAGCTGATGCCCTAAGGTCTTAATGATTAAGGAAAGGAGTGGACAGACATAAGGAGAAAGGGTCATGTTAAAGAAACGGAGTTTCTGTACTGTGCCAAAGACAGAAGTTATATTTTCAAGTAGGGACAGTTTGCTTGAAAAACAAAACAAAACAGAATTATTCCTGAGGTTTAAAGAATATTATAATTCACAAATAAATCCAGTTCTGTTATTAAAAATCCTAATTGTTTCCTGAGGTTTAGGAAGATCAACCTGAAAATCTGAGATATTTTTAGATAGAGTTCTTTTTATTTTTATTTATTTATTTTTAAAAGACAGCATATATTTCCGATAAGTTCTGTCTTATGTTCTGCTTTTTATTCATTTTTATTAAACTTTGGGGGGTGCCATTGGTTAATAGGATCATATAGGTTTCAAGTGTACATTTCTATGATACATGTTCTGTGGAGTGCCCTGTGTTCCCACCACTCAAAGTTTAGCCATAGTTGGCCCTCTTCACCCTTTACTACCCTCCCACTCTCGTCCCTCTGGTAACCACCTTACTGTTGTCTGTGCTTATGAGTTTCAGTTTTTTATCCCATGTATGAGTAAAATCATATGGTTCCTAGCTTTTATGACTAACATATTTAGCTTAGCATATTCTTAAAGTCCACCCATGTTGTCACAAATGGCAATATTTCATCTTTTCTTATGGCTGAGTAGTATTTGATTGTATGTATGTATGCATCTTCTTTATCCAATCACCTATTGAAGGACACTTTGGCTGACTCCATGTCTTGGCCACTGTAAGTAATGCTGCAATGAATAGAGGGGTGCATGTATTTTTGTGAATCAATGTTTTCAAGTTTTTCAGGTAGATGCCCAAAAGAGGGGTTGCTGGGTCATATGCTAAATCCATTCTTCATGTTTGGAGGAACTGCCAGACTGTCTTCCACAGTGGCTCTACCAGTCTGCATTCCCACCAGCAGTGAGTGAGGGTTCCTTTTCCTCCACAATCTCTCCAACATTTGTTATTACCTGTTCTTGTTGATAATAGCCTATGTGTTATATTTTAAATCCTTCAAACTCTTCTGAAAATATTACATAAAATATAATAATCAATAACTATGATATATATTCATCTGTGTGGTTATTCAACTTTTATTACACGTCTACTATGTGTAAAATGCTGTGGAATGCTATTGAAAACAAAGAAGAGAAAAATCTCAGCTTTCTTTTCAAACATTATCTATTCTTTCAAATAAATACAATGGATAATAAATAAAGAGATTAAAACTAAAATGAGCACATATAAAATATAAATAGAGAAGAGATTTTTTAAAATAACAAACTAAAAATAGAAACTCAAAAGACACAATAGAAGGAGATGTTTTGCAGCCAAGGTAGTAATTTTGAATCAATCAAATAAAAGAACAAATGACTGGTAACCAGTCTAATGAGAATGTTTTAACAAGAGATTTAATATACTATGTGGGGAATTGTGGTACTGAAGGAATCTGAAATTTTAGACAGTCTCAAATATCTATGTCCCATACAAAACAAATCGAATCTAATTTTAAAACAAAGCTATTAAAATAAGAATATTTGTAGACATACAGGTAAATTCTTTGAGCGAACTAACTTAAATGACTAGCATACATCAATGATCAGAAAATTAGCCAAGTAAGTCCAATATTTATTAACTTTGAAGTCAGGGACCAACCCTGAGCTTCTCTCATCCCTAAAAGAATATTATCAGGACTAATAGTGGAGTGACTGATTAGTCCTTAAAATCAAGAATGTAAACATTTTCTAAGTGAGGATGTTTGTTTGTTTTCCTGTTTTGTTTCCTGATAATTCTCCAGTGCCTTGATGAGCACGGGGCACTCAGTGTGCACGCAACAAGTACTAGCTGAATAGATGTCCCTACTAACCACTAACTGTACTCACTACATCAGGTACTTTTTTCACGACTATGAGATATTTGGAAATAATGATTTGGAAATAAACACAAATTTAAGATTTATCCAGTCAAAATCACTTTTGACATATTCATATTCCCAAAGAGCAGCCATAAATTCTTGGAATTTTTTCAGATTGTCTTACCATTTGCTAGTTATTCATGAACATAAGCCAATTGGCAGTAATAATCTAAAATTTACATATTCACTTAACATTTACTGAGCATATGCTTTGGATGTCTGCTTTTCAACCACAGAAGCAGAACTAGTTGGAAATAAATACAGAAAAGGAGATTTATTACAAAGAATTGGCATCTGCATTTATAGGGACTGGCTAAGCAGACCTGACATCCATAGGGCAGCCATGCAGGCAGTAAGGGAAGCTCACAGGCAAGCTGGAAACGCACCAGCACAGCTGAAGCATGAAGCCTCTGAACTCAGGAAAGATCTATATCCCATTTTAAATGGTTTCACACTGATTGAATCAGGTCCAGCCAGTAATCTCTCTTTCGCTTAACCTAAAGTCAACTGGGTAGGAACTTTAATAGTATCTTCAAAACCCTTCCCAGAAGCACCTAGATTCGTGTTGGATTGAATTATTGGGAGGATGGTTTTTTGTTTGTTTTTGGTGGGTCTTTTGTTTTATTTTGCTACAAAATGGCTGCTACCTCCTTCTGTCCTCTAACTCTTACTAGAGAACATTTCTTGTAGCTCACTCTATCTGGAAACACACTAGGATGGGAATTCTGGGGAACGCAGTTCAGGCTAGCCTAATTGGTACATCACAAAGCCGTCCATATCGCAATGAGTTTGACATGGATTCTGCTTTCAAGATGCTTACAGTTACTAGAAAACATTGACATGCGTATACATACCATTGTGACATAGTACTTTTATAGTAATATATACATATACATTAAAGATACAGTACTAGAAAAGAGCAAGAACAACCAAGTCTATCTATTTATTGCTTAATGGATCCAGCTCAAATTCATTTGCATCATAAATTATCTCATGACCTGGCCTCTACTTTCAGCATCTTCTCCCACTAGTCTTGCCTATGTGTCCTCGTGTCTGTCCTAGGATGAGCCAGATTATTTTATGCCTCTATGTACTAGCCTCTGCTTTTTCATTGCTGTGCTCAATGCTTCCCTTAATTCCCTCCCTTTCCTCTCTAGTCTGGCAGCCTGTCTCCTACTCATTCTTCGAAAATAATCAAAATGACCTCTTCCCTGGGAAATAATAAAAATTATTAAGGGCATTTATAAACTTTTAGCTTATTTAACCTAAGACGAGAGGAAATGTCATTTTTATTTATAATTAAGCCATAAATGAGGCATGTTTCGAAGAAACATTAGGACAACTGCAAAGAATGGGCTTAGCATTATACAGAAGATGCCTCAGAGAAGACTTGGAGGGATATAGTAATGGACTTGAATGGACTCTCAGGGCAAAAGAGGAGAATTAGTATATTTGTCCAAGCAGAGTAAGAAAAAGATTCTGAAAGTCAGAAAATCCTATAGCTTGAAGGACCATCAAAAGCATTACTATCCAATCTTCCTTTTAGTGACATAAAAACTAAAATCAAAGAAGTGAAGAATCAACTCATTTCACTTTTATAATCAACATACTAAAGTATAACAAAAAATTATCTTTTTAATTACTATATCTTTGCTTTATAAATCTTGATTGAATATGTGCCTAGTACAGGGAAATTTTATCATTCTTTGGTGGCATTAAAGAATACAGCTCACCAGTTTTTATTAATAATAGGGTTTTATTCCTTAAACAAGAAGTGTAATTCTAAAACTATAGGAGGACTTAAATAATTGTACATACCACAAAAAAAAAATAGAAATGCAACTTCAATTTCTTCAAAATAGAATTCTTTGGTAAATTAATATAAAATTTTTATAAAATCAAGAGAGCAATGTCTATTCTGAAGGAGCTAAAAGTATTGCACATATTAATACATAAGAACACAAGCTTCTATAAAAATCTTTGGATTCTCTATAATTAAAAGGATTAATTATAAACTGTTTATATTCAGTCTAATAGCAATAAAATGAAATACACTTTCACTGAAATAGTATATTTGCAGAACCTAAACATAGTATTCTAGTTCATAACAGATTTCTTCATGTCAATTATAATGCTTCTGTTACATCACCTAATTCTTGATTTCCAAAAGCAACAAAATAGTCTATCAAATCTGTTTTAAATATGTCACTTAATCTTTCACTTGAAGATCTAGAAGTTGGAAGGTCCAGTGATATTCAGCTATTCACTGATATTATGGTTCTGGCAGTACATATCCGAAATCCTTTGGCCACCTCTTGTGACTGAGCTCCAAGCACCAAGGCCTAAGGCATTATTGAAAGCAAGAATGAAGCAGCTAAGTAAAAATACAGGTTTTTCACTTGAGTAACTCTTTTAACCAGGAGAGATATATCTTCCCAGAAGCCTCCTGTGGTATATGGTAAAAATGGCCCCAATTCTTCGTAGTTCCTCCTCTCAAGAGGTGAATTCTTTTACTCCATCCCTCAAATCTGTGCTAGCTATGACTAGCTTTAAACAATAGCGTGCACAAAAGTGATGTTGCAAAGAGTTTTTCAAAATGTCATTAAAACTTTGCACATTTCTACTCTTGTTTTTTTTATATATTACAGTTATCATGTGAAAAAGCCTGCCTTGGTCTGCTGATTGATGAAGAACTGAGGCCTAGTCAGTTACTCCTTTTTGCCTTGGCTAATTGATTGCCAAACACTACAATGTGAGTATGGTTGTCCTAGGTCATACAACCACCTGCCCACCAGCCAGGTGAACACAGTCTCAACAGCATGCTCATGACAGATCAGCTGAGGCTGCCTGGGCCATAAGAACCTCCCAGCCAAACAGAATTAGGAGCTAAATAAATCATATATAATTTAAACCACTAAGTTTGGCAGAGATTTGTTATGCAGCAGAAGTTATCTAATATGTCTTTTTATCAGTCTTGTCCCTGTAAATCTTTTTCATTAGAAGTCAGGTTGCCTTTTCCCAATGGGATCAAGCATGGGAAAAAAAATGATAACGATCGGCATAGACATACCATGTTTCACCCCTTGGCACAGTACACATTGCTGCCTTATTAAAAAGATGTTTCTATTAGCAAGGAAGTAAAAGGATTGGACAAAAAAACATGACCAGGTACTGACATACTGCCATCTTTAAAGCAAAAGATAGGAAAAATGTTAAAGGTTTTTAAGAAGTAATAAACTTGCTTTGACATAATCCCAGATTTGAGCCTAATATAGAATAAATAGTTTCAACATGTTATAATTTAGAACCTAAAAATATGTAATTATAGTAATTTCTCTCAGCCTCTAATGCCAGTTACTATTTGCTATTTCTGAGTGATCAAAATTTAATGTGGATTCAATTTCTTTCAAGAGCTGAACATAAGATAATGCCTATATTATCCAAAGTGATCTACAGATTTACAACAATCGTTACCAAAACTCCAAAGATATTTTCTATAAAACTAGAAAAAAATCCTGAAACTCATACGGAACCACAAAAGACTCTGAATAGCCAAAGAAATTTTGAGAAAGAAGAATAAGCTGGAGGCATCCCATTTCCTAAAATACATTATGTTTAAAAAATACATTATAAAGTTGCAGTAATCAAAATGATATGATACTGGCATAAAAACAGACATATAGGCCAACAGAACAGCAGAGAGAGTCCAGACATAAACCCATGCCTTTACAATCAACTGATCTTCAACAAATGTGCCAAGAAAACACAGTGGAAAAACAGCAGTCTCTTCAATAAATGGTGTGGAGAAAATTGAACAACCACGTGCAAAAAGATGAAATTGTACGTCTATCTTACAACATGCACAAAAATCAACCCCAGTGAATTAAAGACCTAAACATAAAACCTGAAACCATAAAACTAGAAGGAAAAATAGGCAGTAAGCTCATTGACATCGGTCTTGGAGATGTTTTTTTGGTTCTGACATGAAAAGCTAAGATATCAAAAGAAAAAATAAACAAGTAGGGCTACATCAAACTAAAAAAAATTTTGCAGAGCAAAGGAAACTGTCAACAAAATAAATATACAACCTACAGAAGGCAAAAAAAATTGCAAACTATGCATCTAGTAGTGTTAATATCCAAAATATATAGGAAACTCCTATAACTTAATAACAGAAAAACAAATAACCCAGCTTTTATAATGAGCAACAAACCTGAATAGAATTTCTCCACAGGAAGACATACAAATCACTAACAGGTATATAAAAAGGTGCTCAACATCACTAACCAATCACCAGGGAAATACAAACATATCACAATGAGATATGACCTCACACCAACTAGAATGGCTAGTATACAAAATTAAACATAAGTGATAAGTAGGCTGTGGAGAAAAAGGAACCCTTGGACACTGGAAATTGATATTGAGCTTCTGAAAAAAGAAATTTAAAAATAGAACTACCACACGATTCAGCAATCTCACCCTGGGGGTGTTTCCGAAGGCACTGAAGTCAGGATCTGCAGTCCCGTGTTCACTTCTGCACAGTTCACTACAGCTAAGACACAGAAGTAAACCAAATGTCTATTGAAAGACGGAAGATGGATAAAGACAATGTAATATATACATACAATAAAATGTTATTTAGCCTTAAAACATTAGGAAATCCTGCCATTCGCAGGAACATAAATGAATCAACCACACAGGGCAGATACTACGTAATACCATTTACATAAGAAATCTACAATAGACAGACTCATAAAAATGGAGAGTAGAATGGTAGTTTCCCGGGGCTGGGTTTGGGGAAAATGAGGAGGTATTTGTTAAGAGTACGGAAGTTTCAGTTAGACAAGACGCAACATAAGCCCTGGAGATCTCTGTACAACATAGTGCCTATGGCTAGCAATACGGTATTGCATACTTAAAAGTTTGTTAAAAGGACATGTCTTCCGTTAAGTCTTATCAAATAATAATAATAATAATATAGGGTGTAAGAAGTTTTGAATATGATGGATATGTTTATGGCATAGATTATAACGATAGCTTCACAAATATACATTTATCTTCAAATTCAGCAAGTTCTATACATTAAATACGTACCAAATTTGTCTGTTGATTATACCTCAATAAAGAGATTTTTAAAAAATTGGTAGAAAATAAAACCTGAAGAAAGGGCATAGTAAATGTAGAAGGTAAAAGATTTCACAACTTCAGTTTGAAAAAATAAAGAAATAACCTCCATTTTAAAGCCTCATTTAAAAATTACATGAGACTGCTTCTATATTTTGAGAACAAGAAAATGTACCGCCACATGCACTTTCCTACTACCTGAAATCTCCAGAAGAATTGTGTATGTGTAGTTTCAGGAAACCCGAAGTGTAGCGGACTTGCGGACATCAGAAGGACTTGATACAGACTGCACCGAATGTTAGTTCCACAGTACAGCTGGTTGTAAGTTGATTATCCACATCAAATACAGCATGACTTTTCTAGCTGGACAGGAGTTTTTATTAAGGCTTACATATTAAGACATTTTTGGAGTGGAGTCTAGGCATAAAACTTATTCTATTATAATTGGTTGCACCTGAAATGCCCTTCAATTAGGTTGTGTAGATTAGTCAAGGGCTAATGTCTGGGTAGCGGAATATTCAAAGTAATAAATGGCCCCTGCTTTTGATTAAATGCAAAATGAAGCTGATGTGTTTAATCAACCACAAATGCCTCTTTACAGCAAATAAGTACACTTTAACACATGGGCCATTATAACTTCTCTGTAGCAAGGGAAAACTTTCAGGGCGTTTATCCAGCAGATAATGAAAATACCTTCATACGGTAAGAGAGTCTCTTCGGCCTCTTGCTGCTCACAGCAGCATCTACACAGGCATTTACATCTACCAAACTGATCATTTTACTGAATTGAACAAAATAACCAACTGCCTTTGCCATAAAATTATAGATGTTTTTACTCTTAGGTTAGTGAGGCTTAGTGGAATAACAGTCCAGGAATAGTGAAATATTATCTAACCCAATAAAGTAATTAAATCAAGCCAATGATTTGAAGTAGTTAAACCTTGATAAAGTAGAATAGCGATATGTAGCATGATGAATTGCCCTCCCCTTTTCCAAGAGAGGTAGATAAATGTTGCTGCAGCTCACTTTGTCACCCCTTCTTACCTTACAACCTGAGATGGCTCGGAGAGACCGTGTCCCCTTTTCACTCTTCACCATCTCTGCTTGACTCAGGGAGCCTGCTGGTAAAATCACCCTGGCATTGCTCAACTTCACCCTTGTCTGCTGGCTGTGGGCATGCAGATTAGAAAATCTTCTTTCTCAA
Source organism: Desmodus rotundus (assembly GCF_022682495.2). Lineage (NCBI taxonomy): Eukaryota > Metazoa > Chordata > Mammalia > Chiroptera > Phyllostomidae > Desmodus > Desmodus rotundus. Next base: position 23,970,813 of record NC_071397.1, read on the forward strand.
ATATTTTTCTCTGTGAAAATTCTGTAAGGAAAATAGGGAAGTTCAGAATATTCATATTCACAGCTTATTCCTCTAAGACATGTAGAAACTTTCATCCTCTTTTCAATGGTATAAAAGACCAAGTTCTCTGTGCAACCTCCCTACCAGAGCTAGGCCTACAGTGGGGAAAGGCATCCAACTCTGAAAAAGAAGGCAACCATTCTTAGAGACCAGCCAGGTGGCGTATTTGTAGTCTCCACTTTTACATTAAACATTTATTTCCACTTAAAAAAAAAGTTTTACTTATACATTTTCCCCCCTGAGGCTTCTGTAACAAATTACCATAAATGGAATAGCTTAAAGCAACAGAAATTTATTCTCACAGTCCAAAGGCCAGACTTTTGAAACGAAGGTGTCAGCAAAGCTGGACCCCCTCTGGGGGCCCAGGAGATAACTTGCTCTTCGCCTCTTTTAGTTACTGGTGGTTGCCAGCATTTCCTGACTTGTAGACACAGCACTCTAATCTCTTAATCTCTGCCTTCACGGTCACATGGACTCCCCTCGTGCCTGTTAAGTCTCCCTCTGACTCACACTTACAAGGACACGGATGGTTAGATTTAGTGCCTACCTGGAAAATCCAGGATAAACTTCCCTCAAGATGCTTAACTTCATGTCCTGTGTCAAAAAAGGTAATACTCACTCTCTTACCATATAAAGTAATATTCACATGTTCTAGAGGTTGGGACATGGCCATAACTTTTGGTAGGCCGTCATTCAGCTCACGACACATAAGAACACATGTTCAAACCCAATTAAAAAATGGGCAAAGGACTTGAACAGACACTTCTCCAAGGAAGACATACAGAGGGCCCAGAGATATATGAAAAGATGCTCAGCATCACTAGCCATCAGAGAGATGCAAATTAAAACCACAATGAGGTACCATCTCACACCAGTCAGAGTGGCCAACATAAACAAATCCACAAACAAATGTTGGAGAGGATGCAGAGAAAAGGGAACCCTAGTGCACTGTTGGTGGGAATGCAGACTGGTGAGGCCACTGTGGAAAACAGTATGGAATTTCCTCAGAAAACTGAAAATGGAACTGCCTTTGACCCAGCAATTCTACTGCTGGGATTATACCCTAAGAATCCTGAAACACCAATCCAAAAGAACCTGTGCACCCCAATGTTCATAGCAGCACAATTTACAATAGCCAAGTACTGGAAGCAACCTAAGTGCCCATCAGCAAATGAGTGGATCAAAAAATTATGGTACATTTACACAATGGAATTCTATGCAGCAGAGAGAAAGAGGGAGCTTATACCCTTTGCAACAGCATGGATGGAACTGGAGAGCATTATGCTAAGTGAAATAAGCCAGGCGGTGAGGGACAAATACCATATGATCTCACCTTTAACTGGAACATAATCAATAGAAGAAAAAAGCAAACAAAATATAACCAGAGACATTGAAATTAAGAACATTGTAACAATAGCCACAGGGGAGTGAGGAGGGGATAGTGGGGAGTGGGGTCTATAGGAGCTACTATAAAGGACACAAAGACAAAATCAAGAGGGAGGGTAGAGGTGGGGGAGGGAGGTGGGACTGGCTGGGGTGGGGTGGAGGGAAGGGGAGAAAATGCAGACAATTGTAACTGAATAAAAATAAATAAATAACTTTTAAAAAAAGAACATATGTTCATTTGAATTATTTGAATATCAGCAATTTCTTTTATATGGACCTATTCAATTGTCCCTTCTGAGTCCTCTCTTCATTAACCCCTTTGCTTTTTGATACCTTTCTTCTTTTTACATATTTTTTTGAAACTGAATTTTTGACATTCTAGTAACCTTGTTTTCCTAGATCTATGAGAAATTTCAACACTAAGAAGAAAAGTCAGTGATGAAAATAAAACTATAATTGTCACAGATTTAGTCCTTTGATCTCTACTGTCCATGTTCTGCATTGAGCTACTTAAAGAACTAATCCATCCATGCGATTCGAATTTTCAGATTATTTATATATAGCTCCAGCACTAACCTTTCTTCTTTATTGTTTACTGAATGCTTTTGTTTTCTTGTCCCAATCCCTTTAAACTCAAAATGCTTAAAACATAACATGCATTTATTCCAAGATCAGTTATCATTCATCTCCATATGTTTGTCAGAGAAGTTATTATCTTTCTCCAAAATAACCTGGTTCTAATTCTAGAAGAAAACTCTGATCTCTCTCTCTCTCTCTCTCTCTCTCTCTCTCTCTCTCTCTCTCTCTGTTTATAATAATGTTTAAATTCTTGCCTTTTTTCTATGCCAAACTTTACCCCCTGGGAAAAAGGAGTTAACACAGTTACCTTGTAATTTATTTACACTCCTTTCCTGGGGCATATGATCCAGGGAATTTGGGATGGAAAAAGCCAGGGTTCCCTGTCTGCTCTCCTTAAAAACTGGACCTATGGATAAGTGGACTGATGGTATGTGCTAGGAGGAAGAAGTTTTATCTCTGAAGTGCCATTGGCAGGATCATCTGTAGTAAGTAGAACCTTGATCTACAAGCCATTGCTTTTTGGAGATTGTCAGGGAGGCCACACAACTCTCTGGAGTGTAAGATGGAAATGTTTGGTACTTAAATGCTCCTACTGTGTAAAGTGATTATATGGACCTCACATACAGACCTCATTGACTCTAGAACAGAGAAGGAAGTACCTAAAAAGCCACCCTTGACATCTCAGACCTCTCCCTGGTTCCTCTGAGCCTTTTGATTTTCTGCATCCCTGATGTTATCTAGTAAAATTTGATACTAAGTAAGAGCTCTGAATCATGGAAGTCTGATTTGACAGTCTGATCCTGTGTATTAACTCATTTCCTACCTACTACTTGCATTAACCAATTTTGTCTCCTATCCTTCCAATCCTCTATAAACTACCGTAGATAAATTTTTCTCAGATGCCATTTTTTAATCACAGCTCTTCCTTGCTCAAATATCATTAGTGGATACCCACTGTCTAAATATTAAACCCAAAGCCTTTGTCCTGAAAGTTAAAGGCAGCTGTGTAACAGCCACAGTGTTTGTGTAGTGCAAATAATAGGCCCTTTTGGCTTTATCTAGGCACATCTCAGCATTTAAATATTTAAAAATTAATTCCAGATGGATTAAATATGAAAAATAAAATTTTAGGTCTTATAGAAAATGGTATTGATATAAACTTAAGGTCCAATCACTTTTTAATTGAGGAACCATCTATTCAAAGTGGGGAAGGATTTCCTAAACAAAATACAAAAACTCTTATGATACAGAAAAATTGAACTGATACATTTAACTACATATAAATGAGTAGTTCTATTCATTATAAGAAACCATATTTGCCTTTATTCTGATATTTACAACATATAAAAACCATCCAAAAATCAGTATTCCATCTGATTTTTGTACATACCTACATATGGTTCCTGTGAATCAATAAGAGGAACACACAAAAAGTAGCAAAATGGGCTAGTAAGTGTGTGAAAAGATACTCATTATTAATAGGGAATAATAAATTAAAACCCAGTTAGATACCATATTTTATCTACTGAATTGGCAAAAGTTTCAAATTTTGATAATATCAGCATTTGGAGATGTGCAGTAAAAACAATTGTTAACCCTTCTGGTAATAATATAAATTGGTACAACCATTTTTCAAAATAATTTTGCATTACATAATAAAATTGAACATGGGCATTGCTTACCATTCAGTAATTCTCCTAGTGATAGGCTCCAGGTAAGTGTTTACTGTTACATAGGAGATGTGAACAAGATATTCATTGCAGCAAACAGAAACAAAATAAAAAAAGAAAGAACCTAACACGCATTTTTGTTAAAATGTATCAATAAAACGTGGTATGTTGCTATGATGACTACTACAGGGAACATCTCAGCATCCGTCAATCTCAAAAAGGTAATGCTGAGGGCAAGAAAACCAGGACTCGGTGGAATAAGTAGAGTATGATATCATTAAATGAAGTTCACAAACATTTTAAAAGTCTAAATATACATTTATAGAGAGAGAAACTATGGGGAAATCAAAGAATTAATAAATACAAAATTCATCATGTTGTTTACCTCTGGGCCTAGGGGAGATTGAGGAAGGGAATTGGGGTAGACACATAGGTCTCGAAGGTAATGGTAACATTCCACTTATTAAAGTAGATAAAAAGCACACAGAGTTGGTTTTCTTATTTTTAGGAGTGCCCTGAATAAATATTAGAAATATTATTTTGTATATTTAACTGTTAGTGCATCAATTATTAGCCAATTTTAGAGCCCTGTCCAGAGATCCAGCAATATAAAGTAGTGTTTATTCCACCCATGAAAATTTGTAGAAAGTCAGTGTATTTTGAAAAGAGGAACCTGTGTGTGGTGGGTTCCTCCTACAGTCATCCTTCAAAACTGAAAGCTTAGAAGTTAGTGCTTCCAGGGTTCTGCCCTTGGCACAATTCTCTCCTGACTAACTGCATGCTCTTCACTCATGTTCTCATCCAGTATCACCGTTTTAGCCACCATCGAGCTGCCGATGGTTCCCCAAAAATATATTGTTCCTCTGTTTCAGATTCACTTACTCAAGTGCACCTAAGAAAATCTCTCTTGATGGTTAACAAGGGCCTCTAAGACCACAAGAGTAAATCTAAGTTCAACTTCCCCACCCCAGACATCCTCATCTCTTCTGGCGTTCCCTTTCACAGTTCATAGCCTGTCAGCAGCTCCCCCTGTCAGGAACTTGAAAGTTATCTGACTCATCTTCCTCCCTCCCTTAGTAATCAGTACTAAATCTTTACTTCCTTGTTATTTGTTAAATTTGTCCTCTTTCCTCCATTCACTGTGCAAGGACATGTTAGTGAGGGTCTCAATTATGTCAATGATTACAATTGTGTATATATGAATGCAACGTTGTACAATCCCCTTCTCTTCAATCTTGCCCATCTAAATCCATTGGCTACACTGCTTTAAAACATACAATCTATTCAAAGGCACATCATTCGCCTGCTTAAAACCTTCATTAGCTTTACCATCAAGGCAGTGAAAACAGTTACATGCATTTCCCTTCCTAACTCAATCTCTCCTGTTGCTGTAAATTCATTTGCCAGAACTTAGTTTCTGTTTATATTCTAATTATACCTCATCATGAGCCTTTGTTCATAAATTTTCTTATGCCTGGAATACACTTCTCCATACTTTTTTACCTAGTAATAGCTACTCGCCCTTGAAGCGTATCTTCTCTGAGAACTTCTTGCCATTTCTTTCTGCCGCTACAGATCTCTGTGTATACTTCTATCAATAAACTTTCCATATCCCGTTTAACGTGTTTACATCTCTGTCTTCTTCTCTAAGCTATGATATCCCAAAGTACACAGACTGTAATTCATTTTCATACCCCTCTCGTTGTACACAGCACAGGTTGGCTTATAGAATGTATTCCACAAATATTAGTTTAAATGGACTATGGAGATATTGAATAATTAAAGATATTACCTGAGGAATAGCCACACTCTGTTTGCATAGATCTTTGAGGCTGCAACTTAGAATTAATGTTGTGAATTATCTTTGTGTCCTGGACTATTAAGAGAAAGCTATGCTTCTGTGTTCCAAAACAGGTGTTTTAACTCCTTTTGATTGGAGTTAAATTTTCTGTGCGAGGAAAGCAGAGGTCCTCATTGACTAGCACTAAGGATACTAGACGTTTCCCATCTATAGTCATTAACTTTCTCCCTCGCTGCAAAATTCTAGGATATTGAAGTTTAATACATCATGATAACTTTAGGAAAATAGCTGACTCTAAATTTTAAGTCATGTTTTTAAGATTATGGAAATTAAAATCAGAATTAAAATTTTGTGGTATAAATGAACACAAATTGGTGAAGATTACAGGTTTTTGGCATCAAAAAACAGTATTCAAATTGCATACCTTATTATTACTAATTATATGACATCGTGTAAGTTATTTAATATCCTGAGCCTCAGCTTTTCTATCTGCTAAATGAAGGACTTAATACATAACTCTAAAGCTTGTACCAAATAGTTTTAACTGTATAAGCAAATTTTATCAATCATTCAATAACAGTTAATTCCAATATTACACCAACTCACGTAATAAAAAAGTGGGGACATTTCCTGTGTCAGGTGTCCCCAGAACAAGGCCCAGTTTGGGCTATTCACTAGGCATATTGACACAATTCAAAATAGAATCATATTTATAGCCACAATTTATTATAGTGAACAGATACAAAACAGAAAACCAGGTATAAGTTCTCCAGTGTCACACAGGGAGTCATACAGTCATTCTTAATGCTTTCAGCAACTGAAAGTTGTGTTAAAACATTTAAAGTTTTAACCATTAGGGAAACTCATTAGAGACTCAGCGTCCAAAGAGTTTTATCAGGGGCTGGTGGTATCGGCACCACCTGCCTGGCAGGTACCAAAATTCCACACTCCCAAAAGGAAAGTAGCTGTTCAGAATAAGCCAATCTAACAACAATAAAATGTTCCTCGTGTTGAAAATTATAAGATTTCTGAAAAACAACAAACAAAATTTAACTACATGGAGCTATATAGAGATGTATGAAATAGAAGACAATATCCTTAAAAAACAGAATAAATGTAATTTCAATCAAAAGTCCCAACACAGTGTTTCATGGAACTTGAGAAGCTGATTTTAAATTTTTTTTGGAAGAGACAAGATATGTCTGAAGAAGAAGAAGAAGAAGAAGAAGAAATTGGTGGGACTTGGCATCAGCCTAGGAAACTGGTAAACCGTTCAATGTAACAGAATAGCAAACACTAAAACAGACTCACAAATAGGTGAATTTCTTACGTGGTAGAACCAGCATTACAGATCAAGTAGGACAGGGGGTACTATTAATAAATTGGTTATTTTAATCAGAGAAAAATCCAACTCAGCCCTTCCAATCATGTCACACATAAAAATTAAGAAAGTTTAAGAACTTAAAAATGAATGGCAAAATCTTAAAACTTTTGTTAAAATGTACAAAGAATACCTTTATTACCTTAGCAAAAAAACTGTACTTTTTAGGGACCTAGATGAATAGATGGGTGGATAGATACATAGATAGATAGATAGATAGAGATTAAACCATAAAGAAAACAAGAAATGGTAAAATTTTTCAAGATAGTGTACCTTCTGAGGGAGAAGATACTTCAAGGATACAATCTATTTTTTTAGACTGGATAATAAGAACATAATTGATCATTTAATTATTGTTTATTATTATTTCACAAAAGAAAACATACTTTATATACTTATATATGTCTAAATCATTTTCAAAACATTTTAAGATTGGTTACCACAGTTCCCAAAAGAATTAAGCCAAAAACCTCTACGCAAGGTCAGTTACAGGAGAAAATATGAACACTTCCCCACATGTTTTTCTAATCTGCTGCTTCAAAGTGCAAGTATAGAAGAGGAGTTTTTTGTGGATGTAATATAAGAACCCTAATTTCTGCTTTTGGAAATTTATCTTAACCAAAGTACAGGAGATGAAAAACTGCAGGTTTTCTAATTTTGGATTTACAAAGAGTTAACACTTCATCTGCATTACAACAGTCACGAGGGATAGCATATATTATTTTCCTGAAAGCAAATGAGCTATTATGTGCAAATTCTGATTGTTTAAAGATTTCCCGAAGAGCTTAAACCTCAATGTGCTACAATTTCTATTATTTCTGTTGGATATTGCAGATCAGATTTTTAGTGTCTACAAGTGAAAGTGCTTAGAAATTTCCATCTCGAACCAGGAACAAAAATTAAAACACCCTCTAAGAGAAAAGCTTTATAAATGCTTTCAGTGAGAAAATAGAAATTTAATCAAAACAGCATTTATCTAATGAGCACCTTCTGTTTCATTTACTGTGGGTAATCGGGGCGAGCATGATCTAGCAATTCAGTAAAAATACAGCCTCGTATTGAGATTTTTTTTCAGTATCACTTAGGACAAAACTGAAATGAAATAGCATTCTGTTTGCATATGTTATCTGAATTATAAATTTTATCTTAAATCTCTAATAAAGAAAGTTATTTTGATCAGAGAATGCCTCAAGGAAGGCTATCATATTGAATGATAGAAGTTCCCAGAATTCTTTGAATAAAATGTCTATTATTCTTTGGATTATTAATGATAACTCTGTACTATGGAAAAATAATGCCCCAGTATGCTTTGTGTTCTCTCTAGAGACAAACTGATTTCTCAGAATATTGAAGACATCCATTTTACTGAATAGAAATGAATCACCTAAGGGAACCTAGAACTCACAACTTGGATGGAAGTATTGTTCATACATTTTCATTTCTGTTAGAAAATTCAACAATTCAACATGCCTGCCTTATAAACTTGCCATCGTGTTAGATTAAATCAGAAGGGATTGCTTTCTTTATTATACTACTTTTGCTTTGCTTATTTATACATTATATAACTCGCACTTTTACTTTAAATTCCACTTTAGAAGATATCATAAATTAGCTTGTCAAAAACAATTCAAACCTGAAAACTTTGATATTGCACTCAGAATGAAGCCGATACACTTAAACTTGGCCTAGAAAGATCCATTAGACAAGGCATATAGCATAAGGCATTTACACCGAGTGAGTTAGACCATAGCTCTGTCTGCTGTTTTTCCTCATTGGATGTCAAATTAACATTTCTTGAGCCCCTTAAGATTTGATGAGGGGAAAGAACCTAATATTTCTAAAAATACCATCACATAACATGTTTAAAAATAAAAACTCTCAGCAAAACTAACTAAATAAAATAACTTGGGCATGTCTATTGGCCATGCTGTCACGAAGGGCATTTTCAGGCTCTCATGCCTAGACTGAGTTTTATTCCATAACCTAAACTACTAAATATTTGTTAGTATATCTCAAGTGGTTGCATCCTCCCTGGGGAAAAAAAATTTCAATTTTAAATCTGATTTTTTTTTTACTGTATAATCTCACTTATATGTGGAATGAATTTTTAATTGAATTTATTGGGGTGATACTGGTTCACTAAACCATATAGGTTTCAAGTGTACAACTCAAAAACATCATCTGCACGCTGCATCGTGTGCCCATTGCCCCAAGTAAAGCCTCTTCCCACCCCCATTTTCCCCATCTTTGCCCACCTCCACCTGTCTCCCTTCCCCAGCCCCTCTGGCTATCAACACACTGTTGTCTGTGTCTATATGTTATATATATGTTTTGTTTTTGCTTAATCCCTTCACCTTCTTTTATCCAGTCCCCCCACCTCCTCCCTTCTGACAGCTGTCAGTCTGTTCCTTGTATCCATGCTTCTATTTCTGTTTTGTTCATCAGGTTATTTTGTTCATTTCATTCCACATATAAGTGAGATCATATGGTATTTGTGTTTCTCTGACTAGCTTATTTCACTTAGCATAATAAACTCCAGGTCCATCCATGCTGTCACAAAAGGTAAGGTTCATTTATTTATTTATTTATTTACTTTTACAGCTGAGTAATGTTGCCTTGTGTAAATGTACTGTTACTTGTGTTTACTTGTGTACAAATTTATTTGTGTAAATTGTGTAAATGAGCTGTTTCATCAACTCATCTACTGTTGGACACTTGGGCTGTTCCCGATCTTAGCTATTGTAAGTAACGCTGCAATGAACATAAGGGTGCATATATTCTTTCAAATTAGTGTTTAAGGTTTCTTAGGATATATTTTCAGAAGTGGGAATGCTGGGTCAAAAGGCATTTCCATTTTAATTTTTTAAGAAAACTCCACACTACTTTCCACAGTGCTTACACCAGTCTGCAATTCCATCAACAGTGCTCATCAACAAGGCTCCCCTTTCTCCACATCCTCACCAGCATTTGTTGTTTGTTGATTTATTGATGGTAGCCATTCTGACAGGTTTGGGATGATATCTCATTATCATTTTAATTTGCATCTCTCTGATGATTAGCAACATTCAGCATTTTTTCAAATGTCTATTGGCCATTTGTACAACCTCTTTGGAGAAGGGTCTTTTCAGGGCCTTGAGTTGTATAAATTCTTCATATTTTGGAAATTAACCCCCTTATTAGCTGTGCCATTGGAAAATATGTTCACCCATACAGTGGTTTCCCTTTTCATTTTGTTGATGGTTCCTTTTGCTTTGCAAAACTTCTCAGTTAAATATAGTTTCATTTGTTTATTTTTTTCTTTTGTTTCCTTTGCCCAAGGAGATATACAGGCAAAAATGTTACTATAAGAGATGTCTGAGATTTTACTGCCTATGTTTTATGGTTTCATGACTTACAGTTAAGTCTTTAAACCCTTTTGAGTTTATTCTTGTGTATGGTATAAGTTGGTGGTCTAGTTTTATGTTTTTCATCTACTTGTCCAATTTTCCCCACACCATTTATTGGAGAGACTGTCTTTACTCCATTGTAGTTCTTACCTCCTTTATCAAATAATAATTGACTATAAAGGCATGAGTTTATTTCTGGGCTCTCTATTCTGTTCCATTGACCTACATGTGTGTTTTTATGCCAGTAACATGCTGTTTTGATTACTGTGGCCTTAGTATTGTCTGCTATCAACTATTGTGATTCTTCCAACTTTGTTCTTTCTCAAGATCTCTGTGGCTAGTTGGGGCCTCTTGTGGTTCCAAATAAATTTTTGAAATATTTTGTCCATTCCTGTGAACTATGTCATTGGTATTTGGATAGGAATTGCACTGAATCTATAGATTGCTTTGGGTAGTATAGATATTTTAATTATGTTAATCCTTTTTATTTATGAACATGAAATATGTTTCCACTTATTTTTATGTTCTTCAATTTCTTTCTTCAACATCCTATATTTTCTGAATACAGGTTTTTACCTTTTTGGTTAAATTTATTGCTAGGTACCTTATTTTTTTCTTGTTGCAGTAGTAAATGGATTGTTTTCTTAATTTCTTTTTCTGATAGTTCATTATTGATATATAAGAATGCCACTGATTTCTGAATATTAATTTTGTATCCTGATACTTTGCTGAATTCATTTATTAGATCTAGTAGTTTTTGGTGGAGTTTTTATGGCATTCTATGTACAATATCATGTCATCTGCAAATACTGATATTTATTTCTTCCTTTACAATTTGGATGCCTTTTATTTCTTCTTCTTGTCTGATTGCTGTGGCTAGGACTTCCAGTACTGTGCTGAATAAAAATGGTAAAAGCAGACATCTCTGACTTGTTCTGACCTTAAGGGAAACTTTTTTAGCTTTTGCCCATTGAATATGATGTTGGCTGTGAGTTCGTCATATATATAGCCTTTATTATGTTTGCTGGGAGTTTTTATGATAAACAGGTGCTGGATTTTATCAAATGCTTTTTCTACAACACTTTTTTTGCATCTATTGATATGATCATGTGATTTTTATCCTTTATTTTGTCTCTGTGATATATCATATTTATTGATTTGGAATATTAACAAACATTCTCCAATTTTGTGACTCATTGGTTCACAAAACAATGAACTGATAAGAAGTCCTTTTTTTGGTTTTCTGTCATACTGACAAGTTTCTAGAGAAGAGTATGGAGACTGACTCATCTATTCTCTGCCAGATTCCTTCACCAAGTAACCCACCACTGTACTTCATCTGTGCTCTTCATTACATCATCTTCCATCTTAAAATAGTGTTTAAAATTTCTGCATAGAACAGTTAACATAACTCTTAACCATAACTGTGAGATGCCATGCTAATCTCTAGTTATAATTTTCACTGTTTTGTAATGACTTGGATTGAAAAAGTGAATATAATAAAGGTATATAAATTACTGAAAGCAAATCTATCAACTTTACTGGAAAATAATAATTGAAAGTGTATATCCTGCTATCAATAATTACTTTGAATGTAATTAGGTAGATGTAAGCAGATCAGAACCAGAAGAGGATAAAGACAGTAGTACCCTCAGTTTGCTGTAGCTGACTGCTGGATTTATGAGAATCTCTGCAGTCTCACTTGAGTACTTCTGAAAATGATAGGAAATACATTGAAATGTATTCAGCAACCTGGAGAGATGAAGGTTCATGGAATTCTAAATTGGATATAAACAGTTTCACTGTCTTTTGTAGAAACAGGTTGTGAAGCCAAAGCCATAGGTGTTACATTTTACTGACCTCTTATTGTCTCTACCTTAAAAATAGCTTGTAATAATCATCATACTTTCTCCTCCTTTATATCCTGAAATACAGAAGGAACTGAGACTTTGAGAAGTTATCCAGACTAACATTTTACCTCCAAACTAAACTGTGTTTTAAAACTGGTATGTGTGTCTTTACCACTCACAATTCAGAAGTGGGAGTTTAAGCACACAATTGTTGAGATATTGGAACTTTCATAGTAATTGGTTAAGCAAAAGTTTTACAGTGTTCATCTTTCTTACTGTGAGTTGTAAATTTTGTAATCATTCATCTTTCATGGAGGAAATATCAATGTATCTTTGTTATCCACGAAGTGCTCACAACTGAAAAGGAAATTTTTCAAATACTTATTCTAGTGCAAAATGCAACAATTCAAAATTTTCAAAGTCATATTAAGTCAATTTAAAAGATATTTCCAAATAGTATGGAGCACTCAAATATATTTCAAGAAATTAACAGTGTTATCATCATATCATCAAAAAATCCTGAACAACTGAACAACAAACTCTGGCATCTACCTAGGGTATATCTAATCTCTAATAGTTTTTTTTATGCAGACATAAGTGCCAATCCATCACGATTTTAATTATTTAATGCATTGTACTTTAGCTAACACCCTGAGTTCTCTGATTTCATGCAAACCTGAGCTCAAAATACATCATGAGGGGTCCTTGGCAATTATACAGTTATGTGTCATTTTTCAGGGCAAAGGCACTCATATAATAAGAATAAATTTCAAAAGCAGCATTCCTGTCTCATAGTAATCGAAAGGCTTCTCAATTTCCCATTATCTACATCTTGTAATTCTTAATACTCATGAAATATGAGCCACTGTCATTCTATTAAAACTGGCTTCTTTCCCATATTCTTAACAAAGTTATACATATGCCAGTCCCTGAAAAATAATTTAGTGCTACTCATGCTTTCTTTTTTCTTGATGTACTCAGGAATCACAGTATGACATATCCTTGGCTTCATGAAGAAGTCTAGCCAGGTAACAGTGTTATCATGAGACTGTCTCTGCCATTGAATTTGTAAATCCTTAAAAGTGTCCAATATAAATTTGTCATTGCTAAATTTTACTTATAAAGAAAAAATATGTAGAATCACATTGTCACAAATATTTTTCACAGCAATCCAGTAAGATAATCTCAAAGTAGTAGATGGAGGAAATGAGTATACATGTCCAAATGCTGAGTAATAATAATAAACACAACTTGAAAGTGAAGATGCCAGGATTTAAATCAGGTATGTCTTATTTAATTGCCCCGTAATATTTTCAACCCAGAAACATGGGATAGTTGCTGCCACAGGGGCAACTCTCAACCAATAGTTAGAGGAGCAGGATAATCCAAGTGTCCCATTTTTCTGGATTGTTAATTCCTGGAAGCCTCCTTTATGTTTCTCAGGATATACCAGTGGAATGGAGTCCTCATTCCTCAGAGCAGTGGCCTTGAATATGTACCATAATATTGGCTTTTGTTTCTATTTCCCCTAAACCTAAGCATAGCTTCTTTAGATAATCTTGCCAATAAACCATCTGCACCCAGGAGTTGCCTCAGGCCCTGTGTGGAGGGGAAGGCAAAATGACATACCCACGTGTGTATCTCTAACATGGTCTGCTGCTTCCTATGGAGAAGGAGGTTGGCACAAATGGTATTGGGTTGGTCTAATTTTGCAAACTCCTGAAAGTTATGTGTTGGAAGAACACAAGATGATATAGAAGAATCAGATAGCGACAAAAAGAATGTGGGTTGGAAGAATGAAGAGCTTATGAATAACTTAAGTGGCTTTGGACCAGTCAGTTATACCTTTGGCACCAGTTTCCTCATCTGGGAGAATAGAACTATGTAGTTTACAAAGTACTTCTGACGTAGGACCTAAATTCAGTGTTTTAATGTTTCTTAAGTAAGAAAAAGACATTTGATTAAACAATAATTATAACCTAAATTCGTCCAAGCTGGAATGCTCAAATGTTAAAGTTAATTCTTTATGTTAGAGTTAAAACATTCTTTAAAATTTTTTAAAGTCAATGACCAGTAGTCTAAGTGATATGGCATGAGAGCATTTTAATAATCACTGGATACTTTCTTTAGGAGCTTACACTTTTTTGTCAGCCACAGTGAAATTTAGAGGACTCTTTCTACATTACCTAAGAGAATTGCTCTCTGCAGTAATACAAAAAAGAAATACTGAACAATGAGATGATATACTGAAGGAAGCATTTTTAAAAAGCTGAATTTAGCAGCTTACATATTTTGCCTATACAGGAAATTTTTGCTGATTATTGAGATGTCGAAAGAAAAAATTCTTTCTGTAACTTTTGCATATTAAGCACTCTTGCCATTGAGAGCCCTAAACCAGTTCGAATTTAGAATAAAGAGGAAGTGGGTTGAAGGAATCATTTACAGCATTGTTTCCTGGGTTCTCTTCAGTGTGTCCTAAGTGAGGAGGATGTTCTATCTGACTGGTATGAGGCTTTCTCCAAGAAATCAAGATGATGATAGACTACACAAATTGTAATGGTCTCTTTCAGTCTCCTACTTTATTTTAAGCCTAAAAATACTTTGCATTTTTTGGACACTATGTATGTATAGTCTTTTCATTATGAAATTTGGTCCTCTCATAAGGTTATTTTCTTATACATATGTATGATGTTACCAAGATGAATTAAATTTCTTCCGCCCTGGCTGGTGTAGCTCAGTGGATTGAGCGAGAGCTGTGAATCAAAGGGTCACCGGTTCGATTCCCAGTCAGGGCACATGCCTGGGTTGCAGGCCAGGGCCCCAGTAGGGGACATGTGAGAGGCAACCACACATTGATGTTTCTTTCCCTCTCTTTCTCCTTCCCTTCCCCTCTCTCTAAAAATAAATAAATGAAATCTTTAAAAAATAATAAAAAAATAAAATTTTTTTAAAACAAATAAATAAATTTCTTCAATTTATGTCCCTATTCCAAATGGCTTTCCTCTGGTCCAGACCCACATACCCAACTATGTGCCCATCTCCACTTAAAGACTCAGCTCCACACACAGCTCCACTCCAATATGTTCCAAGTAGCTAAGTATTGTTGCTCTCAAAACCTCTTCTTTCCTTTTCTTCTTCCATCCTTCTTTCTTTTGAAAAGCCCTTTCATAGCAAATAATGCCATCATTTTTAATTTTTTTAGAAACCTCAGAATAATCTTTGAATTTTCCTTCTCATTAACTTTTAGTCTGCCTGGAATGCTATACCAAAATACAATAAACTAGGTGAATCAGCAACAGACATTTATTTCTCAGAGTTCTGGAGGCTGGGAAGTCCAAGATCAGGGTGCTAGCTAATTCATTTCTGAAGGCTCTCTTCCTGGTTTGCAGATAGCCCTCACATGGCTTACCGTGTACTCACATAGCACAGAGAGAGATCTGGTCCTTCTCCCTCTTCTTGTAAGGACATTTATTCATCATGGGGGGGTGCCTTGTATGACCTCATATAAACCTAATTACTTCCCAAAGGGCCTACCTTCAAATACAATCACACTGGGGGTTAGAGTTTCAACATATGAATTTGGAGAGGACACAAACATTCAGCCCATAATATTCCACCCTTGACCCCCAAAGTTCCTGTCTTTCTTGTATGCAAAATACATTCATTCTATCTCAACAACCTTGAAAGTTTTAACTCATTCCAACATCAACTCTGAAGTCCACACTTGCATCTCAATATCTAAATGAAATATGGGTGAAACTCAAGATACCATCAATCCTGAGGCAAAATTTCTCTCCAGTCATGAACCTTTAAAACCAGGTAAGTTACATGCTTTCAGAACACAATGGTGGGCCAGAAATACATATAGACATTCCTGTTCAAAAGGGGAGAATTCAAAAGGCAAAAAGGGGTAGCAGTTCCCAAACAAGTCCAAATCTAGCCAGGTAAATACCAGTAGACCTTAAGGCTTGAAAATAATTCTCTTTGGATTGATACTCTGCCTTCGGACACCACTGGGGATGTAGTCCTGCCTCCAAAGTTCTGCCAGGTGGGGGTCCCCGGGGGGGCTGCTGTTTGGACTGTAGAAACTGAAGTAATGTCCCTCCCCACCCCACTTTGAAGGCTGAGAAGGCAACTCTGATTATCTTAAATCACCTTCAGGATCATTGTTTTCTTGTCTTGAAGAATAGCTCATAGTCACTGCCAAATAGCTCTATGGTCCAGTCCTGTAGGATCTAGGAAATCTGACAGCCTTTCCTCACTTCACCCTGTCTCTGTTCCCTTCAGTTCAAACTGGAAGTGTTTCTACTCAGGGGGCTGACCAGGCCTGTGGTTCACACTGGCAGCCTCCTTATCAAATTGTTGTTCGGCCATACCCTGTTTTTCTCTTCAGAACAATCTCTCTCATTTTTTCTGTAATACAGAAAGGCTAAGAATTTTTCAAATCTTTAAATTCTGACTTCTATTTAATTCCTTCTTCATTTCTCTCGTCTCACCTTAAAAACCAGTAGAACACAGTTTAGCCAAGTTCTTTGCCATTTTATAACAAGGATAGCCTTTCTCCATTGTCTAATAACATGTTCCTCATTTTCATCTGAGACCTTACCAGAACAGGCTTCACTGTCCATATTTCTATTGATACCAGCATTCATTTATGGTTATTTATCCATTCTCTAAGGTGGAAGTTTTCTCTACATCTCTCTTCTAAATCCTCACAAGAATCACCTTTAATAGCCCCTTTATGACAATCTTGGCTTTTTCTAACATGCACTTCAAACCTCTTCCAGCCTCTACCTATTGCCCACCTCCAAAGCTGCTTCCATGTTTTTAGGTACTTGTTACAGCAATGCCCCACTCATCAGTACAAAAGCTGTATTCATCAGGGTTCTCCAGAGATGCAGAACCAAAGGAAGGTATACAAACAGAAAGAAAAAGAAAGAACTTTATTGTAAGGAATTGGCTCATGTGATTAGGGAGGCTGAGAAGTCCAGACTCAGCAGAGACAGTGCTATTCTTCCAGTCTGAGTTCAAAGGCAGAAAGAGACTGATGTCCCAGCTTAAAGACAGTCAGAGAGAGAGAGAGAGACAGAGACAGAGAAAGAGAGAGAGAGAAAGAATTCTTACTAAGGCTTTTAGCTCAGGCTGTTAATGGATACGATGAGGCCTATCAACATTGGGGAGGGCAACCTTTACTCACTCTACTGATTCAACGGCTAATCTCATCCAGAAACACTCTCACAGACATGCCCAAAAGTAATTAATCAAATATCTGGACACCCCATGGCCCAGCCAAGTGGACACACAGAATTAACCATCGCATTATCCACCCAAACTAGCAGCATCAAGTTCAAATTTTCATCATGTATTGTCTGCGGAAAAATGTAATATGCAACTCAGCTCTCTCTCTGTCCAGCTCCTAGCTTCCAGAAATATGTGTCTGATATATAAATTGATCACTGCCATTTTCAGGATATGGTGTCTGCTTACATGTCCTGTTCAGTTTAATCTATCATCCTTCCTTGCTCCTTCTCTTTAACTGAATTATTTCATTTCATCAACTGCATCTATGTTCTCTTATCCCTTTTGCATTTGCAGATTGTTATATCAAAATTCAACCCCTCACTTATTCCTCCATCTAAGTAAATCCTTACATTGTTTTAAGCTCTGTTTGTATAGAGAAGATGAAGTAGAAACATCAATAAAAATGGAGAATTTTGAGGATGAAAAAGATTCATATTTGTGAGTCTTTTTCTTATTATTCTGTATTTCTTATGCTCTGAGGGGGAAGTTCTGTGGACACATCCAAGGTGTGTTGTGCCTGAAGGCAGAGGAACATGGAGAAGCTTCCCATTATCATGTATCCCATTAGAAGGCAGTAGATACTTGAAGTTTTTCCTTAGCATTTCTAACCCCTTAGGTTAAAATGTGGTATTTTTAACAATTGACAACAGAAGAAGTAAAATTTCAGACTTCAACTTTGAAGTGACGGTCACTGGGAAAGAGACACTCCTGAGGGTCATGAAGTCAGGTAGTTCTTTAGCAGGCATTCCCTGAAGTGAGGAGACCCAGAAAGGGCGCTACACTGGAGGTAATTAAGCTATTAGATGCTCAGATTGCAGAGAAAGTGCAGAAGGAGAGGCAAAAGGGAAGATCTACACTCCTCATGCGTGTGTATAAACATGCCCGCTTCTTACCCCGAGGAACACTCCATAGAAGCAAATAGAAGATACTATTTGTGTAAAAACTTCAAGAAAGCAGAGTAAGATGTTCTGTCATGTGTATCTTAAGAAACTTTATCAGTTACATCAAAGGTACACAAAATACACAATATGTACTAAGTTAAAATGGATTAATTTTTATTAAGAATAGTAACAATTCAGCTCTTATCTCCACAAACTACAAAATTCCTAACTGTGGATCTTTTCCTTTTTCCATCTAAATCCCTTACATAAATGAAGGCAAGGAAAAATGGCATCACTACTTTTTTACCATTTGACCTAGTTAACCTTAATGAGTCTATATTTTTTAATGCTAGTCCAAGAAGCACATTTTTTTTGCAATGGACTATAGAGAATATCTACTAATTATACGAAACACTATTTCTTACTGTTTTGAATTGAAGGTATATTAGTTTCCAAATTTAAAAGGGCATTCAAATAATTAATGTTCTAATGTTTAAAATGGAAAATGTGAATTTGCAAACACTTGTAAATTTGAATGTATTCATTCTTTCCATGTTTATTTTATCCAGGAAATTAATATACCTTCTTTCAACTAACTCCAGGTTTACAGATTTTTACTGTGTTATCAGAGAAACAAGACAGCAAGGTGGAATAGATGTGTAAGAAATCTACTAAGGAAAATTCCTATCAAGGACGTAGAGACTTTCTGGCATTTAATTGTTCAAAACCCTGCTAAGCAACTTTATACCTCCTCTTCTCTCCCTCCTAACCCACTCACCAGGAAGATCTGGAAATAAACATTCCCAATAATTTTCATTCCATTGATACCAGTAAAATCTAAAGATTTTATTGTTATTTATTTTTAGAGAGAGGAGAAGGGAGGGAGAACAAGAGGGAGAAAAACATTGATGTGTGAGAGAAACATCGATTGGTTCTCTCTCACTTGTCTCCCACCAGGGACCCGGCCAGCAACCCAGGCATGTGTCCTGAGTGGGTATTGAACTGGCAAACTTTCAGTTCTCAGGCCAGAGCTCAATCCACTGAGCCACACCAGCTAAGGCTGATATTAGTAAAATGTATTAGTTTTATTAAATTCCCAGGGTTTGTTTTTATTTTTTTAATGTTTGGCTTCATATAGCAAGCAAATATTTTTCTATCCCCAAATCTTGAATAGGAAACTGAGTACTTTTAGTCAAAAAGAAAAATATTTCCCTTTCTACATCAATGCCATTTTTCATTTATTGCTGGATGGGCTATATTGTAATATCATGTTAAAATGTTTTGCTTACAAAAATAAAACATTTATAAACAGCAACTTTATGCAAAGCACATTTTCACAAGTTATATCAGTGATGAACACCTTTGAGTTTAACATAAATTATAATTTATTTTCTTTGTGCTCTTAAGTAGTTAATATGGAGTCAATAATTTAGACTGTTCAATTGTGTTTGCTGTATTTTTTCCCAATTTTTATGGGATATTTGTCATTTAGAATTTGATTCTTAGTCTACTGTCTTCTGCTAATCGGGGAGCTTAAATTACAACAAAAATTCACCAGCAAGGGAATTCAATGGGACATTAGCCACATCAAATCATATGTGTCCCAAGTTCTCTTCAATCATAAAACACATGAGATCTATAATCTCAGCACTGATGCATGACTATACAAATTCTAAGACTGAAAATCCTGCAGCTACTATCGAGTTCATTATAGAAAGCTGACAGTGTTTCTTTCAGCATATAAAAAAATATAATAATTGACCTCTCCAGGAGACAGTTCGTGTCTACTTTAAATGTTATAAGTGTGATATTTAGTCTCAGACATTTTTATAATCTATCTTCTCACTGGTCGTCTACAACAACGTAGTTCTCTAAATTGATCTGATGTTTTAGCCAATTTTTTCAAAAACCAATTACCTTAGAAAAATGTCTCCCTTTTATAATTTCCTTATCACATATTAAATATGAACTACCTCTTCAAGGGCTACTCAAGTTGATGGCAGAATTTCAAAGACTTTCATATATTTTTTTTCATGAAAGGTATAAGTATCATGCTCACTGGCTTTTGTATAAAATGCTGAGAACATAATTGAAGGCTCTGAGACATGCTGACTTTTACTTTCAGTGTTTATATGGATTTTTTAAGAATAATCCTTATAAATGAATGTTTTAAATGAATTTTTTTCATGTTTTCTTTGGGGGAAACAGCCTCATAGATTCAAGAATTGAATGCCTAATGAGAAAACTCTAATCTGATAAGCATATTCTTCCCCAAGGAAATTAGACTGTTTTGATGATGTACAGGGTGAAGCAAAAGTAGGATTATAGTTATTCATAAAGAGAATAATACAATAATTAATAAATAATAAGAATGAACTCTCGTGTTTCACATACTCACAAATGTAAACCTACTTTTGCCACATGCTATATACATTTTTTATTTGTTTTTAATTACATTTTATTGTTTATGCTAGTATAGTTGTCCCAATTTTTCCCCATTGCACCCCCTCCACCTAGCCTTCCCACTCCCTCAGGCAATTCCCACACCTTTGTCCATGTCCACAGGTCATATATACAAGTTCTTTGGCTACTCTCTTCCCTATGCTGTACTTTACATCACTGTGACTATTCTGCTACCTATTTGTACTTCTTAACCCTTTTGCCTTTTTCACAAATCCCTCCAACCACCCTCCCATCTGGCAACCATCAAAATGTTCTCTGTGTCTATGATTCTGTTTCTGTTCTGCTTGTTTGTTTATTTTGTTTATTTTAGAATCAATTGTTGATAGATATGTATTTATTGTTATTTTACTGTTCATATTGTTGATCTTCTTCTTGAAGAAGACCCTTTAACATTTCATATAATACTGTTTCAGTGGTGGTGAACTCCTTTAACTATTTCTTATCTGGGAAGCTCTTTATCTGTCCTTGGATTCTAAGTGATAGCTTTGCTGGGTAGAGTAACCTTGGTCGTAGGTCCCTACTTTTCATGACTTTGAATATTTCTTGCCAAACCCTTCTAGCCTGCAAAGTTTCTTTTGAGATTTCAGCTGACAGTCTTATGGAGCTCACTTATAGATAAGTAACTATAGGTCAGTTATCTTGCTACTCAATAATTTTATCTTGCTGCTTTTAATAATTTAGGGGTGGGTGTATAAGTAGTTCACTTTTGAATGAATATTCTTATTTTTCTTGATGATGTAAATTAATGAATACTTTCACTAATTATATTTACAAACCAGAGGGTGCTTAATGAATTAAAATGTATAGAGTGGGGCCACCAGGCCCCCCCAGCCCAGGGTTTCAGTGCCAGGAAGATAAGTCCCCATAACTTCTGGCTGTAAAATCCAGTGAGGATTGAGGCTGTTGAAGACAGAAACTTCTGGAATCCCAGGAAGATCCTCTTGAAGGGACTGTACACAGACTTACTTGGTCTCACTGCCGCTGAGCTCCAGCACCAGGGTAGCAGATTAAAAGGCATCAGAAACATATGGGGAGAAACTGAATTGTCCAGCATCAGGGTAGAGCTGGCAGCAGCTTTCTACCAGACAGAAGTTCTGGCAGAGGCCATTGTTCCTTTTCTAAACCCTTCCCCCACAGAGCCACAGAGCTAGCAGTTGGGTGGTATATCTGAGACTCCATCAACCTGACTCGCACTGTTTTCGCCCCAGTGATTCCCTGAGACCTGGCCCCACCCAACTTGCAGGCCACCCAAGCTGTTGACAATAGCTTTTCGTATGAAAAGCTTATCCTGGCCAATGCTACAGATTTTCCTAAATTCTCTCAAACAAGCAGCATCTGGCTTCAGCAAGCCTTGTAGTTCTCATCAAATTGCCCCAGACACAGTAGCAACAATTGGCCTTGATTCACATCTTGGCCTTTCCTGGGAACCTCCAAGCCCAGCACAAGTAGCAACCATCTGCAGACTGCTTTATAGCTAATGCTATGTAACCCTAGACAGAACACAGGCAGTGGCTGACCTTGGGTGTGTCAATAGTAATCAAAGCTCAACTACAAGAGAAGGGTGTACATAGCCCACATGAAGGGCACACCTTGAGTACACAGCTTGGGTAATAAGGGAGGCTGTCCCACTGGATCCTACAGGACACATACTCCACTCTATCAAGCCTCAGAGATGTAGTAGTGCTACCTAGTACATAAATACAAACACAGGGATGCTGCCAAAATGAGGAAACAAAGAAACATGGTCCAAATGAAAGAACAGAAAAAAACTCTAGAAAAAGACCTAACAAAATGGAGACAAGCAATCTACTAGATGCAGAGCTCAAAACACTAATTATAGACTGCTGGCCAAGATGGAGGCATAGGTAGATACACTTTGCCTCCTTGCACAACCAAAAGAAGGACAACAACAAATTTAAAAACAAAAAGTAACCAGCACTGCCAGAAAATTGAACTCTATGAAACTCCAACAACCAAGGAGTTAAAGAAGAAACATTCATTCAGACTGGTAGGAGTGGGAGAGACAGGCAGCCAGCGCAGAGAAAATGTGTGGCAAGGTGGTGGCTGGAGGACCAGGCAGGCAAGGTGGCAGCTGGCAGACCTGGCAGCCCCACATTTGCATATGGATAAACTCGGAGGAACAACTGAGAAGCAAGAGAGACCACACAACCCAGGGTTCCAGTGTGAGCAAATAAACCTCAGAACCTCTGGCTGTAAAAACCTGTACAGTTTGCAGCAGCAAGAGAAACTCCCAGTCACACAGGAGAGTCCATTGGAGAGACCTACGGGGTCTTAAAATGTATACTAATCCACCCACACAGGAATCAGTACCAGAAGGGCCCAATTTGCTTGTGGGTAGGGGGGAAAGTGACTGAAAGCCAGCTGAGAGCTCAGCAAGTGGCATTGTTCCCTTTGGACCCCTCCCCCACATACATCACCACAACACAGCAACTTGGGTTGCCCCTCCCTGGCAGACACCTACGTCTTCGCCCCATATAAGGTAACAGGAGCACCGAGTCAAAAACATATGGCCCAAATGAAAGAACAGATCAAAGCTCCAAAAATAGAACTAAGAAATGAAGAGATAGCCAACCTTTCAGATGCAGAGTTCAAACCACTGGTAATCAGGATGCTCACAGAAATGGTTAAGTATGGTCACAAAATAGAGAAGAAGTGAAGGCTATGCAAAGTGAAATAAAGAAAAATATACAGGGAACCAACAGTGAAGGGAAGGAAACTGGGACTCAAATCAATGATATGGAACAGAAGGAAGAAATAAACATTCAACCAGAATGGAATGAAGAAACAAGAATTAAAAAAATGAGAAGAGGTTTAGGAACCTCCAGGACAACTTTAAGTGTTCCAATATCCAAATCATAGGGGTGCCAAAAGGAAAACAGGAAGAGTAAGAAATCAAAAACTTATTTGAAAAAATAATGAAGAACTTCCCCAATATGGCAAAGGAAATAGACTTCCAAGAAATCCAGGAAGCTGAGAGAGTCCCAAAGAATTTGGACCCACGGAAGCGCACACCAAGGCACATCATAATTACATTACCCAAGATTAAGGATAAAGAGAAAATCTTAAAAGCAGCAAGAGAACAGGAGACAGTTACCTACAAAGGAGTTCTCGTAAGAGTATCACCTGATTTCTCAAAAGAAACTTTACAGGCAAGAAGAAGCTGGAAAGAAGTATTCAAAGTCATGAAAGGCAAGGACCTACATCCAAGATTACTCTATCCAGCAAGGTTATCATTTAGAGTGGAAGGGCAGATAAAGTGCTTCCCAAATAAGGTCAAGTTAAAGGAGTTCATCATCATCAAGCCCTTATTATACAAAATGTTAAAGGGACTTACCTAAGAAAAAGAATATCAAAAATATGAACAGTAAAGTGACATCAAACTATCACACAACTATCAATGACTGAACCTAAACAAAAAACTAAAACAAACTAAGCAAACAACTACCATAGGAACATCATCACAGAAATGGAGATCACATAGAGGGTTATCAGTGGGGAGGGTGAGGAGGGAGAATGCGGTAAAAGGTACAGGGAGTAAGAAGCATAAATGATAGGTACAAAATAGAAAGGGGGAGGTTACGAATAGTATAGGAAATGAAGAAGCCAAAGAACTTATATGTATGACCCATGGACATGTACTAAGGTGGGGAGAGGGATGCTTGAGAGAGGGGGGTGCAGGGCAAAGGGGAATAAAGGGGAGAAAAAATGGAACAACTCTAATAGCATAATCAGTAAAATCTACTTTAAAAAATACACAGAAGTCACCCACAAATCATGAAAAAAAACACACTGGTTATAAGGATGCTCAAGAAACCTAGAGAGGACCATAAAAATGATCCAGTCAGAAACAAAGGATACACTAATTGAAATAAAGAAGAATTTATAAGGAATCAACAATAGGGTTGATGAAACTAAGAATCAAATCAGTGATTTGAAATATAAAGAAGCAAAAAACAACCAATCAGAACAGCAGGAAGAATAAAGAATCCAAAACAGGGGATAGTGGAAGGAGCCTCTGGAACAACTTCAAGTGTTCCAACATTTGCATAATGGGGGTGCTAGAAGGAGAAGAGAAAGAGTAACCCATTTGAAAAAATAATGAAAGAAAACTTCCCTAACTTGGTGAAGGAAGTAAACATACAAGTCCAGAAGTTCAAAAAGCCCCCAAAAAGATGAACCCAAAGAAGCCCACACCATGACACATCATAATTAAAAGCAATAATGTTCTGCCCCATTAGAAAGCATCTAAGTAGGTGTTATGTTTTTCTTTCCTGTATTTTTAAAATTTTGTCAAAATTAAAATAAACAAAAAATTTATGATATTTTGGTGGTAATTTAGATTTTCCTTCATTGATAGCAGTAAAATAAAAGAAATTAAGGCAAAAAAATTACAGTCAGGGTCTATACAAAAATGATATGTTCACACATTCAGAGCCCTGTGCTGTCTTGTTGTACTTCGTGAAATTGGCATGCTCCTTGTGGAATTGTTTCTCTACTTCACAGCCACGATTTAAAATTAGGTTACACCAAACTCCCTGGTCAAAGCAAAAAAAGAAAAAGAAGCAAAGAAATTGGTCAAAGCAAAAAAAGTAAAAGAAGCAAAGAAATTAATCAAAGCAATCACAGGAATAGAGTAGAATAAAATTCTAATTGTTTTTCAGTGTACTCCCTCATTTCAAATAAATATGTTGCAAATCCATGAATGTCATGTGTGTTCTCCCAAAACATTCACATTCGTTTACCTGGGCAAGAAACAAAACTGAAGGCTATATTTGATATTCGCCATATAGCATACTAAACAAGACATTACAGAACTCTCTTCTCCATTGTACCAACTCAATCCACAAATTTCTAGAACTTCCACTACAAATGAATAACTAACCTTGTAGAAAGAACTATGAAAATACTGTCAGTCTTATCAAATAAAGTGAGTCCTCTTTGATAGAAAAATCAAGGCATACCATTTATTGAAAAGACTGATTTGAGGAAAGATAAATTTCTGATGTCCTGAAAACATCAAAGTGGGCAATTAGACACTTCAGGAGTCGTCAAAGATCTGCCATCTACTCAGCATTTATTCTCTCTACTTCTCTGCTACTCCATCATCAAAAGGAAGAACCTAATAAATGAGGAAGTAGATAACATGCCATCTAAGTCACTCAGCAGAACTCTTCAAATTGATAGGCACCTGACAATTATTCCCATTGTACTATATTAACAATTCAGTGTATATATGTACATATGTGTATATACGAGGTCTGTGCAGAAAAAGTCCAGCCACTGTTAATATAATAAGAATGGTTGGCGTGACATCGATGTAATCTGGCAGCCAAGGAGAGTGGACTGGAATGTACATGCATGAACAGTGATAATTTCGCTGTAGTAGTCAGTGAATGAACTAGACACCATTGAATGAGCATGTGTACTGTGTGGCTGTGACATTCAAAGTGACTGAGCAAGTAGCTCAATGAATCTGCATCAAATTTTGTGTTACACTTTAACATTCCATAGTGGAAACTATTTGGATGATTCAGAAGGCTTTCGGGGATGATACAATGAGTGCAGCACAAATAAAAGCATGGCACAAATGTTTCAAAGAATCTGCTGAAAGTAATCCACATTCTGGAAGGCCTGCCACAAGCAGAACCCCTGAGAATGTTGACCGTGTACAGGCCACAATCAACAACACAAAGACTGGCGTCTGACTGTGTGAGAACTAGAGCTGATCTGGGAATTCCAAAAACTACTGTGTCCAAGATTTTGATGTAAGACTTTGGCATGAAATATATCGTGGCAAAATTAATTCCCCAGCTCCTGCTATCAGAACAGAAGCAACATCATGCAGTTGCTAGTGACCTGATTCAAATCACTACCAGTGAACCAGATTTCCTTAAGAAGGTCATAACTGGAGGTATTAGCGGAAGCAGCTGGCAGTGGGAGGAGCCATTACAGGAGCTGAGGCTGTTGGTTAATCCTGATCAGTATGACAACCTCTCAAAAGCACTGAGACTTTGTGGCAGAGCCCACTGGGAAAAGCCAGTGGGGAGCCTGGCCAGAATTGGTGAGGTCCTGGGCAAGAAGCTGGAGGAAAGGGGCTTTGACAAGGCCTTCGTGGTCCTTGGCCAGTTTCTGGTGCTAGAAAAAGATGAAGACATCTTCTGGGAATGGCCAACGGACACGTGTGGCACCAATGCCAAGCAGTCCCGGGACTGCTTCAGGTACCTTCGAGGGTGGTACAACCCTTCTTGTGATGCTCTCTGGGGAGCCCCCGACCCCTGACCCCAGCCTTGAGTCTCCAGAGTTTGCAGCTGAGTGGGGGCTCCCCCTTGTCCTCTACAAAGGAAACAGTTGCTGTCTACTCACCTCCGATGCCCTCCAGGGTCTTTGTGGGAGTTCTCTCCCCTAACCATTTCAACGTTTTTGGAATTCTTGCTCTGGCATGTATTTCCCTTCTCCTTCCTCTCCCTGTTTCAAGTCAATAATTATTAGCTTTTCTAAGTGGATTCCTGGCCCCTTCCTTCACCCCCACCTTCACCTCTGGTCTGTTTTATGCCATTTGGCTTCTCTTTTGGCAGAACAGTCACTGTCCATATCAAGTTTTTTGAGTCAAAAAAAAAAAAAAAAAGAAGGTCATAACTGGAGATGAATCGTGGGTCTACAGCTACTTGTATGATCTGGAAACAAGGCCCCGTCATCCCAGTGGAAGTCACCTGGTTCTCCATGACCCAGAGAAGGCGTGGCAAAGTCACAGCAAGATCATGACCATGCTTACTGTGTTTTTTTAATTGGGAAGGTGTTGAGTATGCTCCTCCAGGCCAGGCAATTAATAAGAAGTACTACCTCAATGTCCTTCATCGGTTGAGAGATGCAATATGACAAAAATGGCCACAGCTATGAGCAACTGCTGCTTGGCAACTTCATCAGAGCAATGTGCCTGCTCACGCATCTCATCTCATGCAGAAATTTTTGGCAAAACATCAAATCACCCAGGTGACTGAGCACTCCCTACAGCCCAGATTTGGCACCCTGCAACTTCTGGGTTTTCCCAAAACTAAAATCTCCTTTGAAAGGGAAGACATTTCAGACCAGATTCAGGAAAATATGACAGGGCTGCTAATGGTGATTCCGACAAGGAATTTTGTACAGTGTATTGAATAACGGAAGAGATGCTGGGAGAACTGTGTGAGGTCCCAAGATGCCTACTCTGAAGGGGCCTGAGGCACCATTGTTCTATATACTATGTTTTTGTATTTTGTATCTTCTTTGGTAAATGTCTCTATTTTCCATAGTGAGTGGCTGGATATTTTAAGAACAGACTCTGTGTGTGTGTGTGTGTGTGTGTGCATGCGCCTCCTTGAAGAAGTTTCAACCTCTTTTTGTAAACTTCTTTCTCCCACCCCCATCCAGATGTACATTTCTTGAACACAGGGCTATAGAAACAATCTTAAAATTTTGGGAGAGGGTTGATATAAAGGCTCCTAGGGAAGTACTTGTTGGATTGAGGGTACTAGATATTCAGAAGTTTCAGTAGCCACTCCTGGTTTTTCCATAACCTCTCATGAAGTAGGTAGGTTTTTCTTCTAAGGGACACCTAACTTCCATGCTCTGGGGGCTCCTAACTGACCTTGGACTGGAGGGGGAGGCACCGACACACACCAGACCTGTGTCTAGCGGTTCCCTCTGCTGCCTTAAGCTGACTGGTTGGCACAGAGAGTTCCATTACAAAAAAGAGGTAAAGAAATAGGCTTGTCATTAATCATTTAGGGTCTATACAGGAAATAAATAGAGGTGTGGTGGGGGGAGTGTAGGTAAGTTGTTTTATAGAGTAAATTTAAGAGTGAAAAGAGAGATTGTATTATCCATTGGGTAAAGTGGAGTGTCTAGAACCAGAACATCTGGTTTGAATACCAGCTCTGCCACAAATTGTGGGACATTGGGGAAATTATTTAATTTATACCTCAGTGAACTTTTCCCATGTGTAAAATGATAACAACAGTACCTACCAAACAAGGTCTTTGTGAAAATTAAATAAGTTAATACATGTAAAGCATCTATTTAGTCACCCCTATTATGCCACAAATTGAGTATCAACAGGCCAGGCCTCCGGGAGGCGCAGATACACACAACCCTGGACTCAGCCGGGCCTTGTGCTTGGTGTAATGCTCTGCCTTTGCTGCCTTGAAAAACTTCTTAATAAGTTTTCTACAAAGGGTCTTGCATTTCATTTTATACTATGCCCTACAAATTACATAGCCCATCCTGAGTATTAGCTATAATGGTATGATTTTTTCTTCAACTCCATTACAATTACTCATTTGCAGTCATCCCTACCTTATTGGTAACCCTTGAAGGTAGAAAATGAGCTTTGTTCTTTCTATACTGTGACAAAATAATTCCTCCTTGGAGAGTGAAAAGAGTGTAACACTTTTTCTGAATTCTAAGAACTTATATAGTAAAATCCCATGACAATTTGAATTGAGAAGTGACTCAATTATGACCGGTCCCTATGTTCTTTCTAGCCCCATTCTCAATTCCAAGCAGAAACAAGTCTTATCTTCAGTTGGGAGATGGAAATGACAGAGGAATACCTCAAGATAAGGAGAAGGGATGCAGAGAGGCAGAAGGGAGTTTGTCTTTCCCACTCTTTCCTGAACAAGAAACCGGAAGTTCTCTTGAATCACTGCCACTGTGCTGAAGTGCCTGCGGGTCAATAAAAGGACTCAAAATGCTGTCCACAGATATTTCGGCTGTCAGATAACTACCACCAGATGGCGCCAAATACAGCAAAGGTTGGACTGGCCTTTGCTTCAACCCAGAACTCAGGTCTTCCCGATTCAAGATCACTTATCTGGGTATCTGGCCATTCATTTCACAGAACTGTTTTTAGACACAGTTTGTGTTTGGTGGGGATTTTCTAGCTGGAAGATAAAATAAAATCAATACACAAGAATTGGTTAAATGTAAGTTACAATTGAATGGTTTCTTCAGATGTGAGTCCTGTGAGATATATGTATTTTTTTAACTTAAAGTTTACACACTATATTTTTTTGCTTGAAGATTTGTGTTGCCAAATAATATAGAAAAAGCCCAGTGAACCTTACAAGAAAAGAAGCTATGTTATTGTGTTTGAATCAAATATTTTCAAATTACTAACATTTTCATACTGGTTTCTGCAGAAAAAATCTAGGAGGATGTTAAAATAGCTATCAAAAGATATAAGGGCTCAGAGACAGAAAAATCTGTGTAGCCTTGGAAAGTAGAAAAAATATTATATTCAAGGTCTAATACCTCATATCTCTGATATCGCTTCAAATCCTCTTTGGAACAAGAGGTATTTTGTCATATTCACTGAAACAACCAATTCAACAACACATTCAGAAGATAGCAATTTTACTGACTATTTTGTGGAAATGCTTGGAGAAAACATTCTTGTCACATGTTACATAGCAAAAATGTAACAAAATCCCCATTAAATATTTCTATTTTTTATTCTTCCCCAACCCTGCAACTTAATTTCTTCTCTTCCTCCTTCCAGACACAGTTCCCAAGAAACGCCCATAGTTGTGTTGAACAGTTCAGCATCTCCCTCACCTTGCTCACCCCACCCTACACACCAGAGTGCACCTAGATGATGGACAGTGACTTATCTGAGGCCCCTTCAAGCTTCCACTACCTGGGCAAGTAGCTTACATGTAAAGTAGCCTGTACATATAGTCTCATAGCTGCAAAAATCTATTACTAAGAAAGTAGAATTTCTTCCATACTAAAAAAAATTTTAGAGAGTTCTTGGATATTTTAACCTCAGGATAAAAGTTTGATTCCAAATCATTTTCATGGAGGTGCAGGGAAGAGGATTGAAGGGGAAAGGGAGACTGGTGACTATTTAATATATGTATGTATTTAACAAACACTAATAAAACATGCTATGTCTGGCATCGCTGCTAAATGCTCTACAAACATTCATTCATTTAAAATGTAGGCTTACAAATGTCAGCTGCAATCTTAAAAGGTAGTAACTAGGCCTCCTCATCACTGCTTCTTTCTATCATGTAGAGTCTAAATCGGGAAAGTTTCCAGGGTCTGCAGGGAAAGTCAGTCCCAGCCCCCTTCACATCTTCCAGGCTGCATCTTCCGTTCTGCTTTGTGGATCAACACTCCTCCACGGGTCTTTAGTCACCCATATGTTTTTGGCCATATTCCCTACGCTGTACATTACATCCCCATGACTTGTTTATTTTACAACTGAAGTTTGTACCTCCTATCCCCCATCCCCCTTGACCTTTTTCACCCATTCCCCCACCCCTTTCCCTCGGGTAACCAAAGATCTCACACACACACACACACACACACACACACACACACACACACAGAGGAATATCACTCAGCCATGAAAAAGAATAAACAAACTGACAGTTTCCTCTGACTTGGGCTCCTGTCATACTGGCCCCCTTCTGTCCCTCCTAAGTACAGAGCAGGCCTCTATCTCAGGACCTTGGCACTGACTTGTCTCTGCCTGAAATGCTCTTCCTTCTGAATGCTCACTCTCTCTCCTTCTCTCTTTTCTCAAATTCCAGCTTCTTACTCAGGTTTGCTTTAGGAGCAAGCATTCTTGTTCACTGGGAGACTTTTGAATTTGTATCAGTGAATTTTAAAATACTGTTTCTTTTTCTATTTTTTATTTTTTCATTACCATCTCCTTGGAGTCTTGAGAGGGAAGATAGGTGGTCGCTTGAGCCAAACAGTTTAAACCAATCAAGGGAAAATCATTTACATGGTCAATTGTTTTTTGTTGTTGTTGCTGCTAGGGAAACAAAAATTCTCAAAGAAACTGTCTCTTCAAAACTCAGGTTTACAAACTGTTTTTCCTCCTATCTTTATTTCCTCTAAATAAATCAATCACCCACAAGGAAGAAAAGATCTTTCATGTTTTCCACATAATCCAGAGCTGAAATTGGGGTTTCTTTCATCACTGCTGAAAGTGTTTAATAGCATTGAATGTGAGATTATATACTACATTTATAATATTATGACAGTTTAAGATATGAGATTTCAGTCTATACTTTAAGTTCCTTATGTTGAAAAGGCATAGGACTTGTTTTTGAAATTTTCAAAGACTGGAAAGTTGACTTCTGAATCCAGGTGCTAGAGTCACTGAGCAACACTGTCCTTGCTGGAGTGTGACGTGAAAGTCGATCGGCAGTGATGAGAAAGGAGGATGAGACACACAACTGGCTCTTCGATAGACCCACGGAGTGTGCGCAGTGAAGCCCAACCACGCAAGCATTTAACACAGTGCAGACTCTAAAGAACAATTAAGCGTAATGGAAATAGTACTTTGACATTAAAGAACAATATGCATAGCTTTTGTGAATATGTCTTTCAAATAAGCTGCAACCCAAAAGCCTTATGAAATAAAATGAGAAAAATAATTAAATAATATAATGGATAATCATATAAATTATGCAAAATAGTGTGATGCCATTATACAACGAATACATTTAAGTCATTCATTCACCAAACCAATTATGAGAGAAAGCAATTAAGGGAATATAATGGGAGAAAAGTGTATTTTCAGATTAGATTTGAAAAGCAGCATAACAAGTTGACAAGATGCGCCTAGAGCCTTCCTGGTGTCGATATGAAATCCATCTGCAACTGCAGATGGACATGTGAATGGCAGAGTCCTTATACACTCGGAAAATCAACGTAGGAATATTCATATCCTCCAGGTTAAAGAAAACGCTTGCCAGAATAGCTAACCTAAAGAGTTTAGTAAAACTCAACTTTGTTTCACACTCCTTATTTTTCACCCTTTTTCTCAGTAGGTTTTCCTCATAGATTTGTCTTTCA
This sequence comes from Desmodus rotundus, assembly GCF_022682495.2. Classification (NCBI taxonomy): domain Eukaryota; kingdom Metazoa; phylum Chordata; class Mammalia; order Chiroptera; family Phyllostomidae; genus Desmodus; species Desmodus rotundus. The sequence continues at coordinate 24,003,442 of NC_071397.1, forward strand.
ATCTCCCTATTGTGTAACATTCTAACATCTCAATCTCTTACTCTCTAAGGTCTTCTTCCCCCTATTGTTTTGCTTTTTCATTTTAAATCCTTTCTTCACATTGTGAAAAGATAATATCAAATGAAAATTTGTGAAAGTCCTTCTGCATTATAATACGGGCCTTAAATATTTATTTCTTAACAATTATATCAAATGACATCAGTTTCGTATCAGTCAATTTATTTGTTTTTCATTGGGTTTTTGCTAAGATTACCCTGGATACAGATGAAATAGCTGTCTCCACATCACGGATTCCTTTGCACTGCCTGCCTGTTAATGGCCAGTAGCCAGAGAAGCACTATACCTTACAAATCATATTGTTCAAAATCTCAGGGTTGAAGAGGAGTAAGCAGTATTCACGTTATTGGTAAACAACACATGAATTTTTCAGCTGATATGCATTTCTTGTGATTACACTTTAGAGAGCCGTTATCTCTTCAAAGAGAGAACCTCAATAACACAATCTATGTATAATGGAAATGTGATTTGCTGAAGTTTGGAATTACAAAAAAAAGCCAATATAAGTAATGGAAAATCAATATTTCATGTTTCTAAGTCCATGGTATAAAAACTTCTATGTTGCTTTTAAAGGGTTTCTACATTCTTTAAAAAAGAGGGGCACAGGGGGCCTTGGATCTTAGAAAATTTAACCAGATAAATTTGCACATTATAAATCTTAAAACTAGAAACCATATTATTAACTGTGAAACTATGTAATTAGTTTCTTTATGGGACTTCAATTTTTTGCTAGATAAAATTAAAACTGCCACCAAAAATCAAGGCTATTATGAACATGACAGGTCATTTGTTGAGAAAAAGGTTATGTAGAAAATAGCATCTGATAATTTGTGAGAAATATTAGCATATAGATGGCTATGGAATGTGTGAAGTATTATCAGAGGAATTCTAATCAAAAAATTTGCAATGTATGTCAAATATGCTTCTATTCCAAGTGTAGTTGGGTTTTTAGCCCTACTTCAAGCATAAGCTACATGAAAGTCATTTAACCTGAAGACAAGTTGATGAGAAATTCAAAGTTCTGTTAGTTTTTTTCATCACAAAAATAAAAGGTACATAGACATAATATCCATGTCTATGTAAAGAAAGAATGAAAAATTATTATCTTTCCACACAGAATAAAATAAACATGTTTCAAGGAACACAAGCAGCTTTTTAAACTTGCTTGCTGGAACTGGTGTTTTCTGTCAGTAAATGGGCTGGGAGTTGTCAGTCTGGCCCACCGTGTCTGTTTTTCCTGGTAAACCAGAAGCCAGGCATCCTTCAGCCTTTTAAATTAGCACAGTGCAATGCAAAACACACAGAAAGAATAACATAACTGTGAATCCACATTCGAAGGTACATGACCTGCTGTTTTTCTTTAAAATATCCAGCTTCATCTATCTCTACTGGTATTTCCCACAGAAACTCGGCAGTAGTGGTACACTACTTTTCTAGTAGTGGTACAGCATCTTTTCTAGACGGACAACTGCTGACTACATGAGCAAAACTTTTAGAGGTCTGTGCTGGGTCACAAGCTGGAGGGCAAGGAGAGGCTGAAGAAAGAGACAGACCTCCAGCTTGGTGACAGGGTTAAGCAAGGGGACTTCCATACCAGGCATGCTCTGGGCAGCCCACAGTTTTCCACGTCCACCCGGCCAGAAGTTTACATGGTAAACTTAAAAGAAAACTTAAAAGTTTGCATAGAGGCTTTCACCAGGCTCGATCAGTGTACTATCCAGACGGTCTCAACAACACATTACTCTTTCAAGGCTGCATCCTTGGGACAGTTGCTAGCTCAGGGAAAACAAGAACACACATTGGAGGGGGTGAGGAGCCTCCAATTGCCAGGGTCCAGCTCCAGGTCAACGAGCAGCCCTGTCCTTTCAAGGACCTCCTCCAACAGTCTGCCATAGATCCAACTTCAAGGATGCCAACACGATGTTAACAATGAAATAACAACATTTGCAGAAGTGCCGGAAAGGTTAAATCTATTTAAGATTCTCGAATGACTAAATCAAGAAATTTGCTCAGAAGGTACTTATGTAGAATTTTTAAAGTTTAATAACATGATATGAATTTTCAGTCGTAAATTTGTCACAGTGAAGAAGGGTAATGTGGCTTGTCTTATAAGTTCTCCTATAAATGACTTGGATTAAACTATTGACTCCTGACATTATAGTTTCAATGACTCAACACACTAAGTTAAAGTACATTTAAATTAAATGCTTGGAGCTAAAATGTATCAAAATTCACATTATAGCAGTTTCAAGTTATGCTTTATTGATCTCCATCTCTTTAGAATCGATATGCGATTGCAAAGTGAATTTTGAAACTGTAAAATAATTAAAGGCACATGTGACAGACTGAGTGTTGCCCCCCAAATCTGTTCTTCCCTTTTTCCATGGTAAAAACATTTCAACTAAGCACAGAGCCACTCAGATGAAGATTACATTTCCAGCCTCTCTCGGAGGTAAGACTGGCCACATGGACTCACCAATGGACTCTGTGGAAGAGGTGTGTGCGATTCCCACATCCCCTACCTTTCAAGGAAGATTGTTTCCCCTTCCCTTCCTCTTTTTCCTTGTCCTCCCAGCTAGAAAGGGCTGCAACAATTTTGAGGCCCCCATTTTGGGACCGGAAGAGCAGCCCCATCAACCTGAGGCATCAGAGTAGCTCAAGGCACAGAGGTGCCGCCTGCCACCCGACTGCTAAAGTGATCTCTGGTTTGGCCCCTGCACTTCAGGGCTTCTGTGTTAGCACAGCTTAGCCCACACCCTGAGTAATCTAGGTTCTCATTTACATATGAATGTTTTTTTTAATTATTGTAAACATTTACTTTAGGAGTAACAGGAAAAATCATACTATTCTCTACTCCTTGTTGCAAATTCACTTGTGAGGCCACACGTTTATATTCTACTATCATTCACCACTATTGTGCCGCTTTCTTAGCAGGGATATTTCAGATTTCAAAATTATGAGACTCTTATTTCAGAGAGCCAAATAAATTGATTATGTTTAAAAGCAAAAGATTATTCCTGAATCTGTGGCAAAAAAAAAAAAGAGATTCATTTTCTCATGTCTAATCTTTAGTTAGATCATAGAGTAGTATGATAAACAGATGAATAATCTTGCATGAATTATGCATAAGGAAAAAAAGAAGAAAGAAAAGGTGAGAAGCAATTGCTCTTTCAGCTTAAGAAGTGCTAGTAGGTGTTGCTGAGCTGATGAAGCACTTTGGTGTAAAGCCCTTGAGCTTCACTCGATGCCCCACAGCAAATGCATCATCTCAAGACGAGGAAAAAACAAGACACCTGGTGTCAAAGGTAAGGAGCTCATGTAGCTCCCCAGGGGACTGCTGCTGTGCCCCGTGACTGATAGCCCAGTACCCCCACCCCCAGACACCTTACTTGTGACTGTTGGAAGTTCTTAAACTAATTTTGAAAAGCTAAATTCAAAAAGTGAAGTATTATTTCTCTAAAAGGGAAAAGGCACAAATGTATGTACTTTTTAAAGAAACTACGATAGATATACTGATAAAATATAGTAAGAAATGGAGAATAAACTCTCAGTTTTACATGTAGTTCTCTGGAGGTTATGTCCATCTTTCTGTAGCCACAATTTGTTAAACTTCAGGAACTTTGATAAGCAGTTGTACCCAACAACCTTAACAATTACATACTGAGACTGAAATTCATTTCATTAAATAGTTTTGGCCATTTGCATAACTTTGGGAATATTGCAAATTGTTTCTAATCTTCAGTATGAGAAAATGAAGGTTGTTTTGAAGTTTATAAAGCAGTTCGTATACATCTTGGCATATGGTATATACTCAGCACAGCACATCGAGCTATTATATTATTTACACAAATGAGAGCTTAATACAGACATCATATTATGTATTGTATCCTGAACCTTGTTCTTTTTCCTCCCATGCAGATATTTCCAAATCAGCATACACAGATTTGCCTCATCCTTTCATATGGAATCCATGGTAATCTACTTATACGAACCTATATGAATATAGGTTCATGTCATAGGTTATGTGAATATATTGGTACCTATATGAATTACAAATATTCACTTAATTAGTAGTGGCATTCATGTAGTTTTGATATTATAGTTAATACAGGTATACATATTGTATGGTTGCAAATATATCAATAGGAGTAAATTCTTAACAGTGCAGTTTGCTGGGTCAAAACTCTTGCCTTTTTTATTGCACAGGTATCGCATAACTGCACTTCCAAAAGGCAGCAGAAATATATACTCAGCAGAAGTATATCTCCATCTTTGTCCTCATACCATTGTCAACTTTGAATATTGCCAAGCTCACTTTTTCAGGAAGACATGATAAGTGGGTTTTGTTGCTTTAATTTGCATGGATTTAATGACACGTGAGATTTACTCCGCCTCTTTTTTCTTGTGAAATGATTATGCTATGCATGCCTCCTGCTTTGTTAACTGAAAGATAAGAGCTTTCTATACTAGAAAAAAAAAATGGACCTTTGCCTTTTGTCTTTAGCCTCTGTTCCTTTTTTAACTTGTGACTTTTTAAAATTTTGTGTGAGCACATTTATCAGTCTTTTACTAATGTGTGAGTTTTATGTCTTGCTTCATTTTTTATTTCAATATTATTTTTAAATTGTTCTTATTACTTTCTAATATATAGTTTTATATTTATTATTTGGGGGAATGTCCATTAATTAAAGGTTTGGGTTATACCTTTGTATTTAGAAACTTCTGAAACCTAATTTCCATAGTATATAATAGATATACATGTATGTAAATGTGCAAGTAGATGTGAATATATATACATATTTGATTGTAGTCATAAGAAAAAGATTGTAGTAATCAGCTAAATGTTATTAAAATTATCTTCTGAGCCTCATTTGGATATCTTAGTATGTTTTCAAGCTATGATTCGGTGCATATAAATGAGATGCTATTAAACAAATGAAAACTTAATTTCTTGCATTTCCCTCCCCCAAAAAACATCCTGACCACCAGCCTTAATTGTCTAAAATATCACACTTGACGTTGCCCAAATCCAGTAAGGTTACATGATGCTTAAAGTTGTATGCACTCCTTTATTTTTCCTTCTTAAGTAAACGATGATCAGCGCAAACACTGGCCATATAACTCAGTTCTTGACGGGAACAGACACTCAAGCCCACTGTATTGTCTAAAAAGTTACCCTTTTTATTTATATTTCCCCAAAGTAACAATAAAACTGTTGTGTTTCAGAAATCTATGGAAGCATGTAAACACTTTATTAACAAATTATTATAACATTCATTCATGCAGTACAAATACAATATAAAATATTATTAATTTACGGAAAAAGGCATAGGCCAAGTTCTTATATCTTTGTACTATATAATATAGCAGTGTATAAAATATACATATATACATATGTGTGTATATATATATATATATACATCTATATAGTAGGGTGACTTATTTTTAATCAGTATGGGAATCTGCTATTTAGAGAGACCTATCAGTAACGAAAGCTTCCAGAGTAACATAAAATTGAATGTGATAGCTAAACATGTTATCTACAGAATTTACCTGATCTTAAAAATTTTAAAAACAACCATATTTGTGTCATTTTCATGCTATTTCAAAAAGATTTTCTGTCCGGTAACATAAAATGGCCAGACTACTAAACTCTCGTTTATTTTCTATAGTCTTTCCCTGGTGAACGGACATTCACATTTTCAGATGCACTTAACAAGCTGAGCCCCAGCTACTGGGTAAGTTACAAAAACCCAGAGGCTTCAAGTTGTTGTTGTGAATTTCTCACTGTAGTTGTGTCTCAAGCAGATGCTGGCCTAGCAGCCATCCACAGCCATTAAGAACACAAAGAGAGTTACTGCAGCCGGTGGCTGTGAGGAAAACACTCATGATGGGCCAGCTGTTGTGCTTTGAATGCTGCTGAAATACGAGTACAGGAAAGACAATATGAGAATTCCAAAGCATTCAACCACAGTGTAAACGCTTGTGATGCGAAGATTTTCTGTTTGAACGTTGGGGGGAAGGGCTTATGAGGTACGTGAACTGAGTAGAAGGGACTACCTTGAAGATTACAGGAAATGATATGTCTATTGCCTTATAGAATGATTGAGATATGCCAAATTGGCCACATCCTCAAATTGTACTCTAAATTGCTGCATTTGTGAAAAGCTGGCCAAAAGATTAAATTGGTTAATGTTAACTATATCGTGTACTATGGGATTCATTTGACTAGGATTATATTTCATATTGTTTCAATTAGTGGTATTTTTCCTACTGATTAATATTTTTTGATAATGAAATTGCTGGAAAAGAGAAATATTTCATTGTCCAGCTTTTCTTTTCAACTGTAAGAAATAATATAATGTCTCCAAAATTTATAATGTATCAGCTTTCCCAGATTAAAAACTCAAAATATGTGGAAAGTATTCACGTTTTGACTACTTTCTGGTTTTGGCAATGTCTACAATAGCACCAAAATTCAAATCAATTCAAAATTTAGCAATTATTTCATTAAATTATCAAGATTATTGTAAGGGTGCAGGTCAGAGCAGAGGTCCCTGGAAAACAGCGGAGACCTGAGGTCCAGGGGAGCCCCACCCCCAATCCTGCAAAAAGGCAGGGTAGGGGTGCCATGACGACAGATTAAAAGTACCATGCCTTCTCCAAGGCTGGGAGGAACCTATGGAGCAAAAGACAGTGCTTAAGGCACATTGCATAACAAAGGCAGAATAAAACAGCCTGTGCCTTCCTCAGAGGAGGGGCTGCTGAAGGAGGCGGCTGCTGCCCACGGCAAATTGTAAATGCAGATGAGGTGGCTCTGTGGCGCTGCGAACCTGCACCAGCAGAACTACTCACGACACCAGCCAGGGGAGAAACTCATACTGCACCAGAGTGAGCTGTGCGGGCTTATGTCCCAATCCTGCAGAACAGATGCACATGAGCCTGTGCATGACTGGGAAACTTTTCCCCTGACTAAAGATGGCAGCCAAAAGAGGGTCAAAGACACCAGGAGCTGACAAAAATTGTAGACACTGACACACTGTCATCAAAACTGGACACTCCCGCTGTCTTCCTGCAACACGGGATTTCGGGAGGGCCTTTTAAAGCAAAGGTGAAGAAAAGCTCTCTCTCTCACTCATGCTGTCTTGGTACAGGTGCTTGGAATGGAGAAGTCACTTTCTTGGTACTGGGCTTAGGAGCTTGGTGCAAGCTCTCTCTCTGGGCTCTTGGCATTTGGATGCTCTTGGCCTCTGGCCCAGCTCCCCACACAGATGGAAGCACTCGTGGGACCAGGAGGTGCCGGGCCCACCAGGGGCTTAGAACTGGCATGGATGGAAGCCCACTCCATGCTGGACCATGTGCCTCCCTGGGCTCCAGCCTCCAGGACACTGTGATCTAGTGCAACATGGCATACCAATTCCTGGACTGCTACACAGAGGCTGGGAGCAGTGCACCCCAGATCCTGGAAGAGAGAGCTGCTGCAGGAAGATGCTGACTGAATCCCACAAGTGCACATTCCAGAGACATGGAGATCTGTTTGTGTGACCAGCTTAAGAGATAAGGAAATGGGGTCTTCTGGGCATGGTTTTGTCTTGTAGTCCTTTGGGGAATAAGAGAGGTTCTGGGTCTCATGGGAAGAAGGACTCAGAGCAGGAGTGCTCTCAGTGCCCCCCAGGGTCGGATCCTTCTTAATAAAAATCTGTTTCCTTCAATACAAATTGTGGGTTATATAAGAGCGACAAGGAGGCAAAGCCCAGTTTGCACAGTTATATTATTTCTGTCAACTTGTACAAACCATTTTGAGGAATATGACAATTATATTCTAATAATTTTTAAATGTTATAAGTGTTGGTATTTTTTGTGTTTTAATCCATATAGATAAATCACTCATTTAATATTATCTTTCTTAAAAATATGTTGAAACTAAGTAACCCATCAATTCAACATTGATTTACAACATAAGTATTAATTTGGTTAAATAACTGGTCATTTAAAGAACACCTGGCTTGACTGAATGACTAGAATGTGGCTGCACTAACAGATGGCATTTATTAAAGTAATAAAATTAATTGAGAATTACAGGACAATGACTAAAGTCATGGATAATTTGCAGTAACATAGTCTAGCAATTCAGTCACATTTAAAAATAATTTCTTTTTTTTTATTGTTGTTCAAGTACAGTTGGCTCCATTTTCTCCCCACTATTCCCCACCCTCCCGCTTCCCAGCCCCATCTCTCCTCACCTCCCACCCTCCATCCTACCCCCTTTGGCTTTGTCCATGGGTCCTTTATATATGTTCCTTGATGACCCTTCCCCTATTTTCCTCCATTATCCCTCTTCCCCCTCCTGTCTAGTTACTGTCAGTTTGTTCTTTATTTCAATGTCTCTGGTTATATTTTGCTTGTTTATTTGTTTTGCTCATTAGGTTCTACTTATAGGTGAGATCATATGGTATTTGTCTTTCACTGCATGGTTTACTTCACTTAGCATAATGCTCTACAGATCCATCCATGCTGTCATGAAGGGTAGGAACTCCTTCTTTCTTTCTGCTGTATAGTATTCTGTTGTGTAAATATACCATGGATTTTTGATCCATTCCCTAGGAAGACAAACAACCCAATTAAAAAATGGGCCAAGGACCTGAACAGACACTTCTCCAAGGAGATCATACAGAGGGCCCAGAGAAACATGAAAGGATGCTTAGCACCACTGGCCAGCAGTGAGATGCAAATTAAAACCACAATGAGATACCACTTCACTGGTCAGAATGGCCAACATAAACAAATCAACAAACAAGTGTTGGAGAGGATGTGGAGAAAAGGGAACCCTAGTGCACAGTTGGTGGGAATGGAGACTGGTGCAGCCACTGTGGAAAACAGTATAGAATTTCCTCAGAAAACTGAAAATGGAACTGCCTTTTGACCCAGCAATTCTACTGCTGGGATTATACCCTAAGAATCCTGAAACACCAATCCAAAAGAACCTATGCACCCCAATGTTCATAGCATCACACTTTACAATAGCCATGTGCTGGAAATAACTTAAGTGCCCACCAGTAAAAATTATTTATTTTCATAACAGGGTTGCTGAAGATTTTGCTGGTATTGTAATACAATTATTTTCTTATGCAATGAATTTTCTGTAATATAATCTTTTAATTCCACTTTCTCAGTGTATCATGCTGGTCAACCAGTGTCACCATTTTTCATCAGTCACTTAATCTCAGTGAGCCAAAATTTTCTCATTTGCTACTTGAAAATTAAAGAGGTTGAGCTTAATTTTCTCTAAAATGGCTTTTAGGTCTAAAATTATCTATATTTATGAGATTTTCATCTATGATCTATATTTATAAAAAATTCTGGTTTTGTTTTCTATTTATATCATGATTGGTTTTTAAGATTATGCATGTTCTTTAAAGCAAATTGAGAAATAAAATTTTTCCTTTTCTCTATGATATGTAATAATTTTAAATTCTGTGTTATGTTTCTAACAATATAGAATTATACAACATGATTTCCACCAAAGCTTTATTTTTACTCTTTGAAATATCGGAGTCAAAATAATACTGACCCAGGACCCTCTACATTTACTTATACCATTAAATAAGCAATAAGTAAATAATGAATTATTTTACTTAGGAAATGCCCCTGCAGAATACAATTGTACATATATTTGTACTTCATTTTAAAGGCTTGTCATCACTGCGTGAGCCCAGTGAGAATTAAAAATGAGAATTTAATTGTGCTTTAAAGAAAACTTAATCCCAAAATAGAAAATAAAAGTAGAATCTTCAAAATAGATGCTGGATTGAAGGTATGTCCTCAAAATATTATAAGATTTGGCTGAATCTCTAACATCACTAAAAAAATAAGCTTTGTTATGCTGTAATGAACTACTTTGCATATAGCCCCAATATTTGTATGCCTACTATTCAGCTGAAAGTCAGCTTTTATATTAAAAGTGGACATTAAATAGACACTTTACCCCAAATTCAAAAGTTACAATAGGCTTAAAAGTAACAGAAAACAACAATTCAAATTGTAGAATTTAATTCAATATTGTTATAAACAATATAAAAGTACTAACATAATAAAAGCAGAAGTTTTCATTAATTATGTAGTGGAAAAAAGTTGTAAATTTTTTAAAAATTAAAGCACTCTTATTCACATTAACACTCATTCATTTATTGGGGGTAAATTTTATGAGATGTGAACGGGTTTCTAATTATAAATGACTATGTTTTTTAATTATATTTTATTGATTATGCTATTACACTTCTCCCAACATCCCTTCCACCCAACATCCCCTACTCCATCAGACAATTCCCATACCATTGTTCATGTCCCTGGGTCATGCGTATAAGTTCTTTGGCTAACTGGTTCCTATATGTACTTTGCATCCCCATGGCCATTCTGTAACTACCTATTTGTACTTCTTAATCCCCTCACCTCTTCACCCATTTCCCCATACAACCCTCCCTTCTAGTCACCATGAAAACACTCTCTATATCCATGATTCTGTTTCTGTTCTTCTTGTTTGCAGTTTGTTTTTTAGATTCAGTTGTTGATAAATATGTATTTATTGCTGACTTATTGTTCATAGTTTTGATTTTTTTTTCTTAAAAGATCAAAACTATGAAATGTTTTTGATAGTTTTTGATAGCTAAAAGGGACTCAAGAGTCCTTTAACATTTCATTAATAATGGTTTGGTGATGATGAACTTCTTTAGTTTTTTCTTGTCTGGGAAGCTCTTTATCTGCCCTTCAACTCTAAATGATAGCTTTGTTGGGTAGAGCAATCTTGGCTGTAGGTCCCTGATCTTCATGACTTTGAATATTTCTTGCCAATCCCTTCTAGCCTGCAAAGTTTCTTTTGAGAAATCAGCTGAGAGTCTTATGGGAACTCCCCTATAGGTAACTAACTGTTTTTCTCTTGCTGCTAAAATTCTCTCTTTATCTTTAACCATTGCCATTTTAATTATGATATGTCTTGGCATGGGCCTCTTTGCATCCATCTTGTTTAGGACTCTTTGTGCTTCCTGGACTTACATGTCTATTTCCTCCACAAAATTAAGGAAGTTTTCTTTTCATTATTCTTCCCAATAGATTTCCAATTTCTTGTTCTTTCTCTTCTCCTTCTGGCAGTGCTATGATGCTAATGTTGGAACACTTGAACTAGTCCCAGAGGCTGCTTACACTATCTTCTTTTTTTGGATTCCTTTTTCTTCCTGTTGTTCTAATTGGTTGTTTTTTTCTTCCTTATGTTCCAAGTCATTGATTTGATTCTCTGCTTCATCCACTCTACTGCAGTTTCCCTGCAAATTGCTCTTTATTTCAATTAGTGTGTCCTTCATTTCTGACTGGATCTTTTGTATGCTGCTGAGGTCCTCACTAAGTTCCTTGAGCATCCTTATAACCAGTGTTTTGAACTCTGCATCTGACAGATTGCTTATCTCCCTTTCATTTAGTTATTTTTCTGGAGTTTTGATCTGTTCTTTCATGTGGGCCATGTTTCTTTGTCTCCTCATTTTGGCCACCTACCCGTGTTTGTTTCTATGTATTAGGTAGAGCTGCTATGACCCCCTGTCTTGAGAGTATGGCCTAATGTAGTAGGTGTCCTGCAAAGTCCAGTGGCACAGCCTCCCCTAACACCCAAGCTGGGTACTCCAGTGTGTCCTTCATGTGGGCTGAGTACACCTTCCACTTGTAACTGAGGCTTGGTTATGGTTGACAGATAAATGGGAAGGATTTACCCATGCCAGTCAGCTTCAAGGACTGACTGACCACTGACCACCAACCTCCACCCTCCGTGGAGGAACAGCTGAGTCAGGGCAAGGTAGTTGTGTTCCGACATGGTCTATAGCTGTCCACTGAGTGCGCAGGCTCTGGGGTTTCCCAGGTGGTGCAGGCCAAAATCAGCCCCCTCCTAAATTTTTTCCAGGGCTACCCTGTCCAGGTTGGAAGACAATCTGAGATGGCTGCTATTTGTGCTGGACTTGGAGATTCCCAGGTGAAGCCAAGCTGTGAATTTAGGCTGGCTGCTGCTAATGCCAGGCCTGGGGCCACTCAGCAAGAGGTATGTAGGCTGGGGCCTCACTGAGGCCAGCTGTTGCTTGTTTGTTTGAGAGGATTTAGGAAGTTGTGAAGCATGAGCCAAGACCAGCCATACTTGCAGAAAAGTCTGTTAACAGCTTGGGTGGGCCTGTAAGTTGTGTGTGGCAGAATCACAGGAGATCTGCAGGGCAGGGTAAACAGTGTTAGATAGGTGATGGAGTCTCAGATATGGCACCTGCCTTCCAGCCCAGCAGTTCTGTGTGGGAATGGTTCAGCAAAGGAACAATGGCCTTGCCAGCCTTTCTGTCTGGGAGTAAGTTGTCCTCCATCTCCCACCTTGAGGCCAGACACTTCAGTTCCTCCTGTAGGCCACTGGTGACTTTCAAGCTGCTACCCCAGTGCTGTAGCTTAGAGGGAATGAGCCTGAGTAAGTCTGTGTATAGGTTCTTTAAGAACTGCTTGGGACTCCAAAAGTTTCTTCCACTAACTCAGGCCATGCTGGTTTTTGCAGCCAGAATTTATGGAGACTTATCTTCCTGGCACTGGTACCCTGGGCTAGGGGACTGGTGTAGGTCTGGTACTCATTGCTCCCAAATTTTTATCCACCACATGTGGATGTGGGACCAGCCCATTCCACATCTCTGCCTCTCCTACCATGGATGTGGTTTCTTTAATTCCACAGTCATCAGTCTTTCGTTAACTCTATTCCTGACAGTTCTGAGTGTGGGTTGTTCTATAATTTAGTTGTAATTTTGTTGTGGTTGTGCGAGGAGGCGAGCCCTGTTTACCTATTGATTATTTTCTTGTCAATGACTCTGTACTGTGTCTTGTCACATGGTTTGTAACAGATAACTACACTCTCTGTGAACATAGATCACAGCTAATTTTGGCTTTCCCTCCCCACCATCTCATTTCGAGAGTTGCTTCAACTTTAAAATTTCTGCACCCCAAGTATCACATATATTTGCATGACTGTGAAGTAAAAATTTCACTGGTATGTATCCTCCATATCCTCAAATATATTTTTTGTTGACTGAGGAAGAGCACTATGGAATAATTTATAATTTGGCAGCTAGAATGGATTGAGCACTTATTATATGCTATATCTATACTAAGCGTTTAACAAATATCATCTCAATTAAATCTCTCATTGTCCCTATGATGTAGGTACTCAATATTCCCTTTTTACAGGTGAGGAAACTGAGACTTAGGGTAGTTACTTAGTTTGTTCACACAACTAATAAGGTCACACAACTAATAAGAATCAGAGTCCAGATGTGATGCTGCAGTGAATTTTATTAAATTCCTAGAGATCACTCTTAATAACTATTATTTATAACTTGTAGCTGGTCTTTAAAATTATCCACATTCATTTGTCCAGTTTGCTATCCTATAAACTATACTTCTCTTTAAATTTGTTTCCAGCTAAATGGGTTGTTGCTTACTAAAGAAGCTAAATTAATGTTACAATTCATAATTCTTCTTCTGCTTACTCTCCTTTTCTTGACATCTCAACTACTACTTACTTTATAAATGGAAGTCTTCTGAAACCCAACCCTGTTTCCATCCAGGGAGAGAGCAAAAAGAGCAAAGTCTGCATAAGGTACAGACGTGTAATGTATTCTAAAGAGTGAGGTGCAAAATGAGAATAGACGTAAATATACCATAGTTTTTGGATCCACTCGTTTGCTGATGGGCACTTAGGTTGCTTCCAGTACTTGGCTATTGTAAATTGTGCTGCTATGAACATTGGGGTGCATAGGTTCTTTTGGATTGGTGTTTCAGGGTTCTTAGGGTATAATCCCAGCAGTGGAATCGCTGGGTCAAAGAGCAGTTCCATTTTTAGTTTTCTGAGGAAATTCCATATTGTTTTCCACAGTGGCCTCACCAGTCTGCATTCCCACCAACTGTGCACTAGGGTTCCCTTTTCTCCACATCCTCTCCAACATTTGTTTGTTGATTTGTTTATGTTGGCCACTCTGACTGGTGTGAGATGGTACCTCATTGTGGTTTTAATTTGCATGTCTCTGATGGCTAGTGATGCTGAGCATCTTTTCATATGTCTCTGGGCCCTCTGTATGTCTTCCTTGGAGAAGTGTCTGTTCAAGTCCTTGGCCCATTTTTTAATTGGGTTGTTTGTCTTCCTGGAGTGGAGTCATGTGAGTTCTTTATATATTTTGGAGATCAGGCCCTTGTCTGAGGTATCATTAGCAAATATGTTTTCCCATACTGTTGGTTCTCTTTGTAATTTGGTGCTGTTTTCTTTAGCCATGCAGAAGCTTTTTATTTTGATGATGTATAATTGCATAGAGAAAACAGGGTGGTCTCACCTGTAAATGGACATTACTGAGTATGATCTCACCACAAGGCAGTTCTGCAGTGATAAACATGTGCTCTTTAAGCCAGATTGCCTGTGTTCAAATCCCAACTCTAACACTTCATGCCTCCATTTGCTCATCCTTAAAATGATCTAGTACAAACACAATTGGGTTGTTTTGAAGATTAAGTGTATTAACATATAAACACTTAGAACAGTACTTAGAACCAAGGAAGCCCATTATGACATTATTATTTAAGAGGATTTCTAAACTATCTACCACAGATACTCAAATAATTTCAAGAGTATATTTAAAAACAAACATCATTCCTTCTCCAAGTAAACACCAAATGGTGGATGACACCAGTGCTGCTTGGAAAACTTTTGAATCCAAAAGTTTTCTAAGGGCCCTGAATGGGAGGCCCAGGCAGCTTCAATGGAGGATTTGGCGGCAGCATCCATGCTGAGGTCAGCCAGACAAGGCCATGGAGCTGACAGAGGCAAAGCCAAGGACAAGGAGTGGATCCTTGTAAACAAGCTGGGCCATATGGTCAAGGACATGAACATCTAGTTCTTAGAGGAGATCTAACTTTTCTCCCTATCAATGAATCTGAGATCACTGACATTTTCTTGGAGACATACCTCAAGGTCAAGGTTTTGAAGATTATGCCAGTTCAAAAGCAGACCCACTCTGGCCAGAGGATTTAGTTCAAGAAATTTGTCTCCAGTGGAACTACCATGGACATGTCAGTCTGGTTTTTAAGTGTTCCAAGGAAGTGGTCACTGCCATCTCTGGCCATCTCTTGGCCATCACCTTGGCCAAGCTCTCTATTTCCCTGTGCTTTAAGACTACTAAAGGAACAAGATCAGCAAGTCACACATCATCTTTTGCAAGGTGACCGGCTGCTGTGGCTCTGTGCTGTGCACCTCATTCCTACCCCCAGGGGCACTAGTATCCTCTCAGCCCCTGTGCCCAAGATAATGCTGATGATAATTGCTAGTGTCAACAATTGCTACACCTCAGCTGGGGACTGCACTGCCACCCTGGGCAGCTTCACCAAGACCACTTCTGAAGCCATCTCTATGACTTACAGCTATCTCACCCCACGGTAAAAGACCAAATTCACCAAGTCTCCCTATCAGGAACTCACTGACCATCATATAAAGACCACACCAGAGTTTCTGTGCAGAGGACCCAGGCTCTAGCTGTGGCCACCATATAATTTCATACAAAAAAAAAAGGAATTAAACCTGTTAAAATAAATAAATAAATGCAAACCTCATGGTGTTTAGACTGTCTAGTTTTCTCAACTATGAGTGTTGCTCCCATCCCCTTCTCCATCCCCATTGGTACAGATAATGAGTTCACCAAATACGAGCAGGGGTTATTTGCTTAGTTTCACTGTGTTGAGTATTAATACAGTTCACAGACCCAGACTCTGCTAAGAACTTCCACGTGATCATAGCTTCAAACACTATCACATCACAACCCATCCGGGCGCAAACTTCCCTGTACTCATTATGCTATTGCCAGGGTAATGCTTACTGATTAAGAGCTCAGATCTGATTTTTCTGGATTTAAACCCTACTCTGCCATTTAATTCCTGTATGGTCTTTCATATGATACTTAAGCTCTCTTCTGTAGGATGCTGATAATGGCCCAGTCTCAAACTTAAATAATGCTACATTGTGAAGAGCCTGGCCTGTGGTGGATTCTCTAACATTAGTTATTTTTCTGGTTGCTATTACCTTTGTTACCATCATCTCTATCTTTCTTCATGGTCTCAGCTCCTTGCAGAATCCTCTGTTCTCTCCCTGTCTCAGGGAAATGAGCTTAAACTAGCTGTAAGCATTGTGGGATTAAATAAAGACACTGAAAAAGTGAATTGCAAAGATTATCTATTAATCTTCCCAATTCTCCAATGCTTTCTCACAATTAGGTTTTAAAAGTTACTCACATTTTCCTTTTAACTCACTAATTAACTGACTTTCCTTGTTGTAGCTGGTTTCAGGCAAACAAAAGGGGGAAATGGGAAATTCCTTACTCTGCCCAGAGAAGAGTTTAGGGTCAAGACTTTTTCTTAAAGGGCTTACTAGGGGAGTGGGCAGGGGTGAGGGGAAGAATGTGAAAATAATTTCAAAAGGGTGAAAATTTAATAATATTGCTATTATAGCATTGGGGGGAAACATGAATGACTTTCATACAGGCAAAAAGTTATTGAGTATCCTTTCTGTGGAATGTTAGAGGTTATATGATTCTATAAGAATCCGTGTCTTTCCTTGTCTTTGACTGCAATATTCTACAGCTCTGTAGAGATGGAAATTAACCTCTAGCAAATTAAAAGCGTGCAGATGTTCCTTGTCCACAGTGGTGTGAATGGTTCCTGGGAGGGGCAGTACAAATACATCTGTACAATAGATACATGAATCTTCATAAATCCAATTCTCATTTAAAGTTGCTGTGACATCTTCCTGGTCCACTCATTAACTCATGACTTAAATAAAATAATTTGAAAGTGTTTTATTTTATATTTAAGTGAGAGACACAATTTTATTATTTTGAAAATTACTCCCTAATGAAAAGTGCAAAATTAGGGCAGAGGGTCAAATCATCAGATCTGTTGCAGGGAGAGAAGGGGTCAAGTAAGATATTAAAACACATGAGGGAGATTTCCCTGCAAATAAGAAGAAAGAACATCTAGTTAGGAAATAGCAAGCACAAAGACTCATGAATATGAAGTAACACTTATTCATTCAACACAAAGTGAGGTGCAAAAAAAGTTAAGATACTGTTCTTACTGTATCTACAGGAATTTTATACATAAGTAGAAGACAAACAAAACACGTATGATTCAGTATTATTTAGAAAAGTTAAAAGTGACAAGGGTGCTATGACAACACAGAGGAAGAGCACAAGATTTAGAAAAAGAAACTAGGAAGATTTTATTATTTGCAATGAATCGTGACAAATGAGTAGAAATTATCTAGATGAAGAAGGAACAATGGACATCTGAGGCAGAGAAAAAAAGCATGTGGGATGTAAAACCTTGACTTTCTTACAGACTAAACATATTTTGAATTAGTAGACCCCAAATGCTAATCCTTGATGAGGTTTTCAACAACTAAAAACGTGTTATAAATACCCTAGAAATGGGCCATGAGTAGTCAATTGCCCAGAAGTATATCTTATTATGAAACAATTGTCATATATGTAGTCTAAATGATATTTTGCTTCCCCCCTCAAGGTGATATTCAGTCAGTTCAGTGTCTGCCTCAACATCTCTAAACTCTTCCTCTTCTATTGACCTCCCTTTCCCTCTTCTCCCTCCCTTCGCCATCCGGTCCCTCATGATCTTGATCTTTTCTTCTCCAGTCTTCTCCCCCTTTTCCAGATTCTCTCTGAATGTAGCATATTAGGTCCCCAGTGTATGTGTCTGGAGAGAAGTTAGGACCTTCAATTTGAGGTATCTACAAGACAAACAAATCTTTCTCTTGCCAATATTGATTGTCTCTGTTACATTAAGTCAATGTGGTATTGTTTTAATGAAGTCTGTTTTTAAGATAAATCCTCTTTTTTTTTTCTTAAGTGAAAAGACGGAAAAAGAAATAAAGATAGGGATAAAAGTGGGGGGAAATTCTCCTTCCACTGTGCTCTCTAGGATATATTTTTAAAAATAAAGCTATATTTGTTCAGTCCAAAGTATTTTGTATTAGGGGTTTCATGGCTTTGTATGTGAGTATATTTGTGTGTGTGTGCCTTTAAATGTTCTTTCTTCTTTGAAACATTAGTTATAGCTACGAGTACCATATTTTAATGTTTTATTTGATAACATTAAAAGTTGCCAATCCGAGGCGGCATTCCATTTTTTTACGTCCTAAGTGAAACTCCTAAATCCGAGAACTAGACTGGGAAATGTTAAAGAGATCTCCCAACAAGATTAGATATTCAAAACCTTCAGAGCCAGGACAATGATCCAAACTCTTGTGGTTCTGGTCCAATGTTCTTTCTACTATTGTATGCGAAGTGAATCTGCAACACATCGCCTGCATCTTCAAAGCCATTAGTACGACAAACAATGTCTCTTCTGGCACTGAAAAATAATAGTCTAAGATACATTTTGGTATTATATTAAAGTGACATTTAAATATTTAATTGCAACATTCATATTGAACTTATGTAGCATTATATTCTCTGGACTCGAGGAACTAAAAGATAATTCAGATGATTATGCAATCTCATTTCAAGAACTCAAAGATAACAGGTCTAAATTATTCATCTACACCAAATCCTAATAAAACAAGTGGGATAGGTTGTCTGTAAAGGAGAGTTGTTTGCTCCCCTTTACGAAAGCTTTCAAAACCTAAGCCACGTGTTTCGTGAAAGCAAAAACATTATACTCACCCTTCACAGGTGAAATGCCATGTGCTTATAATGATTCACAGACACACACTAGAGCAATTTGAAATGACAAAAGTAGGAAGAATTTTTTTAACCTTGTGTGTTTAAATAAAATACAAAGATGAACCCAAGAAACACTAATTCTATGATAATTTAATTTAAATAAATTTATCAACACACATATGCTCACATGTTGAAATTACAGATTCTATTTGAATTGAAACACCAGCTTATAAACACATTAACTTTTTTTCTCCACTTTAAAATCTTCAACTCCCAAAAACATATGGTCAAAAAGGAAGGAACTAGTACTATACTAATCAGTCCAGACATCTGAGAATCTATGGTAAACACTATTAATTCGATGAAGGAATTAAATGATGTATGTTTTTAAAGTGGAATGCAGGTAATTTCTTACCATCCCACAGTGATATTTTTAAATTTTTGATTAGCATTTAAATTTTACTTAGCAGAGTAACAAAAAATGAATTATATGGAGTGCTTTCCAGAAGATATTTTAAGTGAAAAAAGGAAAATACAAAACAACGTATGCTACCCAAAGTCTAAGAAACAAGGGAAAATTAAAAATAGGCACATATCTGTCTATCTTTACAAAAAAGAAACACTGGGAGGATAATTCAGAAAATTATAATATCATTTACCCACAAAGGGTGGATGGGGACAGAGGATTACACCTGAGAGTGCCCTTCTCTGTAAAAACCTTTTTACATAGCCTTAACTTTTAGAAGCATTCATCTTCTACATGTTTTACTACCCCTGTGGGGCCAGCCTTGAACAATAGGGGATGGGAACTGATGATTCAATGCTTCCCTCCTTTATCCCCTGGGAGGACAGTTCTGCGCCATATTTCAGAAGGCTCCTCAGAAGGCTCCTCATAGGGCTCCTCATAAGGCTCCTCAGAAGTTAGGCATAGCTCCAGTGCCCCATAATGGAGGCTAACTCAATCCTATGCCCCTTATTTCCCTTTCTTGTTTTGCTTCCTCTCTGTTTTTCACTCTTTTGGATTACTTCTGAAATACACTACCTATTTTAATACCTTTGTCTGAGACTTTACTAAGTCTTCAGTAACCTAAATAAATCTCTTAACCTCTGCGAACCCCATTTTCATCATATTTACAAGTGGGATGTTATTTATGCAGAGTATTTGAGGATGAACAGAGGAGATGTATATAAAGCATCGAGAACAGGATCTGGCCCAGCTAACTATTCAACCAAAGGCAGCTGTCATTATTTCTGTCTCATTTCTGCCACAGATCACTACTCCTCTGAATGACTTAGAGTATATTTATATGGAAAAATAGACAGAAAGGCAGAAATAAAATGCACATCTGATGTTCATTGCTAACTTATTCTGCCCTGGATCATTTTGACATGAGTCAAAATACTACAAATAATACAAACATACATTTGGGGCAATCAGTCTTTTTGACAGCTCATAGTTCATTCTAATAACAATTTGAAAAAAATGTGATTAATTGATGGAGCAAACTTTATGCAGAGGTGGAAGAGGGCAGGATCTGCAGTCACATGAGGGAATTCACCTTAGATTTGAGACATACACTCTTACACAGAAAATAAGGAAGGAAAATGGGAGATAGGGCAGGTAATTTTGTAGAGGTACCTAGAAATTCAGTGAATTCAGTTTCAGTCGAAGAAGGCGAGGTCATCTGTTGGGACAGGAAAAAGAAACTGAAAAAGGAGTTTAGGATGGAAAGGTTTGGAGTAGTTGATATTAGAAAAAGAGATGAGTTGTGTGAAATGGAAAGATGGCTGAGGGAAGCTGGGCGCTACTAAAATGTGGTGGTCCCTGCAGACATTTCATAATCAAGGATGAAGGCAGGATTATAAGGCAGCACAAAATGAATGTAAATGAAATCCTAGAATTTTTACTGTTTTGGCCATTATTTCCTGGTGAATTTTAATTAGATTTCTGGGATTGGAAAAAGCAATACCACACCATATGTCTAGAGGTGAAATTTTCCCTGAAATGAGTAAGGGAACTTTAATTTTGCTTCTTTAAATCATTTTAGGAAGAAGAATGTTCTAAGAAAGAAGACTGGATTTCTACTTTCAGTCAAAAAGAAATTACATAGTCTGAATTTATGATCCCTCCTTAAACAATTTAAGAACCTGACAAAATATACAAAACAATAATTTTCAAGACAATGGATATCAGGTAACAAAGGAAGGGAAAAAGGATTGTTCCCAGGTTACTACCTAAAAGAGAGTTTCTAAGTGGCAGCACACAAGGAAGAATCCAAGTGGATGCCCGTGTTCTGTTTGAGATGGAACAGGGAGTACAAAGGGAGCCAATGATAAGGCAGCTAGTGTTTTCGAGGGGCAGTACTACAAAGGAGAGAGCTGCAAAGAAAAAGTTCCAGAGATGTAAGAAGTTTCCCCTCCAGTCTTCAGCTGAGCACTGATAAGAATATGCATATGAGGAAAGAATCCAGGTTCAGGGAGAGAACCACACATAGAGAACACAATACCCAGAATTCACACAGGGCACAGAATAGTCCCTCTTCCAAATAACCAGAATGCAGAACCTCATAAAACATGAGTTAGTGGGTAGAACAGTCTAAAAGGTTTTGACTCAATGGTGAGGAAACTTTCGCTCTAAGCAGTGCTCTAATTCAATGATTTTCAACCTTTTTCATCTCATGGCACATGTGTCAATTATTAAAATTCTACAGCACACCAAAAAATATATTTTTTGCCAATCTGACAAAAATAAATATAATTTTTCTTGTTTGTTTTTAATCCTCCCCTAAGGATATATTCATTGATTCTGGACAGACAGGAAGAGAGAAAGAGAGAGAAACATTGATAGGTTGGTTGCCTCCTGTACACGCCTGACTGGGGACAGAACCCAAAACCTAGGCATGTGCCCTGACCAGGGATCGAATCCACAAACATTTGGTGCCTGGGACATTGCACCAACAAACTGAGCCACACCAGCCAGGGCAATAGGTATAATTTTGATACATTAACACCAGGAAGCTATTGTTGTGTTGGCTGTTGTCATTTTTTAATTTGATAACCTAAGGGAAAAGATGTCAGTGTCCCTAACTAAATAATCCCATATTGCATATTTTTAAAATTCTTATGGCATACCTCTTGTTCTGCAGAAAAAATATTTAAGTATTTTCTGCCTATGAAATAGTAATGTGAGAGATTCTTTTCCATCTACAATGAAACTTATGATTTACTAATATTTGTGTTAAGAAAGAATAACCTGTTTTAAAATAGGAGGTAGAGCCACAGAGGACTGTTATAAATTCATATATTTATTAATAAATGTTTATTTAGGAACTGCTATGTTGTAGGCACTCTACTACAACCACATTCTCTGTCCACATAGAACTTGGAGTTGGCAGTGGGTGATGGCGTGTGAATGGACAATTACACAGTGGCAAGGGCTAAGGTGGGGAACGCAGAAGCTAAGGGAACACATGGTCAGGGCACTTACTCTGGACTGGGGGATCCTGGAGGACCTCTTAAATTAAATTTCACACAAACTGAGAATACAAGAAGTATCAGTGAGCTACTTGGAGTCAAGGATGAAACAGAATGTTCCAAGAAGAGGGAAGCAGTTCCAGGATCCGAAAGAATCAAAAATTAGGAACTTAGCAAATCCTAACGATGATGGAGATAACCTCCAGGCACTTACTTTGTCATGTAATATGTGAAATTTTTTTTTTGCCTAGAAAATTGCTTTAAAGTTACTTATTTTCTTATTTGATGTTTTCCTTAACTAGACATATGCATCATTATTAATAAGACTTGTAAATGAAATTCAAGCTCTGTGTTAAATGGGCACCTGAAAGAATAAGAGGGGGTGCAATGTCGATGGGCCAAAGGAGGGGATGATGGGGTTAGTGAACAGAGCTTTCGCTTCTGGTGAGAGCATTAGTGGGACGTATTTTAATGAATCTTGGAGACTTTGTTAAAAGGCTTTTTTTTAACATTCAGATTCAGATATCAGTAATAGCCTTCAAGGAATGAGTTTGTTGACTTTGAGTCTATCTTAAGTTCACTCTGTGTGGTTCTGAAAAAGGAGCCAACACAGTATTCCTGGGGACACTGCAGCTCTTGAAGGGTCCATTTCAATGGTACATTTATATTCAGTTTAACTTCTCTGGCTGTGATCTTTTAAAACTACACATCTTACTCTCCCCATAGGGCTGCCAAATTTCGGTCACCCAGGTAAATTGGAATTTCAGGTAAACAATAGTCATGTTTAGTAAAATTATGTTCCTAATATATGGAAACCATACTTCCTAGGGATAGGAGACGTCCTGGCAGGAAATCTGGAAGGTTATCATGAATTAGTATTTTTCCTGGGGTATAATGTGACATGCTTGAACCCACATTTCATAGTTATCATGGAAATACATCTCTTTATTCCTATGCCCTACAGAAGGTGGAAGTGCTTGGGGCAAAGAGACATAGGTGTCTGGCGCTTGGTTTTTAAGTGGTGTTGAAAGGGAAGAATTGACTCTGCTGAGTCATATCTAACTCCTCAGGATAAATGAAATGTATAAAGTTACTAAAAGATGGGTTGTCACACAAAATTATTGGTACATTTTTAAAAGGACAAAGTATCCTATTTGGGCATCAATATGCTACACTAATGCTCACAGGGTTAGATGTGGCAGAGGCAGAAGGAAGTAATATTCTCTCCCTCACTACCAAGACATGGTTTAACTTTGGTTAAAAAAATGCAAATACAGACAGTCCTGGACTTACAATGGTTCAACTTAATGATTTTCAACTTTATGATGGTGTGAAATAGACATGTATTATAAATTGCATGAAATATTCAACATTTTATTATAAAATTGGCTTTGTGTAGGATGATTTTACCCAACTATAGGCAAATGTAAGTGTTCTGAGCATCCTTAAGGTAGGCTAGACTAAGCTATGATATTTGGTAGGTTAGGTGTATTAAATGCATTTTCAACTTATGATATTCTCCAATGACTTGGATTTATCAGGATATAACGCATTGTAAATTGAGGAGCATCTGTAACAGCCAACATTTCATTTCTCTTAGAGTCACATACTTTAATCCTTAAACAATGACTTTCATTTTGTTGAGGTTTATTGAGGATTGACTGCATGCCCAATATGTTCCATGCCACACTGCCTCTTGTCAATCTAAAAAGAACTGTGAGGTTCCCTTTGGGAAGCCTGTGTTCTTACCGATTGGACCATGCACCACGCACTCCAAAAGCTCACTTTGGAAGTCACCCCATATGGAAGAAATACATAGAGTCAGAGGTGCCATTTTCATGGTCGGTATGGCAACTTGATATATTTAGGACATCCCTGGAATATTCCACAAATCCAGAAATACTTAAGATTAGTTAAGTACTACTAGCAATCCCAAATACTTGTTACATGAGTTTTGTTGTTAGTTTATACACTTTATGCATTCAATTGTCATGATCTCTATAAGAGTTATTTATTTCTCCTTTTTTAGCATTTAGTTTGCTTATTGTGATGAGCCATTGATTTTTTAATTTTTCAATTACAGTTGACATGCAATATTATATTAGTTTGAGGTGTACAAAATAATGATTTCACATTTACTTGACTTACAAAGTGATCACCTTATAAATCGAATACACATCTGACACCATACATAGTTATTACAATATTGATTATACTCCTTATGCTGTACTTTACATCCCTATGACTATTTTTGTAACTACTAATTTGTACTTCTGAATACCTTCATCTTTTTCACCCATCCTGCAAGCCCCCACCCCCCAATAAGGCAACCATCAATTTGTTCTCTGATTCTGAGTTTGAGTCTGTTTTATTTATTTTGGTTTTTAGATTCCACATAAGTGAAATTATATGGTATTTTCTCTCTTAAAAATGATGAAACAATATTAAAGAGTTTAAATAAGTGGCCACATATCAAATGAAAACACCAGAGGCTGAACCCTAGACTCATGCTCCACAGCCTCTGGAAATTGCTCTAGAAATACATTACAATTACATTTGCTAGCAGTTTGCTTTTAGAAGATTTTGGTTCTCACAGTGAGCTGTGGCTCTTGGGAATTTATACTTTCTGACTATAACATGTTGTGAATCCCTATTCAGACATCTTCATTAAAAAATTGAAGACTTTCTTCATTTAAAACAGGTATACAATTTGAAAATAGATTATTTTCTCTATCTGTCATGTTTGTTTTGATTGAGTCTGACATTTTATTAGCATTGTATAAAGTAGTGTTTTTTAATTAGATTACCAAAACTTAAAGATAATACACCTGGATTACCCTTATTGATCTAAACAGTACTAGTCAGTGGGGGTGGTAGATACCATTGAGTGAGCATGTGTACTGTGTGGCCGTCGCATTCAAAATGACCGAGCGAACAGAGCAACAAGTCTGTATAAAATTTTGCATTAAGCTTGACCATTCACAAAGGAAACTATTCTAATGATTCAGAAGTTTTGGGGGGATGATGCAATGAGTGCAGTGCAAATAAAAGTGTGGCACAAATGCTTCAAAGATGGCTGGGAATCTGTTGAAAGTGACCCACATTCGGGAAGGCCTGCAACAAGCAGAACACCAGAGAATGTTGCACGTGTGCAGGCTGCAATCAACAAAGATCAGCGACTGACAGTGAGAGAACTAGAAACAGATCTAGGAATTCCAAAAACTACTGTGTCCGAGATTTTGATGCAGGATCTTGGCATGAAACGTGTTGTGGCAAAATTCATTTTGTGGATTCTGCTACCAGAACAGAAGGAACATTGTGCTGCAGTTGCTAATGACAATTCAAACCACTGCCAATGAGCCAGATTCCTCAAGACGGTCATAACCAGAGATGAATCATGGGTCTACAGCTACTCATATGATTCAGAAATGAAGGCCCAGTCATCCCAATGGAAGTCCCTTGGTTCTCCATGACCCAGAGAAAGCGTGGCAAAGTCACAGCAAGATCATGACCATGTTAACTGTGTTTTTTTTTTTATTGGGAAGGTGTTGAGTATGCTCCTCCAGGCCAGGCAATTAATAAGAAGTACTACCTCAATGTCCTTCATCAGTTGAGAGATGCAATATGACAAAAATGGCCACAGCTATGAGCAACTGCTGCTTGGCAACTTCATCAGAGCAATGTGCCTGCTCATGCATCTCATCTCATGCAGAAATTTTTGGCAAAACATCAAATCAGCCAGGTGACTCAGCACTCCCTACAGCCCACATTTGGTGCCCTGTGACTTCTGGCTTTTCCCAAAACTAAAATCACCTTTGAAAGGGAAGAGATTTCAGACCATCGATGAGATTCAGGAAAATACGACAGGGCAGCCAATGGTGACTCCAACAAAGGATTTTGCAGAGAATTCTGAACAGTGGAAGAGATGCTGGAAGAACTGTGTAAGGAGCCAAGGTACCTACTTTGAAAGAGAGTGAGACATCATTGTCCTACATACAGTATTTCTTATATCTTGTATCTTCTTCAATAAATGTCTCTAATGTTCACATTACTTGGCTGGATACTTCCTGGACAGGCCTCATATACCATATGCTCTTTTTATATAAGATTCTAGAAAAAGATAAACTAATCCATAGTGACAGAAAGCAGATCTTTAGATTCCTGGGGTGATACACATGAAGGGTAATGTATGAGAGAATTAATACCTAGATGAAAAAAGAAACTTCTAGGTAATGAAATTGTTCATTATCTTGATTGTGGTGATGGTTTCATGGGTATAGACATATATAAAAGCTTACCGACTATAACATTAAAAATGTGCAATTTATTGTATGTCAATTTTACCTACATACACACACAAGTTATATGGAAAATAGACCAAGAGATTCTCTCTCTGTTGGAATACCAATTGTTCTGTGCTATCCTAACCACAAGGAGACTACAAAAACAATAAAAAGTAATTATATCTAGGAATTGGGACTAACAATGGAAAGCATTTTTCATATTAGAAATTTTGGCTTTATTAGATTTTTTGCTACATGGAATTACTTATTTCAAAAATTATATCTGAAGATTTTTAAAATGCTTGAAAAATTTGTAGAAAAGAAATTCAGTAAAAATATTTACAGTAAATGTCACTGGTGTGAAGAATCATGGATAACTTTTTCATATTTCTAAGTTTTCTTAGAAACTTAAAAATTTTTAATTACTTTTAAATACTGCATCTTATCAGTGGCACTCCTCGTTCCCGTGAAACCCGTCCAGAGTCCCAATCTATAAAACAGATAACAAGTTCAGGCCCTCGTTACTTTTTTTTCCATCTCAAGTCTCATTATCTTGCAATCCTCCCTTGACATGACATTTCTAAATTTATTCTCCTGCATATAATCTT
Source organism: Desmodus rotundus (assembly GCF_022682495.2). NCBI lineage: Eukaryota > Metazoa > Chordata > Mammalia > Chiroptera > Phyllostomidae > Desmodus > Desmodus rotundus. The sequence goes on from NC_071397.1 coordinate 24,030,637, forward strand.
ATAATGCCCAGTTCCTAACTTTACAGACCCAATATCCTATTTTTAAAATATTTTGTAAATCCCTTTTACTATCTGAACTGATATTAGAATATTATCTGTGGGTATATATGTATGTAAAAACATGTACATATGTGGTATGTGTGTATATATGGGGCATAAATATATAGAGTATATGCTTGATATATATGCTACATACATTACATATATTATATATATATATTTCTAAATAAATTTTACGATGATATCATCTAATGTTTTGGTGGAAGTACTAAAATATTGCCATCAAAAACAATGAGAGTTTTAAAATGAAAAAAATAGTTCGTTCTTAATTATGCTAAAGCAGGGGAATAGCAGGTCAAATATGGATTCTGAGACATGGTTTCATAATTTCTCTTCTTAGCCCCTAACACTTTTCTTCTTTCATCCATTTTCCAACCAAAGTACAATCCTTGGACTGAAAAGTCTGAAGCGTTTGACTCCAGCGCAATGAGAAGATTGTTGCGGCCTGGAGGCATCTCCCCTGATCTGGGCAGAATTCTAACAGGGCTTTGGGAAATAGGATTTGGAAAGGATTTCAGCAGAGGAGACATACTTAGGTCAACTTCTATTTCCCTTCCTGAGTTAAAAATTAGTCAACCATTAGAATGAGGAGGAATTTTTTTTTTATAATTTGGCTACTCATAAACCAGATAAACTGATATTGAATAGCCTACACAATCTGGACCCATTTTTCCAAATTAATTTTCCAATGATCGGCAAAAACCCTGCTCTCCAACTAAATTGACTGAGTTCTACAAATGCCTTACATGTGTTTTGGAAAGAGGTTTGGAAATTGTGATAGAGCTTAAGTAGTGGCTCAATATAAACATGGCTTTTATTTGCATTAAATAATCCATGGTTTAAAGCAACACAAAATTTACATTGTAGGTTAGATTTCTGAAGGTGGGGCAACAGGGTAATATTAATATAACAGAAATACAGTAGTATATAAGATAAATGAGGAGGACAGTGGCCTTTCAATTCTCAACTGTAATGTACTGTTATTCCAATCATCATACAATTTTTAGTTAATAAGTGTTTTAAATCTTTATTTCATGTACCATAAATGCTTTGCTGTAGTAATTATATGATTTGCTATTTGCTCACAAGTATTGTTCTCTTGCCAATTCAGTTATGCTGAGTTTACGTTCCAGCCCACAGATGTGACAGGCGCCGGTCACTGAAATGTGAGTGGACATAATATTTGTCATATCTGAGCAGAAGCTCCAGTACAATTGCATTGTTTGCCCTGCCATTTCTTATTCCTGCGACCACACATGGGGAGGGGAAAGGCCCATGCAGAGAGAAGCTTCTCCTTTCATCTCAGTTTCCAAATGATAGAATTTTGGAGAGCATCTGAACCTGATCTATGGCCTAGAACCTCATCCAGCTCACTACAATCCAGTCAAACCCTAAACCCTCATGTCATAAGAACAATGTAAAAATATTGTTATTGTAAGCCATGGAAGTGTTGAGAATGCATTATTGCAGCAGAAGCTGACAGTTAAAATTACATTTTTTGTGTTAGTTTTGCGTTATTTTTTTACTGAAAAAACACTGAGAATGATCACCTGTTTCTAAATATAAGAAAACAGATATTTTCACCTGCTTAATACTAGAAATATATGTGGCACCTTTTTACATTAAATATTAAAATGATCAGTTAACTCTCTTCCTTGAGGATGCTTGGATGATCATGCTGCAGCTGCCCGCGTTTCCCAAAGGATGGTATTTTGGATGGATTTTGGATAGAAAGGAACTCCGAGCACAGCCTAGGATCCGGCTGGCCTGGCAGACCATGGTAGAGTTATTCTTCTTTGGGTGTTCTAGAGGGGATGAGATCGGAGGCAGGAGCCTGCCATTCTTCCAAAATTGTGTAGCTTTTGTATCTTACTGAAACCAGAAAAGCCAGTGTTCATGCTGCTTATCACTACCAGAACCAATAAGTAGAGACAGGGATTGAATCATTATGGGTGCTTCATTCAGCTGGCCAGAGATCAGAGAAGGTGCAGGTTATGTACCCTAACAGACCATCTTACACTCCACTTCGAACCAACCCTTTTTATAAGGAGAAGAAAAGTGTAGGGAAAAGTGTTGGGGGACTCAAATGTTGGAAAATTTTTAGCTTCAGGTAATAGCTAGCAAGCTCAATAATCGCTGGGTGTAAAAAGCTATTGTTCCAGGAACTGAAGGTATGACCCACCCTGACTCCAGGAGTCCATAAGCAGTTCCACCTGTGTGCCTCAGGGCACCCAGATGGTATCTGAGCCACTGTGCTCCAGGGTGAGACAGCCACCACCCAGGGCACTGCAGGACTCAGGTAAAGACCACCACCCAGAACACAGATGAAAGAACACTGAAGCTTTTTGTCTGATTAACTTTTTCCTCAAATTCCTTACCTACATTTTTCTTCTCCTTATAAAAAGGGTTGGTTTAAAATGAATTTAAGATGGTCTGTCAGGGTACAAACCCATCTTCTCGGATCACTGGCCATCTGAATGAAGCACCCACACAGATTTTTAAAAAAAGATGAATTGAAATTTTCAGTTTCTTCAGGTTGCTTTTATATTATAGCATCAAAATTTCTGTCAGTGATTGTCTTTTGAGATATGTATGTATACATATACATATACATATATCTGTGTGTATGTATATATATATATATAGAAAACTCTGATGTGCTAGATTAATTTATGGGTATATGTGTATACCCATAAATATGTGTATAGGTATATATACACATATACATATACATATGTATAGAGAGAGAGAGAGAGAGAAAACCCTGGTGTGCTATATTAATTTATGGGATTCTAAATTAAATGTTTAGTATTTTTTTCTTTATCCATGGCCTCCTAAATGAGTTCTTTATGCTTTGGTTCATTATTTTTTAAAAAGTGTCAGTTTAGCTACCCTAATTAAGTATGACCATTTGCTTAACCAAGTAATCTTAAGTGGCAAATATGCTCAAAACTATGGAAGAGATGTTTATTAATAAATTGTTTATAAATGCAATCAAATAGATCTCTAAATACTAATTTTAAAGACCAGGCTATTAGAGACTAGTCTTTTAATTCTTTTACTATAACATTCACACAATCATAGCCTTAAAAATAGGAACCATTTCTTGCATATTTTGAAGTACATCCAGAAATAAAATGATATAGACCTACTTAATGAGTATTTCATTAGCCATTATTTACAATTAAATAGATGCTTATCAAGAACAGCCAAGTGTCTGAAATTACTCCTTACTTACTGGCCAAAAAATTAGCTTGCCATTTTCCTGGATTCTTTCTCTGTTAGAGAAAAAGGCTCAGCAAGCCTCCTGCATCAGCTTGCCTTGCGCCAGATCCCACAGAGGGGATGCAAATGAGCATGACTGAAGCTTCCTCACACAGTGGTTACAATACAGGAGAGAAACTGAGTTTAGGGAACCTGAGTATTTTATAATGTTCAGTAATCATGCCTGCCCTTTCCTCTGGAGGAAGACACTGTGTCTGTTTTCCAAGGCTGTTTGCTATACAAACATCTTTGAAAAGAGTGTGAAACAAAGAAAGTTAGCACCTCTCATGCAGCAGGTGCAGAATCATGAAAGATTCACCGAGCATGGTCTCCCAACACACTTCCAAATATTTCTAAGTGGACTCAAATTAATATAAAATACATCAATAAAACTAATAATTTAAAATCCAAATTTTCAAGCTACAAGAAAATATTAATGAATATTTATTCAATATCTTGAGAGAGGAACTTTCTAAAATTAATATAAAAGATATTATGCCATAAAAGATTGATGGATTACACTACATAAAATTTAAATTTCAACACAGCAAACCACATAAGTAGTAATAAAAGACAAATGGCAGGCTGAGAAAATATTTACAATAAACATGATAGATAAGTGCTTAGTATTCTTACTGTAAAAAGAGGTCAAAAAGAACAAAATTATTCATCTCTTTTATCCCTAATAATGAACAGTTAAGTCACAAAAGAAGTTCAAGTAAACTATTAAAATTATTAACTCAATCAAAAATAACAATATTATTAATCAGCAAGTTACTATTCTTTGCCTGTCAAATTTATAAAGCATTTTTAATAATAATCATTTTTTAACTGTGTAATGAAATTAGAACTTCTCTCCTGCTGATGACAGATTCAAATGTTACAAGTTTTCTACAAAGCAAAGAATCATTATATCTCATTTTTAAATATTCTTAACTGATGATTTAGTAGCCCCTCCAGAAATAAACTACAAATATGAGTGAAGTTCCTTTCATTATTACAGGAGCATTATTTACAGGAGTAAATAATAAGAATAAATCTAAATGCATAAAATAAAGAACTGAGTAAATTATGGCAAATGTATTAAAAAGAATGAATATACATTATTTATATGAACCCATGTTTAATTCAGTATTTATCAAATTAAAGTTCATTGTTTTTACAACAAGCTTGAGAGAATGAGAAATTGTTAACAAGAGAACTTTTGAGAATACAAACCAAAGTATCATGCATTAGTTTTTATTTAGGTAGATAAGAGTTAGAAAATATATACCACAAAAATACATTGAAATCTAAAATAAAATAAACTATCCTTAATCCTAATCTTTTCCAAATCTATTTACTTAATATGTCAACTATCTTAATTCTATGTACAGAATATATATTGTAGAATTGTATACCTGAAATGTGTATTATTTTATTAACCGATGCCACCCCTAAAAATACAATTAAAATAAAATAAAATACCAAACATCTTATTCTAATATTAAACTTTTAAAAATGTTTTAATGAACTCTTGCCATTTTTCATTAACATTATACATGCTAAAGAAAATGCTACTTGAAAAAAATTTGTTACAGAAAATGGTGTGTGTTGGCTTAAAATTCTAAACTTTAAAATTGATTTATTGGGTCAAGATGGTGGTATAGGCAAACATGGCTTGCTTTTTAACACAACCACATCAAAATTACAACTAAAATACAGAACAACCATCACTCACAACCATCAGAAATAGAGTTGAATGGAAGTCTGACTACAATGGAATTAAAGAAATCACATCCATCCAGACTGAGTCGGCAAGCTGGTGCCAGATCTGAGACTCCATCAACCTGACTAACACTGCTTGAGCCACCTTGGAGACCCCCAAAGACTCCGCTCCACCCAATTTACAGGCCCACCCAAGCTACTTTTCCATATGAAAGGCTGATCTTGGCTCATGCTTCACAACTTCCTAAATCCTCTCAAACCAGCAACAGCCAGCCTCATGGAGACCCAGGTCCAGCACTAGCAGCAGCCAGATTAAAATTCCAGTTTGGCTTTCCCTGGGAATCTCCAGCACAAGTCACAGCCATCTCAGATTGCTTTATAGCTCAGGTAGGGTGGGCCCAGGCAAAATACAGATGGGGGCTGGCCTTGGCCTGCACCACCCAGGAAACCCCAGGTCTAGCATACCCAGTGGACAGCTACAGACCACATAGGAGCACCACTACCTTGCCCCTGCACAGCTGATCCTCCATGGAGGGCAGAGATTGGTGGTCAGTGGTCACAGCCAGTCCTTGCAGCTGACTGGCCTGGATAAATCCTTCCCATTTCTCTGCCAAGAGCTACCAAGGCTCAACTAAAAAAGGATGGTTTACTCAGTGCACATAAAGGGCATACCTCAAGTACATGGCTTAGGTAATAGGGGAGGCTGTGTCACTGGACCCTACAGAACACCTACTGTTGAGAACTGTCCTGCCTGGTTTCAGAAGCTGTAATCTCACCAACAGGTGAAAACTCCCCATGGCTAGGGGAACTTGAGACCATAAGCCACCAAGGAGACAAAACTTATCCTCCCAGCGGAGGCACAGCCTCTGCCCCCTTTACTTCACCCTGCTTGGCCACTGGAGGATGGTTGGATAGTCAACAACGGATAAGATTTCTCAAGGAAGGAACAACCTAAGACAGGCACAGTTGCAAAGGGGCCATCAGGAAAGGGATTAGGGGGTTGTGGAGGAGGACAAAAGACCCTCACCCCTCAGCTTTATCATTGCCTGAGTCCTAATTCTATCTGTAAAAAGTCTCCTGATCTCTTGTCTTCCTTGCCTCCCCCACCTGATTCAGGCCTGAAACAATGCCAAAGGAGGGTGCAGCCCTGTGCCAGAGCCAGCAATCAGGTGGGGGAATCAGGCCTAAGAAATAATGTATAAAGTCCTGTGAAACCTGCTTTGCTAAGAATGCTCTCAATTTAAATGTTAAGGGTCCAAGCACAAAATAAGTTTATTTCCCAAGGTTTTACAACCTTTTGGTGTCACCCTGTCTACCAGACACTGACTAAAAAGATCCCCATGATCCCAGAAATGTTATCTGTAAACCATACCTCCTTTCTTTTGATATGCATTCCTATGCAAGTCAAACTCAATAAAAGCCCATTGAGAGAGACACTCGAGACCTTTCTTCTCTGAGAAAGAAGGCTTACTTATGGTCAGTCTTTCCTCCCGAAGCAGATCATGTCCTGGTAGACTTATTTTCAACCATGGTGGCTGGGAGGGCTCTGCGGGATGGAATACCCCTGCAACCTACTACATTACGGCACACTACCAAGACACAGAGTCAAAGCAGCTCTACCTAATACATAGAAACAAATACAGGGAAGCTGTCAAAAAGAGTAGACAAAGAAACATGGCCCAAATGAAAGAACAGATTGAAACTCCAGAGAAAGAACTAAACAAGTGGAGATAAGCAATCTATCTGATGCAGAGTTCAAACACTGGTTATGAAGTTGCTCAGGGAACTTAGTGAGGACCTCAATGGCATAAAGAATATCCAGTCAGAAACAAAAAACACACTAATTGAAATAAAGAACAATTTACAGGGAAACAACAGTAGAGTGGATGAAGCTGAGACTCAAATCAATGGTTCGGAACATAAGTAAGCAAAAAACAACCAATCAGAACAACAAAAAGAAAAAGGAATTCAAAGAAAAGAGGACAGTGTAAGCAACCTCTGGGACAACTTCAAGATGTCCAACATTCACATCATAGGGGAACCAGAAGGAGAAGAGAAAGAGCAAGAAATTGAACATCTACTTGAAAAAATAATAAAAGAAAACATCCCTAATTTGGTGAAGGAAATAGACATGTTAGTCTAGGAATCACAGAGAGTCACAAAGAAGATGCAAAGACACACCATAAGACACATCACACTCCAAGACACATCATAATTAAAATGCCAAAGATTAAAGATAAAGAGAGAATCTTAAAAGCAGCAGGATGAAAGCAGATAACTACCTATAAAGGAGTTCCCATAAGACTGTCAGCTGATTTCTCAAAAAAAACCGCAGGCTAGAAGGATTGTCAAGGCATGTTCAAAGTCATGGAAAACAGGAACCTACAGCCAAGATTGCTCTACCCATGAAAGATATCATTTAAAATCAAAGAGCATATAAAGAGCTTCCCAGACAAGTAAAAACTAAAGGAGTTCATCATTACCAAACAATAATTAATGAAATGGTAAAGGGACTCTTTTAAGAGAACAAAGATCAAAACTGTGAACAATAAGGTAGCAATAAATATATATCTATCAACAATTGAATCTAAAAACAAACTAAGCAAACAAGAAGAACAGAGACAGAATCATGGATATAAAGAACATTTAGATAGTTGTCAGATGGGAGGGGGTTGCGGGGAATAATGGGTGAAGAGGTGAGGGGATTAAGAAATACAAATAGATAGTTACAGAATAGCCATAGGGATGTAAAATATAATATAGGAAATGGAGTAGCCAAAGAACTTCTGAGCATGAACAGTGGTGTGTAGATGGCCTCAGTGTGTGAGGAGTGCTGGGTGGAGGGGGCAAAGGAGGAAATATCAGGACAACTATAACAGCATAATCAATAAATTATAATTTAAAAAATTGATTTTATTGAGTTGGATCTAAGATGGTGGCAGAGTAGGTGGAAGTTACACTAACCTCCTGCCAGGACCAAACTGGAATTACAATTAAATTATAGGAAAACCATCCTGGATAACCAACTGAACACTAGCTGGAGAGAAGCCTTATAACCATGAACTTACGGAAGAAACCACACCACCAAAACAAAATTGGTAAAAACTGTGGAGGCACGAGAGGGCTAGCTGGGCTCCCAAGAGCAGCAACTGAATCTCCAGAGGGATATTTCACTGGTCAGGGGGTGTTCCCCTGGGAAGTGTGTGATCTAAATCCCAGCTGGGCTGCCTAGCTTGCAGCACCAGAACTGGAAAAGAAACCCAAATAACATTCAGCTGTAAAAAGCAGTGGGGTTTCAGTCCACCAGGAAGAGATGGAAAGAGATGCAGAGAGTCTCAAAGGGCGAAATACAAAGTTTTGTCTGCAGCCACTTACCCTGGGCTCTGGCAAAGGGAGGGCAGGAGAGACTAGAGCCACATAAGGATGTCTGGGGTTGATAGCTCCAGTGAGAGAGCTGAAGGGTCAACAGCCAGGACCCTGTGCTGAGTCATTCCCCATACTGCAGAAGTCATCTTTCTCAGGTAGAGCACCACCTCTATGCAGCATCAACCTGAAGGGAAGCAATAGCCCCACTCTTAGGAATCGCTCTCACCCCTCCCTGTGGAGATGAAGCCAGGCTGCTGAGGAGTACAACTGGAGGCTATTTTGGTGGTTAAGCCTACAGAAAGCCTGCAGGTGAATGCAAGATCTCTGGGAGCTCTGAGACATTAGCTGACCCTCCCCCAGGCTGGGTGCTAGTAAAAGCCAATTTTAGTGTGTAGCTAGGTTCTTTCTGCATAACAAAGACTGGGAAACAATAAAAAAGGCCCAACAGAGCAAGCCACAGACTGTATATCTCTGATAGCTCTAACCAGTTGCCCAGGGCCAGTCACAGATATCATGTGACACAGGTCTCCACCAAAGTGTTTTCGGACCTACCTGACACATATAAACAAACAAACACAAAAAGTCAGCCAAAAAGAGAAGACAAAAAACAAGCATTAAATGAAAACACAAGAGGATTCTCCAGAAGAAGAACTAAATGAAATGGAGGTAAGAAATTTATCTGATAGAGAGTTTAGAATAATGATTATAAGGATGCTCAATAGCATGAAAAAGGACTGAGAAACAATAAAAAAAAGGACCAATCAGAAATAAAGAATACAATATCTGAAATAAATAATACACTGGAAGGAATAGATAGTAGGTTAGATGAAGCAGGGGATTAAATCAGCTATTTGGAAGACAAGTAGAAAAAAAAAAAAATACCCAAGATGAGCAGCAAAAAGAAAAAAGAATTTTTTAAAATGAGGAGAGTTTAATAAATCTTTCCAACAACAAGAAGTATAACAACATCCACATCATGGGGATACCAGAAGGAGAGGAGAGTGAGTGAGGGATTGAGAAACTATTTGAAGAAATAATGACTGAAAACTTCCCTAATGTGATGAAGAAAAAAGACACACAACTCCAGAAAGCACAGAGAGTCCCAAACAAGAATAAGATCCACAATCAGAAAAATCATAATTAAAATGGCAAACCTTAAAGGAGAAAAATTTAAAAACCACAAAAGAAAAGCAGTTAGTTACCTATAAGAGAGCTCTCATTAGATTGTCACCTGATTTCTTAACAGAAACACTACAGGCCGGGAGAGATTGACATGAAATATTCAAGGTGATGAAAAGCAAGGACCTACAATGAGGATACTTTACCCAGTAAGGCTATAATTTAAAATTGAAGGAGAAAAAAAGAGATTCCCAGACATGAAATACTAAAAGAGTTCACTACTACCAAACCAATATTGCAACAGATGTTAAAGGGCTTAGAAGAAGGGGGGGGGGGGAGGGGAGGGAGGGGGGAGAGGAGGGAGGAGGAGGAGGAGGAGAAAAAGAGTTTAAAATAAAATGGCAGCAAATAAGTATCTATCAATAATCACTTTAAATGTAAATGGCTTACATGCTCAAATCAAAAGACATAGGGTATCTGAATAGGTAGGAAAATAAGACCCATGTATGTGTTTTCTCCAAGACAAACCTCAGAACAAAAGATACACACAGACTAAAAGGAAAGAGATGGTAAAAAAAAAAAAAAACATTTCATGCAAATGGAAAAGAGAAAAATGCTGGGGTAGCAGTACTTATATCTGACAAAATAGCCTTTAAAACCAAGGCTATAGTAAGAGACATAAAAGGACACTACATAATGATAAAGGGAATGATCCAACAAGAGAATATAACCCTAGTAAACATTCACACACCCAACATTGGAACATCTACTGTGTAAAGCAAATCTTGATGGACATAAAGGGAGAGACTGACAGAAATACAGTCATAATAGGGAATTTCAACACCGCTTTGACTTCAGTGGATAGATCTTCCAGACAGAAAACCAAAAAGGAACCAGCAACCTTAAATGACACACTAGATCAAATTGACTTAATTGATATCTTCAGAGCATTATTCCTCAAAGCAGCAGAATATACATTCTTTTCAAGTACACATAAAACATTTTTATAAGATAAACCACATATTATGACACAAAACAAAACTCAACCAATTTAGGAAAATTGAAATCATATCAAGCATCTCCTCTGACCATAATGCTATAAACTAGAAAACACTCACAGGAAGAAAACTTAAAAACAGACAAAGACATAGAAATTAAATAACATATTAAACAGTGAGTGGGTCAACAGTGTGATCAGGGGAGAAATCAACAGATACTTGAAACAAATGAAAATGAGAGCACAACAATCCAAAATGTGTGGGACACAGGGAAAGCAATCCTAAGAGGGAAATTCATAGCGTTACAGCCATTCTCAAAAAAAGGAAAAGCTCAAATAAACAACCTAACTTCACACTTAAAGGAACTTGAAAAATAACCACAAACAAAGCCTAAAGTGAGTGGAAGGAAGAAAATAATAATCACAGCAGAAATCAATGAAATAGAGTCTAATACAAAGATCAATGAATTCAAGAGCTGGTGCTTTGAAAAGATAAACAAGTTTGACAAATTTTTAGCCAGACTCATCCATAAAAGAGAGAGGACCCAAATAAATAAAATCAGAAATGAAAAAGGAGAAGTAACTAACACCAAAGGAATACAAAGGATTGTAAGAAAATGCTACCAATAACTATATGCCAAAAAACTGGACAACCTGAATGAAATGGATAAATTCCTAGAAACATACAATATTCCAAAACTAAATCAGGAAGAATCAGAGTTTGACTAGACAGATTACCCCTAATGAAATTGCAACAGTAATCAAAAACTCCCAACAAACAAGACCCCTCGACCAGATGTTTGCACAAGTGAATTTTACCAAACATTTTGAGAACTAACACCTCTCATTCTCAAATTATTCCAAAAAAGTACAAGAGGAGGGAAGACTCCAAAGCTCATTTTCCAAGGCCAGCATTACCCTAATTCTAAATCCAAATAACAACACTACAAAAAAAAGAAAATTATAGGCCAATATCCCTAATGAACATAAATGCTAAAATCCTCAACAAAATATTAGTAAACCAAATAAAGCAAAACATCAAAAAGATCATACACCATGATCAAGTGGGACTTATTTCAGGTATGCAAGTTCTGTACAACATTCACAAATCAATAAATGTTATATACCACATAAACAAAATGAAGGATAAAACTACATGATCGTATCAATAGATATATGAAAAAACATTTGATAAAATCCAGTACCCATTTATGGTAAAAACTCTGAGAAAAGTGAGAATAGAAGGAGCATACCTAAATACAACAGCCAACATAATAAAGGCCATATATGAGAAACCCACTGCCATAATCATACTCAACTAGCAAAAACCACAAGCCTTGCCATTAAGATCAGGAACAAGACAAGGATGCTTGCTTCCACCTGTCTTATTCAACATAGTATTGGAAGTCCTAAAAGTCCTAGCCATAATAATCAGAGAAGAAAGGAAAGAAGAAGTAAAACTGACATTATTTGCAGATGACATGATACTGTACATAGGAACCCTAAAGATTCTGCCAAGAAACTACTAGAACTGATGAATGAATTTAGCAAATTAGCAGGATATAAAATTAATACCTGGAAATCATTTGACTATCCATATGCCAATAATGAACTATAGGAAAGAGAAATTAAGAAAATGATCCAAATCAAAATTACTTCAAAAAGAATTAAATACCCAGGATAAATCTAAATAAGTATGTAAAAGCCCTGTATTTGGAAAATTAAAAAGCACTGAAGTAGATTTTGAAGAAGGTAAAATAAGTGGAAGCATATTGCATGTTCATGGATAGGAAGAATTAACATCATTGAAATAGCCATACTACCTAAAGCAATCTGTAGATTCAGTGCAATTCCTATCAAGATACCAATGACGTAGTTCACAGAAATAGACCAAATATTTTAAAAATTTATATGGAACCACAAAAGGCCCCACACAGCAACAGCAATTCTGAGAAAGAAGAACAAAGTTGGAGGAATCACACTACCTAATGTGAAACTATACTATAAGTCCATAGTATTCAAAACAGCATGGCACTGGTATAAAAACAGACACATGGATCAATGGAATAGAATAGAAAACCCAGAAATGAATCCACTCTTTTATAAACAATTAGTGTCTACAGAGGAAACTAGCACATGCAATAAACTTGATAGTTTACTCAATAAATGGTGTTGGGAAAATTGAACAGCTGTGTAAAAAAAAATAATAATGAAATTAGACCACCTTCCTATACCACACACAAGAATAAATTCAAAATGGATCAAAGACTTAACTGTTAAACCCAAAACCATAAAAATTCCTGAGGAAGTAGTCAATAAAGTCTCAGATATTGCTCATAGTGATATTTTTCAGATATATCACCTCATGCAAGGGAAACAGAAAAAAATGAGACTACAACAAACTAAAAAGTTTCTGTAGTGCAAAGGAAATCATCAACAAAATTTTTAAAAGAGCACATAATGGGAGAACATATTCACCAATACATCTGATAAAGGGTTAATTTCCAAAATTTATACAGAACTTACAAAACTCAACACCAAAAAACCCCCAAACAACCCAGTTTTAAAAATTGGCAAAGGTCCTGTATAGACAGGTCTCCAAAGAGGATATACTGATAACCAAAAGGCGTATGAAAAGATGTCCAATGTCACTACTCAACGAGAAATGCAAATTAAAACCACAGGGAGATGTCACCTCACAGTGGTCAGAACGGCCATCATCAATAAGTCAACAAAGAAGTGCTGATTAGAATGTGGAGAAAGAGGAACACCTTTGCACTATTTGTGGGAATGCAGACTGGTGCAGCCGCTGTAGAAAGCAGTACGAAGTTGCCTCAGAAAATTAAATGGAACTGCCTTATAACCCAGCAATTCCAATTCTGGGAATTTATGCAAAGAAGGTCAAAACACTAACTCAAAAAAATATAAGCACCTCTATGTTCATTACAGCATTATTTAGAATAGCCAAGATTTGGAAGTAGCCCATGTGTCAATCTGTAGAGGAGTAGATAAAACAACTATAGGACATTTTCACAGTGGAATACTACTCAGTCATAAAAAAGAAGAAAATCTTACCCTTTGCAACAGCATGGATGGACCTGGAAAACATTATGGTAAATTAAAATAAGCCAATCAGAAAAAAATAAATACCATATGATTTCACTCATGTGTGGAATCTAATGAACAAAGTGAACTAATAAGCAAAACAGAGGCACACTTATAGATAGAGAACAGGCTGACAGCTCTGAGGGAGGGGTCATGAGTGGAAGGATCAAGCAAAAAAGAAAAAGGACTCATCTACATGTGTGTGGTGATTACAGGAGGTGAGGAGTAGGTGGAGGTAGAAGAGGGTATAAGAGGGACAAACGGTAATGGAAAAAAATACAATACAATACAAAGAAGAAAAATAAAATTGATTTTATTTACTGACTTAGTGATAATTATTATAACCACACTGGTCTAGTTATGTGTATTCTAACAGTGTGAAAGATTTTGCAGACCTTAGAAATAAGAATATGTAAAAGTTTTACGTCCTTGTGAAAACAATTAAATGTGACTGTGATAAAGAAAACAATGAAGAATGTGACGTTTCCATTACAGAAGAATATTTATGATATCTCAATGACATATAAAATTATTTATGATATAATGTTATGTGAAAAAAAGATTAAAATTATAAAATATCAGATGTATCTATTGAAAAATATACCTGACATAGTATCAGAAAGGAGCACCTCCTTTATTAGCAATTGCAAATATAATTTCTTATTGTAGGAATATTTGTCTTTGTATACTTTATATTTTACCCTTTTATATAGAGCAAAAAATATTATTAGAAGTTTTTTTAACAATTCAAAGTATATCAGTTTCAAAGTTCTACTCTATGCAAAAGATGATAACATACCATCATACCTTGTGTTTTGAGAACTCCTCCCCAACCCAAGTCCTGCTTAATTTCTCTTCCAAAAAGTTTTGTGGTGCCTAAAAGTCTCCCATTGGTGTATACTTTTCCCCAAATGTGTAAATACCTCCCCCAAAAGATAAATATCTCTAGTTATATCCAACAAATTAAACTGAGCCATAATAATACAGTACTAATATACCAGGTGTTTTAATTTGATGGGTGAAACATGGAGCAGAGTTAAGAATCAAACGGAGGAAGTATCACTAATGATGAAAGACCCCGGAAAGGTGTGGCGATGAGCATCAACAATGAGTTTTGCCTCTTCCCAATTTTAGCTACAACTGTCACTGACAACTTATTCAAACATATTACACTACAGGATAATCTAATAGATTGCTAGACTGGTGACTATGACTGTAGTCATGTCTTTAAAAAAAAATTATGAGTGGCCCTCTAGGTCTACATTTACCATATTAATTACATAAAAACAAAATTGGATGATGTATCTTACTGTTTTTTGTACTGGCAGTTATATTGAACATAAATCAGTGTGTTATCAATGTTTTAAAATGTAGATTTAGTTATATTGCTATGCATTGTTTCCTACTGATGTTGTAACAAATTACCACAAATTCAGTAGCTTAAAACAACACAAGTTTATTATCTTACAGTTCTGGAGATCAGAAGTCCAAAATCAGCCTCACTGTACTAAAAGTCAAGGTGTCAACAAGGTTGGTTCCTTCTGGAAACTCTAGGGGAGAATATGGTCTTTGCTTCGTACAGCTTCTGGAGGCTGCCACCACTCCTTGGCTTGTTGACACATCACTCCAACCTCTGCTCTTGTCACATCACGGTTTCTAATTTTGATCTTCTTAACTCCCATTATAAGGATGCTTATAACTATGTTTACTCAACCCAGATAAACCAGGATAATCTCACCATCTCCAGAACCATAATTTAATCACATTTGCATAATCCTTTTTGTAATCTACAGTAACATATTCATGAGTTTCAGGAATTTGGATGTGGGCAACTTCAGAGAACCATTATTCTGTCTACCATACTCTAGTATAAGTATTACCAAAGAACTTACTTGTGTTTTATTTCTATGAAACTAATTACAGAGATATAAACAATATTATAACTCTATTGACAACTGAGTAAAATCTAGTATCTTTTCATTGAATCAAATACATCATCAATATTTTTAAATAGTATAAAATAAGTTTTAGAGAATGTTGTCATTTATGGACCTGAGATGTGTCAGAAAGTGCATAAAATAATTTTTTTTTTGAATTCTTTTTTTTTTAATATATTTATTGATTATGCTATTACAGTTGTCCCATTTCCCCCCCCACTCCACTCCATCCTGCCCACCCCCCTCCCTCCCACATTCCCCCCCCATAGTTCATGTCCATGGGTCAAACTTATAAGTTCTTTGGCTTCTACATTTCCTACACTATTTTTACCCTCCCCCTGTCTATTTTCCACCTATCATCTATGCTACTTATTCTCTGTACCTTTACCCCCCTCTCCCCCTCCCACTCCCTTATTGACAACCCTCATGTTCTAGTTGTTTGCCTAGTTTGCTCTCGTTTTTGTTTTATGTGTGGTCGTTAATAACTGTGAGTTTGGTGTCATTTTTACTGTTCCTATTTTTGATCTTTTTCTTAGGTAACTCCCTTTAACATTTCATATAATAAGGGCTTGGTGATGATGAGCCTCTTCAACTTGACCTTATCTGAGAAGCACTTTATCCTCCCTTCCATTCTAAATGATAGCTTTGCTGGATATAGTAATCTTGGACGTAGGTCCTTGCGTTTAATCTTGGGTAATGTAATTATGATGTGTCTTGTTGTGTTCCTCCTTGGGTCCAGCTTCTTTGGGACTCTCTGAGCTTCCTGGACTTCCCGGAAGTCTATTTCCTTTGCCAGATCGGGGAAGTTCTCCATTATTTGTTCAAATAAGTTTTCAATTTTTTGTTCTTCCTCTTCTCCTTCTGGCACCCCTATAATTCGGATGTTGGAACGTTTCAAGGTGTCCTGGAGGTTCCTAAGCCTCTCCTCATTTTTCCAAGTTCTTGTTTCTTCATTCTTTTCTGGTTGGATGTTCCTTTCTTCCTTCTGGTCCATACCATTGATTTGAGTCCCAGTTTCCTTCTCCTCACTATTGGTTCCCTGTACATTTTCCTTTGTTTCTCTTAGCATAGGCTTCATTTTTTCATCTGTTTTTCGAATAGATTCAACCAAGTCTGTGAGCATATTGATAACCAGTGCTTTGAACTGTGCATCTGATAGGTTGGCTATCTCTTCGTCGCTTAGTTGTATTTTTTCTGGAGCTTTGAAGTGTTCTGTCATTTGGGCCATTTTTTTTTGTTTGTTTGTCTTGGCGCGTCTGTTACTTTAAGGGGCGGAGCCTTAGGTGTTCACCAGGGCGGGGTAATGCTGGTCGCTGCGCTGTGATGCTGTACGTGGGGGTGGGGCCGAGAGGGAGCAATGGCGCCCGCTTCACTCTCCTCCGGATTTCAGTCTTTCACTCCGCTACCCACAATCAAACTGGGCCCCTCTGGTGCTGGTTCCCGAGTAAGTGGGCCTGTGCACACTCTAGGCCCCTGTGGGTCTCTCCAACAACCTCTCCTGTGAGGCTGGGAGTCTCTCCTGCCGCCCCAACCCCCAGGGCGCTTTCAATCAGAGGTTTGAGGCTTTATTTCCCCAAGCTGGAGCCCTGGGTTGCGCAGCGGTCTGCTTCTCTGCCCGCCGTTCGTCCGGTTTATCAGTCTGGATGAATGATTATTTTCTGTTTCCTTGGTGTTGGTCCCCCTTGCTGTTCGATTCTCTGTCAGTTCTGGTTGTGCGAGGAGGCGCAGTGTGTCTACCTGCGCCGCCATCTTGGTTCTCCACCATAAAATAATTTTTAAAATAAAGGTGTTCAAACTTTTATTTATGATCCTTTGCTAAATCTGTAAAAGACATTTTCCTTTTGAGTTTTTAAAGACTATTTGAAGATTAAATGTCTGTGGATGTCAGTAATTTATTCAGAAAAGAATATGATCAACTACATTGTAACTAGCATAGTTATTGTGGCTGTACCCGCAGGACCCTTTGAAAATGAGAAAAGAACCATTCAAACTGCTTTTTCTGGTTAGAAGTAAAAAAGTTGCTAGGAGAAAGCATGTTAGAAAAGGAGATAATTAAAAGATCTGTGAAATTTCTAATGCTGGATCTGATTTTTTTTTTTTTCCTGACAGTGCCAAGCAGTATGGGTAACAGAAAGATGTGGATTAGTGGTTTGAGCTAAAGGAAAAAGCTTTGCAATGGAACCCCAAACAGTACAAAGCACAGAGAAATCACTTCAGTAACCAGAGAACAAATGTCTGACTTGTCATTTCTACCAGATATGTCAGACAAATGCTTCCTCATAGAAAGAGGATTATTTTTAAGAAAAATAGAGTGCTTTAAATTCTCCAAAATATTCTTATGTTTCCAGAGCACTTAAGAAGGTGAGATACGAACTTTTATAAAAGCCAGAATTTGGAGAGACCCAGGATAGCAGAGGAGTACATGGAACCTGCACAAACCTCCTCCCAGGAACAAACTAGAATTACAACTAAATTATGGAAAAATCATCCTGAATAACCAACTGAACACTGACTGGAGAGCAGCCTTATAACCAAGGACAGACAGACAAAAAATGAAACTAAACCACTTTCTTATACCACATGCAAGAATAAATTTGAAATGGATTAAAGACTTAAATGTTGGACCTGAAATCATAAAAATTACAGAAGAAAACATAGGCAGCAAAATCTCAGACATTGCTCGCAGCAACACTTTGTTGGATATATCTCCCCAGGAAAAGGAACACAAGAAAAAATAAACAAATGGGACTACATCAAACTAAAAAGGTTTTGCACAGCAAAGGAAATCATCAACAAAATAAAAATACAACCCACAGAATGGGAGAACACATTCACTGATACATCTAATAAGGGGTTAATATCCAAAATTTATAAAGAACTTAGAAAACTCAACACCAAATAAACAAACAACCCAATTAAAAAAATGGGGAAAGGACCTGAATAGACACTTTTCCAAAGAGGACATACAAATGGCCAATAGATATATGAAAAGATGCTCAGCATCACTAATCAACAGAGAAATGCAAATAAGAACCACAATATCATCTCACACTGGTCAGAATGGCCATCTTCAATAAATCAATAAACAACAAGTGCTGGCAAGGATGTGGAGAAAGGGGAACCCTTTTGTACTGTTGGTGGCAATGCAGACTGGTACAGCCACTGTGGAAAGCAGTGTGGAAATGCCTCAAAATATTAAAAATGGATCTGCCTTTTGTGCCAGCAATCCCACTTCTGGGGATATATCCAAAGGAACCCAAAACACTAATTCAAAAGAACATAAGCACCCCTATGTTCAGCATTGTTTACAATCACCAAGATATGGAAATAGCACAAGTGTCCATCAGTAGATGAGTAGATAAAACTATAAAATACTACTCAGCCATAAAAAAGAAGAAAATTTTACCCTTTGTAACAGTATGGATGGACCTACAGAACATTATGCTAAGTGAAATAAGCCAGTCAGAAAAATACAAGTACTACATGATTTCACTCATACATGCAGTCTAATAAACAATTTGAACTAACAAGGAAAATAGAGACAGACTCATAGATGGAGAGCATGCTGACAATTAAGGGGGAGGAATTAGAGGAGCGGAGGGATTGAGCAAAAAGGAGAAAGGACTCATGGACAACAGTGTGGTGATTGCCAGGGGAGGGGGCTAAAGGGCACTAAATGGTGATGAAAAAAATATAATAAAAAAATTTCCCCCCAAAAAATAAAATAAAAACCAGAATTTGTTCACTTTCTAAGAACTAACTCTTTGGAAAATATAAATCCAAATATTTTGTTTAAAATATTTACTCACTTTAGTGATTATTTATGATTTTCTTTAATCAGAATAAAATTTTGCTTTTATCTGTAGTATGCCAAAGTGGCCAAAAAGATGAAACAGTAAACAAGAGAATTGCTTTCAGCTTATTGGCAATAATTACAGACAATAATTTAAGGTATGAATCTTGTTTCACAAGCATCATTGGAAGTGAATTGGATGCCCACTGTGTTCCATGCACTAAATACAAATAAAATGGAAGTCAGACCATGTCATCTCGGCTCAGACTGTGCAACGGCATCCAGTGTGACCCAGAGGAAAAGCCGAACTTCTTACAGGGACTTACAAGGTCCTGAATGCTTGCCACCTCTCCCAGCCCCCTCACTTCTCTGACCTCATCTCTGCTCCTCAGTCTGCCTGCTCATCTCTCTACAGCTTCAGGCCTCACCAGAGAACAGGCCCAGCCCCCGCACCAAGCTGGCTGCTGCCCAAGGGCATTGGCCAACCCTGGAACCCACGTATCTACTTAGGCAACTAACTCCCTCACCTCCTTCAAATCTTTGCTTAAATCTCACCCTTACACTGAGGCCTCCTCTGACCACCCTATTCAACACAGTGATATGGCCCAGCACTTGCCACCTGTGCAGTTCCAATTCCCTCCCCTCCTCTTTTTTTTTCTTTCCACAGCACTGGTGGCTTTCCAACATCTGCTGCAACTGACTGATCAATGGATTGATTGACTGTTTTTTGTTACTGTTTTTGTTTTTGTTATTGTTATTGTTTTTGTTTTTGTTATTGGTGCTCTCTTCTGCACTACGATACAAGTTCTATGATGGCAGGAGTTGTTTGTTCTATTAACTGATGTATCCCAAGATTACATCACTATGCCTGAGATTGTATATTAAATAAACGAGCACAAGCTGAGGACAGGAATTTTTAATTAAATTTTAATCTTTGCAATAATGTAAATGGAATGATTTACTCATAGCATGTACTACTGAATAGCCAAGCTGAAACTCAACTCAAAATCTAAAACATTTCCCAACCTCCCCTACAGCAATATCAGCTCTCATTCTTCAATTAGTTAGTCCTTTCCTGAGTGACTAAGTCATACAAAGCATAATGCTGCAGCAATTATGAAGGGTAATAAAATGTGGAAGTTGGCTTCAAGGAGCTTACTCTCTGATTGATTTTCAAATGAGGAAACTCAAAGAGTAAAGTAGAACCCATCTGGTCATCCAGCTAAACACGCAAAGCCCTTACGCTTTACCCTGGTCGACCTATCTCAGCTCCTTCTGTGGTTCCCAGTTGGAACTTGTCGGCATACATAACACCTTCTTTAATTTTCTACATTTTATCAATTGAGAAAATGAAAGGCCTTCTGAATTCTTTTTTGTCTTGAAATATTTTACAGCCTATACAGTCAGGGTGTTAGATGTGCTTCCATCACCAATATCCTATTTCTTCTACAGACTTTCTGTAAGATGGATTCTCATTTTCCTTTGATCTATGGATTGTGAACATGAGGAGAATAAATAACTTAAGTCGAACACTTCAGGCTCATCTCTCAGACATTATCCAAATCTTCTAGAGCCTGTGCTAGAAGCTTAGCCGGTACAAATGTATTAAGACAAATGTTATGGACTCGATGATTATGTCCCTTTAATTTCATATGTTCATGCCCTAACCCCTAATGTATTTGGAGTTGGAACCTTTGGGAAATAATTGGTTTTGATTAGGTCATTAGTGGGACCCTCATGATGAGATTAGTGCCCCTGCAAGGAGAAGACAGAGGGCATTCTCTCTCTCCCCACAGACGTGCACTGAGGAAAAGCCAAGTGAACACACAACAGATGGATGCCATCCCCAAGCCACCCTTGGTGAGGGAGCGCTCACCAAGAACTGAATCTGGGGTACCTCCGCAGCTGTGAGAAACAAATGAACGTCTGTTGTTTAAACCTTCCAGTCTATGGCATTTTATTACAGAAGCCTAAGCCAACTAAGACAAAAGACATTTAAAATAAAAACACCAGATGAAATACCTAAAGAGAAATGACAAAGCTTCCTCCAGTCTGCATCCCCTTCTGACTCTTTTAATAATAGAGCTTGTCAAAACAAGGATTCAGATGTTTCTGTTATAGAAAGGAGCTGAACTAGTAAGTCTTTTAGAAAAGACACTGTACCATTGGCATAGGGATTGCCCATATTAGATGTAAGAAAATGTTTACTCCTTTGAGTCTGGCTGTGATGTTGATTACTCACAAGATCCCGGTTGGGTTTGTAAAGCCCATCAAATCTCCTCCCAGTGTCAAGCTAGACTAGGAGTTCAAAAAAACAAATAAATAAAACATATTTTCAATTTAGGATGTGGCTTGAAGAAAATAAGGGATGGAGAGCAAAAGAATGCTGCACCAGTATGTGAAAGACAGATCTGGGAAGAAGGGATGTGGATAAACGGCAGTTCTGGTGAATGGACTGCTGAGGGCAAAAGCAGGTGCAATGGTACGAAAAAACAAGTGAAAAAAAAAAAGGACTTGTGAACAGTTCAGTTTAGGACAGCGATGAGGTCTTAGAGGGGAGTGCACACTGTAGATAAAAGCTAAGGAATATAAATATTCCACAGGCAGCCATGAGCCACTAATGCTTTTTGTTCAGGTGGGTGACGATATCTGGACCATATCTACAAAGATTAATCTATGTGCGAGAAGGACTAAATATCCATATTATTAGTGGAAAAATAGTGAGAAAAAGATATTGTGTATAACATGTCAACACATTAACACACAGAACTCATTATAAGAAGACATATACTTATTTGGGCATCCAAGAACCAAAACAGAGAATGTAGGACAGGACTTGTAAATAGATTACCTAAATTGGCTCCTGTTATCAAAAAGAATGACCACATGTGTACCACACTGTGAGATCTCAAATGTCAATAGGCTTTTGGATTATTCATTATTCTGCCTGAAAAATTCTCTGGAGATCCCACCCACTGAGAACACCTCAATCCTCCAGCCTGAAAGAATTTGTCTTTTTGTTAATTACATGAGTCTAATCCTCAGAGATACTATTTTGCATGAATAATGGAAATCACATATAATAATGGAAAGCTTCCACCAAGAACTACTATTCAGATATTGAGAAGAATGCCTCACACTCTTAGCATATCCTAATGCATAATTGCGCTGGTCCATCTCATTCTCATGGTCTCTCAGAGACAGTGTGAGCCATTGGAGAATAAATCACTCATTTGAGCATATTCTACCATTTTGATCAAATACAAACCACCTTTAAAAAGCTATTCCCAGTCAACATTATAATGCTAGACAATATTATAAATTTCCTTCATTATAGAAGTCTATTTGAAGTCTTTCTTACCTTACCTTTGAAATGATTAATCATATTTGCTTTGCAGTGTTGCTTGAAACTTGAAGCTTTCACCCCATAATCTTAAGCTTTTATGTGAATTCCACATCCTCTGTCATTTCTCCCACCGGAGTTACTCACTTCAAGAACATGAGTCTGTGGTTCTCATCCCTGTTACCATTGGGCCTTGGCAGTCTTTTTTCTCTGTGAATTCTTCTTTTGTGTTTGTGGAGCTTGTGGTAGTTACCAATGATACTCTAAAAATAAGTCACCAACACCACTTTTTTAGAAAAGGATAATTGTATTATGACTCAGTTGGGGCATTGTACATGGGGTCATATAAAGAAAGGAACTTCTGCAATAGTAATATTCATTCTCTCTCTCTCTCTCTCTCTCTCTCTCTCTTTCTCTCTCTCTCTCTCTCTCTTTCTCTCTCTCTCTCTCTCTCTCCTTCTCTTCTACACCCCAATGAAACTAGGCTATGAGTATAGTAGATGAGATGATTTTCTATTGCCCAACTAAAAAATATCTTAACTCTTTGTCTTTCTGCCATTTAAAGTATCCAAAGTTTTTCCCCCTTTCAATGGAGCAAAACAAATGTAATCAGCCTGCTGTTCATATTCACATAGACTATTCTGTGGCTTGAATATATTAAAATTGATACAACATACCAAATAGAAAACCCTATTTAATAGATATGAGTCAAATTTATTTATGTTTTTCTATAATTTAATAAACTTCCAGGGCTTGGAGAAAAGAACACAAACTCAACATAGTGAAGCCAAAATTGATCTTTTAGGCTATATTTGCATATCTGAGATAAAAAGTAATAATTCTGCGGATGATCATTTAATAGTGGCAATAATTATGTGTTCTTGGAAATTAGATTGAAGGCACTAACAATAGTAAAAGGGAATGTTTCAAAAATAAAATTGCATTGCATTTATGAGACCACCTACATTTTTTAGAGCCATATAAGTAAGACTAAAATAAAAAAAACCTTGAAATTTTTATTTTTCATAATAGATGGTAATTAAGTTTCATGATTGTTTCAGGCTTGATATGCTTCTGCTTAATTATCCTTCTCACCATGTAATCCTCTCTACATGTATTATTGCTCAGAAAAAAAATGTATACACTATAAAAATGGCTGCCTCTTCCTAAGTATCTTTCCATAGGTTATTTCACAATAACCCCACAAGAAATGTGGTCTTACATTCATTGTAGAGCTGAAAACACTGATCTCTCCAGTTGACGCAGTGGTGAGTGGCAGCTCCAGGATGCAAATGCAGCCCATTACAGCATTAGAGCCATTTGATTGATTCACACTTAAGTGAACGTAGGTTTATCAATAAATAGTATTACATTTGCACAAAAATTTTCTCCCTCTTCTATCTTTCATCCTATTCTTCTTCACTTGGAAGGTGTTTTCAGCAACTCCCACTTGTCTGTAAACTCCCTCCCCCCCTCAGCTATGACTAACAATGTCAGCAGAGGTTCCTGCGGAACTCTAAGGATATAAATCAGTAGAAGTTGCTTAGTAATTGGCAGAGCAGATACATAATTCTCTGTTTCTAAGTAGCTGGCTGCATAAAGTATCACTAAGGAGGTATTTTCTTAAAAACCAATTTGGGGGACCCACCCTTAAGTAATTCTGACTAGTTGAGCTACAATGAGGCCTAAGAACCTGCATCTTTAACTGCCTGCAAAGGTGATTCTCATTTGCAGGCAAGTTTGAGAACTACTGGCTTAATCGGAAGCGGAATTGCTAATCAATAATTCCATAAGACCAAGATTAAGATCAACTCAGCTGCACCCTAGAATCACCTTGAGAGCTTATTCAAGTTCTCATGCTCACAAGTCACCCCAGACCAATCACATCAGGATGTCTGAGGGTGAGACCTGAGCATCCGAGTCTCCTTGTTTTCTAAAGCTCCCCAGGAAACTACAAGGCACAGCCAAGGTTGAGAACCACTGTTCTGAGGGATGAAAATAATCAGCCAGAGTGTTTCTACCCCAGATCTCTCTCTTTTTTTCTTCTTCCACTCCCTGGGCTGCAATTATAGAGTTGTGACCTGAGTGCGATGACATGTGAACATCTCTGTCTGCAGCTGGAGTATAGCTCCAACCCGGAGAGCTGGGCCTGCCAGCTGGCCTGTCTTCCAAAATAGAGGTGTGACCAAAACCGAAATGTGAAAAAAAAAAGGTCCCTAATTCCATTCTTTTACCCTACAAGTATTTAAGCTGAATGTGAACATTACCTTTCAATCATTTAAAAAAACATAAATAATTTTCTATTTCTTAATTGCTTACACACGTCCACACACATACTCTAAAACACACACACACTCGTATAATCTTTATTGCAAAATCTTGCTTAAAACTGTGTCCCCTGGTGTGTTTCAAGACTGTGACAGCAGGAAAGGAAGACAGAAGTGTTAGGAGCTCCTGCGTGAGTCTGAATGCAGAGAAGATAAAAATCTGAAAGATTATGGAAGGTTAGAGGTAAAGGTGCCCAAAACAGAACAAATATGTTTATATAGCATTTCTCTACTACTCCAGTTTCCAAATGACATTGTCAGAAAAAGCTGTAAGTTGAATAGAGGATTAATTCCCACTCCTCTTAGAAAATGGAAAGCCAGCTGCTGACAATGACGTAGCTGTGAGCGTCCAGGGTCAGACATGGGGAAGTTAATGAGGTGACAAAGGACTAGAGGACAGAGTCAAAGACACCTGCTGGCATTCCTTCTGGAACAGGTTTGAATCCACTTTTTACCTAAAATCTACCACCATTCCTTTTTTCCCCCTCTTTATGTGATTGAATCTGGTCCAACGTATTCTTAAATCACCTCAAGGATTGGGATGCTTTTCTCAGTTCCTGTCATAAGGACATAAAACAGGACGGCAATAGTCTGACTGGTGATTGGGAAGTAGAGAAAAATTGGAAATTATCTCCAGTTTATGTCTAAGTCAATTTAAATCAGCAGATGAGCCGAAACTCGAACAGGACAAGCTCACAGTCTTATGAGCCAATTCAAAATGAGTTTTAAAACAAATTTAGAACCCAAAAGGCAATTTAATTCAAAATTCCTCTAGGCAGAAAACCAATGGGACTTTAAAACATGGTAAAATGCAAATAAAAGGGCAAATTCAAGGGTAAAAATATTTTACAAGTTCCAGTGACAGCACAAAAATGCTATTTAAATATAGGATAGTAGGAAACTGATATTGTACAACATTTATTTTTTAAAGCACTAGACTGGAAATGAGCAGTCCTTATATAGTTTGGGCTCCACCAGTAACTAACAGCCCTATGCAAGTCATATAAAATCTTCTGAGCCTTAGATTCCTCATCGTTAAAAGAAAGATGAGGGATAACTGATACCATTGACACCCCCAAAATACTTGGTTCTGTACCTACTTGGAAAGCTCACACTTTGGATTGTCTGAAATGTCTACACCATTTGATTATATTGTAAAGTAAAATTGCTTTAAAATCCAATTTGATACCTATAATTCCTTCCACCTTCAATAGACTAAAACCCAACCTGAATTTACCCTATGTAAATTTAGTTTACAGAAAATTAATAGTGTTGTACTGAAAAGGAAAGAAGTTTCCAGAATTGCTAAAATATTTTGAGGTTGGTAAAATATTTTCTCTAGAAATTGTTTTTCCTTAATCCCAAAACCATTATAATTAAAAGAGACTGAAATAAATAACTATTTCTCTCTGGCAAGAAAGAATAAAATTTTTACTAATCGATGGATGGGATTTTTCAATCAATGCTTGGCCAGCATCCCTTCCGCTTCCCTCCCACAACTTCCTCGTTCTCTCTAAACCCTTTTACCCACCATCATCTCACCCGTCACCAACAGGAAGACTTCTCTTGGTCCTCAGTTTCTTCACAAGTTTGTGGTTCAGAAAATTGTCTTGTTCCTTCCGGTAAGCTTTGCTCCTTTCCTCCAAGTGACTGTAGTATTTGACATCTTAGGAATTACTAGCTTTATTCTTGAAAAATTCATATCTGTCTTGATGCATGTCTTAAAAATAAAACTTCATTCTTATCAGAAAGGATATGCTTATAAGTTTTATGGCTTAATGTGATGGCAACTACCCAGTTTTAAAACAAATAAGGACACTTGATTTACCATGCAATTTATAGAAGCTAAAAGATGAATCCTGTTGTGAATCTCCATTGATTTAGAATAAAGCACAGAGAAGCTTACCATGTAATTCTGTTGTAAAATGCTATTGATTTCCTGTACAATATATAGAAGCTCATGGTGTGGCCTTATTGGGAGACTCTTATTCACCGTGCAGCAGCATAAAACCAACAGAGTCCCTTGGTGGCAAAACTCTCTGGTTTAATATGGATCACAGAGGATTTGATTGTCACTCCATGGTAACAAAACTTGAAATTTCATTAATCCAATTGTGAATTTCTCATTAGAAGCCCTTCTGCACCCTGAAATGCAGCTCCAACCAACCATGAACAACGGCAAGCACAGTCTTACTCTATGGAAGTAACTCATGAAAAAGCAACCTTGGGAGAACAGCTTCTGGCATAAGCCACGTGTGTTACTAATCTTTCCCTTAGTAAGAGGTATAAAATATTTTACCCATGCCAAAAAATAATTTAAGTGAAGTTCTTAGTATAAAAATGCCAAATCCGACCAGAGAAATAACAATGTGACCTTTAGTATTCATTTACTTTAAGAATAGCTCTATTTTCTGAACACTTTGAGATTGCTTGAGAATATTTTAATTTTCTCATGCTTTATTTCTTATTTAGAAAAGTCTGTTAATCATTATTTGAACTATGTACGACTAAACAAGGTAACACAACATGAAGTAGATTATTATTCTACACATGATTTTTTAAAAAGTGTTCAAAGAAAAAAGTCTTCCAAGATTTTCAAACTGGAAAAATTATATAAAAGAAGTCATACAATGTATAAAATTATATGGTGTTTTTTGGTCAAATACTGTTATCAACTTAAAATATTTCATTTCTCAATTTAATTATAAATATTTCTCATTAGGAAAGAATTTTTGTTTAAAAGGTTACCATAAATCTGTTGCTCTTTAGAATAAGCTTCCTTTCTTCAGAATCTAATAAAATAAGCTCTTTTCAGAAGAAACATGTCAAACATCATTTTTGTATATGTTAGGTTTATGTCCTTTACATAAATTATTCAAGTCTGCCTTTCTCTTAACCCTGCATTTTCTTTTTTGCCTTAACATGAAAAATGTACTTAGTAGTAAGAAAATGAATAGTCCTTCATTTCAGTCCTTTGTACTGTTCAAGAAATGCATTGTGATTTAATATGCTACAAAGATTCCTTTCAACTTCAAGGCAGATGAAAATCCATGCTACATGAGATTTCTTCCAGGAGGTTCTATCGCAAATGTTCTCTTCTTACATGTATATAGACTGCAACTGTGAAGAACAATGTTTGAGAGACTGCTTATGTTTTATATCCTATTATGTTTTCTGTCAAAGACTAATTATCTCTGATGTGTATTACAAGTTATAAGATAATATATACTCAAAAAAAGTGTTCTCTTATCCTGTCCAGAGAAATGAAAATTATTTGTAGTGGGAAGAAGGAAAACAAACCTAGAAGCCAGAAGACACCAAAATTAAATGCTACAACCGGTCCCTATCCTCTATATGCACCCCCATCATAAATGTCTCCAAGGGAACTCCTTTTTAAAGCTATAACCCCCAGCTGGGAGGTCTCAGACCATCTGGACAACATAAAACGAAATCCATGTTTCCTCTT
The DNA here is from genome assembly GCF_022682495.2 of Desmodus rotundus. Classification (NCBI taxonomy): domain Eukaryota; kingdom Metazoa; phylum Chordata; class Mammalia; order Chiroptera; family Phyllostomidae; genus Desmodus; species Desmodus rotundus. The sequence goes on from NC_071397.1 coordinate 24,059,121, forward strand.
GTCTCAAAAAATAAGTAATACTGTAGCTCACTTGCAAATATTTACTGCACGCTTAACAAATATGTCAGGCACTATTTGAGGGGCTTTTCACACATAAACTAATTTAATCCTCACAGTGACTTTTGAGATTTTATTATGAACCTCATTTCACAGGTGCAGAAGCTGAGCACAGAAAGTTTGCAAAACCTTCCCAAGGACACAGAGACAGTAAGTGGTAGGGCAGGACCCAGGAGGTCTAATCGCACAGGCCGTGCTGGGTAAGACTCCACGCTAGATTGCCCCAATAGGGATAATGACTGTACTTTTCCAACTTGTACAGGAGGGAGTGTTTTATGTAACGGTTTAGATCTATTGTCAATAAATACATCGTGTCACTCTCATAACTGTGTGTGTGTGAATCTAACGTGAGTAATGCATTGCAGAAATTTAAGAGTCCTTCAGAAGAATGTGGATAAATGCAAGGTGTACAACGTGTTTTCCTATTGGGAGTGTATATCCCGACATAGCTGCTTCTGTCATTTGGGGGTGGGGGGAATGAGCTTATTAGAGAGAATTAAGAAGTATTAAGGGAATTAAGAGCCATTTCATAACCCTCAGCAGTACCGAACAAAAACTACACAACTTCTTGGTCATACAAGAATTTTGCCTCCTGAGATATCAGGTAGCTCAATAAGGTTAAATGTGCTGCCAAAATTCTATTCTTAAAAATATCCCAAAACCAGTAAGTTGCCAGACATTCAATCAGAGACAATTTTTATAGTCTTTCTCCTTCCTTAAAGGAGTAAGTGATGAAGTAGAGTGAGATCATTCACATGTCAAGAAGCATTTAACTGTCTTAGCTGTAAACTTGATTAATAGTTACCACATTGGACTTAATAGCACAGCAGATAACATACTTTTCTGCTCCATGTAAAAGCCTTCCTTGGGTAATAAGAAGATACCCTAGGTGCGAGAACAGCTGTTTGATGTCTGTAGCAGGTTTTAGAATAGCAAACTTTAGCCCCAGGGGCACAAGAAGCATGGAAGTAGCATCTTCAAAACAGCAGACGCCATTGTCTATTTTCCCCCCTTAGACTCAGGGCTTAGGGAAATCTCTGTGAACGTCGGACAGGTCGGGGTCTTTCGGGGCAGTGCCTCTCAAACTTAGGCATGCAGAGGGGGTGGCCTAGAGCACTGTGGAAACACACCTTCCTGGGCTGAGAGTTTGCATCTCTGAAAAAGCTCAGAGGTGATTCTCCTGCTGCTGCCAGGACCGCTTTGAGCAGCTTTCCACTGTTTTAGGGCATCCTTGTAACCACCGTGATTCCTGAAACTGCCTTTCTTTCCCACTACTTTATTCTCTTCTCTCATCATAGTGAGACAGAGAACAGCTCTGGCAACCACAGGACATGCAAACACAATCAATGTGCCCCGACCAAAAAACAAATACAAGGTCACAGTGAAGCTTCGGGCTTCCTCGGCTGCGTACCTGAGCGTGAAAAATGAATAGCCCTGAGTGAGGAACAATTCTATCTCACCCTGTCCATGAGCTTCAGTTGTGGCAGGTGGCCTTGCCAGTTAAATTTTTAGGGTGTGGTTTCACGCTGTAAAGAGAAGCCAAGGGGATTTGAAATAGAATACATGTGGGGTCTAATTCAGATGCTCTCTGCAGTTTTCAGTCAAGACATTTCTTTATCCTCCATTTAGGTCACTATTGATCCAACTCACAGCAAAGTCTTCAAGTATCTACTGGATGATTAAATTATACAGTCATCCGTTTAGTGTCACATTTTTAAAGGCATGTCCAAAGGAGCTCAGCACAATACATTTGTGATGCACTTGGGGTGGGGAACACACAATGCAATATACAGATGATGTATCATAGAAATGTAAAAAATAACTAATACGTTCATTAACATTTCTCAGCTATGTGATGTAACATTATGTGTAGTATTTTTAAGTTAAAAGGGGGGATTATTGTAACAGGTTTTCTGCTGTGAATAAGGATATCCTCATTTTATCAATTGAGAAATTGTGGTTCAAAGAAATTAGGTTATTGGAGATATAAAGCACAGCTAGAAAATATAGCCAATAATATTGCAATAACTATGCCAGGTGAGTACTAAGAATATTGGGGGAACACTTTGTAAAGTATGTGATTGTCTAAACACTATTCTATACACCTGAAACCAGTAAAAAAATAATGTTGAAAGTAAACAGTAATTGGAAAACTAAAAATATTAGGCTATTTGCCCAAGATCACATGCTAAGAGCATAGAGAGAGGAGACAGCAGGCCTGCTGTGGGCCCCAGTGTGCAGGATGAGATGAAGCCACAGTGGAGCTGCCTAGTGGGCCATGTAGGTCTGTGAGTGGATTGCAGACGTGGCCAGGACTCAGAGGACCTATGGAGGCAAGAAGAGCTGAAGGATTGAGTGAGCAGATGAAAAGGGTCTGGGGACGCCCTCACTATGCTGAGAGACCATGTGTCTCACCACCCCTCCAGGCATGAACGATGGATGACAGCAGATGATCAGTTACCAGGTATAACAAGGGATTTCTTCTAGAAGGAGGCCAGTGAAGACTTCAAAAATAGCAAGTACCAATATGTAGACTTTGAGGCCAAAAGGTCATGAGTCAAACACTGGATATATTGAATCTGAGATACCTGGGGGCCATTCAAGGGGAGGTGCATTTTGAGAAACCAATTTGCCAATCACTTGTTTCTAAATGGAAATTGAAAGCATGGAACCTACCACGGACACTCACTGTGTTTTCACACTTCCCACAAGGCTTCCTCTTTTCTGTACCAACCACATTGTAATAGAAAGAGTAGCCACAGTTGCACAATGTGACTTCTCCCTTCCAGGCCACTGTTAATTGGATGAGGAGAGGGTACGTTGCCCAAACTGAACCAGGCAATTTGGAATTGGACCTAGAACAGTCCAACTTCAGTCAGGTTGCTTATTATAAAAGATATGAATTTGGTCTATTCTTTCAGCAACCATTTTCCATTGTGTAAAGCAAAAAGAGAAACATGGAGATGAGAACAAAGAGAAAAGAAGTTTCGGTTTATCTACAGTGCTTTGCTTCGGTTCATCCCTGAAACGTAGCTACATCAAAGGTCTTAGGGTCCATGAGGCAACCTTCTATCTCTACCCCCCCCAAAAAATCTTCCTTTTTATTTAATCAAGTTTAATTTGATTTCTGTTACTTCAAATCAAGAGTTTTAATCAATAAAAAGTAATATGAATAATAAGATGTTATGGAGACACATTTTAGAATGAGGAAGACTTTTTGGAGAGAAAAGAAGTATCCTGAATAATAAGCAACATTAAATATCAGACAGAAGAGAAGAGTTCACAGGAGATGGAGAAGTGGTAGGAAAAAAAAAGAAAAAACCCTAGAGCTATAGTGTCTTCCAAGTCAAGAGTAACCAATTTCAACAAAGTGTCAACTTCTTCCTGTCTGGCGGTCACGAAACAAAGAATGAAGTGTGGCCAGTGGATTTAACAAGAGGGCGGTCACTGTAAACTTTGGCGAGAGCAGTTGGAGTGGGTTGTGAGGAGCTGTGAGGAGTAGATAGTAAGATTTCACAGAAAGAACAAGGATATGTGTAACCCAATCAATACATTTGACTTTAAAGAGAAGAGATAGTATGAAGGGGACTTGGGATTATTACAGGGTATTTTTTTTCTCCTGGAATGTGTGTGTCTATTATACACGTTGGAAACACGTCAACATATTTAAATTCTGATGGAAAAGAAACGTAGGGAGACTGACATATTAGAAATACAGTAGAAAAGAGAGTTATAGGTAGCATTAGGGCCTGAGAAGGCCAGAAGGGTGGGATCCTGAGAACCCCTGAGGGACACCTCTTGCATCACAAGCAGAGGGAACGGGGAACCGTGGTCAGGTGAGGTAAGATGCCAGGTCACTGTTAGGGAATTAGGGAAGTGGAAGAGCTCAGCCACTTTTAGTGTTGGTTTTCTTCTCTCCTTTCTAGCCACGCTTCTTTTCCTTCTCCATGTCCTGGAGACATGAACCCTGAAGGCCCTGCCCTCCTGCGGCAAAGGAGGGAGGAGCCCAGGAAGAAGGCGATCCAGATGAAACCTTAGCAGCGTTTGGCCGATGTCGTCCTCCTCTAAGCCGTTGTGTTCTCTTCGGCAGCACATACATTCTGTCTTCACCCCACAAATGTATAAATATACCCAATCTCCTCAATTAAATGGAAATCTCTTTGTGGGAGAAAAGCATGTATTGTCCAGTTCTGTACTTTTCTCTTCAGTAACTGACAAATGGTTCTCAAATACAGTTTTTAAATAAATTAAATAGAAATGCTACTTAGTATCCAACATCAATAGCAACTTAAAATCTAATCATCCTTTCTAACTTGTGACACAAAAAAAGGATCATAATTTCTGATTACCTCTTAAAAATTGAATTCGCATATGTGCTTTCTGATGATTTCAGGAAAAAAAAACTAGCACTTTGTAGAACTTATTTAATTTGTAGATGCTTTAGAGACTTTTATAATCTGACTCATTTAAATGAACCTCCAAATAAGTAACAAATTATAGCAAGATTTTTTATTATCCCTTTCATAGTTTCTTTAAATGTTAAATATTTCTTCCTTACTTCTTTTCAGAACTATTTATTCCAAATCCACTGCAGACACATCCAGAATTTTTAAAACCTGGATTAATTTCAGGCATCACATAATGAAGCTAATGTTTCCATGGTTTCATATTTCTAATGGCTCTTGGATACACCCTGCACTATCAGTAACATCCTTCCCATGCCCCTTTCTCCCCTCCCCACTGCTGTTGAGCCTGCACTTAATATCTGTTAACCTAAACGTATGCACATGTAAGTCATGTGATTAAAAATGCATTTCTGCTGTTAGTATTTCTAATACACCTTTTCAATTTCTATGCATTTCAGATCTGGTTACTTTCATGTTTAGTATTGGGTTTTGAATGAATGCTGAGCCACCAGTACTGACTCTTTAATGGTACACTGCTGCCCTCTAGCTCACGTTTGAAAAGTTCCCTGCCATGTAGCAATGTCTTCAATAATCTCGTGTATATGCCCAGTAAATAGATATCCATTCTTTTTCAATGAGTCATGTATTAGCAGTTCTGTAACAATTCAATATGTATGGTTATTAATTAAAATTAGACATCCCTTTCCTTTCTAGTATGATTTATAGGGTTATTGTATTCTATATTCTCAACCAATTCTCTTTTCACCTTAATTTTTACGTTCTCCTTTCAGGTAAGCTGCCTGTTTTTAAAAATCAATGTGCTTTCTTATCTGTTATTCCTTAAGCCTCTAAAGATAAGTATCAAATCTTTTATGTGCTTGGTGAATACTGAGTACTTGTCAAAGGATATTTTTGGAGATGGAACAAAATAATTTCAGTTCAAATTCCAAGGACTGTCAGAAATTTTACCAGGTGTTTCTTATGTTCAAAAAATTATAAAAACCATTTAAGACATGATTTGCTATTCTTCTCTGAGAAAAGTTCTGAAATAGATCCTGTTATGGCCTGACATTCTTTTGTGATGAGATTTTCTGGCCTGGATAGAGTAGCTGGCAGGAGGCTATTACCGGAACAATTCCACATCTGGTTTGCTGAGATTTGTTTGTAGTCAAACATATTAACTAAAACTCAGTAAAACTACATTAAATCAGACTGCATATTAACAAAAAGCAAAGGTCCAATTATTTAAATATCTACCTGCATTTTGGCGCCCAGAAGCCTTAATATTGAGCATTAATGTGCAGCATCATTTTCGGTTTTGTACTCAGCTGGAACTGTGTGGTGAATGGCTTTTCGGCACAGCGCAGAGACCATGAGCTCAGAAGGTGGGAGAAACCTGCATTTGACTTCCAGTTCTCTCAACACTTAATTTCTCTGAGTCTTACGTCTCTTACTTTTAAAATAATCAGCACGGCAGTCTCATGAAATTGTAGAGAGCATCGAATAAGCCAAGAAATAGAAAGCACCAGTGTGATGTACTCTCTGTACGAGGAACCTAATAAACCTTTGTTTAATCTAAATTTCAACTTCAAGGTAAATTGCTTATCTTTTTTTTCCCTTCCCCTTTATCATAGTTGCTTGCTCTTTGTGTATCCTTTATCTCTTTTTCAGTCAGTGTTCTTTTTGCAAGTTCGAGCTTATTTAAGCTTAAAATGAATTTATTAAGAAACATTGGATAATGCACAGCACCTAGGAGGATCAAAAAATCAGGCTTGGAAGCTACACTTAACTGCTCCAGAGAGACCCCGAGCCACTGCCCCTGGGCAACAGTCCCGCCAGTGCCACACACCCCGGCACGCTCACTGCCCCGGGGACTCATCACTGCCGCCCCGCTCTGGCTTACCCCGAGTGGAGTCCCGGAAGGTTGAGTGACTGCATCTGACTGGCGCAGTCTTTGCAGCACCGTGGCTGCGGGAAACCAGGCAGGCAAGGCTCTGCGTTCTACCTCGGTAGACAGGAGACACAAGGAGAGAAATCCCACAAACACCAAAAGCTATGGATGGCTTTCACATGGCCATTTCACCCTGCTCCTTGCTTTTTATGATCCCCATCATGCTGATCAAATTGTGTTTACTCAGGAGTTTCTAGAAACAGAGAAACTGAAGGCCAATAACAACCCACAAGTTATTGATTGTCTCAGCTGTCCCATCTCTATTTCTCACTCTCTCTGGGTAGAGCGAGGTGTATGAGAGTATTACACTGTACAGGGATAGAAGGATATTATGCATACAGTGTACAGGTTGATTGATAGACTAAACAGTTATTAAATTCCAGAACATGAGCAAGGAACAAAAATATAAATATAAAATGAATAAGATCTGTGTCCTTCATTCTGGGAACTCATATCTTAATTAGGAAATCTGTCGTGTAAACCACTAATTATAGGCAACACGAGAAGAGCTTCAACAGGGAAGAAGCAAGGCACTGTGCACGGATGTAATGTTTAGAGATACAAGTGCTAACACCTGTAATAGAAAGCCCAAGATTAAAGATATCGTTCGATAATACTTATATCACAAACATACTGGCAAGTCTGTTTTGTTACACAGGTGGCTGGAGACATGTCAATAGACTGTTGTGTGATGCTCACAAGTTCAGACTGCACTGTGTGCTTTCAATTTTTATTCATATTTAGCTTTTAGATCTTTCACTGCCTTCAAATCATTTCAAGCTTCATTGTTATTCAGACGCTCACTGTAAAATGAAATTTTTAGATCATAAACTGTCCTTGAAAATAGAAACTTCTTACTATGATACTAATGTTTTACTTTCCAGTCTTAAAATATTATAGTTTTTAATTTACATGTCTTATGTATACTCATTTAATAAACAACTTTAAATTCAGTAATCACATTTTCCCGTAAGCTTTGATTAGAACAATTATGGTAAATGAAAATAAGAAAGTAATTTCTGTGAAGAGATTCATAAAGCGTCCTTTTCAAGCCATAAAGCAGCCATCTAAGTAGGGTTTTTTTTTTTTTCTTCAGCATTAGGGCTACAAAAAATTCTTTCTGCTCTGCTTAAGATACAGACCCAAAACCCTTTCACTGTCTGCTCATCTTCTTTGTCTTGATCTCCCCAAGTTCTATAAGTCTCAGCAGAAGACTTAGCACACAGAAGGAGCCCAATAAATTCTGCTGAGTGTCTGTCTGGCCCTCTTACCTACACTAAGGAGGCAGACACATCAGCAGAAAGTCCCCTCCAAAACAGAAACCATAACTGAATTTTTATATCTACTCCAATTTTTCTTTAGCCCTAAATGCTTTTGGCCAAGGTTGGTTTGCCTTAAATTAAAAAGAAGAAGAAGAAGAAGAATATCCACCTAAGGGATACACCTAAGGGAAACCTCCATGGAGATTGCCCTGCCAACTTGTCATAAACTGATTGGGAACACGAGACTGAATGTTTTCTGTCACCTCACTACTGTATACTGAATGCTGAAGATAACATTCCCAGAATTCCTCCTGCTGGCATCCTGAATATTGTGTTTTATAAATGCTAATAAAATGTATGAGAAAAAAACTAAAGGCTACGAACAAGTGATTGGCAGAGTTTTTATAACATCTTTAACCCATTGTGGTAAAATCCAAGCCAAAGCACGAAACGTGTTTCAAAAACGCCTGTGGACTGTGAAGGTGTCTCTAGAGCTGCATTGGGGTGTGAGACCATACAATTGTCTGCGTGTGCGGATTCCTCTAACTCAGATTCTACTCTGCACATGTGGAAAGGTCGAGGAAGCAGGCTCTTACTTCTCATGTCTTCATTCTTTCAGCCCCAGATCCCTCAAATCCCGCCCCCCGACACACGTACACTCAGACATCTGACTCACACACACGCTACAGTCACACTCACACACAAGTAAGAAAGAATACAACTTTTGTTGCAAGGAAAAAAGACCCCAAATCACTGTTCTTTAAAGGAGCTAGAAGTTTGTTTCTCTCTCAGATAAGAGTCTGAATGTGGGCAAATAGAATTCTGCTCCACAAATCGGAACTCCCATCTTGTTACTCCACCTTGCATAGCCTCTGTTCCCAAGGGCGTTGCCCCAGACACCTTATCAGAGGCCAGCCAGCAGGAAGGGTGAAGGAGAAAAGAAGGAAAAAGGATCAGGAGCAGAGTGTCTGCCTAAGGAAGTTTCCCTGAGCTTCCATGGAGCACTCCTACTAACATCTCTTTGGCCTGAACCTAATGACATGACCACAATCAGCCACAATGGAAGGTCACCTTTATTTTTCATAATGTGTTCCCAACTGACGTATTTAGGTGTTATTAGTGAGAAGAGAGGGGAGAATGAACGTTGGCACACAACCAGCAAGCTGTCATGGGATTCCTCCCTCCTCTCTCTGCCCTGATGTAATGCGTAGAATCTCATTCTTTGTTCTACCCACCCTACACCACCTTTCTCTCTACCTCGTAGTCCACAAAGAATCTTATTCTTATGTATCCAAACACATTTCTGCTCAAAGGAGAGGCAAGGGGAGCAATTAGTGAAGGACAGACCGACTGTCACTATTTAAGCTGCTGAGTAGAGCAGTCCCCCCTCACCCACGGTTCCGATTTTCATGGTTTCAGTTATCCACATCACAGTCTGAAAAATACTAAATGGGAAATTCCAGAGATAAACAATTCATAAATTTTAAATTGCATGCCCTTCTGAGTAACGTGACGACATCCTACCTTGTCCCTCTCTGTCCTGACCTGACCAGGACATGGATCATCCCTTTGTTCATAGTATCCATGCTGTACATGCTACCCACCCATTGGTCACTCAGGAGCCATGTGGGTTACCAATCAACTGCCTCGATGTCACAGCACTTATGTGTAAGTAACCTTTACCACCCCTGATAATGGCCCCAAGCATTAGAGCAATGATACCGCAATTCAGAAATACCAGAGAGAAGCATAAGGTGCTTCCTTTACGTGAAAAGGTATGTATGCATGTATAGGAAAAAACGTAGCATCTATAGGGTTCAGGTCTATCCTCAGTTTCAGGCACGCCCTGGGGGCGGGGTCTCGGAACGTAATCCCGCAGATAAGGGGGGCCTACTGTATTACAAACCTGAATAGGAGAATCTGAGCCAAATTCTAATCCTCTGCCTATGTGTTTGCTGTCTAAATTGAGAACACAGTTGGCTTTAATTGAACATAAAATCTCCTGTTTGATCCTAAACACTAGAATAGGGTTTTCATTTGCTAGTAAGTGGATTTTGGATCTTATCCCTAAAGAAATTAAATAGTTATAGTAACAGTGTTATCTCATTCAGGTCTGGAACAAATATTATCTGGAGAGACACCAGCCTCTGTGGGCAGCACAATCAGTAATTTAAATACAAAGTTAAGCTGCAAACATAGCCCTAGTTATCTAAGCATTTGTTCTCACACTTCACAAAGCACCAGAGGTATCTTTGAAATCTTTAGTTTCAAAGAAGGGAGCAAATCACACAGAGCTGATCCATGCCCACACATATAACTTGGTCCACCTCTATTTTATGTATTGCGCTTCTAGATGAGACATTGGATTTTTTTTTAAGGTTTTAAATGTTTGACCTCATTGTTCCAAGCCTGAATTCTATTTCTTGTGGATTTGTGTCTTATGGACGTTACAGCCTTGAAGTTTCTAAGCCTTTCAGAAGCTAATGAAGAAGGGTAAAAAGAAAAGGGACATATGGGAACACTTCTGCTGACTTGTCATCATGACATATTTTTGCAAAACTTATTTAACTTATTTAGAAACATCACAGTGATGCTTGCAAAACAGATCCTCAGTGTGTCCTGATTAGTGAGATTATATTAGCAAGTATTTCCGTCTCCTTGGCAGTCACAACCTATCTGTATAATTGAAATTATTTTTTAAGTGAATTTTGCTTTCTAATTTTTTTTTATTATTTATTTTTAGAGGAGGGGGTGGGAGGGAGAGAAACATTGATGTGAGAGAGGAACATGAATCAGTAGCCTCCCATACAGACCCTGACCAGGGACAGAACCCACAACCCAGGCATGTGCCCTAACCAGAATCTAACGGGTGACCCTTTGCTTTGTGGGACAAGAACCAACCAACTGAGCTACAGCAGTTGGGGCTGCTTTCTAACTCTTCAGACATTTTTATTGTGTAAATATATTAATTGCCTGAAAGAAACTGAATATTTCTATCTTGGGTAACCTGCACAGAGGAAATGACGACCGACTGGTGAGACATGGTAAGTTTGCATGCTCCGTCTTCACCACAACTTTATTGTTATCAGAATCTTCTCAGCAGTCCACTTCATTTGTCAAATATTCCATGGGGGCAAAAAAATAAAAATAAAAAAGCATATGCAATCTTCTTGTCAATTACAAAAGTCCAATCTTTCCTTTCTGGTAGATCGGCTACTGAAGTAAAAATCACACCTCTAAAGGAATAGTTAAGAGCTCCATTCTAAATAAAATACTCTAAGAATTTATTTCTCTCAGCATCTGTTTCTTCATTTTCCAGCTCATATTTCTTCATGGCAACAAAATATCGAATGAAGGTTTCTCCTAGAGCCTGTCTCAGACATCGATCTTCCTCCAGCGCCACAAGGGCATCTTCCAGTTTCAAAGGGATCTCAGAAGATTTTGATGGATAAAGCTCTGTGCTGTCATCTGGACCAGCCAGGGCACCATTGCTGCTTCTAAGTCCGTCCAAACCAGCTGCGACAGTCGCGGCCAGCACCAGGTAAGGATTCGCTGTCGCTGAGCCCAGTTTATTTTCGATCTGGGTGCCTTTCTCCCCATGACACTTGACATTAAAAGCACAGCTGTTATCATTATAGCCCCATGTTGTGGGCACTCCGTCCTTCTGCTCTTTACCCTCCTTGGAATAACGTTTTCGGCAGCTCACGGCAGGAGCCATCAGGCAGCTTAGCGCAGCAGCGTGCTTCAAGAGTCCGGCCAACCATTTTTTGCCGGTGATCGTGAGCTGCTCCGTTCCAGAACTGCTGCAGAACACATTTTCCTCCCCTCCGACATCCCAGAGACTATGAGACAAAATGCCGGAATTGCAGAATCCAGCCTCAAAGAAAAAGCTAGTGATGTAATTATATTTCCTGGCCACTTCTTTGACACCCGATCTAAGGGTAAATGCATTATCAGCTGAACCGATGCCAAATTCGGGCAGAAAACAGATTTCCATCTGACCAGGCCTGGTGGAGGAGGAGAAGCTCTCGACATTGGCTCCAGTGTGATACAAACCATCAACAAGTTCCTGGATGAAGGGCTGGTCGTGATTACTGAGCAATGCTGAAGCCGGAAAAGATATGGTCTTTGAATTGATCATTTCAGGCACACCAAAAATACAGAAATCGTAGATAAAAGCAGAGAGCAGAGAGAAGCCAGAGTCTTGAAGCTGGTTCAGCTGCCTCTTGGCAATGTACCTCGGGGAGGTCAATAAGGGCTCACCAGCCACGGTGAATGTGTCGCAGATCACTCTGGCTGTTCTCTCAGCCCAGGGCAACACTCGAAAGGTTGATAGCTCCGGTATCAGGACTATATCACTGTTGAAACACGTTGCTCTTATGCGATCCACTTCCTCGTCCTTAGGATTCGGCGCCAATTCAAGATAACCTCGGGGCATGAAAACACCATGGATCACTTTTTCCTAAAGAAGTTAAAGAATAGAGCAATCAGGTTTTAAACCTTGAAAACAAGCAAAAAGATGGAGATGGTGCTTGCAATTGAGGAAAAAAAGAATGTGTTTAACATCTATAGTTAACACTAACTTGATTTTACATATTTTGAAATAAAACCCCAAAGGTACTTTTAGAAACACCTCATTATTTTTAGCCTTATAAGCTTTATAGGCTCTTGAATCTGAAAACAGCAGTCATAAATAAAAGGTGTAATGATAAAATGTGTTTATAGCAAATGACAAAGGTAAAGTCTTGTGGAATTATTTGAAATGATTGTAACCAAAGGTACTCTTCAAACCCTTTTTACTTCATGGCTTAGTTCCTAATACTTCAGACAAGGTTTTTTTTGTTTTGTTTTCTTTTGTTTTGTTTGTTTGTTTGGCTTATCCTATTGTAATCTCCATAGTTAACTGACTCTCAAAAGTCTACAGGAAAGAATTCCCAATCCTCCTCAGAGAGCCGGCTGTGGTCAGTACCACAGCACACAGGACAGTGGCCCTAACACCAGAGGAGCCAGCTCTGTTGACAGCTGCACCCCTCCTTCATTCACTTTTCCAAGCCTCTTACGAATGAGCCACCTCACAGTTCCAGAGTCCCAAAAACCTTGCCCGTGAACGTGGACCTGTATCTCCACAGTTACTATTTCGAAAATGTTGTAGCCTTCGATTGAGCGTGAACAGGGGCGTCACCAAATCTGACTTCTAGTCCTGGTTCTTTCATTATTTGTGTGAAGTTAGGCAGTCGCTGGACTGTGTGCACTTTGGCATCCACGGTCTGTGAAACACAAGTGTTAAGACTGAGTGAATGCTAAGGCACTTTCTAGCCATATACCTCTTGGGTTCAATGGACTTGGTCATTTATTTACCTTTTGCTAGTACCAAACAACAGGAAAGTGATGAGGTTATAAAGTCAAACAGACACAAAAAAGCAATTTCTAGAAATTGTGTAATAGGAATATCAACAAGGCTTCATGTGTTGAAGGCTACGTTCCTTGATAGAGAAAGCCAACCATAGGTTTGATTCCCACAATGTCAGTAAGCATTATGAGTTTAATAAAACATACTGCCATTCTGCAAGCCAGATTGTTTCTTGTGTTACCTCCAAACCCCAAGAGCATGGCTACCAAAGAGGTGCGGACGCTAGCAGACGCAATCTGCTAGTCCACTCTTCTGCCTTTGACCCGGAGCCACTGCCTCCTTCGCTTTCCCACCATCTCCACACACGTTTTCAAACGCCATTGGACTCAGCTGATCCAAATCTGCTGTTACCAGTAGTAAAGTTGAGTAAGGGGAGCACTGTTCCTCTGCTGCTTAACTTTTCATCTCACTCATGGACTTGTGCATATAAACTTTATACACAGACATATTTGGGGATTTTTAAGGGTACTCAAGTATGAAATTCTTTAATTCAAATCTTCTCTGTAACAAATAATGTTATTTCCCTAACTTGTCAACTTTTTAGTTTGCAAATCTGCATGCTAATTTTATATCTGAAATGAGGGGCAATGTATTTTATTCATGAGACTTCCAAGAGTTCCTGCAATTCAAATCTGCGTGCATTCACTCGGTTGTAAACAATAGAGAACAGCTTGTTACCATCTCACTCCTCGGGAATGTAAAGCACAGCAAAAAGTCACACTTCATTCTTCAGGTTATTGAATCCGTGTTTTGCTGAGCACTCTTTCCTCACTATTTTTTACTTTATTCTTTTATGAACATTCTGAATGCAAACTTCTTTTTATTAGTAGTGGTAAATGTATAAATATATATATAAACAGATCATGTTCTTGACCATTGTTGTCTTAAATTTTCTTTATAAATAAATATAAACACTAGAACAACTTCACACTCCAGTATATATCACCAGGGACTCAATGAAAATTTTTAGAGTAGCTCAAATCTCTATGATAACTGAAATTTGGGCCATGGTAAAGGTCACCTTTTGAAATAAGCAAAGAATTAGTTAAGAGTTCCATAGCAATATATCATGTTTTGATTAGATCAAATGTAGAACCTACATTATCTGCACGTAATTTAAAGAAAAGGTAACCCTTTGCTAGGACAGACGGTGTAAGTCGGTTGTGAGGTTTAAATAAGCTCATGTTTGTAAGGCGTCGAGCAGAGTGTCAGACACATGGTGACCTCTCTTTCAAAAGTAGACACGTCATTATCACAGGCCCCCCATGTAGCTTTTTCCAATTACGTGACAGACTTTTTTCTATTCTGAGTAAATGGCTTGTTTTCTAATACCAGTATTTTTTCAATCTTATAAGAAAGAATTCTTATCTCAAATTAACAATAAAAGGAAATATAAAAGCTAAACTGGAGGCAGAAGGTGTAGTAAAATAAACAAACAAACAAAAATTCTGGAAATGGAAGTGAGGAATCACTGACTGACATCCCACCTCTGTCACTAACTGCCTGTACTATATTCTAAAAAAGCTTTCTTTAACGTTCCTGGGATATACACACATATACATACACATATACATACACACACATATATATGCTTTATTTATCAGATAAATATCTCATATCATCTTAATATCTCATCTCAAGCTGACCTTTTTATAAGGAGAAGAAAGGGTAGATAAAGGGTTTGGGAAAAGGTTAATCCAATAAGAGTTCCAGTCTGGAGGCGATTTTCCTAGTACTTCTTTATTTGCTGATCAACAATTCTTTATCTGCATCACTGACTTCCCTCCCTAGAACACACAGGCTCAGATACCATCTCTATCACTGGCAGACACCCTGGGGGCAAGGGTTGAACTGCTTGCTGACCTCCTGGAGTCACATAGGTCATGCAGTTTAGTTTCTGGAATATCAGCTTTCCACACGCATTAATCACTCAAGCCTATCAACTATGACTGAAGCTAAAATCTTTTACTCTTGAGTTCATCCATCACTTGAGGAGCAATAATGTGTTTGGCAAGGGACAAAGGAGGAAATAAAATAAATTACCAGTTTCCAGCTAAACTTACTGAATAGATTAAGATAAAATGGAAAGAATAATAAGGACCATTTGCTTGGTAATGGTCATGAAATCACATTCAGTTATAACTCTACTCGGAAAACTTACTTGGAAGAAGTGTGCAGGGATACTCTTAGACCTGGACACCCCATGGAGATCTGTCGCTTCAAATCGCACAAACTGAAGGTGATTTTTGGCCATCTCTTGTTTAATGTGCTTCATTCTAGAGGAGGGTGGAGGTACTCTTGGCACTTGTTTGCTGTCCCTGCTATTATCTGCAAAACAAAGAATGGCTCTAAAACTTATATCATAATGAAATGAAAAGCAAAAAGAGGCTGGAGAGCGGTGAATTATTTATTATGATTATTAACAAAAGCATTATATATTCATGTCATTTGCTTAGAGTTAGAGATCTTACCTTTTTTACTCTGACTTTGCATATTCCCAAGAACATTGTCCCTAAACAGCCTAAGAGATTGTTTATCACTTGGGACTAGGTGAAAGTTAACATTATTTGCATAAGTATATAGCAACATCATATGTAAATATTTACTGAAAATGCTTTTGCTTATGGAAATTAGAATATATTTGCATAATTGAACAGCTTTGGCACCACATAAATCTGTATATAGATGACTACCATTTAGAACACTTTGAGCTTCTTGAACTAACTGGTAATACCTAAATTAAAAGTTCCTGTAATTTTTTTTGTTTTGTTCTGTTTGTCAAAGGGCTATTACATCTATAATCATGTCAACTATTATATATATATATGTATATATATATATGTGTGTGTGTGTGTGTGTGTGTGTGTGAATCTAAGGCATCTACATTTTTATGTCAAATTTAAAATTTGTGTAAATAAACAAACAAAAGTACTTTTCAAGAATAAGAGTGTAGGAGATGAAAAATCTAGACTGAGTACTCGATTTTAAAATTAGAAACATAGAGCAACCAGAAAACAAAAGATGAAAGGGCTATAGGAAGTCCCCATATATCAATAATCACTCTAAAATTAGAAACAAAAAATGCTTTTTTCAAGACTTTTAAGATAGTCTTCAAATTCTAAAACTTTGGAATTAGAAGAGACTTTGAAAATAAATCAGCTAATCCAATCAACTCATTAGCTGGAGTCCCAGAGAGATACAATGAGGCTCCCCAAATCACACTCTCACTTCATTACCAAAATTTAAACTAAGATTTGAACTTTTTATTTTAGTGGGTAGCTCATCACCGTAAAATGACTGAATACATCTAAAACATATAGAGGGGTCAGGCACATACCCAATGTAAATGTTAGCTACTATCTGAACCTTTAGGAGAGGCAGCAGACTGTAGAGATTCAGCACAAACACTGGAGTCCATCTGCCTCTCTCTAAATCCTGCCTTTGCCCCAGTGAATTTCTTAGGCCCTGTGTGCCTCGGCTTTCTCATTGATACAATATATCTACTGGCTTGTTATAATGATTTAAGCCTATATCATAGGCTTGTTATGACAATTAAACAAGTTATTTAATAGTTCCTGGCAGACAATAAACACCATATAAGTGCTCCTTAAATGCATAAAGTGAGCACAATTACTCTAATTCTAATGATGCTGCTATGATCATATCTGAATTGAATACCCATCAATCTGTCACATCACTGACATTGAGCAGCTATAATTTTAAAGTGACAACTGAGTATCATTTTTGACATATAATTACCCTTTAAAAATAAGCATAGAGATTGGCAGTTTAAAAACATAGATTAAGTAGATTTTAAGTAGATGAAGCATGAGAGAAACAAATTACTGGTTCCACCTATGTGAATATATTAGAGATAATGTCCTGTCACTGATACATTTGGCTACTCTGAGACTCCTGAGGATTTATAACTACCTTCCATTTAACACAAACAATTAAGCTATAGTAATTACAGTATTTTATGCTAAATTAGCAGCTGCTGTGTTCCCAACCTATTCTGAAGCATTGGGTATTCTGCCTAAGTTAAATAATTCTCTTTAAAGAAAATAAAATTTATAGGTATTTTAAAATATGAAAAATGTGAGGTGATAAGTATTCTAAACATCATGAGCCATTATATATAAGCTACAAATGTTTTAAGAACATAAAAAAATAAGAATGCATTTTCTAATAAAGGAGTAAGTTCATTTTATTGGTTCACCAGTAATATGATCACAAGTAATTCATTTAGTTCTTTGCCTTATCTGTATCTTCTAAAGTTTCTACAACAAATAGTATTATTTTAAAATTAGAAAATTATTGATCAACTCAAGATAGTTTTTTTTTTTTAGTTGCCACTACTATTTACACTGAACACCTTCTAGAAAGCAGCAGAAAAGTTCCTGCCCACATGAAGTTTTACACTACTGAATGAGGGAACTATAGACAATAAACATGCCATTGAATGACTCCAAAGCTGAGATAATTGACCATGGTGAAAAGTGCTGAAAAAAATGAATAAAACACAATCTCCTGGAATATTAGTTCTATAAGATTTGATCGCAGTGTGGACAGATCCAACCATGGATTCAGTTTAAGATCACCAAGTTGCACTGTGGATACACAGTGAGTATATGTATTAGTTTGCTAGGGCTGCTGTAACAAAAACCACAGACCAGGAGGCTTTAACAAAAATTTATTTTCTTATAGTTTTATTGGGTAGAGGTCCAAGATCAAGGTGTCAAGAGGGTTGGTTTCTTCTGAGGGCCTCTCTCCTTGGCTTACAGATGTCTGTCTTCTTCACATGGTCTTCACTGTATGTGTGTGTGTGTCCTGATCTCTTCTTACATGGACACCAGTCATACGGGACTTAGGAGCCACCTTACACAACTCATCCAACATTATTTAGTTCTTTTCAAATCCCACCTCCAAATACAGTCAACATTATGAGGTACCAGGGATTTAGATTTCAACATATGAATTTGGGGGAGACACAATTTAGTCCATAAAAACATATCATCTTCTTATCATTTCTTTCAGAGTCCTCACCATGACCTGCCATATTGTATAAGCAAAGGTTATTGTCTGTATTTCCACACTTGCATGTCAGCTCCAAGACATCAGGGGCTGAGCTATATTTTCTGCTGTATCCCTAGTACCTGCATATCATAGGCTCTCAATGGCTTTAACAAGTGGATGTGTGATTTAATCAATTAACGCATGCTATGGGATTTGGTCTTATCTAATTAACAAGCAAAATTTACATCAAATAGTTAGGTATGTACCCTAAATATCAATTTTTCAGTTAAAAGTTCAATTTTTTTTTACTAAATATGAGAACCCTATTCCAATCTAATTTCATTTTCAAGGCAGTAACTAATCTTGCTGCATCATTGTCTGAAGTTCTTTTCTTCAAATAAGTCATACTTGTTAGTTACAATTAAACCTTTTGGTCAGCCCTCCCTGGATGCCCATGATGAATAGCAGACAGATAATTGCCAGTTCGGGGTCCCATTTGTTTTTCTTACAGTGTGGTTCCTGGGAGGTGCTCTCCTTTTTCATCCCCCAGAGGACTAATAAATTAAATCAATGTGCTTTTATAGAGGAAATTTTACTGCTGTGAGGGTTTAGGGGGGAAAATCAGATAATACATACAAAAAGAACAAAAATCCTCCAAGGTCTACAGCAACTAGAAGGCCTTGGAGAAATGCTGCTGTGTTCAGTGACAATGAGGACATATTTCAGCTGTTGAGAGCAAGCCATGGTCACTTATAAAAGGCAGATTAGTTAGGCATTTGGGCTTTCAGAAATAATAATTCAAAAAGGAAAAGTGCATTTGGGAGTACACTCTGTAATCATGCAGTTTATGGAATGTTGGGGATAATTAGTCACACTCCTTTTCCATGGCCTGCCCTCCTTCATCCACATGGCCGCTCTGAGAGCCACCCTGCTAGTGCAAATGTACCCCGCCCTCTGCGTACCAGAGAGCCCAGGTGGCCAAACAACCTGGTCCAAAGCAGGGACAGAAACAATAAAATGTGGAAATGTAGGTGGGGAGGGGAGAGCTTCTCTTTGAAAAAAAATGTATATAATTATTTTTAATTCAAAATACTTATCACAGAGATGAAAATACCATGTTGAAATTTTTGCACTTATTTTGGGGGTTGATTTTTATATTTATTTTCAAATTATGTATTATTTAAAATACCCATGAAGGTGGTTTAATTGGGGTTATAAACCTTTTGGTGCTCAAAAACACTTAGTCTACGCCTGAGCCAGAGAGGGAGCTTCCGAATGAAGTTGAGTCAATAATGGTACCCAAGCTCCTAGTTGATTTGTGCAAATACAATTCATGACACAGGTTCTTCCCTCAGATTTTTTCTCTTAAGACTAAGATATGGTAAATTCCACCTCTCTTTTTTGGCTAAAGGTTACAAACTGTTTGTGAAAGAGCCAATATGGCCAGCAGATGTTTTCTTATTAGTCTTCCCAATGTTTGAAAACTTTTTTTTAAATTAGTTGCCCTTTAAATATCAGAAATTTTCATATAAAAATCTTGAGCTCAAGCTTCCCTTGAAAAAACTAGATGTGGAACACTAGGTGAATATTTCTTCATAGCAACCATTAACTAGAGCTCTGGAATGGAGTATGTATCTCCTAATTGGGTTGGCAAACACTTTCTGTTAAGGGACAGATAGCAAATATTTGCAGCTTTTCAAGCCTCATACTATCTGTTGCAACTACTCAACTATGCCGCTGTAGCACAAAAGCAGCCACAGACAATACATAAATATTCTTTTCAAAAACCAGTGCACAAGCTGAATTTGGTCCCAAGCCATAATTTGTCAACCTCTGCTCTAGTTTCTCACAGCCAGCACCACTCCCTATTTTTCTATACCAGCCCACCTCACTCATTTGTGTTATTTGCCTGGCCCCTATGGCATTTCTGTTGATAATCCCTGGTGCTTAGGGGCTGTCAGTGCTCATTCTCTTCATGGAGAAATTCATGAAAACAAAAGCACAGAGAAATGCAGAAGTGAGAGATGGTGTGATAGGCAGAATATCCTCCCAAAGATTTTCACACCCTAAGCCCTTGAACCTGTAGATTACATCAAACTGCATGGCGAAAGGCACTTTTTGATGTTGTTATAGTTATATACAATCTTTAAATAGGAATATTGTTATGGATTATCCAGGTGAGCCCTTGAAGGCAGAAAACTGCCTCCAGTTGTAGGCAGGAAAGAACTGTGGAAGAAGGGGAATTGGGAGAGATTCCACACATGAGAAGGAGTTGAGGCATTGCTGGCCCTGACTTATAGAAACAGGGAGAGAATTCTAGGAGCTAAGGGCCACCCCAGTTGATAGCCAGGCAGAAAATAAGAACCTCAGTTCTACAACTGTAAGGAATTGGATTCTCCCAACAATCTGAATGAACTGAAAGTGGAAAGTTCCCTAGAGTCTCCATCTAAGAACCCAGAGCTCCAACACTCTGATTTTGACCTTGCAAAACCTGATAAAGAGAAAGCAGCTGACCAACCCAGACTTCTGATATCCATAAGTCTGAGATAATGAATTATGTTCTTTCAAGATGCTAAGTTGGTGGTAATTTGTTATGGGATCAATAGAAAACTAATGCACAAGTATATGGAGTTCTGACAGTGTTCACTCCCAGGCTCTACTTCCTCCTTAGCCCTTATGTGTAGTAAAGAATTTCACTTTGCCCAAGGAGAGCACCAGCCTTCACCTTTGGCACCTAGGAGGTCATCTCTAAGGTCTTGGAATTTCCTGCCTGACAAGAGTATCTTTGTTTACCTGGGGCTTCTGGCCCCCCTAGAAAGTCTAGCAATGTCGTTTATTGTTGCATCATGCAGTATCAACTTGACCCCCAGGAGAGCTAGAGACTGAGATCAGTCACATGGCCAGTTGGCTGTGTAAACCCAATAGAGACTCTGGACACCAAGACTCGGGTGAGCTTCTCTGCTTACAACACAATGTGCATATTGTCACATATTGTTGCCAAGAGAACAGTGTCATTCATGACTCCACATGGAGAAAGCCAAAGAAAGCTTCATGGTTAGAACTTTCCTGGACTGCCCCATAACTAGTCACTTCCCTTGTCAGATTTTAATCTGTATTTTCATAATAATAAACCATAACCTTGAGTATAATCACTTTCAGTGAATTCTGTGAGTCCTATAGCACATTATGAAAACTAAAATTAATCTTGGGAAACTCCCAAGCATGGAATTAGTGTCAGAAGTAGGCATTGCCTGGTGGATACAGTCTCTCTAACTTCATACCCTGCTATATTTCTGCCTTTCCAAACCTTGTTTGTTCAATCTTTTCATTGTGGATTTCCTCAAGGAAAAAAAAATACCCTACCTCTTTTTAACTAGTTTCTCTCATTTGGTTCTCGGAGGTTTTTAACCCATGTACTCATAGTCCAAAATAGCCATATCACTATTAAAAAGCCAGAAATTTAGAATAACATACAGTCACTTTTAGAAAAGACTTGAGAGATCATCCATTACAACCCCTCCATTTTCCAGATAAGCAGCCTAGTGGGTAAAGAAAGCTGTAAAGCACTTTATAAATGATAGCTGTATAAATTCTTCTAAGTATTCTAACTACCAAGCCAGCATTCCTTGGCCAAAATCACATTATCTCTAATTCAAACACAAATTTGGGATTAGTGGCTGGAAAAATATGCCCAGAGTCCTTACCAATATAGCTGGAGTCTGGGTTGAATTCACCACCAGGAGCACTGGTTGACGTTTTGAGGGGTGAGGGTTTTATCACTGTTACGTGATCCTGGAAGTCCTTGTCATCTTGTGGCAGATGAGATTCAGTAGAGCTATGTCCCACAACTGGTTTGCTCACATCCCCCACTTTGTGGCACACCATTTGTTTTTTGATCCTTTCTGTAGTAATAAAGAAAAATGTTAAGGCATAATGCCATTGTTTCCAACTGTCTTTCAATATGACATGGAGAGAAATGCTTGATGAAACAATTTTATTCCTAGGTGGTGACGTACCAAATAAGGGGCAGTGGGCATAGTACACCCTAGCTGCAGGCCATAAGGGGTGCATCGTCTATAGAGAACTTAAAAACAATTTTAAAAATCTAAAAAAGTCTGACTGCTTTTTACTGTTGCCATGCAATAGCCATTCCTACTGACCTGCTTTGGAAAACACCAATGTTCCTAGAATTGAGTCCGTGTCCAAATTAACTTGTAGTTTCAGCACTGTTTCGGATCCATTAGAGTCTAATTGGAATTCAAACATATAGTATGAAAACATGCTCCACACCTTTATCGTGACCTCCCAAATCCTCAGTAATAATCTTTGGACTCAGAACAGACATGCGCTTCTTTTCTTACTTATATGTTCCTTCCGTTACATTCTCTTTTTTCCCCACTATATCTCCTCACTCTGCTGCCCTATAAATTCTGAATATTTTGGTTGATTGTTTTCATATATTTACATTGTAAGCCCATATTTGCCATCTTTTATGTTGCCCATGTAGAAATAAATTTTATTTCTTTGATTTCCTTCCATTGAAGAAAAACAAATTTATTATGAAAAGATGGACCAAATAGAGATTGTCATTGACCACATATTTTTGAGGGATGACAGTCACAAGATACCTCCTGAGAGTAAGAATCTCATGTTGGGACCTGCCCTGCCTGGTTTCAGAGACTGTAACCCCCCCCCCCATGGCTAAGACTGAGTGAGAGACCTTGGGACCCTAAGCCACTAAGAAGACAAAGCTTATCTCCCTGGCAGAGGCCCACCTCTGCCCACTTTACTTCACCCTGTCTGGCCCCCAGTGCATGACCGGTTAGCCAATGATGGGTAAGATTCCTCAAGGGAAGGATGATCTAAGGCACGGCCATGAGGGGGCCCTCAGGGAAGGACTTGGGGGACTATAGAAAAAGGGGGTGATAGGCCCTCACCCCTTGGCTTTGACATAGCCTGAGTCCTCATTCTGTCTGCAAGAAGTCTCCTAATCTCTTGGCTGCCTCATTTCCCCTGCCTGACTTAAGCCTGAAACAATGCCAGAGATGGGTGTGGCCCTGTGCTGGAAAGGGCGGATTCCCCTGGGTAGATCAGGCCTAAGAAAAAATGCATAAAATCCTATGAAACCTGCTTTGCTAATGCCCTCAATTTAAATGATAAGGGTCTAAGCATGAAATGAATTTTTTCCCCAAAGTTTTATGGTCCTTTAGCTATCTGACCCAGACTCAAAATAAGCCCTCAGAGTTATTTGAATGTTATCTATTTGATTATTACTGCCTGATAATGATTGATGAACTTTCCATGTACACCCTGTATTCCTATGCAAATTAATCCAATAAAAGCCTGTCAAGGCAAGGGTCCTGGTGCTCTCCTCTTGAGAGAGTGGCCATGCCGTCCCTTTTCCTCCACAGGATTCGGTAGTCTATGTGAATTTGTCTCGTCTCAGCTAGAACACCGTGGACACTGCTTGCCGGAGACCGAGTCAGTCTCACACTCTACTGACTAAGCTACCCAAGCACGTGTACAAGGTACCTTTTGAGTTGGATATATCCATTTCCCCTGTTTCAGTTGAAGAAATCTGTGATTTAGTGTCTTTCTTTCTTGTCCTCCTTAATTTACTCATCCTGCTGCCTTCCGTCTCATTATCTTCATCTTTCGCGTCCTGTAATAATTAATCAACAAAAGGTCCAATAACAGATCATGCACACAACTAAATTTGGTTGTCAAGAAGGTATGATGATTGGACAGCTAAATTTTAAAGTGAGTATAGGAGACTTTTATGACAAGGTAAATTTTGTCATTTCCACCTCCACTTGAATAATTCAAAATTACAAAGCCCAGCATTCTGCTGACAGGCTGGATTTTCTGTATGGTCTTTTGGATGTGGTACAGAAAATCTCATGAAATAAATTAAGATCTTGTCCAACTAGTCAAGATTTCTATCCTTATTTTATACTCTGGGGTGTTTTATATTATTTATTCCTAAATAAGTTTAACAAATGCATTTCAGCTAAAAAGTTTTCCTCTTAAGATTTCTTTTTTAGCATCTCTAATATCTTTGACCAGAGGCATAAGAACTTGAGAATTTGATTCTCTTTTTTCTTACCTCATCCTTATTGCATCAATATTTACTTCAAAAATGTACTTGATAAAATGCTATTTTGTGACTGTATTTTATATGTGTAAATCGAGTGTCATACTCAAACTGTTTTATAGCTTAAGATGTGTAAAGAAAAACAATTTTAAACTAAATAACCAAACTTCCTGCACTCTCATCTTCCACAGGATCACTTGATAGATCTGTGGAGGGCTATTTCCAGCAGGAAACTGGGCAGAGAGGCAGGGGCCGAGGGTGAGGAGCTCCTGTGGCTCTGCACCAGCAATGGACAGAATCACTTCTGAGCCCCAGGATACAAAAGCCAACGCTAAAAAAAAACGACAATTTTTTTTAAGCTGACACTGGTATTTTGAGGGGAAATGAAAGTGGCATGGTCAGGGTCAAAAACTACACTCTAAAATATTTTGAGCTATTATCTTTTTGAAGAGCAGGATCTCAGAAGTTCCATATCTGGGGGCAAGTTATATAAACACAAGCAGAGCAGTTGCTGGGGCACAGTTGTACCTGTTTTTCAAGAAAACCAATTCAGCCTCTGAAAGTTAATAGAGAAAATTTTTTTTCTTTTTCTCATTTATATGTAATTATAATAATGTTATTTTTGATTCTATGTTAACAAAGCTATATTTCACAAGGTAAAACTTTTTTGTTATTTTAAAATTTTACTACTTAAGAGTATTGTGGTCTTTTTCACTCCAGATAATATTATACTTGGACCATATGATACTAATTGTGAGATAATTTTTTCTTAGTAGTATACAATTTTATTTAAATATCTGTGTAAATTTTCCCAATACACTTCTTATAGAATTCTGATAGTAATATACTAACCTATTTACATATTTATCATTTCTAAAATTGCATTGCCAGAAATATACATTATATAATTGTAGTTTTTCTTTTTATATTTAATTTATTGGGGTGACATTGGTTACTAGGGTCATATAGGTGTCAATGTATAATTATATTTTTGGTAACTATTTTTATAAATATATGTCTTTGTTTATTTTTAAGAAGTCTCATTTAGAAAATAAAATATTTGTCCAGGTATATAAATATCAAAGAAAACTGAGCAGACTAACATTTGTACTAGTTTGACCTTTTGAGGGTCCCCTTACATAGAGACTTAAGAATCAAATGAGATAAATTTTAAGATTTCTTCCGGCTTTAAACTCTGACATACAACTGATATAGTAATATGCTAAAATTGAGCACTTAGGCACATTTCCTTAGCATAACCCTCAAAGTAGTTGAATCTCCATTTTATAAATGATAAAAGTGAAATCCAGAATAACTTGCTCAAAGCCACATGTGTAAATGGAAGATGCAGGTTACAAACAGGTCTTCTGATTTCCAAATGCCATTGTCCTTCCAAAATGCCAGAGACTGAAGCCCAGAGAAAGTTCATTTTAGTAACATTCACCTGTCTCCATATATTCAAGACCAAAAGGAAAAGTTTCTTAAGAAAACAACAAAGACAATTCACCTACTTACTAACCTGAGAATTTCACCACTAAAATCCCAGAACTAAGTCATAGTATGTACTTCTGACTCCATAATAGATGTTCAAGAGAAAATATTTTTACATAAAGAATACATTTAGTTCAGTCGTTTGACTTTCTCTTGTATACTAGGATGGCCAAAGTATAGACATATCTATAATAGCTGAAACAAATTTAGGAGATTTTTGGTTTGTCCTGCCTCCAGTGGAGTATTTTTATTCTCCTTAGTCTTTCAATTATATTTAGTTATGATGTGAATGATATTTCAGTAAAAAAAATCATTAGAATATGACCAGATAGGTAAACATGGCTCACCTCCTTGCACAACCACATCAAAATTACAACTAAAATATAAAACAACCATTCACTCAGAAGTGTCAGAAATTGAGCTGAATGTAAGTCTGACAACTAAGGAATTAGAGAAACCACATCCATCCAAGACTGGTAGCAGAGGCAAAGATGCAGAATGGGCTTGATCCCACATCCACATATGGTGAATAAAAATTTGGGAGGGATATTTTGGGAGCAAGAAGTCCCAGTCACACACCAGGCCCTACCGCCTAGGGTTCCAGTGCCAGGAAGATAAGTCCCCATAACTTCTGGCTGCAAAAAACAGCAGGAATTGAATCAGTAGAAGAAACTGCTGGAGGCTGAAGCAGTTCCCCTTCAAAGAACCTACACACGAACTTACTCAGACTCACTCACTCTGAGCTCCAGCACTGAGGTAGCAGCTTGAAATGCACCAGTGACCTACAGTGAGGAAGTGAAGTATCTGACATCAAGGTGGGAGCTGGAAGATAGCTTTCTCCCAGACAGAAAAGCAGGCAGAGGCCATTGTTCCCTTTCTGAACCCTCCCCCAACAGAGCCACAGAGCTGGCAGTGGACTGCCATATCTGAGACGCCATCAACCTGGCTAACATTGTTTGCCCTGCCCTGGAGATCCCCTGGAACTCTGTCCTACCCAACTTATGGTCTCACCCAAATTGTTAACCATGACTTTTTCATATGAATGGTAGGTCTTGGCTCATGCTTCATAACTTTCTAAATCCTATCAAATAAGCAACAGGTAGCCTCAGTGAGTCCCCAGCCCCCATACTTCTTGCTAAGTGGCCCCAGGATGGGCACTAGCAGCAGCCAGCCTAGATTCACAGCTTGGCTTCACCTGGGAATCTCCAAGCCCAGCATATGTAGCAGCCATCTCAAGTTGTTTTATAGCTCATGCAGCATGGCCCTGGGAAGAACACAGGTGGAACTGACCTTGGCCTGCACCACCTGGGAAACTCCAGTGCCTGCACACCCAGTGGACAACTACAGACCATGTCAAAGCAATACCACCCTGACCCTGCACAGCTGATCCTCCACAAAGAGCAGATGTTGGTGGTCAGTGGTCAAAACCAGTCCTTGCAGCTGACTGGCCTGGGTAAATCCCTCTCATTGACCTGCCAACACCAATCAAGGCTCAACTACAAGTGTAAGCTATACTCAGCCCACACAAAGGATACCTTGAATGCTCAGCTTGGGTGATAGGGGAGGCCATGTCACTGTACCCTACAGCACACCTACTACATTAGGCCGTGCTAAGACACAAAGTCAAGCAGCTCTACCTAATATATAGAAACAAACACAGGGAGGCCATCAAAAGGAGCAAAGAATCAAGGCCCAAAGGAAAGAACAGATCAAAACTCCAGAAAAGGAACTAAACAAATGTAGATAAGCAATCTACCAGATGGAGAGCTCACAACACTGGTTATAAGGGTGCTCAAGGAACTTAGTGAGGACCTTAGTGAGCAGCATAAAAAAGATCTTGTCAGAAACAAAGGATACACTCATTGGAATAAAGAACAATTTACAGGGAGACAACTGTAGACTGCATGAAGCCAAGAATCAAATCAACAATTTGGAACATAAGGAAACAAAAAACAACCAATTAGAACAACTAGGAGAAAAAAGAATCCAAGAAAATGAGGATAGTGTAAGCAGCCTCTGACAAATTCATGCCTTTTAACATTTGGATCACAATTAAAATGCCAAAGGTTAAAGATAAAGAGAGACTCTTAATAGCAACAAGAGAAAAGTTAGTCACCTACAGGGGAGTTCCTATAAAACTGTCAGCTGATTTCTCAAAAGAAACTTTGCAAGTTAGAAGGGATTGGCAAGAAATACTCAAAGTCATGAAAAGCAGGTACCTCCAGCCAAGATTACTCAGCAGAGATATCATTTAGAATCGAAGAGCCAATAAAGAGCTTCCCAGACAAGAAAAAACTAAGGGAGTTCATCATCACCAAACCATTATTATATGAAATGTTAAAGGAACTTGTTTAAGAAAAAGAAGACCAAAACTATGATCAGTAAAAAGGCAATAAAAACATGTCTATCAACAATTGAACCTAAAAAAGAAACTAGGGAAACAAGAAAAACAGAGACAGAATTATGGATACAGAGAATTATTTCATGGTTGCCAGATGGGAGGAGAGGGAAATGGGTGAGGGTATTAAGAAGTACAAATAGGTAGTTACAGAATAGCCATGGGGATGTAAAGTACAGTATAGGAAATGGAGTAGCTGAAGAGCTTATACACAAGACCCATGGACATGAACAATGGTGTGGGGATTGCCTGAGGGAATGGGTGTCGCTGGGTGGAGGTGGGCAAAGGGTAAAAAATTGGGACAACTGTAACAGCATAATCAATAATATATAATTTTTTTAAAAATAAAATTTAAAAACTAGCATTTCTTCAGTAAAAATCTCCCAATAGGAAGCCTTTCAATACAAGTTTTTGATGGTATTTTTACTTGTTCTTCCTAAATGACAATAGTCACTACCATTTACCTCAACACCATAGTTTTGCAAAGTAACACATTCATGTTGGGTGGTTAGGGGCAAAGGGAGAAAAATTGGGACAACTGTAATAGCCTAATCAATAAAATATAATTTAAAAATGCAAAAAAAGAAAGTCATTTTTAAAAATTAAAAAAAATACTAACCAGGATTTGTGTGGTTTGGGTTCTAATTCTGACTTTTCCACTAAGCGGAAAGTTCTACTGTAATGTTGGTGTTTTCATCTAGAAACACTACAACAAATACAGTCATACTCTGCAAGTATATCAACATTTTATAAGTATTTCATACCCAATCAATATTATGTCTCACTTAACACATATAAAACATCCAGTGGAAATTCATTATTGCCTACATTTTTGCCAAGGCAGAAAAATACTCCACAGGGGTTAAATCACTTGTTCAAGTTCATATGACTGCCAAGGAAGAATGGGAATAATTTAAGGAGCTTCCCACATCACCGCAGCCTGACAATTGAACTAGATGGTATTCCACTTCTACCATATAATGGTATCTGTGTGACTCATAAAAACTTGTTCACTCAACTTCTTCAATATAACCTTTTACAACTGTGTGATTTTTATAACTCTTTTCTGTATAAGGATTAAAACTTACCACCAGCTTAAACTTCATCAGTTCAAACAATGAAGACTATGGGTAACCTACTATGGATGAGGCAAAGTTAAAGACATAAAAATAAATAGAACACAGTCCCTTTTTAAATAATCTTACAATCAAAAATAGGCAATAACGTATTATTATGGAAGTAGTAGTATGGAAGTTAAAGTTCTGCATGTTGTAAATAAAGTGATTCAGGGATCTCATGGACAGCAAACTCAAATCCAGGCCGATAATAAAGAGCCACCGTGGGCTAGATGGTGAACACCAGAGCTGACACCCCTTCCCAGAGAGGAGCCAACATGGGGCGCTAGCCAGTTGTTGCCGTGACAAAACGTGGCCCCAGTGACACCTGTTTCCCAAATCTCCAAGGAATGCCAGATATCTGGGTTCTTATGGAAAGATTCATGCTTTTTAAATGTTGGCAATTAATTTAAAGTATAAAGTAGGGAGTAAAGAAGAAAAGAAAGTTTGTCAACTACCACGCAGAAGATCTCAAAGACTGAAATGCTGTCAGATACGCAGCAATTGTAGAGGGCCCTGGGCACAGTGATAGCTGCAGTGACCCTGTGTTTTTTGCCATCAGTGGTGTCTAGTGTGGTACTGAGAGTTGACTGTCAAAATATTTAACCATTAGCACAGCTATGAAAAATAATAAACACTTTTTATTATACCTACTATGTATCAAGTCTCTTCTAAATGCTCTGTGTATATTAATTCATTTAGTCTCAGAACAATCTCTTGAGATAGATAATATCATCAT
This sequence comes from Desmodus rotundus, assembly GCF_022682495.2. Taxonomy (NCBI): domain Eukaryota; kingdom Metazoa; phylum Chordata; class Mammalia; order Chiroptera; family Phyllostomidae; genus Desmodus; species Desmodus rotundus. The sequence continues at coordinate 24,089,060 of NC_071397.1, forward strand.
CTCAATTTCAGAGATGAGGGAAACTTAGTCAGAGAAAGCCTAATTAGCCCCAGATCACACATATTATAAATAGTAAAGCTAGGGTTTGAATCCCAGCAATTGGCTCTAGAAGGCTAGGGCAGAATGCTAGAGAGCTCCTGAGGGCCAAGTGTTAACTCTTTAGTTGATGGATTCTGGAGAGGTCCAAGGACCCTTTGGGAGTGGTAGGATTACTAGAGAAGTTTGGGGTGTTGACTCTTTGCAGCTGTTTATCTACTAGTTTGGAAATGTTATGTAAGCCGTCAGCAATACATTTACAGCTGACAAATCAGGTTGCAACTTCATGTTGAACAAGCAGTGCCTGACGCATAGTAAGTACTAAATAGATGTTAGTTGTGATATTACCCAGGCACCATGCATTACTGGGGATCTCTGTGGGAAGATACTTCATTTTAGAATACTTCATGGGCCCCTAATTTATGGGGAAAACCTTCCATTGGGTCAGGTTCTAATCTGTTATCTAAGCAGCTCTAGATTCTGAACTCAGTAAACTAGAGGAATCTATTGGACAGATGAGGGTGGATTAAGTAGTCTGAGGCTTCTCAGAGGGAGCAGTGTGTACAACATTCTCAGGCTTGGACTTTAATGCTGCTATTATTAAACTGGCAGGATATTTTATAAATAGAGTCTTCACATAGCCAAGGAAACTAGGCCAAGCTTAAAGAAGGAAAGGAGACACCTGAACTGAGGATAGAGAGGGATGCAGTAGATGATTAGAGAGACCTTGAGCACCGGGACAGATAGGCAGTTTCCAATCGCATAGATAAGTATACAAATCTAACTCATGCTTAATGTAGACTCTCAAATTCTCCAACAGGTTGATTCTGATTTCTTTTGACATTTCCACCCAAAAACATATTCCCACTTGAGAAATGTTTCTGCTATCATTCCATCAGATGGCTCCTCTGTCTTATACACAGGAATGGCTTTATAGAATGTTTTCTTTTACAAGATATTTTCATAATTTGTGTTTTTCTCATCACAGTGTTTCTTCTGAAAGTTGTTTATATGGATTAATATAATATTGTCATTTCGTGTTTCAACTCAGTGTCTTGATCAAATTAAGTAAAAGAGGTTTAACCTGAAGGGATGCTGCCAAGCATTAAATGTAGACCCTAATTCGACCTAATAAGTTTCCTTCCAACAAAGTAACCAGTGTTATTTACATTCTAAATATCAATGATTTTTATTCATTTACTTTTAATTTTCTCTAACAGTTACTGTTTTAATGTCAATACTTTAAAACCTTTCTTTTGACCCCTGTATACTGGCTGTGGTCTGAGGTAAAATCATCCATACATTCTGATATTGCAAGTGATACAGGTGCACAAAACAGAAAGCAAGCCAAGAAAATCTCACAAGTTTTAACCTCTGTTAGAAGTAATGGGGGGGAAAGAATGAATGATTATCAGATTTAAAAGAATATGTCAAACTGAAAGAATGTGTCTTCAGTTTTCTTAAAATATATTCTTCAATGAAAAAGGGAGGAAATGTATTTAAAATATTTACAGAAGAGATACTTCAAAGAGCACATCATACCCTTGAATCAACTTATCTAAAAATATCCATACCTATTAACCACCATTTCTATCTCTGTCGACCTGGTCTAAGAAAATAATTTTTTTTAAAGAATGTATTTATTTATTTTTAGACAGAGGGGAAGAAGAGTGGGAGAAAGAGAGGGAAACATCAATGCATGGTCACCTTTTACACGCCCCCTACTGGGGACCTGGCCCAAAACCCAGGCATGTGCCCTGGACTGGGAATCAAATCAATGACCCTTTGGTGCACAGGCCGGTGCTCAATCCACTGAGCCACACCAGCCAGGGCTCTACGAAAATAATTTAAAGTGTATAGAGTTACATGTATACCCAGTGCCACTTGAAAGCAGCAAAGAATAAAGTAGGAGGAGGTAAATACATTATGATAATTCTGTTCGGTGACTCCCATTTAGAAATGAGTGCTTCCACTTCCCACTTTGTCACCTAGATTACCACAGCCATTGCCGAACTGTTCTCCCACATTCAGTGTTACCATTCCCCTACCTATTCTCCAGGCTACTGCCCATGTTACTTCTTTAAATCACAATTTTTCTCTGCTTAGGACACTTCCACAGTTTCCTATCACCTTCAGGAAAAGTTCAAATTAGTATTCTCTGAGGCACCGCCTCACCAATCTCTCCAGGCTCCATAGCTGGTTATTTTCCCCCACAAACCTATCTCCATACTGACAAAATTAGTTTTTTCATTCCTGAGACCAACGTTGTTTCCTTCTTGCCCAGGCCATTATTGATTAGCTATTGATTAGCCTAACCCAATGAGGTAGTTTTCTACTCTTACAGCCACCACTCAAAATTAACCCAACTCCCTGGACAACTCACTGTGGTCACCTCACTCAAAGATGATTAATTTTCCTAAATCCCCAATGACACTAGATCCCTTATTAAACTCTGTAGCCCATTCAAATAAATCATGATTATTGTCTTCTTCGTCGCAGTTGGTAAACTGTTTAGTTTCCTCTTAGAAATCTCACTCAGTGCTTTGTAAAATAATTATCAGTATCATTAAAGTAGCTTTCTTTCATCTACATATTTTTTTCTCTAAATGAAAAGGCAATGATTAGTTTAGCCCAAGCATTGTGATTCCTTAAATGCCAAGTATATATATATATACCTCCTCTAGGGGTAAGAACCACTGCAGCTATAAACCAAGGAACTAAGTAAGACCACTAATATCCAGTTAGGCAATCTAGGGTAGCGATTACATTGACCAGAACTAGGATCATGGCTGTGGGGATAGTGGAAAAATGAGGATACTACAGATGCATTGTGAGGTACATTTGGTAGTTTGGTGTCTAACTGGATATAGAATTTTTAAAATATCTTCCTCTATAAAAGGAAGAAAAGAAGATAGAATGTTAGAAGGAGGAGGAAATAGAAAAATACGGAGGAAGAGGAAAATTAGAAAAAGAAGAGAAAAAAAGAAATTGTCAACACTTAATGAGTGCTTTTCAAATGATACAACTGAGCTTAAGGAAGATTAAAGTCACTTAAGTGGCAGAATCTGAATATAAAACTAATTTTAAGCCTTTGATCTTTCTTACCCATTTCAAGAAGAGAGTGGCAATTCACTTCTTTTCTACTCTGGATAAGAAAGGTGTACAGTTCTAGAGATTCCAATTTCATCTTTTGGGTGGGAAAGGCTCAGACAGTAAGGATATGGAAAACTAAATTTTTAAGGAGATGTAAATGGTTTGACACAGTCAGCAGAGAATGAGAAAGGGCCAACTCAAGGAACAAAATTGTTGAGTGTCCCGCAGGAGCTAGAGACTTTAGTGTTGTGGTGGCACCAATCCACAGCACACAGATAAATAACTTTTCTCTAGCAAAGCCCTGTTGGAGATGTGAAGAAATACAAGGTTGAGGTTTGTGAGTATACAAACTCAGGAAGACAATAAGAAAATAAGTTAAGGATATTGGCAAGTAAGAGGCTAAAATAATAAAATGTGAAATCCAAGATAGGTAAAATAGGAAGTGAAATCAGGAAAGACTGACAAGGACTGGAGATCCCTAGAAGATGACATTTTAAATGTGTCCTTGTGCTTAATCTATTGCCTAGAATAAAATGGAAATTTAATAAATATTTTCTAATGAATGAATGGCAACTATGGCCTACCATGTTGAAATACAAAATCAGAAGGGACATTTGGATCCAGTCTCTCCTTCATAAATGATTCCAAGTAAGATTTCTTTGGATGTCCAACAGGATCTGATGGTAACACAATAAGCTGATGTAATCAAAAAAGCTTTCCTAGAGAAAATATCACATGGACTCCTTCAAAGTTTTCTCAGGAATGGCTTAGAAAAAGAAAAGTTTCTGCTGGTGACAAGTTACTTCAGAGCAAACTTGTCTCTTCACCCCATTAGTTTCTCATTTTCTTCAGAGTTTTTGTGTTGTTTTTTTTTTTACTGTATTTATCCTCTAAACCACAACTTATTACAAGGGGTAATGATTATTCCCTTTAAGACCTGGACAAAATCTTATTTCCTATACTTCCTCATAGCACAACAAAAACATACTGATATTCCAAGAGAATTTTCTAAACATTAAGAAGCGACATTAAAGAAAATTCAGAGACATTTAAAAGAATCAATTACAAAATATTTACTTAATCCTGGTGGTTAACAATGTTTGTAGATGCTTATCTATTCCATATCATACTCAAGATCCTGCCTGAAATATTCTCATTTTGACATATCTAATTCACCAACCAGATAAATAAACAACATTTGGAGATTATTTGAAAACATAGAACACATTTATGGTCTAGTATGTGATTCACTCCTTCAACCAAGCTGTTTCTACAAAGTTCCTTTAGTCTTACACAAATTTAGGGACTCTCTGAGATCATTATGCACAAGGACCCAAAAGACCACCATTTTCCAACTAACAGAAAATAAGATATTCTTAAGGACACATTATCCACAGGGCTACTTGTACTGAAAACTATACCTTCATTTGTATATTTTTAAAGAATTTTAGTCTTTAAACTCCATTGCATTTTTGGAAGTCCCATCTGAATACATTGAATCTCTGGAGATTTTTGTTGTTATCTCTTCTTTCTTACAAATGTAATAACCTTCATTGCAAACATTTAAAAGTATAGAAATTCATAAAGTAAAATGGAAAATTAAAAATGTGTAATAAAAATTGTTTGTTTTCCCATAATGTGTACATTTCTGACAAGTAAATATTTTCAGAAAGAACTATTTTTTTATTACTACAAATAGTTCTTGTAATGGTTCATTTTCTAATATAAATTATTTAATAGTTGTTTCTAATAAAGATGTAATGTATCAGGACTGATTGGGGCCAGACACATTTTAAAATATACCAAATAGAAATTGAAGAGAATAGATATAGTATATTCACACTTCTTGTTGGCAAGTGACTTACTGGGACTACTCTACTTTGTACAGAATTAATTCATTTATTCCACAAGTACTTAGAATAGAATAGGCCAGTCACATCTTTAGCAATAGAATAGGGCAATCCATCTTTAGTTCTTCTAGATGCTCTTATCCATCTTTATGCTCTAATCCATCTTTAGTTCTTCTAGAACATCTAGAAGATGGATTACTTGTTTCATGGAATGTAATATAATACATGACTAAAAAGGTGTATGAGTATATGTTATATGAATAAGGAAGGTACTACCAGACCATTTTCTTGATGAGGTAGCTGAATTTCTGAAAGATGTAGTAAAGCACCTAATTTCACAGCTAGAAAATACAAAATCCAAAAGGGTGGTTTGAAAGTCTTCTTTCATTTCTTCATGCTACTTACAAATTTTACAAACAATAAAACACTAAAAACTAAAGATGTTGCCTTTGAGAAAACTAAATGCTGAGCGGTGTTATGTAAAATGCAGCAGTAAATATAAGTCTTTTTTAACTTCACACTTCAACTTCGAGTTCAGTAACATCTTTGTCCTTTGAGGTGAAACTAAGCACAGAAGGAAAATACAGATAAATGTCTTGAAAGTTACAGAGAATCAGAATTTTAATTAACATAATGAGCTAAAAATGAGATGGTCTGTTTGGGAAAGTGTCATGTTTCCCATCCTCAAGTGCATTTGTAAAGGGATCAGACAGTCAAATGTCAGGAATCACCAGATACCTCCAGCTCTACCACCAGAGATGCTCACCACTTTTACAATAAGATGACCTAGATCCAAGCCCACAGGTAGGTGGAACCCTATTGCACCTATATACCCACATCCACCCAAGAATTTTTGAACAGCTTCATTATAAAGAGGCTCTGTGTGAAAGAAGTGTCACAATGTAAATGATGGGGCTGTTTCTCGTGTAAAGAGCTCTGGATCTCACACCCATCCCAGGAAGACAGCAAAACACGCAACAGCAGCACCAAGCGGGGAGCAGATCCCTTCTGGGAGCAAGGCCCTGCAAAGGCTGCCACAGACCTCTCTCTATGGGGAAATGTGCCTAACCAATGGTTTCAGAGAAGGGAAGAAAATAATCTTCTGAAGGTATAGTGCCATGTTATTTTAATAAGATGAATCTAAATAATAAAGGAAGCTAAAATAGTAAAGCAAGCAAAAAATCTGGTCAATTCCCTGAGCTCAGTGCTAGTACTTCTCTTATTTAGCCTAAGTGAACTGAAAAATAAATCTCCATATTTTCCAGAGACATTAAGATTTTGCACCTAAAAATATATTTATCTCTGTGGAGAGGATCAAAGTAATTTTTGAAAGCTTTGTGGATAGGCAGAAAAGCAACAGATATACTTCAAAGGTAAGAAAAGACTTACAGGAAAAAATTTTTCTTTTTTTAAATTTTTATTGAATGTAGTGGAGTGACATTGATTAAGACATTGCAGAAAATTTTAAATATACATATGGTATGTAATACATATTTACAAGAATGGGTTCTGATATAGTGTGAAATTTATCCAAAAACATTATAGAACTGTTGGTGAAGATATCAATGAATGGGCTGCTGCAGATAAAAATACTGGGCCTCATCAAACAGAATATTTTAAATACAATGGGAGAAGGCATTCTATCTTTTAAAAATATAACACGCCTAGAACTAGAGTAATAAATATAGTTCTAGGCCCTGTATCTTAGGAAAGTCTTAATGGGCTACAAGTGGATAAATATGTGTTTATTTCTATAAACGTATACCACATAAAATTGTTATTATTATTATATCAAAAGGCATATAAAGGTCTCCTATGCAAAGGGAAAATAAAACTCTTTAAAGCTATAAAAATGAAACCTTAGTGGAGATATTACTGGTCAGCCTACAACATAACACAGACATTCTGGTTTCAGTAAGTGGACTCTTAACCATGCGTGTGAAACACCAACCTATTTTTAACATCGAGAGAGGTACTCGAACCAGAAAAAGGTGGATTTGAGGTAAATAAAAATTAATATAAAATGTACTAAAAACCTGGAAATCTGAAAACAAAACTTTAAATCCTAAGAGATAAAATGTACTTAAAATATAAAAATAGAATCAGGAAGTTTGTCTAGAGTTGCACAAAAAATAACAGAAAGCAGAGAAAGTAGGGTAAGTTCGGGCCAGTAAACCTCTAGCCCTGAGTCCCGCCCGTAGAAGGTCAGCCGTAGCCTCGCACAGAGCTGGTGCGTCAGTGCCCTTACACACACACGCATACATGCTGCAAAGCACAGGAGACCTCTGGGCTCACCTCGGGGGGCATTCACTCCTCCTACAATGTGGCAGCAGTGGCTCTCTCTGTCTACCTGTGCGGGTGTTTTGGGGATGAGTCATAAGCATCTACAGGGCAGAGAACAGATCTTACCCAACTTGCTTGGCATATTACCTAGCTCAGTGCCACACACAAGGTTTTTGACAGATAGATTTTAATTATTATGATATGTTGCCATTTCCCTCACTTTTGCAACCTCATACACCCATACGATCTACCTTCGGGAATAAGAATGTGTTTTTGATCTATTTCTTGTTCACCACCGTTAGGAATTCGGCTGATTGCATGACTTTATGATATTGCTTCGAACAGGGAATCTCAGTAAGATATTCTTTAGGGAAATACCAAATCTAAGATTAATAACTTCATTTTTACTGAAGGTTCTGCTGAAGAATCTGCTTGGAAAAGTGATCATCCTAGCAGATTTTCTTCACACACACAATCTGCCCTCCTGAATCATCAAGCCTTTGTTCATTCGGCTGCCGTGTTTTTGCGGTTACCCTCCTGCGGCAGCTGCTCACGTTGCCAGAGCATCTGGTATGGAGCACAATCTTCGTCCTTTCCCAGACAGTAGCTAGCTAACTGGAAAAGAAATGGCACATACTATCTCCCTCTGTCCTCCCAAGTACTTTCTCTTCCTGAGAACATGACCCTACTCAGAAGAGCACAAAGGAGGTTATTCAGCAGACAGTTGGGTCAAGTGGACGCCAAGGCTCACCTTTATTACATCTATTAAATATAATGTTCCATCCCAGTTAACAAGGAACTTTTTTCCAAAAGAGAGACTATGTCTCTTGCTGTGAAAATTGTGTACTTTAAAATGTCATTGTTTTTTCTGTTCTCCTAAGAGCAAACAATCAATAATGGTCTAGACTGGACTAGAGACAGTGTGACTCTTAAGAGTTTTCACAAAAACTGGGTCACCTGGAAGCCTTGGCTAAAACTATGAGAGAGAGGTAAGGGAGAAAACACAGTTCTACCATAAGCTCAGTAGTAGCAAAACCTATTCCAATTCAGTAGAAATCAAAATTTCAAAAAGCTGGTGATGTCAATACTAGTTACTTTCTTTCTCTAAACCATCACTAACAGGACAAAAGCCCCTTTTTCAGGCCCTCTTTGCCAGAGCTCGCTGGACCCCACAAAGTACTGACAGACCCTAATTGTTTTTATGAGCTTTTGTCCTCAGGACTAGAAAAGTACTGGAAGCGCCCTGAGGGCACAGAGGCTCTGGGAACTTACAAAATAGGACACACCAGACCACAACAACGAGACCCCAGACCACAAAGACCAGACTGGACCCTGCACCCAAAGATATCATCAAAACAAGTTGCAACCCAGCTGAGACATCCTGCTGTACAACCATCCGATTCCCTGATAAAAGCTCAAAGCCCCCACCCCTCAGGGCTGGTGCAGATCTCCACACCTAGCCCTCTTCCTCCCTTGGGAAAGTAAAAATAAAACCTTTACTCTCTTCACTTTCTCATGAATTCCTTCACAGCCTGCGTCACTGACCACCCTAACAATTTGGTGGCCCGTACAGTGACATCCTCTACTTCTCCCTCTCCTCTGCCTCCTGAGATTTGTGACTAAGGGAGCGGTGGGCAGTAGAAGCTTGACCGGGGCTAACTCCCTAACCCTGTCTCTGTGAGGTTTGGAGAGAAGATTCTGATCCTTCTCCATCTCTCCAGACTCCGAGGACAGTCGCTGCTCACCCATCTTCACAGCCAGCAATCAGTTAGTCTCTCAGAATTTCAGGACAAAGACATTTTATCAAAAGTGATAGCTTACCCCTCCTTTCGTTGTCATTGTTGTAAACCTCAGTACTGAGTCTATCCCCTCCCAGACTATAAAACACTCTGAATTCTTCCCCAGGACACCTGGAAGTTGCTAAATCCTATAACAACTGGGTCTGCCTCTCAATGCAGAGAAAAAAATGGCATTTTAAACTCAACCCGCTTTTCTGCCTCTTTGCCTGACTCTTTAACACCCCTTCCATCTCTTCTTCTTCCTACTTCTCCTCCTCAGACCTCTCTCCTCTTGCCCCCACTTCAGACTGGGTTTCTCCAGGCCATTCCTGTTCTGGCCAGCTGTCCCTCTCAGGAACCCCCTAAGCCTGTGACCCAACTCCCTCTCCTCGAGGTTGCTGGGTCAGAAGGCATTATTTGGGTCCAGGTTCCCTTTTTAATGTCAAACTTCTCCCAAACTGAGGTCCAACTTGCCAGTTTTATTTTTTTTTCCAGACAAATTTTGGGAAGATAATTCTTATCAAAAGGGGAAAAACCTTAGCTATATATGAGCAAAGCAATTCAATTTAAGTCTACCTGCTTTTGGCTTTTTATTACAAAGAGACTGTAAAGTGGATTTGGAGCTGTAGATTAATGTCTTGTGCTTTGTTAGAGGTGTATTTCTTGAAAGTGAGAGTGTGTTTGCCAGTAGAGAAACCTATGTTTCTAAAGGTCGTGAAATGTGTTCATAAAAGTCAATCTAGGGAATGCCAGTTGCGTACCTTTTATCATTGGAAATTGAGGTTTCTAAAAGTTCAAAGTCAAATTAAGTTGGAAAGAAATTGTATGGTTTTAGTACTAGAAGGCTTAAGGCACGAAGATGCAATTTTGAAGAACAAGAATTGAAAGTGAATTGTTCTAAAGATAGTTCTTTCTGAATGGATAAGAACTCTTTGAAAGTTGCCAAAAGGTTTGTGAAAGTTTGTTAAAAGTTTTAAATTTGTGAAGAAAGAAACCTCAGGCTCCAGTACCCCTTATTCTACCTAATTTTTCTCTGATGACATCTTTGCCCCTGGTAGGACCTTGAGCTGTTTTCATTACTGTAACTCCTGGTCCTCTCTCTGGAGCATTTACCTTCTGACACCAGGTTTCTGACCTTTCAGGGGGCCAAAGCAGTCCCCCCCCCAAGGCTCTTCCCTGCTGCTAGACTCCTTGGACTGAAGCCAAGGCTTTCTTTATTTCCACCGTCCATTCACAGTCCTTGAAGCTTTCATTGAGAATCTCAGCAGGTCCTCTCTCTGGGTATTTAGGACCTTCCATTTCCTCTCCCAGTCTTCTTAAAAGGTGTCAAATGCAAATGAGAAAAATCTTGTGCTTTCTCCACAAAAATTAGTAATTCAAATTACGCATCTTCATGTGTTCAGTCTTCATATGTGTGGCCTATATGTGATATGTGTTTGTCTGTGTGTTACATGTGATATGTTTTCTGCCTCCGAATGACATAACTAGAGGGTAGTATTTCATTGGCCTAAAGATATTAAATACTTACATAAATTAAGCAGGATCTCATGTTCTGGACAAAATTTTTGATATTAAAGCAAGTTTTAAGTTTGATTAATTTTTTTAGAGTTATTGGCAAAAAATACATACATATATTTGTTTTACACCAAGCTTATGTTATAATCTTTTAATTAAGCTTGTTTGATGACCTTCCCAAAGTTTAAATTTTAAAAGACCTTTTAACCAAGAAATGACTTTGGGTTGTTCCAATGGGCCCCTCAAATACCTTAAGGATTTATTCTTTGCAAAAGAATTTTCATCTTTGAACTAATTAGGCCTATTTAATTATTACATGGGAAGCTTTGCCAAACAGAATAATAATGACTATGTTCTATTTGTATACATATATTTTTATCAAAATAGATTCTCTAGAATTCCAACCTGCTCTAGAAAGAAACTTGCAAAAATTTAAAGCCAAGTTCAAACAAGAGGCTCTGAGGGGTAGCAGGTGCCCTGTCAGTGACACTGGATAAGCAACCAGCGATGGTTCCCTGTGGGAACATCCAGCAGTGGTGCTCTGTGTGTTTGTAACTCACACCTTAGGAATTTATGAATTGTTTCCAGTGCTCAATGCACACTTCCGGTAAGTCCTGTACAACATTTTAAAACCTTGCATACTGTTAGATCTTTATATGCTTTGAAATTGAATGTTGAATCTAAAAATATGGGCTTTAAAAAATAAATAAATAAGTAAAATAAAAATAAAAATATAGGCTTATATTGTTCTTTTATGTCATTTCATAACAAGTATTATGAAATTGATATCTTGAAATATTATATTTTACAAAGAAGCAAATTGTTTTATCAATTGCATTATAACCAAATCTATAACCAAACCATGTCATTTTAAATTTTGTCATTTATAAACACTCAGCGTTTTACTCTAACATATTTGCAAATGTATCTTTGGAAAGGTTCACGAAAAGAAATCTGCCTTTAAATTACAGGTATCTAGGCAGGTCATATTTTTGAAGTAAATGAAGATTTATAGAACCCTAAAGAAAACTGGATTCATGGAAATGCAGGCAAATAATCAAGACAAACAAAATTTTTTTCAAAATTTTGTTGATTTTAAATCTTTTTGTTTTCTAAATATAAGGAAACTTTTTTTTCTCTAGCGCAATTTCTAAAGCACACCCTCATAAGCAATATTGAAACATTTATATTTTCCTCCCTACCTAATCCCTCCAGAATTTGGCAACTCTTAATGAATGAGTATTATTTTCATGCCAATGTGTTTGTTTGCATAAACCAAATAAGAATCTGTTCTCTTTACAATAGCGCCAGTTTCCAAAGGTGCTTTTATTAGCCAAGTCTTGTCTGGAATGTCATGATCTAAAGAGCCATTCCTGGACTCTGGATGTCCCCAGAAAGCCTTCAGGAATTAAGAGTGATTTTTGAAGCCAATAAAAGCCCCTCGGAGAAAAGGCCTGGTACCTTGCTTGGTCATGTGGCTCATAGCAGTCTTTCCAGGTAAGGAATGAAGGTTGCTTTCCTGAAAGATGGCAAGGAAGGAACCTCAAGACATTTGGGGGACCCCAAGAACTTGAGAAATCTACCCAAACTTATAGCAATTTCAGGCAAAACCAGATAGCAACTATGTGGCTTGGCTTCTTTGCCCTGAGAGGCTGGCTAAAGTTCAATCTGAAGGTTCCTTGTAAAATTCCAGCAAAGCAGATCTGAAAGAGCCTATATGATCAATTACTATTCTTGTTGTGTTCATGCAAATAATCAGGGCAAACTGAAACTGGACTTAATGCAGTCTCTTTGATAAAAGAAGGGTGATTTAGGGAGAAAAATTGTGTTTCAGTGGAAATCACAATGTTTACTGTCACCCAAAAACTGATTAAATCCTAATTTTTCTAGCTTTCTTCCAAGCTAATATTTCATTTTTTTTCTTTCACCCCTTGATTTGGACTTGAGAGCTACCGATGCAGTGTCAGCCACACAGACTTTACCCACTACTCTGCCTTTTCCTTTTTAGGATTTTAAGGCCAATATCTGGTCTTGGTTTTCTTGGCTGACTGCTTTTCTAGGTACCATTACTGCTTTTCTCTTTATTGTCACCTTAGGCCATATCTCCTAAGATACCTTATATCTTTCACCCAACAAAGCACCCAAGTTCTAGGAGACTCCTTTTGCAAAAAAACCCCGACAACAGCTCTCACCTTTTGGGCTGTCCAGTTCCACCCTCTCCCTCTTAATGACTCATACCCAGATCCACAGGCAGGGACAACTCTATGTCCATAATCCGCAGGAAGTAGTTTAGAAGAAGAGAACTTCATCTCTATTCCTCAGAAGCAGAACAGGTTCAGGTCATTAAGAATAAATCCATCTCAAAAACCAGAGCGGAGAATAATAGAACAAAAGCCCCCTTTTCAGGCCCTCTTTGCCAGAGCTTGCTGGACCCCATAATGTATGATCAACCCTAATATTTTATGAGCCTTTGTCCTCAGGACTAGAAAATTACTGGAAGCATCCTGAAGGCACAGAAGCTCTGGGAACTTACGAAACAGGACACACCAGACCACATCAACCAGACCACAATGACCAGACTGGGCCCTGCACCCAAAGATAACATTGAAACAAGTTGCAGCCCAGCTGAAACATCCTGCCTTACAACCCCCCATTCCCCGATAAAAGCTCAAAGCCCCATCCCTCAGGGTTGGTGCACTTCTCCACACCTAGCTTTTTCCTTCTCTTGGTAAAGTAAAAACAAAACCTTTACTCTCTGTACTTTCTTCTCTTTGTGAATTCTTTCACAGCCCACGTCACTGACCACCCTAACAATCACTTGCAACTACAAATCTGCTTTCAGATAAATTGGTTGTCTTACACAAATATGTCCATCGTTTGATGCCTCTGACAATGATAGGTCACTATTTGATAAGCCACAGCTCCTCACCAGTGAGTCCCTTCTTCATGCGGCGTTACCCAATTTCCTCGTGGAAAGTATGCTTAGTCTTGTCTCCATCCCAAAACACACTGCTTATGCGCAGTATACATAGCAGTGACTCATTCTTCCTTAGATTTTTATCTGTCTTCTCTACTAGAGGAAGAAGGAGTAAGGATCTGGTCGATTCTCTATATGACACTATTCCACAGTGAATTAGTCTACCATTGTGCCTTGCACATAGTAGGTATGCTACTTGCCTTATATTTTCTTAACTTTATCTAAAGAAAACTCACACCCTCCCAGACTTGACCGCAGCATGCCTTCCAGGCTACACTTCAGCTTTTCAGAGTAATCTGTCAGAAAAACAAAGGTCGGACTTGGGCACATACACATTAGGAACTAAGGAGAAATGCTACATGTTGACAACTGACTGTTTTAATATATTCGAGAACAGATGAGTGGCTGTCACCATTTAAAATGCTGAACATTTCAAATATAACTTGAAATTGAGTTCTGAGAGGGACCAGAGTTGTGCCACTCTGAAGTTGCCTTTTTTGAAATATCAATTTTAAGCTGTTTGTTAAGGGTGGGGGGGGGAGACAGAGAGAACCTTGACCCTTCCCCTTTTCCTGCCCAAGAAATTCAGATAGAGAAACCTCTTCAGGAAGAAAACCTTGGTATGTTTGCTTTAGCCTAATTCAAATTAAGTATGGTAAATAGGAGGGCTTCCGACTGGGGCCTGTTAGCTAGACACACCCTGGTTTTCCATGGTTTCTGAGTTGCCTGCCCTGTGTATTCCAGCCCATTCTCACTTCTAAAATCTAATACCCCCTTACCCCACCTTTTCTCATTTGTCCAAAATGGCATATTTACTCAATTCGGCTTCACTGTTTTGGGAATTTTCATGCTTATGTGAATTCCTCATGCGTGTGTATTAAAATTTGATATTCTCCTGTTAAGCTGTTAGTTTGGTTATTAGACAAGCCAGAAGAACTTAGAAGGTAGAGAAAAGTATTATTCTATTTTAGCTCCCAAAGTTCTCAACTTTAACCATTTAACCTCAAATCCTTTTGTATTGTTGACACTATTACAGATGACCCCCGTTTCCCCCCTTTGCCCCTCTCCACCCAGCCCTCACTCCCTCAACACCTTTTATTAGAATGAGACAAACACTCTAACAAAAACAAAGATTGCACTCTCGATAACAATCAAAATAGGCATAAAAAATTTTATAGCATCCTTATGCTTCTGAAACTTGGTACTTAATGAAGTTATTTTAAGTGATTATTAAAACTAAGTGAACTTTCCGAATGCAAACTCTGAATTTACTTTTTTTTATAAATTCAATGTGTAGTAAAGAAGGGAGTTTCTTCACAAAACTCTCCAAAATAGACATAAAACAAGTATAATCATGCAGTCCTTATTCACACTGGCACTCAAATAGTTGACATACAGCAATAGAAGGCTTTGCTATCAGTATTTTCATAAATAACATTTTAATTATTAACTTCATACCTCCTCCAGAAGGTCCCCTTCATTATTCATCTCACACTTTTTTATTTAAGTTACCCTTGGAAACCACAATATCCCCAGCCGATGCATTCAACATGTTTTTATATGTATACCTGAAACAAACACTGCAGATGATGAATTCCATGGAGGCTCTTTCCAGAGGGGTCTGGCAGGTAATAAAAGATAAACACCAGACTGTGATGTATCATGCCCAAGGCACAGTATGCTGAAAACGCACTAGAAGAGTCCAATGACAAACGCTCATTTATGCCTGACTTCCTACAAACAAAGGCATACAAAGCTTAAAAACTGTATTGATTGGCTTTTTCCCCAACATAGTGAATTTTTGTTATATAACAATTGTATTCTGGAATGAAATCTATTGTTAGACTCGGATGATGCACACTTACTAGACAATTGTGCTATCAAAGTCCACAGACAAAGACACGAATGGAAAAATACAGCGGTAAGTGACCCAGATTTTTACCAATGGCAAAAATCTACTCTTTTGTAATGCCCATTTTTCTTTTTTTTTCAGGTCTTCTTCTGCCCTTTAAATTAATTCTAAATTAATTCCTTCGTTATATAAATACAGCCATCTTTCTTTGGCCTTTTCAGTTCTCCAAATGTCAGTCTCTGACAAACCCCAGCCCTTCCCAGCTGGCCACAGTGAGCATGGGATTATCTGCAGGCTGCCCTACATGGTACCATAAACAATCCTACCTCAGTCAGAGGAAGTAGGGGGAGCTTTATGAAAGGGAGTTGGAAATTACGCTTCTGCTGCCTTCAATTGTGCCTTCAGGTACTAGTTGATACAGAGGGGAAGGGTTTTTTGTTCTTTTTTCCTGAATCAAATAAAACCCTCTAAGCAATTTTCACTTACGAGTGTAAGGTCTCCATAGCTGATCACTTCTCTCTGGGACTTACAGGCCT
The DNA here is from genome assembly GCF_022682495.2 of Desmodus rotundus. Lineage (NCBI taxonomy): Eukaryota > Metazoa > Chordata > Mammalia > Chiroptera > Phyllostomidae > Desmodus > Desmodus rotundus. The sequence goes on from NC_071397.1 coordinate 24,104,980, forward strand.
GAGGAAGCCCAGGCCAACACTCCAGTCTGTCAGCCAGTCTGTCAGCCAGGTCTTTAGAAAGTTGTTTTCTATTGTTATATTTGCTTGATCTTTTTTTTCTTTCTTTCTTTGATAATGTCATATTTCATTTCTTAATATATAGTCACTCTATCCTCTGGCTTTCACAAAACTTTACATAATGCTTACCATGCTGTCTTTGTATCTCCCACCTAACATATGAATTCCTAGAGGGTTTAGCTTCTGTTTTGTAATTCCAGCACCTGGAACACTGACTGACTTACAATGAGAGATCAAAATACATTTGTTCAATGAATGAATGATGTATAAGAAACAATAAATATATTATCTGGGAAAAAAATGCCACACTTCTATTGTAAGAATTAAGTGTGTATTGCCAAAGAACATATAGTCTCTTGTGCCATTCTAAGTCAGATTTTTATGATGGCTTAGTTTCCAGTGATATCCTCTGTGCTCCCGTCAATCAGTGTAGCCACTTAAGCCATCATGAGTGTTTGCTTTCTACTAGATAAAGGACTGAAAATATCTATTGTCAGATATCTTCACCCATAAATAACAATTCATATTCATGATGAGTTGCTACATAAAATCAAAGCTCTTCACACGATTTATATACCAAATACTTAAGTGTTCTCTGACTAAATTGCTGATTTCAGAAGGTAGTCTATATTATTTACACCTGTTTCAGGTTTGGTGAAAATCATTCTAGGGGTGATCTATTAAGAATGATTCACAAACTGAACACAAAAAAATCCGATAAGGATATTAGACACTAGAGTAATAAGGCCTCAGTTCATTTGAAAAAGTGGTTTCCATTGTGTACTGGCTGTTATAAAGGATGGTAAGTGATCATCTAAATGGTATATATTTCAGGTCCATTGGTATGTTTTATGTTACATCACAAATAAATAAATTTCTGATGGCATTATAAAATTTAAAATAATACGTATTTATTAAGCAAATGTATTTTATTTTTAAGTATATTTTATTGATCAGTCTATTAGTTTTCCCAATTTCTCCTCCTTTATCCCCCCTCCACCGTGCACCCCCCAACCCTCCAGCATTCCCCTCTTAGTTCATGTCCATGGGTTGTACATATAAGTTCCTTGAGTTCTCTGTTTCCTATACCATTTTTGATCTCTACTTGTCTATTTTATGCCTACCAGTTATACTTCTTCTTCCCTGTACTTCCGCCCCCATTCCTCCCTTTCCCCTCCCCATTGAAATCTTGCCATATGCCCATTTCTCTGATTCTGTTCCTGTTCTAGTTGTTTGCTTCATTTTTGTTTTCATTATTTGTCTTTTCTTTTAGGTTCATTTGTTAACAGTTGTGAGTTTGTTGTCATTTTACTATTCATAGTTTTGATCATCTTCTTTTTCTTAGATAAGTCCCTTTAACATTTCATATAATAAGGGCTTGGTGATGATGAACTCCTTGAACTTGACCTTATCTGGGAAGCACTTTATCTGCCCTTCCATCCTAAATGAGAGCTTTGCAGGACAGAGTAATATTGATGTACGTCCTTGCCTTTCATGACTGAATACTTCCTTCCAGCACCTTCTTGCTTGCGAGGTTTCTTTTGACAAATCAGCTGACAGTCTTACGGGCACTCTTTTGTAGGTAACTGTCTCCTTTCCTCTTGCTGCTTTTAAGATTCTCTCCTTCTCTTTGATCTTGGGTAATGCAATTATGATGTGCCTTGATGTGTTCCTCCTTGGGTCCAACTTCTTTGGGAGTCTCTGAGCTTCCTGGACTTCCTGAAAGTCTATTTCCTTTACTAGATTGGGGAAGTTCTCCTTCATTATGTTTTCAAAGAAGTTTTCAATTTCTTGTTCTTCTTCTTCTCCTTCTGGCCCCTCTATGATTCAGATGTTGGAATGTTTAAAGATATCCTGCAGGTTCCTAAGCCTCTCCTCATTTTTTTGAATTCTTGTTTCTTCAGTCTGTTCTGTTTGAATATTTATTTCTTCCTTCTGTTCCAAATCATTGATTTGAGTCCCAGTTTCATTCCCTTCACTGGTGGGCCCCCTATATATTTTTCTTTATTTCACTTTGTATAGTCTTCATGTTTTCCTCCATTTTGTGACCATCCTCAAGCATTTCTGTGAGTATCCTGATTATCAGTGTTTTGAACTCTGTATCTGATAGGTTGGCTATCTCTTCATCTCTTAGTTCTATTTTTGGAGTTTTGATCTGTTCTTTCATTTGGGCCATATTTTTTTGTTTCTGTGTGCCTATTATGATGTAAGGGGTGGAGTCTTAGGTATTCATCGGGCCAGGGCAGCCCACTTCACTGCATGTGGTGCTGTATGTTGGGGAGGTGTCCAAGAGGGAACATTGCCACTTTCTTAACTCTCAGCCAGCTTTCAGTCACTTCCCCCACTACCCACAAGCAAATCTGGCCCTTCTGGTGCTGATTCCTGGGTGGTTGGGTTTGTGCACATTCTAGGACCCTGTAGATCTCTCCAACAAACCTTCCTGTGAGGTAGAGAGTTTCTCCCGCCTCTGTAATGCCCACGGGTTTTTATGGCCAGAGGTTTTGTGGCTTTATTTTTCCACACTGGAACTCTGGGTTCTGTGGTCTGTCTCATTCCCCAGTTGTTCCTCCTGGTTTACCTGCATGCAAATGTGGAACCTCCTGGTCCTCCAGCCACCACCTTACCACGTGTCCTTTCTGCCCCTCCTACCAATCTGAATGAATGTTTCTTCAGCTCCTTGGTTTTCGGACTTCCATAAAGTTTGATTTTCTGGCAATTCTGGTTATTTTTTGTTTTTAAATTTGTTATTATCCTTCTTTTGGTTGTGTGAGGAGGCAAAGTGTATCTACCTACACTTCCATCTTGGCCAGAAGTCTCATATCTATGTATATGTTTACCCACCCAAATGTTAACCATGGTTGCCCTCCGGGCCATGGAATCATAGAACATTTTTTTAGTATCCATACCTGAGGTTGGGTTACGTGAAGTAGAGAAAGAGTTCTCTCTTTGCCCCTAGCTTTCCTTTGGCCTAACCCTGTGTTGTTGCCTGCTTTGTGCTTACAGACAGCATATACATAGTTCTTCCTTGGTGCTAGTGGGTTGGAGTTTGGGGGAGAGTGGAAGGAGAAGATGGGCATGCAAAAGTAATAATGGAGAGTGCCATCTTAGACAGAATACACTACACAGTGGGTTCCAATACTTAATGACCTTTGTCATTATGCTTTTCAATATGTTTTGTGATGTTTTAAAATTACTCTTGTAATAAAGCTGAAAATTTTTAAAATTTTAATAAAAAAAATACCCCTTTCGTTGACTTGATAATTGAGCTTCTCCAGCGAAAGTCCTTGTGCCAACACAATGTGTATCAATCTCTTCACTTTGGAACTGTGACCTAGATAAAGCTGGAATGTCCTCACTATTTCCTATATTCCAGTTGTAAAAGTTTGTATTTACAACGAAAGCTTTACAAAATTTACAAATATTTAACAGTACTACGTTACTGCAGTACACAAAGTAGTATCCACTTATATAGTTCTTAGTGAATACAGGTAAACTTCTAAGTGCCTTACAGATACTAACTCATTTAACTTCCAAAGAAGACAATGAATTACTAATATTACTATTACCATTTCACAGATTGGCTGCCTGAGATACAGAAATCTTAAGTGTCTTGCTGAAGCCCCAACCTAGTAAAAGGCAAAATAAGGTCCAGTAGGCTGGACAAAGTCCACACAACCAGCAGGGCAAGATAAGAGGGAATTCATGCTTAAAAAAAAAAATGCAGCCCATAAGAAAACATAAATACGTACATAACTAAGGTGGGGAACTTCAATTAGCCTGTCCCTTTGCATTTGAAAGCCTATCTGATGCCACACAGGTTAAAGAAAACTCTGTGGGTCTTACTCCTTGGTCTAAAATTGTCTGATCTGAATGGGAAATTTATTTGACCACTTGCAACAAAATCAAATTGTCAATCTATTTTAGGAGGGCACAGGTAGTTTTTAGTTTTTAGAAGTCATGTTTGATATCATATATTTCATATTCTTACATTCTGGAGACGTTAGATAAAAGCAATGATGGTCCTTCATCTGTAGAAAGTGAGTGATACCTAAAGGTTTGAGTAAAGAGGGAAAACTTCAGAATGGAATGTATAGAGAATTTGAGACCAAGATGTATTTCACATTTTTTATCTCATCTTTTTCAGAAATTACCAATTTGACCTTTTTTCTCAATTTTTAAAAGAGAAAGAAAAACCCTTGAAGTAGAAGAATGTTTAAAAGAAATTATTGAAAGATAATTAACATGCACATATGAATTTAAGAATAAATCTGAGAGAAGGGAAACCTTATGCACTGTTGATGGAATTGCAAATTCCTGCAGTCACTATGAAAAACAGTATGGATGTTACTCAAAAAATTAAAAACAGAACTACCATATGATCTATCAATCCCACTTCTGGGTATTTATCCAAAGAAATTCAAAACATGAATTCAAAAAGATATATGCACCCTTAAGTTCATTACAGAATTATTTGCAATAGCCAAGATATGGAAGTAACTAACTGTCTATCAATAGATGATTGGATAAAGAAGATGTGGTACCTATATACAATGTACCACACACAAAAAAAAAGAAAAAGAAAGAAAAGAAATCTTACTATTTGTAACAACAAGAGTGGACCTAGGGATATTATGTTAGGTGAAAGAAGTCAAAGACAAATACTACATGATTTCATTTATATGTGGAATCTAAAAGAAAAAAGAAAATAAATGAATGAACAAACAAGACAGAAACAAACTCATAGATACAGAGAACAAGTTGATGATGCCATACGGGAGGGGGTGGTAGGAGGATGGGTGAAAAAGGTGAAGGGATTAAGAACTACAAATTGGTAGTTCAAAATAGTCACATGGATGTGTAGGGAATATAGTCAATAACATTGTAATAAATATGTATGGGGCCAGGTGGGTACTAGACTTAACAGAGGATCAATTTGTAAGTTATATAAAGGTCTAACCACTATACTGTACACCTGAAACTAACATAACATCAAATGTCAACTATAATTAAAATTTTTTAATTTAAAAAATAAACAAAGAGCTCTGGCTGGTATGGCCCTGGATTGAGAGTCAGCCTGTGAACCCAAAGGTCACTGGTTTGATTCCCAGTCAGGGCACGTGCCTGGGTCACAGGCCAGGTGCCAGGTCCTCGGTTGGGGGTGTATGAGAGGTAACTGATTGTTGGATCTCTCTCACACTGTTGTTTCTCTCCCTCTCTTTCTCCCTCCCTTCCCTTCTCTCCAGAAATAAATGAATAAAATCTTTAAATTAATTAATTTAAACAAAAAATAGTGAAATGGTTTTTTTTTAATGAAAAACAACATCAAACTTCTTCTGTAAAGGCCATATAAGTAAATATTTTAAGCTCTATGATTCACATGATCTCCATTACAAGTAGTTAACTTGGCCATGGTATGACAGCAGCCATAGACAATATATAAATAAATTACCGTGGCTGTGTTTCAAGGAAACTATCTTTACAAAAACAGGCAGCAGACCAACCCAGTGGCCAGGTGGCCAACCTCTGATAGAGATGATTTGATCCACAAATATATTCATTTATACTTTGTAAACTCCCTTAAGAGACTTTCTGTTTTCATTTTTATATAAAATAAAAGTATGTAACATATCATATACATATTATATACCACTTTAAAAATAAGTGTAAAATATTTAGAGAAAATACATGAATAAAATTAAATTTGTTTTTTAAAAAATATCACCTTTCGAAGGCTGGTGTATCTCTCCACACCATGCCCCTCTTGTTTCTTGGGGAGTAAATAAAAAGTTTATTCTCTTCCCTCCAAGATGGAGGCGTAGGTAGACACACTGTGCCTCCCGCACCACCAAAACAAGGACAACAAATTTAAAAACAAAAAACAACCAGAACTGACAGAAAATCGAATGGTATGGAAGTCTGACAACCAAGGAGATAAAGAAGAAACACTCACCCAGACCAGTAGGAGGGGCAGAGATGGGCAGCTGGGCAAAGAGGACTTGCGGCAAGGCGGTGTGGCTGGCGGGCTGGCGAGGCAGCAGATTGCGGGCTGGGCAGTCCCACATTCAAGTGCGGATAAACCAGGAGGAACAACTGGGGAATAAGACAGGCCAAGTAACCCAGGGCTCCAGCACAGAGAAATAAAGCCTCAAACCTCTGATTGAAAACACCCATGGGGGTTGAGGCGGCAGCGGGAGAAACTCCCAGCCTCACAGGATAGTTCATTGGAGACACCCACAGGGGCTTAGAGTGCGTACAAGCCCACCCACAGGGAATCAGCACCAGAGGGGCCCAATTTGATTGTGGGTAGCAGAGGGAGTGACTGAAAACTGGCAGAGAGTGGAGCAAGTGCCATTGTTCCCTCTCTTGACACCTCCCCCACATACAGCATCACAGCGCAGCGACAAGGGTTGCCCCGCCCTGGTGAACACCTAAGGCTCCACCTCTCACTATGTAACAAGTACACTGAGACCAAAAAAAAAATGACCCAAATGAAAGAACAGATCAAAGCTCCAGAAAAAAATACAACTAAGCAACAAAGAGATAGCCAACCTATCTGATGTACAGTTCAAAACACTGGTAATCAGGATACTCACAGAAATGCTTGAGGATGGTCACAAAATGAAGGAAAACATGAAGGATATACAAAGTGAAATAAAGAAAAATATACAGAGGGACCACCAGTGAAGGGAAGGAAACTGGGACTCAAATCAATGATTTGGAACAGAAGAAATAAATATTCAACCAGAATAGAATGAAGAAACAAGAATTCAAAAAAGTGAGGATGGGGAGAAAAGCCACACAACTGTAATTGAATAACAATAAAAAATTAAAATTAAAAAAAAAAGAAGAGGAGAGGCTTAGGAACCTGCAGGATATCTTTAAACATTCCAACATCTGAATCATAGAGGGGCCAGAAGGAGAAGAAGAAGAACAAGAAATTGAAAACTTCTTTGAAAACATAATGAAGGAGAACTTCCCCAATCTAGTAAAGGAAATAGACTTTCAGGAAGTCCAGGAAGCTCAGAGACTCCCAAAGAAGTTGGACCCAAGGAGGAACACATCAAGGCACATCATAATTGCATTACCCAAGATCAAAGAGAAGGAGAGAATCTTAAAAGCAGCAAGAGGAAAGGAGACAGTTACCTACAAAAGAGTGCCCGTAAGACTGTCAGCTGATTTGTCAAAAGAAACCTCGCAAGCAAGAAGGTGCTGGAAGGAAGTATTCAGTCATGAAAGGCAAGGACGTACATCAATATTACTCTGTCCTGCAAAGCTCTCATTTAGGATGGAAGGGCAGATAAAGTGCTTCCCAGATAAGGTCAAGTTCAAGGAGTTCATCATCACCAAGCCCTTATTATATGAAATGTTAAAGGGACTTATCTAAGAAAAAGAAGATGATCAAAACTATGAATAGTAAAATGACAACAAACTCACAACTGTTAACAAATGAACCTAAAACACAAACAAACAAAGCAAACAACTAGAACAGGAACAGAACCACAGAAATGGAGATCACATGGAGGGTTATCAGTGGAGGAGTGGGTGGGGAGAGAGGGGGAAAAGATACAGAGAAAAAGTAGCATAAATGGTAGGTAGAAGATAGACAGGGGGAGTTTGAGAATAGTATAAGAAATGTAGAAGCCAAAGAACTTATATGTATGAGCCATGGACATGAACTAAAGGGGGGAAATGCAGGTGGGAGGGGGTGTACAGGGTGGAGGGGAATAAAAGGGGGAAGATGGGACAACTGTAATAGCATAATCAATAAAATATATTAAAAAATAAAAAATAAATTTATTCTCTAAAAATACTCCTTTCAACTGCATTCATATTCCTGGTAGAATTCTTATTTAACACATTGCCTCATATTCTGTTTAAAGTCAGCAAAAAGAATAAATGCTATTTGCTTAATGTAATTTCCTTTCTTCTGAAATGCTTTGTCTTTTATGAGGTTTATACATTCTTTTCCTTAGAGTGATTTATGATTTGTTTTTTAAAATACTGATTGAAAATGTATTATTTAAGGTCAAGAAATCAAATAAGTTTTGCAGAACAATTGTAATTTTAATCAGAATTTTATTATATTAAAAATTTATAAAATGTTAGATTTCACTCTTAAAAGTTTTAAAGTAGAAACAAATTGTATGTATGATAAAGCCCATTAGGTTACTTGCATATATTTATGTGCATATATTTTATGTCTTTTTGGAAAATTTTTGCTGCTTTCCTAGTTTATTCATTCATTACTTTATTCATGTTGTCAATGTTGTTAGCTCAGTACATGCATGGCAAATAGCTGTATCATAAAATGACTACACAGGCAGCTAATAGAATCATTGGTTGTCCTTAGACATGTGGTATATTACCAAATCCAGATATTAACATGAGCTACATGAAAAGACTTACTGTTATTTAAAATTAATTTTCAAGAAACCAAATGTTAGTAAAGGGCTTAGAAGATGGGGGGGGAAGTATCTTGTCAATAAATTCATATCCTACATTTCTCATTCTCAAGCATTTGTTCTATACCCACTATATTGAGGCTGTATCTGTCAAAATGATTGAGCCATGAATATAAGATCCGAGGCTCTTCCCTACCACTCTTCTAAGATAACATATGGGAAGACTGTTCAACTCAAGTACTTCTCTTGCCAAAATATGTAATCTAATTGAATGGATCCAAAGAGGAGTGACGAAAATGATTAAAGAATGATGAGATTCATTTTATGAGAACAGATTGCACAAGCTAAAGTGTACTAAGTACCAACAAGGGGAAACAGTATGTTGTTTACCAGTAAGTTACTGCCTTCTGATGAATCATTTAGCAGGATTGGAGGAGCAAAGGATGCAAATTAAGTAAAAGTTTAAACCTATTCTTTCATTGTGGGAGAAACAGTGGTAGAAGATAAAATCACAATGATTCTGGTTTTATTTTATGTTTATGCATATTACATGTTACAAAGCAGTGTATGAGATGAAAAGTTCTTGCCTTCCCAGCACTGACTGCTAAAGATATAGGATAAAACATGCCCAATGGGACTAAGGAAATAGCTGATTTGTGAAAATGAGTCCATAGAAAAGAATAGTCTTTCTCACCACCTCCATCAGTCACAAAATTGTGGTTTAAGGCCACGACAACAGTGAGAGAAGGATACTTCCAATTAGTCTTCCTCCCGATATGTGCTTGTTCTAGAAGCTGTATGGGTTTGCTTCTCTTTCATATGCGTTCAGTTGTGACAAAGACAACGAGAAGACTGCAACTGACACCCTTTGTTGAAGAGAACATAGCAAAAAATTGTGAAGAGTAACATTTGGGGTCTCCTAGGAGTTCTGGAACTGTTAAAAACAAAAGCTGCTGGATGTCCCCTCCACTCACCCAGCACCCACCTCTCCCCACTTCTTCCTAGAAACACCTCATTTTCTAAGGAAACAGTAGATCTGTTTATAGGATTGAGATTTAAAACCCATGATTTAAAAAATATATATAATAAAGCTTGGGTGGGGCTGAGTAGAGTATCCCTGAATTCATGGATAAGCAGAAATACACATTGGCAGAGAATATGAAAAGTTGTTTTTTGTTTTGGTTTTTTTTTTTCTTTTTTGTCCTTTTCACTTGCTCTGGAAGGGGAATTTCTCCTGCCTTCTGCTCTTTCAGATTAATTAAGCAGCATGTAGAAAACAATGTAACTCCTTGAAAAATGTACATCACAATTATGCAGAGTTCATAAAATAAAAATCTAGTTCAAGGCACTTTAATTTAGCATTTTGATTATTGGCACATATCTACAAGCATTCATGTATTTAGCAGAAACTTCATAAAGCTAACGAAAATCAGTCATGACTATGAAAGCATGAAATTCTGAGTTCCACGGCATGTAAGGAGTTTGCACTCACATACAATGAATTAAATATTATTCCCAAACAGCCAGAGCTATATTTAGGGAAAGAAGGGAGTGACACATCATTAATTTAACAGACTTGATGTAGGTGTTGTCTGTATGTCCTTCTCTTAACTGATGACATCATTCTAGTTACTGGAACAGGGCTTAAAAATTATTGAGAACCCCAAACCTTTTACTTATGTGAGTTCTATCAACATTCACCATATTTTAAAAACAGAATAATAATAAACATAGTACGTGCTAACATAAATAACGTGTTTTTAAAGAAAAACACCTACATTTTAAAAATATACAAAAAGTAATAGCAGCTTGATGCCATTTCAATTTTACAGAATTTGTTACTATCTAGAAATAGAAAACCACTAGAATTTCGTGTCTGCTTTTGTGAAACCACCTGACACAGGGGCTCTGGAAAACCCCGCGTATACTCATGAGAGAATGAAAGTGAAAAAGGCAAACGATGTCTTCTTCCTATTACAAAATAATTTTGGCCACACCGCCTCCTCAAAGGGCCTGGGGTTTGGGGGGGACCACACCGAGAACAGCTGTAGTAGTGCAACCTGAGTTCTAAATGAAAATGTGCTCCTTAAGGGCAACTCACCTAATTCTCTTCATCTCCTTCACATGCAAAATGAGGTTTGGGGCAAGATGATCTCTCAGGTTGCATCTAACTTCAATATTCTGTGATTCTGTAAAGTATTAAGGAAAGGAGCACCCACCCACAGTGCCCTCACTTATTTATACTCCTTGTGGTATTCAAGTTTTATGTGTGCCCCCAACTCCCAGGCTGTAAGTGTTACAATAGGAATTTGACTTCATAAAGGAACTCCCACTAAGAACCTATCTTAGTGATTAGCCCAGGTAAGAATTGCAAAGTTTCTGAGAGTATCTAAAATAATAATTTTTAAAACTAATGGCATTCTTAAATGGAATGTGGGATTTAACAATAGCAAGGGCGGGGGTGGGGGGTGGGGGCGGGGACAGTGGGTAGAGGGGATTACAGGAACTACTATAAAGGACACATGAACAAATCCAAGGGGGAGGGTGGAGAGGGGGGAGGGAAGTGGGTTCACCTGGGGTGGGGTGAAGGGATGGGGGAAAAGGCATACAACTGTAATTAAATAACAATAAATAAATTTAAAAAAAAAATAAAAAAAAATAAAACAGAAAAAGAACATTAGTGTAAAAACTACTTAATAGTATTGTGCTAAGATTAATTTCTTAATTTTGATAAATGTTCTATGATTATGTAAGACGTTAACATAAAAGGAAGCTTGGAGAGAAGCATACTGGAACTCCAGTGTTATTGAAACTCTTCTGTAAGTTCAAAATTATCTCAAAACAATACATAAGGTGGCATTCTGGGTGCTGTTACATCACCGTGACAGAGATAATGGGGGTGAGGGCAGAGCCATTACATAGCAACTATCTGCTCTTCAGGCTTTGCCCCATTGTATGTTCTTGACTTCTTTGTCAAATATTAATTGACCATAAAGGTATGGGTTTACTTCTGGATTCTATTCTGTTCCATTGATCTATATATCTGGTTTTATGCAAGTAAAGTGCTGTTTTAATTACTATGGCTTTGTAGTATAGTTTGATATCAGGTAGTGTGATTCCTCCAATTTTGTGCTCCTGTGTCAAGATTGCTGTGGCTATTCATGGTCTTTTGTGGTTCCATATACATTTGTGGAATATTTGTTTTAGTTCTATGAAATACACCATTGGTATTTTGATAGGAATCACATTGAATCTATAGATTGCTTTGGGTAGTGTGGACATTTTAACGATGTTAATTCTTCCTATCTATGAACGCAGTATGTGCTTCCACTAATTTGTATCTTCTTCAGTTTCTTTCTTTTCCATGTCTTATAATTTTCTGAGTAGGTGTTTTACATCCTTGGTTAAATTTATTAAAAACTCGCAGACACAGACAACAGTATGTGATTACCAGAGGGAAAGGGGGCTGGGGGAAGGTAGAATAGGGCAAACAGGGGATAAATGTTTACAAAAAAGACTTGACTTTAGGTGGTGAACACACAATACTATATACAGATGAGGTATTATATAATTGTATACTTGAAACCTAAATAATTTTATTAACCAATGTTACCCCAATAAATTCAATAAAATTTTTAAAAAGTAAATATCACTTGAGAAATAATAGGATTTAATACTATCCTTTTGTTGCACAGATTAGAACCATGCATTGAGAATCAGAATTACTGAGGGGACTAAATGGTAATGGAAAAATATATAATAAAGATTAAATAAATAAAAAATAAATAAAAGAATTACTTGTCTGCCAAATTCTGGCCCAGACAGACAGCAGCTTGATTGTGCCAAATAGCATTAATTTGTTCTTCATCAAGCATGTTTCTCTCAGTGATGTCACCTCAGCTCTCAACCTTTAACACGCTGGAGTTAATCTCCTTTGCCTCTTACATTCTCCCAGGCTTACCCAGCCTTCTTTTGAGTTGAAAGATTTTCCCAGTTGATTAAAACATTGGTCCCTCTCAAACATGTAAGAGACCTTTTCAGTTCACATCCTGATTTTGCTAATATAATAAGATTTGTTTAATATAAAGAACTTTAGATGTCTTATACTTTAATTGTAATAATGAGGCAAGATAGCAAGAAGCGAGGGAAATTCCTTGACAAGTGGAATAAAGGAAACTGAGACAAAATAATTAAACAAGGCCAAACGATTTGAGCAATTTATAGTCAGCTAATGAATCACAAGGTTTTATCTTGCCTAACCAAGGACACTTAGGAGCAAATGGTTTTCACATTCCAGACCATTCTGGGACAGAACAGCCTTTTCCCGGTCCCTCTTCAATGATGTTCTTGTTAACATTCTTTAAAAGTGAAACTAACCACAAATTAACCCCTGTGTCTCTCTAGACACACATTTTGATGAGTAAACATATTGAAGGACACCTCTGAAAAGCTAATAAATATTCTATTAAGACCCTCCCCTGAGAGGTGGGGACTAACTGAAAGAAGGTAAAGGGATTAATCAAAGAACATAAATGAAGGATGCATGGATATGACATCATTGAGGGGACTGATTTGCAAGTTGGGGGCGGGCTGGGTAGAGGGGGGCAAAGAGGGGAAAAGTGGGACAACTCTAATAGCATAAACAATAATTTTTTTTAAAGACCCTCCCCTGAGACCTCCCCTAGGATTCCAGGTGACCAAAGAAAGTTAAAAGACCTCAAGACAATGGTCACATGGTGCACTGTTGCCAAAGCACACCCACACCTTGTATGTCTGCTATCTTTCTTCTAAACTCTAAGGGGCCCCACAAGAGTTCCAACCAGGGGAGCAGCAAGCTGTGGCAGCTTGTCCCGGGACTACCCTTTCAACCTACTTTGAAAGCCCCCTTTCTCTCTCAATTTATCTCTCTTGTTGCTTCTTCTACCTAGAGCCCTTCCCACTTTAATAAATATACTCTCAAAATCACCTGGACTTGTGTTGTGCAACCTTTTCTACAGACATTAAAAACCCCACATACTACTGGCAGGCTCAAAGTAGAACCGCACTGGGCCCAGACCCCATCTGGTAACAATAATGTCTTACCTACTTGTATCATACTTAGAAATATAATAAATGGAACAATGTTAATTATGATTTTATGCCAACAGATTAGTAGAAAGAAAACAGCCTGTGAGCTGATTCATTATGTATGCCTGCATCATTTTTAATTGAGTCATATTCACATTTTAACCTGATTTCCATAAAAGAGTAGGCTTTCAGTTACATTTGTTATTTCCTCCTTATTTTAGTCAACCTGAGATATGATCTGGCATTGAAGAGTTCCTATCACTTTGAGTTTCATGTCTGTAAGACAGAACAGTCAAAAGCATGTAACTTAAATAAATATGTATGTCAAAAACGGATTACCCAGCTCAGAATTCCTCCATTTACAAATGGCCAGGCCTTCCACACTCTTAGGTGCTCTCCGTGGAATCTGTGAAGGAAACCGGCCCTGGCAGTAGTGAGTTTGAACCGGCAGATGACCGGGAATCGGATGAAGAGGCTATTCCTTAACCAAGCATTGAAGGGGTGAATTTCCAAGAGAGGGAGGGGTCTTTTGCAAAGTACAAATGGTTACTGTGGTAGGCAGAATTCTCAAGATGGGCTCCCCGAGATTTCCATCCTCTGATTATTCAATCAAGCACTAATTTATGTACTACTATGAAGGGATTTTGCTACTGCAATTATAATCCCAAATTACAGATTTTAAAATACTGAAATTAGCCAGGTATGTTTAATTTAATCCCATCAGCTCTTTAAAAACAGAGCCTTTCATCTGACTGGTAGCGCAAGGGGAAGTTAGAAATGGAAATCACCAGGATTAAAGGCAACAGTGCTGGCTTGAAGATACCTGGAGAGCACATAACAAGCACTGTTTGTAGACACCAGCTGATCACTAGCCAGAAAATGGGAACCTAAATCCTACAGATAAAAATGTGAAAGACCTTAGAAGTAGATTCTTCCCCAAAACTTTCGTATGAGGGCCCAGGCTGACTGACTCATTAATTTTGGTGTTGTGAGATCCTAAAAGCAGAGAGTCCAGCAGAACCCAATCTGACTTCTGATTTACAGAGCTGTAAAACAATTAACAAGTATTGTTTTAAGTCTCTACTTTGTGAGAATTTGGTACACAGCAGTAGAAAATGAAAATAGTTACTAAAGATTAGGAGTCAGAGTGGTTTGGACTTCTGAACAGCAAAGCTGTTATGTTTAAAAAAAAAACCAGTGCTTTTGAAATTCTGAGGAAAGGCAATCTAAAGTCATCTACCCAGTCAAACTATCAAGATAATATACTGAGATATCAAAAAACACAGCATGCTTCATTATCACCCTTCTTTCTCGGGAGTCTAGCTAGTAGCACAGGATGTGCTCTGCCACAATGCAAGGAAGTGAAAACACAGGAAGTCGTGCAGTTCAGGTAATGGGATCCCACTCACGGGCAAGGTGAAGAAAGTTCCCAGGATGACAGCTGTGCCCACGGGGAAACCATTCCACATGGAAGAAGTTCTGAAGGTTTAGGAAACAATCTTCAAAATAACAGGCTTTGTAAGAATACCTGGTGGGTCTGAATGTATTAAGAAGAGATTTTGACAATTGATCAAAAGTTTAGGGTCAAATGATGATTAGTACAAAGAAGGACAAACAAGTGAAGGACATAAACTGAAATTAACCCCAAGGAAAACAAAGGGTTTTTTTTTTTTTTAACTGGGTAACTTTCCACATTTTAAAAAGACTTTGACATTAATTATCTAATTATGCATGCATGATACATGGTTCATCATGTCATGCATCATGAAGTAAAATTATATAATTTAAAATTTTTTAATTATAATATTTTGCTGAGCAATAAATAAAATTATATTTATGATAATATAAACACATAGAATACTTTAAACTTTGCCATGTGATTATATTAGACTAGAAATGCATACTACTATCAATATTTGAATTCAAAGTCTTACATGTTCATCAGAAACAACCGTTGTCCTCTGCAGCAAGGGCTCATAGGAAACTCAACCATCATCCACAACTTATTATTTTTTCTTTTTAATTTTTTAAATCCTCACCTGAGGACATTTTTTTCATTGCATTTTAGAGAGAGAGGAACAGTGACTGGTTGCCTCCTACACACCCAGATAGATGATCAAACCCACAACCCAGGTCTGTGCCCTAACTGGGAATAGAACCTGCAACCTTTCCTTTCAGTGTGTGGGGTGATACTCCAACCAACTGAGCCACACTGGCCAGGGCCACAGCTTAATTTCTATAGGAAAATATATTCCAGGTCCTAATCAAGAAACTTCCAAATGAACTTTGGGACCAACATCATCATCCCACAAAAATAGATAGACATCCCTTTGAAGACTTATTACATTAGCAGTAGAGAGATGAAAACTAAGCTCAAATATACATACCTTGGGCCCTGGCCAGGTGGCTGAGTTGGTTGTAACATTGTCCCATACACCAAAATATTGCAGGTTGTAGCCCAGTCAGGGCTTGTGGGTTCAATCCCTCGATCCCTCAATCCAGGTGCATGCAGGAAGCAACCAATTGATGTTGCCCGTGTCCATGTTTCTCTCTCTGTCTTCCTTCCTCTCTCTCTAAAATCCTTGGTGAGGATTAAACACACCCTTGGGTGAGGATTAAAAAAATAATAATAATACATGGTTTGGGCTTGGGAATTGTTGCTTTCTCTTTAAGCAGTTTTTAATAAGGTGGTTTATTTTATATTTCTTCTCTTTTTACTTTTTTTACTTTAAATTTATTTTTTAAATGTATAATCAAGTCTTATATCTGGTTCAGCTAGAATGAGGTTCATCTAAGCTAACAGAAAATTCAAAATAATGGAAGCTTAAACAAAACAGAATTTTATTGTCCTCCAAAAATAAAATTTGAAGATAGTCAAGCCAGGGTTTGTTGTGAAGGTCAACATCCCTGTTCCTTCTATCTTATTAGCACAATGAAGACTTTCCTACATGGGCCAAGATTTCTCCAGGATAGCAGTTGATAGCCATGCCCTTCACTTTAAGATCGCAGCACAACTTTCACACTTACATCCCCATTGATCAGGAATTAATCACATGGCTAGCTTGCTGCAAGGGAGGCTGGGAAGTATTGTCTTTATTGTGGGCAGCCATACTCCCAGCTGGAAAGCATGACTTCTGTTACTATGAAAGCAGAACAGAACAGGCCAACAAGTAATCTCTGGTCCAATATCATTTACTTAATAATTTTCGTCACTTAGTTAAAGACTGTCTTTTCTATAAACTGAATTTCCAAACATAAATGGTCTGTTTCTGAATTTCATATTTCAGTCTATTGACCTATTTGTTGATTGTTACACTAATTATTTACCACAAATTTCAAGTAACTTCAGATACCTATTGGGGCACATCTTCCTTTACTGTTCCTTTTCAAAAGTTTTGTGAATTATTTTTTGCATTTTCCCATACAGATGAATTTCAAAGCTAGTCTTCTTTTTTTTTTTTTTCCAGGTTTCCAAAATGACTTGGTCCAGTATGTGATAAAAGCTAGAGGTCTCTAAGATATGTCTCTGAGATAAGGTACTGTTTTCCGCAACCACTGAGACACATGCATCATGAAATAAAATTAGATAATTAATGCCAAAGTCTTTTGAAAATTTGGAAAGTTACCAAGTAAATATCTGTTCTGTTCTTATTTTTAACTAGTCACTAACTGGAAATGTACAAGCTGAATCTCACAATGACTAATCATGTTTCTGAAGCCTATTTAAATAAATGGTAACTCATTAAAAATCCAAAATAATTATTGAGTCACACATGACTCATACAGCAGAGTCCACTAATCAAGGAATGACTTGTATAGAAATGCACCTGATACTAGAAAAAGGTTAACTCTGTGAATGAGAAAATAAGATAGAAGACTAAGCGTGTCTTAAATTTAAACAGAAACCGTTTTTCTCCAGGAGATAAAAAGCATTTATCATAGAAGAAAACCTAAACGAGTTGATCATTTAGTATTGGCTAAGCACTGAAGAATTTGCTCTAACTTAAAGCAGCAGCTCTGGAGTCAATGATCTTGAAAAATAGTAGCCACAAAAGAAAGAATACAATCAACCTGGACCGTAAAAGATGTCGAAACATCATCAAGCATTCCCAGCGAAGGCCTGTAAACTCTTTGCACATTCTGATTTCTATTTTGATTTTTAGTTAATGATGCAACAAATATTTTGAAACATAAAATCTCTACGTGGTACTCCTGGGTGTTGCAGAGAGACAAAGATGAACCAAGTCCCAATCTGGCCTAGAAGAATCCATCATTTAGAAGCAAGGAGGCATTTATTAATTACCTTAACCCAAGGTGCAATGCTAACTACATTGGAGATACAGATTTTTAAAACAAAATAGAGCAAAGGCTTTTAAAGGAGGAGTTACTGTCAGAATGCAGCCTTGAAATAACATTTGGGATTTGTACTTGTGAAACTGAAGGTGAGGCAGAGGGGGAGAAGTGAAAGAACTGAGCTCACCGTGCACAGGACAAACAGCAATTTCTCAGTTAAATGATGTGTGAGAGAAGGTAGAGAGAAGCTGGTGGTACAGATTCTGATTTTCCAAGATCTGACTTACAGGCTAGAAGAGGCCTTCAAAGTGGTGGTTGTTTTGTTATCGATTTAAGCAAGATATTAAATTTAATCAGAACTGTGCCTTAGAAAGATGCACTGAGGGGCCCACTTTGTAATGTGAATTTATGGAAGTATTAAAGCAGAGACTGGAGACTAGAGGCCAAATTAGAAAATGCTTGTAGCTGCACAGCTGACAAGCACAGTCAGCTGAACTCTAAAAAGGGCCCAAAATTCCTAGACCTTGGTATACACACACCTTCTCCAGTTACTGAGTCAAACACTAATCTAGGTGTTGCTGAGAAGGAATTTTGTGTTGCAATTAAGGTTCAAAATGAGTTGTCCTGAAGATAAAGAAATCACCCAGGAGTGCCTGACCTAGCCACGTGGATCCTTTAAAGCCGTGTCTAGAGGTCCCAGACAGGGAAGTGAGATTCAAAGCAGGAGAGGGGCTAGCAAGGGGAAATATCTTTCCGTTACTGGCTTTGAAAGGGGGGAAGCTAAGGAATGCGAGAGGCCTCTGGAAGCTGATAATGGCCCTCAGTCAACTGTCAGCGAAGAAATAGGAACGTCAGTCTTACAGCAAAAAGGACCTGAATTCTGCCCACAGCCTGAATAAGTTTGGAAGTGGATTGTTCCCCAGAGTCTTCATACAGGACGATGTGTTGTAGAATTGTGCACCTGAAACCTGTATAATTTTGTTAACCAGTGTCACTCCAATAAATTCAATGGAAAAAAATTGATCTTAGCCAACACCACGTGACACCTCGAGCACAGAACTCACCTCGTTCATGTCAGGACATCTGACCTACGGAAGCTGTGACGTCCTATTTTTGTGTAATTTTAAGCCTCCCGTTTGTGGTAATTTGTTAGCAGCAATAGAAATAGTAATAGTAGTGAAATGTAGTACTTTTTATCCTTCTAAAGCACCTGCTGTTCCCTAAGACAAGTATTCAGTATACAGTACTTAGAAAGGGCCACATTTTGAGACCTGCTGGTCGGAGCCAGCTTCACGGGATCAGAACAGCACTGCAGTAACCTCAGTTATTGGAGAGCTGCCCAGACATCGACAAGTGAAGAGCTTGATTATTTTAAAACACTTTAAAATTATTCACGCCAAGCAAAAGTTAAAAAAGGGTCAAGTCTGTAAATTAATTAAACTAACTCATAAAAATGTAAAAAGTTAATAAGCTGTGGAGTTAAGAGAACTGTATTTAGAGTAATTTTGGCCATGTAATACTCAACAAGTGCCTTGATTTCTTTGTCTGACTTTCTTTATCTGTAATAGGAAATGATTACTGTACTAATTACTTCATAGTACTGTGGCTAGTCCCAAATCTACTAAAATATACAAAGAAATTTATAAACTGTAAAATACTTCACAGATTTTAACAATGATGATTTCTGGGTCTAGTCATAGTTATTTGTCCACAGATCATAGATTATCTCAGGGCATTTAAATTAGCCTGAAATATGGTTTCAAAGATTTTAAAATTTGTATTTCTGGTTTGAATCAATAACATACTTAAAATGGTGCTACATACACATCACAGGACTACAAAGTAAACAGTTCAAAAGACCAATTGGTAAATAATGTAATTGGTATTTTATCCTAGTTTTAAAAAGAAAAAAAGTTTTGACACTCAACCACTGACAACTAAGTATATTTACAGGAAAGAAAGCAGATTTTTTAATAAATATCTTGAATTTGAATATTAAAACTAAAAGCAATCTATTAATATTAATTTCTTTGAATTTGAATAGAGACTAATGTATTTTTAAAATGGGGTTTTGAAAATTAAAAATTATACATATTATATGTTTTTCAAACCTGAAAATGATTTCAACATACTGGGGAAGGTTCAAGAAAAATTAGGTCACTTCTTCAGGATTTTTCAATAGATCAGTGGAAGAATTTCTTATAATGACCTTGTAGATGAAGTAATTAAGAGTAAGTGAATAAATTATTTTAAAAGAAGGAGTTAAGATAATGATAGTTACTGCAGAAAAAGAAATGCAGTTAGAGGGAAGAGTGCTGTTATATAAAGTGAATTATAATAGTATATTTCCAGGCAAACAGTAGGTGGCAACATCTACACAGTCTTATTTTTGAAATGATTGTATAACATCAAGATAAAACAGGCTAATGATTCATGACATATGGGACTTTCCAAAACTCACAAATTAGGAGGGATATTTATGCATGCACACATTCTTCGCTTTTATTCTATTTTAGACTACCATGATTCTACATTATCAGAAGGACTGCACTAAGATCATTAATCTTTAAAATGTTTTATTCATGAGTCATTTAGATTGTTCATCTAAACGAAGTAACACATTTTTTTTCCTCTCAGGAGTTGGCCAGAAGAGGTGGTTGAATTAGATAAGGGTGAGAATTAATGAAACGAGGGACACATTTTTTTTACGTTTAAAAGAAAAAGTCATAGCGTGACCTCCATAACTAGAGTTTGCAGCAAGTTGCTGCAGGAGGCACATCCGGTGGTCGAGAGAGGCCGGAAGCTGTATCAAGTTTCCTTTTCTCTTTTGAGCACGTACAGCCCACAACTGCCTCTCAGCAGTGCTGACAGCTGAGACATGTGACCTGTGTGCTGTTCTCACAGATGAACTTCCAAACCTGAAAAGCCATTTTAGGAGGTAAATAGCTCAAGTCACTGGGGCCTTTGAAGCCCTCGGGTATTTTTATTTTCCAGAGCGATGAGATTTGTTGAATGTTTTCCGGGCTGGAAATCAGAAGCGAGCAAAGGCGCTGCTTTGAGACAGCAGAGGTCAGTAATAGCAAAGGGGAAGGAAATGGAGCAATCTGGCCAGGACTCCGAGTTACACAATCAACAGGCCAGAGGCTGACACACACACAGAATAACCTAATCCTAAAAACCCCAGAGGGTCCCCTGGGCACACAATGTCTCCATCTCTGGCATAGCTCCTTCCTGGACACGCTCAAAGATGTTTAACACTCCCCCTACCAGAGAATTCGTTCCTACCACAGAGTTGGGTTTTTTGTTGTTGTTTTGGGGGAACCATAATAAAATATAAAGGGAAATTTTCCATTATACTCTTTTACAATTGCTAAAATTTTTGTCTATTTCATTAATCCTGAAATTAGATTTATCTTTAGAAAGAACAAATAGTAGTAAAGAAAAAAAGGGGAGGGAATAAAATATTTTATTCCCACATTCTTTCAGCAAATATTTGAGTGCCAGGCACTGTTCTAAGTACTTGGGGTACCAAAGTAAACAAAATAGATCATGTCCTTTTCTTTATGGAAGTTAGAGTCTGATAAGGACCAGCAGAAATTAAACAATTAAATTGTATATCACACATCAAGCAGTGTATTATTTGTTTCCTGGAGCTGCTACAACAAAATACCACCACTGGGTGACTTACAGCAGCAGAAATTTATTGTCTCACTGTTCTGGAGGCTAGAAATCCAAAATCAAGTTCCTGTGGGGCCATGCTTCCTCTGAAACCAATGGAAGAAACTTCCTTGCCTTTTCCTAGCTTCTAGTGATTTGCTAGCAAACATTGGCATTCTATGGCTTATTGGCGTATCACTCCAGTCCTCCATCCTCACGTGGCTTTCTCCCTGTGTCTCTTCACATACACTTCCCTCTATGCATATCTATGTTTGTGTCCAAATTTCCCTTCCTTATAAGGACCCCAGTCATATTGACCTACCCTAATAATCTCATGTTAACTCAGCTATATCTGTAAATATCCTATTTACAAATAAGGTCACAAGCTGAGGTACTAGTGGTTAGGGTTTCAACATAGATTTTTGTGGGGAACACAATTCAACTCATAACACATAAGAAAAATGAAGTTGGGGGAGATATAAGGGGACTAAATGGTAATGAAAAAATACAATAAAGATTAAATTTTCAAAAATGAAGTAAAGAAAATAGAAAGTAACAGGAAAGGGGAAGGAAGGCACATTAGATGAGGTGGTCAAGATATATACATTTAAGTAGACAAAATTGGATTTGAACAGAGAACGGAGGAATTGGGACATGCAGATAACTGAAAGAAGAGATAACTACTCCTGAAAATAAGAGATTTTAAGTGTTAAATTTGTAACATGACTAATTGCCTTCATTCTTTAAAATATTTTCATGATTAGAAAGGAAAGTCTATTAATAGCTCTATCACAAATCATTCTTTTTAACTCTGTACAAGTTGATGATTTTCAGTTAACTCAACCTTAGCAAGACTGGAGGAGATACAGATTGATTGAGAGCTTAAATGATCAGTCTGTCAACAAATCCTCATTTTGCAGCAAATCCTTATTTTTCACACTTCTATTTCCTGGAGACAGAGCAGTAAACAGAAACTGCAAAACACTTTGTGTTCATGAAGTCTACATTTCAGTAAGGGAAGAACTGAATTTGATTTTTTGCTGTTTTTTCCCCCATTTGTTTGGAAATTGAAGACACCTGCCCAGTAAGAGTAAAATGTGTCTTCACAGCAACCAAGAATCATGAGATCTCATAAGGATCCATAAAGCCTATGTACTCATGTGATGGTGAATCTTTTATATGACTCTCCTTAAAATGGCACTAACTGTAGTTAGCCACTTTAGGGAAGCTAAACTAACACTTAGTTAGTTTAATGTTGGTTTAGTTAGTTAATGGTCAACACCTTAAGTAATGGAAGTTCACAATCCCTCCAACCTCAGCATCTACTGGAACTTCTCTTGTCCCTGCTTCCTCTGTTCCAAAAACACTGCTCTGCTGCAGCTCCTGGACAACAGCAGGCTCTGCGCTTCCTGTTCTCCAGATACCTTCTTGGCTAGCTGCTTCACTCTTTTCCAAGTGTTTATTTAAAATGTCTTCTTGGTATCCAACCTGCGGCCTGCAGGCTGCATGCAGCTCAGGATGGCTACGAATGTGGGCCAACACAAAATCGTAAATTTACTTAAAACTTTATGAGATTTTTTTGTGATTACATGTCATAATGTATTTATTGTGTAGGCCAAGACAGCTCCTCTTCTTCCAGTGTGGCGCAGAGACTCCAAAAGGTTGGACACCCCTGCAAGCAAGACTTTCCCAGTCACCCCATTTTAAATTAACCCCTCACCTCCCACCACCATGCATCCACCTCAACTGTCCTAATTTCCCTTCTCTGCATTTGTCTCCAAAACACCTATTACCATCCAGTTTTTTAAATCATTTATTTTCATTGTCCGTTTTCTATTAGAATGTAAACTCCATGTAAGCAAAGATTTTTTTTTAATCTTTTTCGTTTACTTCCCATGTCCTATGGACTGAGAAGTATGTCTTACACAGATTAACTGCAAAATGAATGGTTGTTTAAAGAACATTTAAACTTACAATCAGCAGCCCCCCATATTTGTGCTAAAGAAGAGTTGACCGAAAGCCATCAGCTTTATTAACACGATGAGCACCATGTTCAATTACAGTTGCGGTAAATGCAGAGAAATTTCTTCAAAATGCTATTGCTCATATCCGTATTTATACAGGGTGAGGGTGTGTCTTAAAATCTTAAAAAGGGGAAGCTCAGTTCAAGTATACTGTCTTTTGATGAGCTAACTCACACAGATAAACCTCGGAGAACTTGGCCCAGGGAGCTCATAGCTATTCCTCCCAACGCGCTGCAGGGCCTGTAGACAGCATAAGTCAAAAGATAGACAGATAGAGGAAAAACATTGGGAAAAAAGGAAGAACATTTTTTTCTGCTTTTTGAACATGGAGCCTGCATTTTTATCTTGCTTGGGGCTCTGCAAGTTATATAGCTGTCCCAGCTTGCGAGACAGATTTTTATCGTACATAATTTTGGGGCATACATCAGAAAGAAAACATGAGATGAATAGATTGGTTCTGTTGGAGTGGAAAGCTTAGTAAATTTCTAAAAAATGTTAGTTCATTCTCTTCATCTCTTTCAATGTGTGGTTGTTCCCTTTCAACAATGCAAGTCGTTAAACTACTGATGGGCACTGCACATCTTTATCCAGATTTCTCCACGAAATTAGAGGATAACCTAGAATATGTTTTAGATGCATTTCTTCCAGTAATTTTGATTTTCTGGGTGCTTTGGAGCAGGATTAAGATGGGTCCCTGCCACAGTAATTAAAGTTACAGGTCCTCACCTGCAAGGACCAAACAGCATCTGTAAACCAGTAAACCAAGGGATTTGCTTTGTAAATCAATAGAAATGACATGCCCCCCCCTAGGGAGACTTACATCCAGATCAATTAGAAGTTTCTGCTCTGGAAATTTTTTTGAGCTACATTACATTCTTTTAGAAATAGGGTAGAAATTTTAAAATCAATGTAATCTCCTTTCGAGCCATCTGGTATTAATTTTTCTGCTGTACCTCCTGAGAACTCAAAAGAACCAAAAAGGGAAGGAAGTAATAATTCTTTGTTCACTGCAGCTGCTGAAGGAATCACTAACATTTTTTTCTAGATCACCTGTAAATGAGAACCAGCATCCAAAATAATACATTTTATTGTCCTAAAGACATGTTAGCCAAATATGGAATGATTTGTATTGCTATGATCCAGTGCTAATGACTTCTGGTCTTTTTAACTCCTGTAATTGGGTAATATAGTTCCTCACGCCCAGGGCGATGGTGGTGGTAGAGTAAAATAGAGTATTTTATCAATGTTAATTGACTCTTTTTGGTAGCTCTACCTTGGCTGTGTAAGAAAATGACCTTGTTTTTATGATATACACATTGAAGTATCATTGAATTAAAGGGTGTCATGTCTTCATGTCTGCAGTTTATTCTCAAATCATTCAGGAAAAGAAACCCAACATACATTCTTACACAGAAATGGATTGGTAAAGTAAATGTGGTAAAGTGTTAACCATTGTGGAATGACGGTCAAACTTATATGGGAATACTTTCCTCCATTTTTCTGAAAGTCTGAAATTATTTCAAAATAAAAGTGTTTTAATAGAGCTTGACTATTTTCTCTGGCATTTTTTTTCAAATAGTTGACACTCATTCTATATGTTTTATTGATGGTGGTTTTAGTTTCCCCAAAGAGGGAATAACAGTGCTATTCCCTTTGTTGCCTGACAGCAATTGTGAGATGACATTGATTTTAAGATGCATTACTACTTCTAAGATGCTAAAAGGGAGAAAATATGCATCTTAGTATTGTGGACACATTTTAGTCAAAATAGTCAAATGGAGAGACTAGATTAAAGCAAATGATGGTTATCCCATTTAGGAACTGTATCAGTTTCGTATCGCTATTGTAACAAATTAATCACCACAAGCTTCGTGGCTAAAAACAACACAATTTCTTTAAATATTTAAATTTTATTTTATTGTTTATGCTACTACAGTTGTCCCAATTTTCCCCTTTTGCCTCCCTCCACCCAGCACCCTTCTCTCCAGGCAATCCCCACATTGCTGTCCCTGTCCACGGGTCACACATATATGTTCCTCTACTCCCTGGGATGTACTTTATATCCCCATGACTATTCTGTAACTACCAATTTGTACTTCATAATCTCTTTGCCTTTTTTGCCAATCCCCCTGACTCCCTCCCATCTGGCAGCTATCAAAATGTTCTCTGTATCTATGATTTTGTTTCTGTTCTGCTTAACAACACAAATTTATTACCTTACAGATTTGGAAATCAGAGTATAAAGTGAATCCTCAAGGCTGCATTCTTTCTGAAGGCTTTAGGGGAGAATTCTTTTCCTCACATTTTTCAGTCTACACTCCTTGGCTGGTGGGTCCTTTCCACCTACCACAGTGTCTCTGACTACAAAGCCTACACGTGGCTTTGGTATTACATGTGTTCCTCCTTGATTTCTCCATCTCTTGTTTAAAGAAGTATTGCTGCACAAACAGATGACCTTTTAATAAAGGGAAGTCATGACTGGAAATTTTTTAAAAATAGTTGCTGGTGATAAAATATTAGGAAAACCTGATCTCTCAGGGAAGACAATATAATGCTGTGGAACAAATATTTCACGGGAGCTCTGCTCAGGTTATAACTTATTATTGTTGATTTTCTTGGGTGATATATATTGCTGAGAAATAATAGTTTAGTTTTTCTTTTTTCACCATTAAGGTCACCCAAGTACAGAAATGCTTGTAATTAAAGAGTTCTAAAAAAAATTTTTTTAATGTTTAATAGTGTTAAATGTCCCCAAAGTCAGTAAAAAGCACTGTGGGTTGTTACTGGCGATCTTCATGATCAGTATAGACTTTCTCTAATTGTATTAAATGAATACACACACACATGTTAGAAGAATGCCTGGTAACAACTATGTAGATACTAGTTTTTATTCTACATTTATACTAATATTGTTATGTAGTAACAATTATGATTTTTCTGTGCAAACGTTACTACCAGTTTATATTGAAATTATGTATGAGAAAACCTGGATTACACAGCAGGTCCTTGAATGATGCAGTTTCATTCAACGTCACTTGTTATAATGTTGATGAGATGCCATAAAAACTCACCTCTTATTTCTATCAATTAGCCTTTGATAAAATTGGTTTTGTTATAAACTGTTTTTGTTTACAGTCATAGAACCTACCTAGAAGATTCAGTGAGGACTTATAACAGAAAAACTTTTATTCAGATTCTTTAGCTTGATACATGAAACAA
The DNA here is from genome assembly GCF_022682495.2 of Desmodus rotundus. Classification (NCBI taxonomy): domain Eukaryota; kingdom Metazoa; phylum Chordata; class Mammalia; order Chiroptera; family Phyllostomidae; genus Desmodus; species Desmodus rotundus. The sequence continues at coordinate 24,131,699 of NC_071397.1, forward strand.
AATATGCAGTCATTTATATGGGTATGTATAATTAGTTTGCATATAGTACCAACTTTATAAATTGTTCGGAAGATTATGTAAGTAATGCATTTAAGGCATTCTGCACTTGGCTGGTATATTATTTTAGTAATAATGTATATTATTTTTATGATTATTAAAATACCTGACTTTGATTTTTAAAGGGTCTAGAAAATGCTGAGTCTGGTAATGAATTCATTCCAACTTAGTGGCTATTAATTCTAAATTATGAATTAATTAATTCTAAATGATTTCAAAAACACTGTGCTATGCTCTCTCCACAATATATGATTCTTATTCCACAGGCCCTACTTTGTACCAGGTTATCTTGCCCATATTCCTCTGCTTCTTTCTAATTGTGCTTGAATTTTCTAGGTGTCGTCTCTCTAATCATTCATACACTCCTTGAAGGCAGACAAGAAGTTTTATTTTTCCTTTTCACTCACCCAAAGGGCTTATTACTAGAGGCAGAACACAGAGCATTTCTGAAGAGACACCCCTGGGGCTCTCTGCTGAGAGAGATGCAAATAACAAATGCCCAAGGGTACTATTTGAAACCTAAGAAACATCAAAAATATTCCCCATCCTCACTTCTCTTAATCAGTGCCTTCTATTTATTCAGGGCCAAGCTTATGAAGGGTAGAGATTGTCTTGATGAAGAGCAAGCCCTCTGGCTACTGATGCTGACATCTAGAAAAATCACAAGGCTTGGATTCAATATTCTGCACTATAACTCCCTAATAGACTCAGGCAAACAGCAATAGATACATTCAGCTTTTTCTGAGCTTCTAAAAAACATCCATCCATTGCATTTCTCTTTAATTTCTTTTCTAATTATCTGACTGCCTCTTACTTGAGCCCAATAGAATTTTAAATATGAGAAAGAAACCATTAGAGAATAGAATTAAAATGAAGGGGAAAGTGGGAAATTGGTATTTTATTTGATTTTTTTTAATCAACTCATCTACTTTCAGCATTTGAATCAGTTTGCTAGCTGGAACAAGATTTCTGGGTAAACAACTTTCATTAAAATATAGAGGGTACATTTTAACCATGGTACACATTCAGAAATGACTGCTCTTTTTATCAGAACATCACTTGGCAAAGGAAAATGGTGTTCCTGGACCGCCAAACCCAGGGGGGAAAACAACAGAACAATAGAAAAATATACTGTGTGTGGTGCCTTCTTTCAGCTTGTCTAATCTGGAACAGACTGCTCCCATTTTAAGAAAATTACTTGGAGTGCAAAGGATACTTCAAAAGGAAGCAGACAGATATGCACTGATTCTTCTTTTACATTACAGCAATCAAATTTTAGACTAATTTTCCTCTTACTTAGAAGCAAAATACTGCTAAGGGAACAGCCTGTCTTCATCTGGTTTATAGTAAACATTTGCCACTTAGGATTCAGGAGCCAGTTGGATTTTTTAATCTTTGGCAATAGACGCTAGCGTATCTGTGATAAATTGTGGCAAGCCAACAGGGAAAGAGCAACGTCAGAAGGGTGCAGGAGGCCCAGCAATCAAGCAGGCAGTAGAGCGGAGATGGATAACATCCTCTGTGTGTCCTGAAGGCAAATGTTAGCAGCCTTCCAATTGTGCCTTGCTGTTTCCCTCAGTCTGCCTCTTGCCCTGGTTCCCCAAACTCAGCTTTGGTGAGTGTGTTCATTCAATCATTTATTCAACAAATATTTTTAGTACAGCAAACCACATATTTTTGTTTTTAATCTAACTCTTCTATGTCTACAGAGAAATAAGTGATGTACATGATTTCATGTACTTTCTGTAATAAATGTTGGCCATTGTTCCAGAATTGGCTGGTATAAGATCACAATGCATAATCAGCCAAAAGTGATATTTTCCTTTTGAAGTTTCTAGAGTACATACCTTCTGTTCTCAATAAATATTCAACAAATCTTTACTGAGATTTACCATGTGGCTGCTACTATTCTCTATGTTAGGATTACAATGGTAGCCATTACAGATATGGTGTCTGTCTATACTTGTTTGTAGCCCAAAGGAACACGGATAACTAAGCAGGGAACTACTTCATGGAGTGGTAGGTACAGGGGAAATTCAAGCAGCTAGAGAAAGGGCACCTAATTAGAAAATGCATCTAATTCTACAATGAACCCACTGTATGTGATGAAACCTTTTAAGATCAAAAAAGGTTCCCTGGAGGAAATGATGTCCTGACTGAGGGTGGAAAGTTAGACAAATGAAGAAAAAAAGGAAAAGCCATCTAGAAAGACAGCATTACGTACAAAGGGTCAGAGGTATGCATGTTCAAAGAATCTGAAATTCAGTTTGGCTGTGCAGCCTCAAGTGTAAAGAAAATAGCAGAAAAAGATGAAGTGAGAAGCGTGGGCAAGTTCTACATATTATTCAGCATTATCTAGGTTATATTCAATTAACAAGTAATGCCAAAATAGTGATTTGACACAATAATAGTTATCTCTCATTCATATATGTATCCAATGTAAGCTGGAGGCAAACTGGTAGTGGTGGCATGTGCTCAGCTACTTAGGGATCTAGGATGATGGAGGCCCACCGTCTCATAGCTGTAACAGCTAACGCATCTGGCTTTCCTGGTCACCTTAGCAGGGAAAGGCGTCTGGACTATTTCAGCCTATAGGGGATACACATCGTTTATACCCACAACTTATTCGCTAGCACTAGCTACATGTTCCCCACTCCCACCCCCCAAAACAATAAGGACCTAGAAATCTAAGAAAACAGATAGAATGTTTAATGTGCACTGCATCTCTGGTGTAGTCATGATATTGATGGCCTTTAGATGTCACGTTCCCATAGTTTGTGATTTATTCTGAGGACAATGAAGAGCCAATGAAAAGTTTTGAGCAAGATAATCAAAGGATCAGATTTTTATCTTTTTTGAAGCACTGCAGGTTTTCTTGCCCCATTGACCCTTCTTGTTCTCACCTCACTGCTAACTGAATAAGGGTTGTTCAGAGCAGACGCCATGGAAGGAATGTTGTTAGGGAATGAGAAATGGTTAAGATCTACAGGAGAAGGACTGATTGCCCCCATCCCTTAATTAAAAACTTGTGCTTTTTTAGTGCCTCATAGAGCACATGCCCCAATAAACACTGAGCTCCTACTTGTGACATAGCAGCCTTGGGGAAGATGGCTCAGTCAGGTACACACAGGCACAGACATGCTTCAGTAAATAGAAGTAAGGGAAGAAGTCGCTATGAATCCTGAGCTCTGCACATAAGGAGAAACTAGTGTTATCGGCATGTCCAATCCTTTCCTCTAGACGTCTAATGTCATCAGATCACAGGTAAAGAAGGGCCTAAGCGTAGCATCATCCACAGTCAGCCACAGGCTCCTCGAGGGTGAATGCTTGCATATGGGAGGAAAAACTGGAGAGAGAATACATGGTTGATGTCATTTCTTTATTTTTATTGCCAATAAAACTGTGCCTTTTCAAACTTTCCCAGTGACGGGTATTAACAGAAATGTGTATGACGTCAGTGTGTCAAGGCAGATTGCAGCAGGTCCTCTTGCCTCCTCTCGTCCGGCGGTTAACATCTAGATGGTTATCAGAAACTCCTCAGAAGATTTTTAAGAATACAGAGTCCTCAGCCACGCATTCAAATTAATGAATCAAATTCTAAAAGTAGGACCCATGAAGGTGATGTTTTAGATTTTCCAGGCCTGGAATATGTTGCTCCAGTTCATGCAGAAGCAATCTGCCATGAAATTATTTTCTTTCTGAAGATCTACTATGACTTTCAGTCATTTGCAGTTTTGCTCATTACGTAACTGTGGGTGTCTCAACTCACCTCTCCCAAAGAAAGTTTTCAAAGAACCAGAGCCCTTACCTTCCCACTGTTGAATTTTATGTACATTGCCCATGAGTAGGCGCTCAGCAGACATCTAAAACATACAGAACAGAAAGCAGTACAATCAAATTGAATGGGTATTCTGGATAGGGATGAGTCTGCAGATGCATATCACAAGGAAAGAAACAGCATTTCTCCCTAAGGCACAAAACTATTTTTACGTTCAAGCTGCTCTCTTTTGGTAGACAGTGTCATAAGCATCACCAAGCTAAATCTGCTGTGTTTGACAGGTAGAGTCTCATGTGATTGACTTGAGAAGATTCACTTTCTAGACATATTTTCTCTGCCTTCATAGGGAAGTTATGGAGGGGGTATTTTTTTGTTAAGTTGGCCAAGGTAAAATTGTGTGTAGTTGTTGCATTAAGATGAAAAATAGTTGTATTTTTTTTGTAAATGTGTATGCCCTTTTATCCTCATTCTAGGCATCTCAAGTCATATTTGCGTTTTATATGTATGGTTTTTGCTTTGTATTTCATATAAGTTTAAATATGTTCTATAATTTTATAGCAACACAGAAACCCTATTTGGAATTGGATCTCACTTTGCAGGAGGAAAAGTATGAAAAATTCTTTTTCAGTTGAGAACCAAGCAGGTAACTATCAAAGTGATGGTTGTTAAACCTGTGTAATAACGTTAAAACTTCCTAATATAGAATTTTATTACTTTTTCCTATCTCAAAGCTAAAACACTTAGAAAATATCCAATTACAAAGGATGAAATTGAAATCGGCCTTTGTGTCCACTATCACATATTGGACACAACTCCATCCCAATCCCCCGTAGCTGCCCTCCAGCATGTTGGACGATGGGAGCTGAAAGACTAGAAGACACACTGAGCTCGGCGTCCCTGTGTATCCCCGCTTCCACCAAGCAGGTGTGTCCACACATACTTGGAAGACAGAAAGAGGTTGCGCCTGCACTTCTGCTTCCTGCTGTCAAGCACAGTCCTGCTGGTGTTAGTCTTTCTGCTGCAGTGGTAACGGATATAGCAATGTCTGTCCCCTGGCTTAGTGGCTACATCATGGTGCTGGTAGGGATCTCAGCTGAGTTGACCTGGTCCTGGAGGCAGAGAAAGCAGCCAACCTAGCAAGTCAGGGAGGGAGTTGTTTCTGGAAGCTCAGTCACGAGCCTGCTTCTTTAGCCCTACAATGATTTTGTAAATATATAATTCTCTTATAAATTTTCTTTTGTTACCTGCAACTGAACCCAAATTGTATTAATGATAATCTCATAAAACAGAGTAATCACTATTAACTTTCCATTGTCTCCCTTTATAACTCTATCTGTACGTATGTGCATACATGTAGGGTTTTTTTTTAATGAAATGGTATAGAATATAGGATGTAATTAACAAATTAAGAGGAAAGTTGATACTGGAAACAAAGAAGTGGATGTAAATTAGTTTAAATCATCCGTAATCTGTGTTCCAGTGTCATAGGAACACAGTTCGAATCAGAGCTTCAGAAGTAACCAGGTGGTCCCAATACACTATGATCTAGTTGCAGAGGACATATTTTTCTTTGTTCAGAATGCAACCACAACCCCTTAATTTTCTACATTAGATGGTCTATGGTACTGAAATTCATGCAAGGACAAACTTTGCCTTCTTTTCTAGACCTTACTCTGCTGTGAAATGACTTCTTCAGAAAAGCAATATCAAACAGAGTAGCAACCTCCAGTCATGGTGGCAGCCTAGGTAAACACAGCTCACCTCCTCGCACAACCACATCAAAACTACAACTAAAATATAGAGCTACCATCACTCTGACAGTCAGAAATCAAGCTGAATAGAAGTCTGACAACTACGAAATTAAAGAAACCAAACCCAGCCACACTAGTAGGGGGAGCAGAGACATGGAACAGGCTGCTCCCAGCCCCATATGGTGGATTTGGGAGGGATATCTAAGAAGCCAGGTGTTCCAGCTCTACACAAGGCCCCCCAGCCCATGGTTCCAGTGCCAGGAACATAAGTCCCCATAACTTCTGGCTGTGAATACCAGAGGGGATTGAGTCAGTGGAAGAAACTTTTGGAGTCCCAAGCAATTCCCCTTACAGAACCCACACATGACTTACTCAGATTCATTCCCTCTGGGCTCTAGTACTAGGATAGCACCTTGAAAGGCACCAGTGGCATATAGGGAGGTATTGGAGTACCTGGCATCAAGGTGGGAGCTGGGGACAGCTTTCTCCTGGACGGAAAGGCAGGCAGAGGCCATTGTGCCTTTTCTGAGCCTTTGCCATACAGAGCCATAGAGCTGGCAGGTGATTCCATATTTCAGACTTCATCAACCTGGCTAACATTGCTTGCCCTGCCCTGGAGGTCCCCTGAAGCTCTGTTCCACCCAATTTATGGGCCCATCCAAACCTTTAACAGTGACTTTTCCATATAAATGGCTGATCTTGGCTCATACTTTACACCTTCCTAAACCCTATCAAACAAGCAACAGCTGGCCTCAGTGAGTCCCCAGCCCCTGTACCTCTTGCTAAGTGGCCCCAGGCCTTGCACTATCAGCAGCCAGCCTAAATTCATAGCATGGCTTCACCTGGGAATCTCCAGGCCCACACAAGTAGCAGCCATCTCAGATTGCTTTATAGTTCGTGCAGGGTGGCCCTGGGAAGAACACAGGTTGGAGCTGACTTTGGCCTGCACCACCTGGGAAACTCCAGTGATTGTGCACCCAGTGGACAGCTACAGACCAGGTCAGAGCACCACCAACCTGCCCCTGTACCGCTGATCCTCCACAGAGGAAGGTGGTTGGTGTTCAGTGGTCACAGTCAGTCCTTATAGCTGGCTGTCCTGGGTAAATCCCTCCCAATGATCTGCCAACAACAATCAAGGCTCAACTACAAGAGCAGGGTATACCTAGCCAATGTGAAGGGACCCCCAAGTACCCAGCTTGGGTGATAGGGGAAGCTGTGCTGCTGGACTCTACAGGACACCTACTGTGTTAGAATACACTACCAAGACATGGAGTCAAAGCAGCTCTACCTAATACATAGAAACAAACACAGGGAGGCTTCCAAAATGAGGAGACAAAGAAACACAGTCCAAATGAAAGAAAGATCAAAACTCCTGAAAAAGAATCAAACAAATGGAGATAAGCATTCTATCAGATGCAGAGTTAAAAACACTGGTTATAAGGATGCTTAGGGAACTTAGTGAGAACCTCAACAGCATAAAGAATGTCCAGTCAGAAACAAAAGATATACTAATTGAAATAAAGAACAACTTACAGGGAAACAACACTAGCATGGATGAAGCCAAGAATCAAATCACTGATTTGGAATATAAGGAAGAAAAGAACAACCAACCTGAACAAGAACAAATAAGAATCCAAAAAGACAAGGATAGTGTAAGGAGCCTCTAGGGCTGCTTCAAGTAGTCCAATATTCGCACCATAGAGGTGCCAGAAGGAGAAGTGAAAGAGCAAGAAATTGGAAATCTATTGGAAAAAATAATGAAAGAAAACTTCACTAATTTGGTGAAGGAAATAGACATGCAAGTCCAGGAAGCACAAAGAGTCCCAAACAAGATGGATGCATACATGCTCACTCCAAGACACATCATAATTACAATGCCAAAGGTTAAAGATAAAGAGAGAATCTTAAATGTAACAAAAGAAAAGAGGTTAGTTACCTACAGGGGAGTTCCCATAAGACTATCAGCTGGTTTTTATATGAAATGTTAAAGGGACTTGTTTCAGAAAAAGGATAAGATCAATACTATGAACAATAAGGTAGCAATAAAGACATATCTATCAACAACTGAACCTATAAAACAAACTAAGCAAACAATAACAGAGGCAGAATCATGAATATGGAAAGCATTTTGATGGTTGCCAGATGGGAAGGGTTTGTAGAGGAATGGGTGAAGAGGTGAGGGGATTAACAATTACCAATAGGTGGTTACAGAATAGCTATAGGGATGTAAAGTGCAGTATAGGAAATGGAGTAGCCAAAGAACTTAAACACATAACCAACCCATGGACATGAATAATGGTGTGGGGTTTGCCTGAGGGAGTGGGGAGTGCTGGGTGGAGGGGGACAAAGGGGAAAAATTAGGACAACTATAATAGCATAACCAATAAAATTTTTAAAAAACAGACTAGCATTTATTCAGTAAAAATCTCCCAATAAAAAAGCCTTTTGATACAACTTTTTGATGCTATTTGAACTCGTTCTTCCTAAAAGACAACAGTTACTACAATTTACCTCATCACCATAGGTTTGCAAAGTAATACATTGATCTGGTAAAGTCTTAAATTGTGTCAATGTATGATAACTATAATTACAGTAAAAAATCTTTTTAAACTACTGGTGACTAGTGGACGTTATCAGTCCATCTTGGCCAAACCTAGACAAGAAAGCCATGGAGCTCAGACAATTGTCCCCTGAGTATGGCATTATACCTGAAAGCACAGTGTCATCTAGCAGAACAGAAATGTCTCCCTCTGCCCTTGGTTGAGTATCTACAAAAATTCACTGTGGGATAATATTGCTTCTTGAAGTCCAAGGAAGATTTTCTTTCCTTACTACGTGACAGCTTTTAGTTAAATATTATATATTGTTTTCACAGTCGTGCTGGACCTACTAGCACAAATATTAAGTTCCTGATAACTTTTTTTTCCACAAAATTTTATATTTTTAGAGAGGAGGAAAGCAGGAAGAAAGAGAAGATGATAAACATCAATGTGTGGTTGCCTCTCACACACCCCCAACTGGGCACCTGGCCTGCAAACCCAGGCATGTGCTCTGACTAGGAATCGAACCTGCAGCCTTTTGGTTTGCGGGCCAGTACTCAATCCACTGAGCCACACCAGCCAGAGCAAGTTTCTGGTAACTTAAGAATAAAGGCAGTTCTCAAAATGTCATCCCTTTTTAAATCATCTCTGTTTCTCTCAATTTTCTAGAGGAAACAAAGTATAAAATGGAACTATGAATATTGTTTTTCTTATGCAAAATCTATTAAATTGAGTAGACATTTAAAAATACACAGTATGCCAGCCTCATTGTGGAGAGCTCCATATTTCTAAATACATGCAGATAAAGTATCTCTCCACCATAAATACTGACTAGTAATAGTATTTATTTCAGCAATAAAACCCGACTTCTCCAAAATGATTTGCATGCACACATGCACGCACACCCGTGCACCCAGGGCGACGACGGCACGTTCACCAAGGAAAGGGTTACACCAGAGCCCGCTGGGCTAAAACTTAGAGATAAACGTTTCAAACAGGGCATTTTTTTAGCCAGAGCCCCCATGTTATCTGATGATTACAGTGCGAATTATTCCTTTATGAGTAAAAATGAGACATATGACAGATTACATTAATTTTGTTAAATGTTTACTGAACTAAATTCCCCTCCCATGTTGTGCTGGACACAAACAAGTCAAAAGTGGCAGAACAAAGCCCTGGCCAGGTGCTCAGTTGGTTGGAGTGTCAGCTCATTCATCAAAATGTTGAGGATTCAACCCTCAGTCAGGGCACATACCTGAGTTGTGGGTTTGATCCCCCTTTGGGGCATGTATAGGAGAAAGCCAATCAATGTATCTCTCTCAAGTTAATGTCTCTCTCTCTCTCTCTCTCTCCCCCCAACCCTCCAAATCAACAAACATGTCCTCAGGTGAGGATTAAAAAAAATTTTTAAGTAGTAGAATAAATACTGTAATTTTACATAACAATAATTTCTAATAGCCATATAATACTTTATAGTTTAATAACTCCTGTCACCTAATGTATTATATTTAATCCTCTAACTCTGTAAAATAATTTATTTTACCATCGTCATTTTACAAATAAAGAAATAAGGTTCTGAATATGCCACCTATACTGTAAACTCAGGATGTGAGGAACTATTTCTTGAGCCACCTTTTCAAATTCTCTTCACCTCATTTTATCTCTGGTTATCTATTACCATTCTCTCTCATACACCAGCTTCTCTCTTAATTACTCCCTTTAACTTGACATTCTAAAAAGCACCCAAATGCCTGGCTTTATTTCCTACATTCCCCTTGTGCTTAGCATATTCACCATCATCTCTGCTTCCAACCCTTTAAACCAGCCAAAATCACCAATAAACCACAAGCCCATGCTGCTGTGGATACAAACTGCCTGCCCTCCTTACAGTCCTCAGCTACTTCCTTGCTTGAAGGGCCGTCAATTCATGTGGTGCCTACTTCTTTCCATCACAGGAACCAAAGAGGGGTTACTCCATTCTCAGTTCTAATGGTAACCCTAATAGGCCTATGCCAATAATTATGACCCCGTTTCTTTGGCCAGGGATTGGTTTACGTATAGTCATATAACAAAATTTTACCCAATGAGACATGAGAAGAGAGTATATGGGAGAAACTCATGGGGAGGCTTTCCACCCTTGTTTCGGACTGAATGGCGTCCGCCCAACATTTATGTGTTGAAGCTCTAATCCCCAGTACCTCGGAATGGGACTGTATCTAGAGGCAGAGCCTTTGAAAAGGTAAGTGAATTTAAATGAGATCTAATAGATAAGCCCTTATCCAACCTGACTGGTGTCCTTATAATAAGAGAAATTTTGGACATGCAAAGAAACACCAGTGGTATACACACACAAAGGTAATCCATGTGAGGACACAGCAAGAAGGGGGTCAGGCCACGTGCAAGCCAAGGAGAGGGCCTCAGAAGAAACCACCCCAATGACATTCTGATCTCAGACTTCTAGCCTCCTGAACTGACAAAATAAATTTCTGGTGCAAGCTGCCCAGTCTGAGGTACTTTGTTAAGGCAGCCCTAATGAACTAATGCAGGTTCTAGAGCTTAGAGATAAATAGTATAAATAATGGTCAAGGAATAATTGGCTCAGAGTGCCTTTGGAAAAATAAAAGAGAGACCTTGTGGTCAGTCTAGTGTGGTTCTAACAGACAAAACGTCCATCAGAACAGAAGGTAATCTTATCCCTAGTGCAAACCATATGTCTTTACTCAGAAGTCATCTCGGGATGCACATATTTAAGCATAATGCACAGGAACTAGTAACACCTGTTTAGTCTATGAAATAAAAGTAGAGTGAAGAAGAAAAGGAAAAGAAGGAGAAGGGGTGGGAAACACCTAACCCTTATAATTGTTAACTCATTTAATTCTTAGAACCACCCTATGAGGAAGTCAATTTAACATTATTGTCCCCACTTTGCATAGGAGGACACTGAGTCCTAGAGCAAATTGCTTAGAGTCACACGGGAAAGTGGAAGAGCTAGGATAAATAATAGATCCATAAGAAAGAATCACAAAAATTTAAATTTAAATTTAAAAACCTCTATATTCTGCCCTGGCTGGTGTAGCTCAGTGGATTGAGTGCAGGCCTTCAAACCAAAGGGTCACTGGTTTGATTCCCAGTCAGGGCACATGCCTGGGTTGTGGTCCAAGGCCCCAGTAGGGGGCACATGAGAGGCAACCACACATTGATATTTCTCTCCCTCTCTTTCTCCCCCCCCCGCCCCCCTCTAAAGATAAATAAATAAAATCTTTAAAAAATAAAAACCTCTGTATTCTAGTACTACTCTCACATTTTGTTACTAATAGAATCGAAAAGAACCTTACTTTAATTTACATTTTACAGATAGAGAGGGAAGGATATTGACTTTTATTCATTTTTTATCCTGTATTTCTATGTGTTCATTTTTAAACAAGAAAATATAACATACACTCAATTTATAGCATACCCACTTATTCTGGCAAAACAATCCCTTGTCTTATTCTGCTTCTACCCTTGACCCCAGTGCAAAATCAACACAACCAGATACAATAGAGGAGAGAGAGAGGAATATGAGAATTTAAATGAGCTGTGTGGTTTAATGAAAGCATGACATATTGTAAACAATGTTTCTTTGTCTTTACCCCAAATCGTATTTGTATACTGAACTCTTGGTTGCTACGGTGTTGTGAAACTGCTACATGGTTACGTTTCAGCACAAAGTATGTGAGCCAGTGAACAAAGAACAGTATTTTGTGACTCTACCTTTACCAATGGAAAAGGTCTTGTCGCCATCATTATTCCAATTCAGAAATACTCACAGGTGGTATGTACAGAAATAAATTGTCAAAGATCATGAAATGCAATTATTTTAAAATTATTTTTGGCAGAAAAAAATGAGTTCTCTCTGGAAATAAAATGCATTAATGATAAGCATATGCTCCAAGTTTAACTCCTTTTTCTCCCCAACCCCCAATAAAAGTGAGAGAAATTTTTTTAGGTTGAAATTAATGTAGCATGAAGAAAAGTTACCGTCTGTGAATGCTAAGTAGGGAAACTGTGGGAAAAGCAGGGGAAATACCCTAAGGGTCTCAAAAACTGCATAAAGAGAAAGAATAATTCTACAGCTGAGGAATTTGGGTCCTTTCTTTGTGAATAAGCCTCTTTAGACTTTGCTTAGGTATTAGTTTTTGAGCTCCTGAGTGTGTTTGCTGCAGGTGGACTTTTTTTAGAAAGAAGCAGGAAAATCTAAAATTAAAAAAGTAGATACAGAACAGTTGAAAAGAAGAAGAAAATAATGCTATAAATTTGGCTTAACTAATATATCCTTAAGGTACATGATTTATTGCCAAATTCACCATGTCAGTGTTAGTTATGCTTCTTTTATTACTAACAGGAAACATATTGAGACAAACAAATTGAATTTGCTTTATTGAAAATAAGAATTGAATGAGTTTAGATAATATCTTTTAACTTTCTTAATTTACTCCATTCACTTTCAGTTATTTGAATTGAAATAATGTGAGTTGGCACTACTTTCACATTCCCATCGAACTAGAGGTAAACTGACATTAATTAATAGCCATAGTTAAATGTACAAATAACATCAATAAATACTGTCAGATCTCAAATATTGCTCATAGAAAGGATATTTTCTCAAGTAAGACTCATTTATGGCTACATTAAATGCCACTTAAAAAAAAGAAAACATGATAATATCCACTCCAGGAAGGCAAACAACCCAATTAAAAAATGAGCAAAGGACCTGAACAGACACTTTTCCAAGGACATCATACAGAGGGCCCAGAGACATATGAAAGGATGCTCAGCATCACTAGCCATCAGAGAGATGCAAATTAAAACCACAATGAGATACCACTTCACACAGCTCAGAATGGCCATCATTAATAAATCAACAAACAAGAACAAACAAGTGCTGGTGAGGATGTGGAGAAAAGGGAAGCTTAGTACATTGTTTGTGGGAATGCAGACTGGTGCAGCCACAGTGGAGAACAGTATGGAATTTCCTCAAAAAACTAAAAACGGAACTGCTTTTTGACCCAGCAATACCATTGCTGTGAGTATACCCTAATCCTGAAATACTAATTCAAAAGAACCTATGCACCCCAATGTTCATAGCAGCACAATTTACAATAGCCAAGTGCTGGAAGCAACCTAAGTGTCCATCAATAAATGAGTGGATCAAAAAACTGTGGTACATCTACACAATGGAATTCTATGCAGCAGAGAGAAAGAAGGAGCTTATACCCTTTGCAACATCATGGATGGAACTGGAGAGCATTATGCTAAGTGAAATAAGCCAGGCAGTGACAAATACCATATGATCTCACCTATAAGTGGAACCTAATCAACAAAACAAATAAGCAAGCAAAATATAACCAGAGACATTGAAATAAAGAACAAACTGACAGTAACCAGAGGGGAGAGGGGAAGGACATAATGGGGAAGGGAGGGGGAAGGGTTGTCATGGAACATGTATAAAGGACACATTGACAAAGCCAAAGTGGGGAAGGACTGAAGGTGGAATGTGGGGGTGGGTGGGGCAGAGGTGAGTGATGGGGAGAAAATGGAGACAACTGTATTTGAACAACAATAAAAAAAAGAAAGAAAGGTAATAAAGAGTTGACTGCACCTGAAACTAATTCAAAATAATAGTGAATGTAAACTGTAATTGAAAAATAAAATTATAAAAAGAAAAATAAGGGAAAAAATGAAAAACATGATAATAGAGACATAGTTGCTGTAATAAAATTTGTTTACAATATATAGATGCCCTTAGTAGTTAATCTGTTGGGATCTCAAAAAACTATGACATTTTCAAATTATCTTAGCTGTTGTAGGTTTAATGATACATAAGAGAAGTAAGATTGTATCTTAGTAACTATTCAGTCAGGCAACTTGAACTACAATTTATTCAAGACACATAATATCCTCGGAAAACTAACAGCAGCTCTCATGCCCAACAATACCTGCAGAGGCCTGTTCAGTAGTCAACTTCCGTTGCGTCCTATGACAAGGACACCAGCCCAACTTGTGACTGGGCTGATCTTCTCTGCTTCTACCACTTCCGTGTCTCCCAACACTACACTCTCTACTTCAGGGTATCTGTTTTAAGGCTGTTACTGCCTTATGACTGCTGTAGCCTCAATGGGTCTTTTGGCTTCTGCTCTCTTTTTTAAGTTTTCCTCCAGAAATTCCAGAGATTTGCTTTGTGAGCCAGTCACCACTGAATATTGACCATCCTTACTGGGCAGAGTTTAGTAACAGGCCAGTTCATGGGCTAATGGCCAGTACTTTAGCTTTCAATCTGGTTCAAAGTTGATCCCTTTAACCAAAGCAACTGGCCCATAAGAGCAGGAGTCACCAGATACAAAAGCATGATGGTCCCACCAGCATACAAATACTTCTAGCTGTTATTTTACAAAATGAATCTTCAGACATAGAAATTTTTCTCAGAACAGGACCCTGGGTGTGGTGGGCACACAAGACAATGTGGTCTCCCCTCCAGTGTGTGCTTCCTTCTAAGAAATCGATGACATTAAATTTTAAACATTTATTACACAACAGTGCTGGTTTTATCCTCCAACACAAAAGTTTTGATTATATTTAGTTATTTTCAGGATTGCCTTGCTTTTAACATAGATTTAATTCTCTCTTAAGGTATACATAATTTTGATGTAGATTTCGTATTTGGTCCCTTGTCTTATCTATGAAAATAATCCTTGTCTTGTTGATTTCTTAATACCCAGCCCCTTGGAGAATGCCCACTCTACAGCAGGGGCTAACTAAATGCTAATCAATTCCATGAAACAAATCAATGACAGAAACACGTGTGTTGATTTTACTAAGGAGAGCCTCAGCTTCAAACCCGAAAAGTGAGAAAACCTTTTTGACAGGAGCAGGAGTCCTGAGCCTCCAGCCTGTTGCGCAGGTGCACTGTCAACCTGGAGGCAAGAACATTTCCTCATAAGCTGTAAACTTGTTCAGGATTCCAGGAATGTGAGAATGGCAGAAACAGTCAGAGTACAGCAGAGACCCCACCCAAGTTTAATAACGGGGACATCCAAGAACTCTAACCAGTGGGCTACCTTGCTAGACAACAGCAGACATCCTCATAACCTAATACAAGATGTAACTCGATCAGCTGCTGCACATCAACATATTCATGACTCACTCTTAAAAATGTAATTTCCGTAAATGTTCAAATATAAGTGCATACATATTTCCAATAACCGTTTAGGGAATAGCATTGTGTCTTGGGGCATTTCACATGGAGATTCAATTAAACTGGCATTATTGGTTATTCAATCCCCCCAAATTAATATCATGCAAAAATAAAAAACAAATTCTACATTAATAAATATTTGATAAAGCCATTATTATAATACACAGTGAACATATTAATATGTAAATATAGTTGGTTGTTCATGCCAACCAGGTTATAGGTAAGTTCAATAAATTGTTTTGTAACAAGGTCCTGATAACATACAGGAATAAACTCAAAGTTATTTGCATTCTCTAGCTGTTAGAACTTACAGGATTTCTACACACAAAGGTCCTATTGATTCAATTAGAATTGGTTTATTAGGATGTACACATGCACATATCCTGTTGGTGCTGTCTCTGTGTGTGCATGAGAGAGAGAGAGACATGGCCAAGGACGTCTCTGAAAAATTACCCTGGGTATTTACCTTAGATAACAGTTTGCCTTTATGGACCTGGTAGCCATGACGTACTTGGGAGGGTTGTGCTGAGGTCAGGAGCGTGCACTATTAAGCTTTGTGGTACAGACTGTTCTTGAGGCAAGAAAGGTCAGGAAGATGCCTACTATATATCAGAATCTGTGAGATGACACAGAAGGAGGATTTAGGGGAACATTTGTAATACTAAATTAAAAAAGAATAAAGGTCTCAAAACCATGACCTCAGCTTCTACCTCAAGAAACTAGAAAATGAGCTTTGTGCAGTGGCAGTATCGCATCCAGTGAAGTTTATCTGAGGTGAGATCATTGCTAACTGAAAAGAAAAATAGAAAATGAAAGATCAAATGAAATGCAAAGTCTGTATAAGAAATAAAATAATAAAGATCAAAGCATAAATTGATTAAGTAGAAAACGAAGGAGCTTTCAGGTTGAGCAATCAGCATGCTAGGGCCGCAAGCTCCCAAAACAGCAGCTCTTTCAATACCCTACCCTATGAAATAAGAAGAAATAACAAGAAATGAGCAAATCTGATCCTTCTGGAGATTTCAGGAAGCTGCAAAACAATACAAAAAAGAAAACTTATCATGTCGTTAAGAAACCCCAAGTGCAATCAGATTCCTTTCATCAACTGCTTCTAAGAGATTGGGTCAAGACCTGGGAACACAGAGGAAGAACTTCACCAGAGACGCTCTGAGGAGCCTGACGAGATTTTTCTGCTTACCCACACAACTCAGACTTTACAGGACAAGGCTTACACACCTCACTGGTGAAAACCTCTTATGCCAGACAAGAGCCCAACAGATGGATCAACTACTTCCAAAAACGAAGTGGACACAATAATGCCACCGGCTGAGACGATTTCAGGTCCTTCCGCAAAATTTACTTAGTGTCTGAGTTTACACAAAGCAGCCTTGTTCAGACAGGAGCCCTTCATCTTGGAGAACTAATACTCAAAGCCTGTGAACTGGGAACTGACCAATTCCATTCTCTACTGAACTGGTTTAAAAACTAAGACAGGGCTTAGAATCGGGATAGAGATACTGCCTCTCGAATTCCACTGACGTGTTGGCACATCCTCCCAGTGCGGGATAGAATTCCAGACTGTTGTTAAGATTGATTTTGTTGGTAATAATCTACTTAACTACTTTTCTTTACAATTCGCATTTAATGTTAATATGTTTATTTACCATTTATTGTGCTGAGAACTTACAAAGTTAGATTGTTAACTAGATCATTATTATTTTGTTGATAAGGTGTTCTTCCATTGCTGTTACTGCATTTTCCTGGATACAGAGGCTCCACACTAGGGGATAAACACAAAATATATTATCTCAGACTTAAAAAAAGGAGAAGAAAAAAATAAAGAAAATTTATAACACAAAAATGCTGGTTCATTGGGAAGATCAATAAAATTGATAAAACTCTAGGCAGACTGGTTAGAGAGAACACACAAAGTAGCAATATTTGGAATGAGAGAGGTAACATTACCATAGATTCTACAGACAGTAAAACTTTAACAGGAAAGTGTTATTGTGGAGGGTGACTTTGACACCCCCATGACCCCACATCTGAGTGTTCATGTCTCGGAATGATCCCCCGTCCCTTGAACGCGAGCAGGACTTATGACTTGCTTCTAACCAATGAAATGTGGTGAAGGCAATGGGATGTATGTGATTAAGTGGCTATGATACATAAAGTATGGTGACTTTCTTGCTAAAGTCTCTCTAAATCCATTGCTGGCTTTCAAGAAAAAAAAAAAAAAACTTCCATGAATCCTTTAATAACAAGGAAATAAATTCTATCAACAACCTGATAAATCTTGGAGGCAAATCCTTCCCTGGCCAAGCTTCTGATGAGAACCCAGTCCTGATCCACTACTTGATTGCAGCCTTGTAAAACCCTAAGCAGAGGGCCCAGCGAAGACCCAGACTCAATCTACAGAAACTGTGTCTTAAGTCACAAAGTTGGTGGGACTTTATAACATATGAGGAACAGAATGAAGAAATAAAATAGAGTCACTGTAGTGCAGCTGCTAAACTACTAAAATC
The DNA here is from genome assembly GCF_022682495.2 of Desmodus rotundus. Taxonomy (NCBI): domain Eukaryota; kingdom Metazoa; phylum Chordata; class Mammalia; order Chiroptera; family Phyllostomidae; genus Desmodus; species Desmodus rotundus. The sequence continues at coordinate 24,149,584 of NC_071397.1, forward strand.
AAGCAGGTTGAGGAATGAGGAAATGATTATATTTTTGTTTTAACTAGCCTGGGAACTCGCCAGCCCTGCACCAATGCCTGCATGTGCAGCAGTTCACTGTGTGTCAGTAACTAGACATAGGCCAGATCTCCAGATAACCCTCTGACTACCCTCCTGTAGGACTCAGGTACCCAGACCACTTGACATCACCAGACCTCCAGGCACCCGTTCTCTAGAACACGCGGTATCCAGCATCCATACTGCCTAGCATCTGATTGACAACTGTCCTGGAACGACCCTAAAGCTGAGAATACACTTCTCACTGTAAGAACGCCCTTATTTTTCCTTCAAAACACTTCTGGGTTTTTGCTTAGCTTTGTTTCCATTTTGCAAACTCTAAGACTATTAACTAAACCATTACCATTTATTTCTAGCCAGAGCTGCCAGACTCTTTTTGTGTTTGTTCAACATATAGCAATATATAATTAATTGCTGTAGAATAACAACTAGAATAAATTTATGCCCATAAATTTGATAACTTATATGAAATGGACAATTTCCCTTAAAACACAACTTACCAAAACTCAGCCTGGAAGAAACAGGTAATATACATAATCTAAAAGAACATTCTAGAATTACTATGTGAGCTTAGCAAGATTTCAAGGATCTATGGTCAATATAGAAAGAAATTATTGTTTTTCTATACATTATCAATCCAATATCAGAAACTGGAATTCTTTCAAATATCTTTTATAATGTAAAAAATATTAAATACTTAGGATAGGTATGTCTAACAAAAAATATTAAATGTCTTTCTAGACTGAAATAATCTTTCTTATTATATCTTAATGGCCAACAAATATTATCTGATCAGTCTACTCAGGCTCTTTAAGATTGGTTTATATGTGTCTAAACTTCTTGACCAAGTCTTCATTTTGCATAATTGTCAGAAACAACCAATTTATCTTTTGATAAGTTTGAACTATTTCCAACCAGTATGGTAGTTTTTAACCACTAGGTTTTGAGATCAGGTGACTGTATATTAAATTCCAGCCTGACAGTTAACAGTTGTGTGATCCTTTATACAACTAAAACAAAACTGCTAATATTTCATACATCAATTTCCTGATTATAAAGTTGGGGCAGTTGCACTTAATGGATCTGTCATCAGATGCTTGTGTTTTTGTGTCATCTCTGCCACTTTCTTGCTATGAGGGGGAACCCAAAAAAATGGAATGTATTTATAAAAAACTGTGTATTTATTCTTACATATTTAAACTTCAATCACCTTCAAAGAACTTATTCTCCATTTGATGCAACACACCTATCAAGACAGTTTTTCCACAGTTCAAAATAGTTTTTGAACTCATAGATTTTGATGCTTTTTAGTGCTTCTGCCATTTTGTTGTTGTTGTTTCACCTCTTCCACATCGGCAAACCATTTCCCTTCAAGGACTTTTTTTGTCTGGGGAAACAAAGAAATAAAGTCCCATAGGGCACGACCTGGTGAATAGGGAGGGTGGAGCATGGGAGTCAGGCCTTTTTGGGTCAAAAACTGCTGAACACTCAAAAAGGAATTAGAAAGTTATTTGAAATGCCCGTATTGTTAAAAAATAGTGTGTGGTATGCTCAGTGGGCTCCCTCGGTGACTCGGAGGGAAAAGGCAAGTTGGTTTAAATAGCTGTTTCACAAGTCTTTGAGAACTCAAGAAAGAAGCAGCAGACACAAGAATACCTAGGTATTATTCTCCCTGGTGGCTTTAAATAGTCAAGAAACTATATTACTGCAAAAAGCACTAAAGCAAGTCTGATTTTTACAAAAACAAAACACAAATTTCTGCTCCTCCTTCATGATTCATTCCCTTCACCCTTCAAAGCTTCAAGGAAAAACAAGAAAGAAAAGAGCCCTCAAACACAAACTACACCCCCCCCCAAATCTACTTATGGTAAAAAGAAGCCTTTAACTTACACTATCAATTTGAAGAATAATACTTTTTCTATTGTCTGTCTGAACAATCCTAGGACATTCCCCTGAAAAGTAGGTGTCCAGTGACACTAAGAACTCTCATCTTTAAGCCGTTTTGAAAGCAATGAGATCAACACAGTCTGGAATTTGAAATTCTCAACTAGGGGACATGTGGAGAAAATGAGGGAAGACCTTCACATCTAAGGCTTTAGGAAGTTAGAATAGGGATGATAGGAAAGGCTTATTTACCAAGAAAGAGTCGGGGTGCTTCCAAGGGATAATACTGACTGGCCCAAAGATCTTCAAAGTTTTCTTGGTCAATGTCCATGTTCGTGATTTAGAATTTTCTCCGCACCAGGAATTATGATGTGAGACAATATTGACACAGTCACTCTCCCAATTGTTTTCAGTTTCAAGTTAGATACCAAGGAAGGGGATAGCAGATAAAAGGAACACACCGAGCAGGTAACACCAAGGCATCATAAATAGACACATCAGGACACAGCCTTGGCGTGTGTGTTAGCTCCTTCCAAAACGTCCTATCGCCTCCACCACCGAATTTCAAGATCTGTTCTTGAGGACAGAGTCTTTGATGTATTGTTCTATTTTATTGCTCATGCTACTGATGGTTTTAGTAATAAAATAGTTTTTATTGAGGATGTATGAGGTACTGGATACTGTGCTAAAATTCCTATCAAACATTATTAAATATGCAAGTACTCAACAAATATTTGGCAATTAAAAACTCTAAAACAAAATATGTGGTAACACAGGTAAGATAAGCAAACAAAATAAGTAAGAATAAAGTGAGTTTTTATTAGGACCTAATAGTAAAGGCAAAGAGAAAAAGTAAAAATAGTGATTTTTCAGGATTGTTTCTAGATACTTGAAATAAGGGCAAATTAGAAGTCAGGGGTATTAATTAGAAAGTCATTTTCTGGTTTAAGTCACTGGAGTAAGAACAGAAAAATTTAGAGGGCATCATAATCCCTACAAACCATTATAAAAATTCTGAAATAGTAAAAATAGTTTCTGAGTTAAAATACCAGTGTTGAACACCCAAATTAATAAAATTTAAAGCAACACCTTATATCATGAGGATACTCATTAGTATGGAGGCCTGTATAATTAATAGTAATCTTTAATTCTTTGGCATCTAATCTTAGGAGACATCCTTGGGCCTTTACCAAGTGAGCTCTAAATGCAACTTCCATAGACAACAAGGGCAACAGATAATCAGGAATACTTAGACTTTTTCTAAAACCTGTATTCTAAGAAATGAATAGCTGATATTATAAACTTAGTTGAAAAAAAAGATTAGTTGGCATTTGTTACAGGAATTAGTTTTTCCTAATGTCTAATTTTTACCCCTTTCTTTACCATATTTTTCAGACTATATGACACACCTAGGTTTTAGAGGAGGAAAATACGAAAAAAATTTTTGAAGCAAAAAATGTGGTCCTGCTCCTGCCTCCTGTGACCCCGCTCCACCTCCACCTCAGCGAGCCAGGTAAACTACATTCGGACTGTAAGACACACTCCCATTTTCCTCCCAATGCCGGGGAGGGGGCAGGGGGCGTCTTATAGTCTGAAAAATGTTACTTAACAAAATTTATTTGTGATGAATGCCAGGCTTTATGAATAGCACGAGCCAGCCCTGTTTAAACTAGGTGGATCACTGGGCTATAAATAAAGGTTCCTGTGCTGTATTTCCAGCTCTGAGTACTTCTGCAACCTTAAGCAACCTTCTCAGCAGGAATCTCAAATCATACCCATCAAAACTAAAATGTCATTTTCCATCTACAGGATGTATTGCATAAGAGTTGTTAAATGAATATCCTTCTTTATATAAATAATATGAGTTACTCCAAACAAAAGTAAAATGTCATAAAACTCCTTCTACATTATTGTCATACTTAATAATCTATAATGATATGGCTGTAATAGGATATGATAAGCTCAAAAAGAATAAGAGTTTTGATTATCCTTTAAAGTTAGTAATTCTTATAAAAAATATATAGAAGCTCTCATGGGCATATATAGAATTCATTTACATTTGGCTAAATAATTGAGATTATTGTGAATATTAGAGGTGAGAGAATGCACTAGACTTGGTGGTGATTAGTGTTGGTGGCTGTAATTCATGGAAGAGGGGCAATCAAAAAGAGCAGGCATTGGAAGCACAAACTCTGCGCTGCCTTATGTACTGCTTCATAACCGTGGTCAAGTTAAAACATCTCCAGCCTCAGGAAACAAGGCTAATGATACCATCGCAGTTTTGTGTTCTTTTGTGTTAGGAGAGTAAGATGAGTTAATGAGTATAAACTGGCAAAGAGCCTGGTGCCCATTAGGTGCTCAAAAATGTCAAGTTTTACATTCTTTCAAGAAATCCTATGAGGTCCTTGACCCTTTTGTTGCCACACATGTCTTTAAACTATCTCCCCATTTCTGGAGACAGATAGGGTAATTCCTCATTACTTCATGAAGCTCTATCTGGATAAATTGCCAATGGATTTTACTTTCCACATCTTCATCCCAAAATACCATGAATGATGGATAAACATTCTCTTTAAGTTCTTTTGTCTAATTTCATCACATACATGGAGACTATATGCATTGGGGTGAGAAAATCAATAAAACAAAGGGCTGGTTCTTTGAAAGGCTATATAAAATTGACAAACTTCCAGCAAGACTGACCAAAAAAAGAAATAGAGAGAGAGAGAGAAGACACAAATTACCAATATCAAGAATGAAATAGGAAATATCACTACAGACTCTTGCAGACATCAAAAGTATAATAGGAATTACTACCAATAGCTCTACAAACACATAAATTTGAAAATTTAGATGAGATGAAACAATTCCCCCCAGGAAAACCTCCACCAACCACCATAACTCACTCAACATGAAATGCATCAAAAAGGATGTAATTATTCTATAACTATTAAATAAATTTAATTCATAATTTTAAAACTCTCAAAAAAAGTCCTGGCTGGTGTGGCTCAGTGGATTGAGCGCCAGCCTACTAAACAGAGGGTTATCGGTTGGATTCCCAGTCAGGATACATGCCTGGGTTGCAGGCCAGGTCCCCAGTAGGGGACACACGAGAGGCAACCACACATAGATGTTTCTCTCCCTCTTTTTTTCCCTCCCTTCCATTCTCTCTAAAAATAAATAAATAAAATCTTTTAAAAAAAGAAAAAGAAAAAAACTCTCAAAAAGAAATTTTTAGACCAGATGATTTCACTGGAGAATTGTACCAAACATTAAAAAAGAGTGAACGCTAATTCTACACAATCTCTTCCTGAATGTAGAATTAGTGTTAATTCTAGTGTTACTCTGATACATGCACTATACAAAAAAGAAAGCTTTAAACCATTATTTGCAGACCACATATCCAACAAAGAACTAGTACTGGAAATATAAAAACAACTCATAACTCACCAGTAAAAAATAAATAAATAAATAAACAATCCCATGAGCATACTGGCAAAAGATATGAAGAGACATTTTACTGATGGCTATAAGCAGATGAGAAAAAATTCAACATGATTAACAATCAGGGAATTGCAACATTAAAATCACAATGAGGTGTCACTACACACATTTCAAAATGGCTCCAATAAGAAAATAGTGGCACTAAATGTTAGCAAGAATTCGAGAAACCGAACCACTCGCTGTTGCTGGTGGGAACGTACAATGGTACAGTCACTCTGGAGGCAGATTGACAGCTTCTTAAAAAGCTAAACATGCAATTACTGCACAACCCAGCAATTGCATTCCTGGGCATTTATCCCAGAGAAATAAAGAATTGTGTTTACACAAAAATCTACACATGAATGTTTATAGCAGCTTTATTCGTTAAAGCCAAAACCTGGAAACAACCCAGATTTCTGTCACGGAATAAACGATTTCAGAAACTGTGGTATATCTATATCATGTAATACTGCTCTGTAAAAAATGCATGGACTTTCGATACTGGCCACGACTTGGATAAATCTCCAGATAATAATATTTGGGGAGCGGGTGGAGAATGAATCTGAAAAAGTTGTATACTGATTCCATTATGCAACCTTCTTGAAATGATAAAATTACAGAGGTCGAGAGCAGATTAGTAGTTATCAGAAGTCAAAGAGCAGGTAAGGGTAGGAGGGCAGTGAATGTGGATGTGAAAGGCAACACGAGGGACCCTGGTGATGACAGGAACTTTTGTACCATGGCTCTATCTATGTCTTGGTTATGATGGGTGCTAGAGTTTTACAAGATGTTACCATAGGGAGAAAATGGGAAAAGGGCACAAAGGATCTCTCCATATTATTTCTTACAACTGCATGTGAACTTACAATTGCCCAAAATTAAAATTATAATTTAAAAAGCTTTTTTTTCTAATGCAAGGGGAAGAAATGACAATCCTCAGCCAGTTCTCACAACAAGGAAATACTTACAAAAAAAAAATGAGAGCACTTCAGGTCACTGACTATCATACCACAATTTTTCTCAAAATACAAAGCAGGGTTATTTTATGTTGTATTTCATAAAGCATATTATAACTACCTAGTATCCAATTTTTATGATGCACAGGGATTTTGTTCTCCCTTCTGATTCCACACTTCTGATACAAATTAAATTTATCCTGATCCAACTGGGAGATGCTAAACCCCATAAAAGCAATTATAGTCATAAAGAGATGCTGTAAAATTGATATCAGAACTATTCAAACCCCACCCCTCCACCTGCCACACACACACACACACACACAGTGTGTGTATTCTGAGCATGTGCTGAGAGTGTATCCCAGGTAACCACAGGCTGCACGAAGGTATTGATTTTAAATTCTCCTTCATTAAATATAAGTCAAGAACAAACTATTATCTTGACTTTCTGAATAACTATAGCATAAAATACCTAATAAAACTGACATGCCCTATTTGCTGATCTTTCACAGTTTTAGACATTATCCTTTTGTATTCAGATGAGGAGCCCAAAACTAAGAAACAGTTATGTAAAGACTGATCCTTGGGAATTTTATAGACCTTTTCTCATTTCCACTTCCTTCCTTTTTCTTTTCAAGATAATAAACACTATAGCCATTGTTCTTCTGCAAATGTTTATTTTTCCTTACCCTAGGGGTAGAAAACTAAAAATACTAAGCAGAGGCAGATTAGGGACGGGGCGGGGGAGGAGGGAAGCGGCTACTGGGGAGGCTATTCCTAACCTGCCTCCACAGCTTAAAGTGTCTCAAAACAAGTTCTCATTTTTTTAATGCGCTAATTTGAAATGTTTGGAAAACAAACATGCAGAGCATGAAAACAGTTTATAGTCGTTTCCAGTCAAGTCAGTTTTCTTCAATTTTACACTCTAAGCCTTTTCTTAGTAATGCAGTGGTTTTTTAGTTACTAAATTATTATAAATGTGTTTTTTTTCTTTGCAGATAGCTTAGTTAAAATAAGATTATGAAAAGAGACACTGTCTTCTTGTGACTAAATTATAGAAAACTGTTGTCATAATCAAATTACCTAAATGTTAAAAATACTCTCACTTCCTCCAAACTCTGCTCACATCTAAAAAGCAATCTAAGATATAATAAGTACATAAAATGTACATCAATCAGTTCAAATAAATTGTAGCTTACTCTAGAGACCTGTTTTCTTCAACTTATTGATTTAAAAATCTGTTGACATACACCTAATTCTCTCCAAATCCCAGTATTCAACAAATAGCATGATAATACTAACATAATCATTTTTAATTTGATATGGAATTGAAGCAATATAACAAAACATAAATTATAGCATTTATATTATGTTGTTTTCATAACGAAGATAATTTATTGAAAAAATAAAACAGCTATTTTTGTGAGTTCCCCTCATACTTAGACCAGCATTCCCATTGCTCTTGGTGTTTAACATTTTTGTAACCAAACACTGCTATTAATAACACCTTGACATAAAAACAAAATGTTTTCACAACAAAACAGGTCCCTCGCCCACCTTCTTCCCCAACAAAATGCTGCTTATGTTCCAGTTTGCATCCCTCCTCCCTAAGTAAATCTGCTTTTAATTTTGTGGCTTGGGGAAGAGGTATTTCTCTACAGGGCTGGACAAACGAATGAATAAGCACATAGTTCCTTTAAATAAGCAGGACATTCCAGCACAGCCTGCATAACAACTTCTAGGTACTCAGTCTTGTGACCCAGAACTATCTGCAAAATTTTCTGCTGTTATTCACTCACTCACAGTCAAAGGAATGTCCTCAAATATTCATTATTGGTAAAGAAATCAGTCTCTGATGTTCCAGCTCTTACAAGACGAAATTTTGTCTCAGACGCTGTGGCCGAGAATTTTTTTCATCTAATAAAGTTATAGCAAGTTCTTAACACTGGCCAGGTGGTTCAGTTGGTTGACGTGTCCTCCCAAGCACCAAAAGATTTCGGGTTTGATCCCCCATCAGAGCACATACCTAGGTTGCACGTTCAATCCACAGTCAGAGCTCAAATGGAAGGCAACCGATCAATGTCTCTCTCTCTCAGTCTCTTTCTCTCCCCCCTCCCTTTCTCTCTCTCCCTTCTCTCAAATCAATAAACATATCCTCAGGTGAAGATTTTTTTTTTTTAATTATAGCAAGTTCTTGATCTAGGCAAAGGTCAAGTAAAGCAGAGAAAAAAGTCAATGGTTCTGGACACTTTTGATTTAAGTCAGCAACTATTTCCTGGGAGCACACTCTGTGAGGCACAGTATGAGGATACCAGTCAGCAGGAGAGCCGTGGTCCCAAGAGCACAGATCATCTAGTTAAAGACAATTATGGACACACTGAGTGGTGAGCTGCTTCAGGGGCATCTTTAGAAGCCAGCAGCATGGCAGAAGATATCAAGAACCAAATCAAGAACTATCAGATCCTTTTGACAGCAGCTTCCCCAACCAGAACCAGACCCGGAAGTGTTGGCAGACTACTGTAACTTCCACCGCTGTGAGAAGGCAGTGACCGCTGAAAGCGGTGATGTCTCTGTGTGCGAATGGTACTGGCATGTGTACAAGTCCCTCTGCCCCGTATCCTGGATACCTGGGATGACCGAGGGGCAGAAGGCATGCTTCCTGGAAAGAGCTGAATTGGCTCTGCCCTGTCTCCTCTGTCCTCCCCCCTTCTCCCAGGGAAGTAAAGGAGGACCTGGATACATCCCACCCTGGGATCCTGAATCATGGCTTAACTAATAAGGAATACTTGTTGGGAAAGTCCAAAGGAAAAAAAAAAAGGCAATTATCAAGTAGGTACCACAAGTGGGAAAGTATGATAAAAGTAATAAAGATATGGCACTGGATGCAACTGTCACTTTTTGAATTTGAGGACTATATAAACTCTGACGCCATATTTTTATTTTCTCAATCATGAGAATCGTTTTCCCTTACCTCTTTGGGATCATTTTCAAGAAGATAGATTTTATTGTATTTCCTCAGACCAACTGTAAACAAAATCTTTGAAAGGATCGTGCTATATCTTGTAGGACTTGGATCAGATTAAAGTAAAGAGACTTATAATAAAAGTCTCAAGACAGTGGTTGCAGGAGCTGATGCGCCTGCTTAACAACGCCACCGGAGACCCAGACTCCAATGATTCTGCCCAGCCCCCATCCTTCACCTTCATGCCTGTTGCCTCATGATTGATTGCAACATGATGGATGATGCCCTTCGGTCAGCATGTCTTCATTAGAGCAAGGAAGAAAAGGACGAGTAAGGAGAAATGCCACCCAATACCGACCCCTTTTATCGGAGAAGCCAGATTTTTCCAGAAATAACAACAGTTTTCCTCTTACATCTTCTTGATCAGAATGAAGTCACGTGATGAGCTCCTCTGCCTCAGGCCCCTGAGGAATTTGGGCAAATGAGGGAGTGAGCAAAGATTGGAGGGTGAGAGTTGAGAGAGGTCAGAGAATTCCTTCCCTGTTCCTGCCCCTTGTCCCCGTTCAGCTCTGCAGTTCTGGCAGGGGCCGAATCCTCTGATAACTACAGCTTCCGCTGGGCACCCTCCTCCGTGGCTCTAGCTCTCTCTGGACTCTCCTAACAGCACTCAGTCTCTTGCTTTTTCGGGCCTAGGGGTGGTAACAGACCCTTACTGTAGCTGGTCTCTTGGTGCCTTATTGATACCTTTAACCCTGCCCACATCTCTTTAAATAGACTCTTCATTAAAATATTTTTATTTGACCACCCGAGTAAAATTCTCTTTTATTCCAGGACTCCAACTGATCCACACAGATCTTTAACTGCAACAGCGGCTGGAAAAACAGGGACAGGAGAGCCATACTGACTCAGGCAAATTATGATCCACTGCCTGGAGCTGGGCACATGTCACCACAGGCAAATGTGTAATTAGGATGACAAAAAACAGCAGGGACATGGGGATTCCGTGGGTGCCTAACACTGTCTACTTCGCGTGATTTATAATTAGTGATACTTGAGAAAGCAACCTGAATGATTGTGTCTTTTTTCTTTTTCTTTCTTTTTTTTTTTTTTTGTAGCCCTCAGCTTACTCAGTGTCTGGCAAAATACATTTCTGCTAGTAAGTACATAATAATACCTTACTCTTATAGAAAGCTTTGAGGTCTACAGTACACCTTCACATATATTATCCCATTTGATCCTTGTAGACAGTCTTGTGAGTAAGGCAACGTGAGCACTTTTATCCCCATTTTACAGATTAATAAACAGAAATTCAGATAATTATGTGGTCACACAGCTAGTAAGTGGTGGAAGTAGAAAGCAACCACAGGTTATCTGACTCCAAAATCAGGCCCCCAGAGCCAAGTTCTGACCAATATGCCTGGCTGTGGATTCAGGGCACAAGGCCTAAACCAAGTGTTGGGTAGGGCCATGGAAAGAGAAAAGCAACGTCTTCCACGGCTTCTCTGACTCCCAGATGCCAACATCTACCAGCAGAGGAAATGAAGGACTCATGAGTTTCCCTTTAAAAACACAAATTCTGCTTCAACTGAAACAGTAAAACATGTGAGTTTTGAAATCTTATAAATGAAAAAAAAAATACAAAAACAACAACAAAAAAGAAATCATATAAACGAGCATTGTATTCATGGCTCTACCACTTACTAGTTGCATGACTTTGGGGCAATTTACTAACCCTAACCCTCCAGGAGCTTTATTTTCCTGTGCTACAAAAATGCAGATCCATCTTACTGTTGTCATTAGGTCTATATTAGATCATTTATGTAATGTGACTGGCTTTAACTTAAATGTAACATCTTACGTCCATAATTTTTATGATTATAAATTATTCTGGATTTTATAACAAATTTTTCGAAGTTTTGCATTTATTAGGAAATAGCATTCACATAGTAGTGCAGAGAAGCAAAGGAGTTTATCCAACAACTCTCAGATGGGATTGAACCTCAAAAATGACCCCATAGTTCCCACAGCTTCTGATCATTCACAAGACCCTGATAGCTGACATTGATATAGGTTTGCCATGTGACAGGTGTCACGAAGTAAATTTTAATGGTTCTCAACAGTTAGGGCTTTTTGGAAAAATTTTACTGGGACTCAGGTTAAGGGACAAGACTTGAAGTCCAAAAGATTATCGAATAAATAGAAAAAGATTAACTTCCCCAAAGGTATGTGTTTAGATTTCTAGGGACAGATGAAATCCAAAGTCACAGAGACCTTCTAAGAGTTATATACCTAGAAACACTTGTCTTGTCTTCCCCAGGAGACAGTTATTAAATTCCAAAGGGATGTAATTTCTACCAATCCTGTGTCCTTTCCCTTCTCTTCCTGAGGAGAATTTGTCTACAGTAGGGAGCAAAGGTATTTCTCTTTTTTTCTTGAAAGATCAGGAGAGAGCCATCTCCTTCTTTTGAAGCTCCAGATTCATATTTTGGGGGTTTGTCTCCTACAGTATCAGACATTTATGTGTAGGCCTGTCCATCGACCCTTATTGTATCATCTCAGGGTAGAATTGGGGGCGAAGGCAACAAATTAAGGTAATTCCTGTAAATAATAATAATCTGTCCTGTCCCACAACTTTATGTCTACATTCAGGATAATACAAATACATACCTTCATTAAACACCACCAGACACTATCTTAAGTGCTTTACATAAATTAATTCATTTGTTCCCCATAACAATACTTTGAGTTAGGTACTCTTAGTTTTCCTATGTTAAAATGGGACACTGAGGCACAGAGATAATAAGTAACTTGCTCAAAGCATCCCAACTACTAAATAGGCGAGACAGGATTTGAACCCAGAGAATCTAGCTTCAGAAGCTATGCTCTCAATGCCATGCCTTGCTACCCTTAAACAATACTCTTTCTCACTGAATATTTGTGATTCACACTGAACCAGGATTCACAACCAGAAGTCTCTTATTCAAACATATCCAACTACATCCTTTTCCAGTTGAAAAGAATTATATGAGGAGATTGTCCTTCAACCTAGTCTTTGTAGGGCTTGAAAGTAAACATGTAGCTGTTTAATACTTACTAAATATAAAACATTTCATCACTCTGATTGATGTGCATCCGTGGACTGAGTGCCAGCCTGCAGACAGAAAGTCACCAGTTCCGTTCCCCGTCAGGGCACGTGCCTGGGTTGCGGGCCCAGCTGGGGGCGTGTGAGAGGCAACCAATGGGTCTCTCACACATTCATGTTTCTCTCCTTCTCTTTCTCCCTCTCTTCCTGTCTCTCTAAAATAAATAAATAAAACCTTTATTTAAAAAACACTCTTTTCAAAATAACTTCGCTCTGAATGGGGTACATATAGGCCATAAGTAGTGTTGAGGCCATAAGTAGCCATGTGTTGATGGCCATGGGTTAAACTGATTGGTTAATTTGGTAGTCCTCTTTTCTGCCACTTTAGTTAAGATAAAATTGGCTCTGATACTTGAATAGCTTTAAGTATTTTCTGGACAAAAGTTTTATACTTTCCCATTCAGTTCCTCCTGTGGAGAAACCTCTGTGTATCCAGTCATGGGGTTCATAGAAAATGGATGAGACAATCTAGAAGGGGTTTAAAAAGCATTTACCTACAAAGGAGTAGGCAGTGTTAAAAGAAACAACAAAGGCTGGCGCAGCTCCCCAGTACCAGGAACAATTAGAAGCCATTACCAACCCCCTGGTCTGAAGGGGTAAAGTATATAAAACAAAATGGTGTCATTCCTGTCAACCAAGAGGGCTGTCAGTCAGCCATGACACTTTGGTTCAAGACGGAAACTACTTAAGTCACGCCAGAAATGTTTGGCAAGGAGACACACCTAAGATATCTACCTGCACACGTGACAAAAGCCCCCGTGTCTACAGAGCAGGACCACCCACAGATAGGCTCCTGGGGAAATTCCCCACTCTCCATCAAGGGTCCTAAGACACTTATCGTGAGACGCAGAGGGGTGGGATACATGACCCCCAAGGGTATAACTGAGGCAGGCTTCAGACCACTGCTGAGGCAGCTGAGCTGCACACACCACAGTGCTGCTCCATGTCACACTGATTTCTAGTGGCATCGGTAGCCGAAGGCTCTTCTCAGCCAGATCAAGACTATACCCTCTTCAACCTGTGAGAATGGCTCTTCCTTGCAAGATGCTGATGGCCTCTTTGTCTATGATGCAGTCTCCTGGACCTGTTGGCTGAGACTCTGGGACTCTAGTTCATTATCCCCCATTGATTGCTGTGTGTGTATTATATTCAGTCTAGATTGTTAGAGTGTGAGTAGGATATTAATGCATGTTGATGTTCTATTTTGAGTGAGCTTGCATTCAATAAAAACTAAGAGTGACTCTTGTCTATTCCTTGGTGCCAGGTTGCTCTGTGGGTAGCTAGCCAAACAATCACTCAGCTGACTTATAGGAAAGACTATGTCACAAAACATACAATCATGACAAGCATGAGAAAGGATTATTAGAACCCAGACAGAGAAACAACTCAGCAAAAAGGAAGCTGGAGGAATAAATACTCAAACCCATTCCCCTCCCATTATCAGATCTCCATTGGTGCCTCCTGTTGGGCAGACACACCTGAAACCAGAGGAGGAGGGAGCCCTTGGTGAGAGTCCATAAAGTCAGCTTCCCAGGACACAGAGCAGAGAGAAGGTGGGAAGGCTGACGATAAGAAAGAAACAGAAAATACCAAGACACTCTGTGTTAAAAGAGCCAGGACATGAGTTTTTCCCTGTTATCTTCTCTTTGCAAGGAACGTTTTTCCTTAAAGCCAGTTTCTTATTCACTAGCTACATGTGTTAAAAGGCAAGATGTACACAATTAAGGGCTTCTCTGTAATTAGCAACAAAGTTATCATGTGCCTCCAGCTTTTTTTCAAGGGAAGAGAGCTGTGCTCCACCATGGAGAACCTGGCTTAGTCAAAGGACATTGGCTGTGCAGGCGGAGATCCCAGAAGATAAGAGACATCAAAGGCAAAGCCAGAGGCCGACCAAGAAGGACCAACCAAGTAAGATTTGTATAGCAAATGGACTCTGTTCCAGATAAACCTGTTCAGCCAAGGAGAAGATTTGATTAAGGCTGAGGAATAGAGAAAATTAAATTTATCTGTCAGGTTTTACACGTGTTATTTCATTTAAAGACACAAACTATGAAATTTCTATTTAAAAGCCAGCTGTTATTAACCTAGTTTTAGTATATCTGATAAAAGAAGTTCAATGAATACAAATGGTGATAAAGTTATAGCAAGGATTTAATGAATGGGTCTCTTAGTTTCCACATTCTTCCCATCCCCCACCACCCACCCACAAAGTCTATTTTCCATACATTAGTCAAAGCGATTCTTTTCAAATATAAGGCAGATGATGTTACTTCCTGCCTAAAATTTTCTGATTCCCCATTTCATTTACAATTAAATCCAAACCTTACCAAGTTAAAAAGCCCTATTAGAACTGTTCACACCATTAATTAGTCATGAAAAGTGTTTTCCCCAAAAACCCACAGGAAAGTGTACCCCTTATTTTCTTCAAATTCAAATGTCATAGACACAAAAAGATTTTCCTGACCACCCCATATTAAGAAGCCCCACCACCATCTTCACTCTCATTTCTTTACCCTACTTTATTTTTCTTCAAGACTTTTATTATCAAATGAAATGTCAGGTATTTGTCTGTCTGTCCTGTCTGTTTGTTGTCTCACTAGAATATAAACTCTATGAGAACATGGACTTTATTTCACTACTGTATCTCCATGCTTACAACAATAGGGGCTCCAAAACTTGCTGATGAGTCTATTGAATGGATGAACTAGTGGAAGGATGGAGGGATGAAGTAATAGGATGATCTTGAGGAAATAACATACTGAGAAGACCCAGTTTCTTTTTACAAGAACCACTTTGCCTCTCACCTCCCCCAGCTCTCCAACCCTACCACAAACACATGCACACATACACTTCCCTTACACTGCCACCTTCAAAACTCTGCCTACTGCTGTTCTTGCTGGTGTGGTTCAGTGGATTGAGCACCAGCCTGCCAACCAAGTGGTCACTGGTTCAATTCCCAGTCAGGACACATGCCTGGGTTGCAGGCCAGGTCCCCAGTAAGCGGCATGCAAGAGGCAACCACCCATTGATATTTCTCTCCCTCTCTTTCTCCCACCCTTCCCCTCTGTGTAAAAGTAAATAAATAAGAGACTTCTGGCCAAGATGGAGGCATAGGTAGATACACTTTGCCTTCTTCCACAACCAAAAGAAGGACAACAATAAATTTAAAAACAAAAAATAGCCAGAACTACCAGAAAATCGAACTGTATGGAAGTCTGACAACGAAGGAGTTAAAGAAGAAACAGACTGGTGGGATGGGTGGAGAGGGGCAGCCAGGGCAGAGAGGACGAGCAGCAAAGTGGCAGCTGGAAGACATGGCAGACCCACATAGGTGTGAGGATAAACCAGGAGGAACAACTGGGGAGTGTGACAGACCACGCAACCCAGGGGGTCCAGTGTGGAAAAAGAAAGTCGCAAAACCTCTGGCTGTAAAAACATATTGGGGTTGCAGCAGCAGGAGAAACTCCCAGTCTCACAGAAGAGTTCCTTGGAGAGACCCTCAGGGTCCTAGAACATACACAAACCCACCCACCAGGGAATCAGCACCATAAGGGCCCAATCTGCTTGTGGGTAGTAGCAAGAAAAGTGACTGAAAGCCGGCTGAGACCCAAGCAAGTGGCATTATTCCTTTTCTTGACCCCTCCCCCACATACAATTTCACAGTGCAGTGACGTGGGTTGCCCCGCTCTAGTAAATACCTAAGGCACCACCACTTACTATGTAACAGGTGCACCAAGACAAAGAAATATGGCCCAAATGAAAGAAAGGATCAAAGCTCCAGAAAAAATACAACTAAGCAACGAAGAGATAGCCAACCTATCAGATGCACAGTTCAAAACACTGACAATCAGAATGCTCACAGAAATGCTTGAGTATGGTCACAAAATGGAGGAAAACGTGAAGGCTATGCAAAGTAAAATATACAGGGAAGCAACAGCGACAGGAAGGAAACTGCTACTCAAATCAACGATTTGGAACAGAAAGAAGAAATAAACATTCAACCAGAACAGAATGAAGAAATAAGAATTCAAAAAAATGAGGAGAGGCTTAGGAAACTCTGGACAACTTTACACATTTCAACATCCGAATCATAGGGGTGCCAGAAGGAGAAGAGAAAGAGCAAAAAACTTGTTTGAAAACATAATGAAGGAGAACTTCCCTAATCTAGTAAAGGAAAGACTTCCAGGAAGTCCAGGAAGCTCAGAGAGTCCCAAAGAAGTTGGACCCAACGAAGCACACACCAAAGTACATCATAATTATATTACCCAAGATTAAAGATAAGGAGAGAATCTTAAAAGCAGTAAGAGAAAAGGAGACAGTTACCTACAAAGGAGTTGCCATAATGCTATCAGCTGATTTCTCAAAAGAAATCTTGCAGGCAAGAAGGAGCTGGAAAGAAATATTCAAAGTCATGAAAGGTAAGGACCTACATCCAAGATTATTCTACCCAGCAAAGCTATTGTTTAGAATGGAAGGGCAGTTAAAGTGCTTCACAGATAAGGTCAAGTTAAAGGAGTTCATTATCAACATATATGAAATGTTAAAGGGACTCATCTACAAAAAAGATGATCAAAAATATGAACAGTAAAATGATGACAAACTCACAACTATCAACAACTGAACCTAAAAACAAAAACGTAAACAAATTAAGCAAACAACTAGAACAGGAACAAAATCACAGAAGTGGAGATCACATGGAGGGTTATCAGCAGGGAAGGGGTGGGGGGAGAATAGGGGAAAAGACACAAGGAATAAGAAGCATAAATGGCAGGTACAAAATAGACAGGAGGAGGTTAAGAATAGTACAGGAAATACAGAAGCCAAAGCCATGTACAACCCATGGACATGAACTAAGGGGGCAGGTTTGGGGGATGGCAGGGAATGCTGGTGGGAGGAGGGTGCAGGGCAGAGAGGAATAAAGGGGAGAAAAAAAATGGGATGACTGTAATAGTATAATCAATAAAATATACTCTAAAAATTAAATTAAATTAAAAAATAAATTTAAAAATTAAAAAAAAACCCTCTGCCTACTGCTAACATCACAAGAGGCTGTTGGCCAAGTGAGGCACCAGCCAGCTGGTGGTGGGAGGAGTGTGGGGTTTCTGTATATCTGTCTTGACCTGCCTAGATTAACGGCTTAAAGTGATGCCCAAAAACTGGATTGTCTAAAGACCTTAGCATCCCATTTTAAAGGCTAAAGGCCTCATTGTGATAAGCAAAAACTCCCAGCTAGTTCAGATTCTTGGCACCAATTTCATCCCTTATGATTCTCAAACTCTTACTTCAGCCTACCTTGTCTACAAATCCAGCCTTACTCCCGTTTTACTCCAGAAAGCCATTTGATTACACTGAATAAATACATGGCAATTTTTAATAACTCATCAACCAGAAAATAGTTGATTTCATAGTATATGCAATGTATTCCAAATCTTAAGAGAAAGGAACAAAATATTTATTTCTTAAAGCAGCCATATAACATTGGTTATTAACGAGACATTACATCAAAACCAATTGTTTTCAAAATAAATGAATTGGTCCATTCTGTTTCCAAGTGTGCTAGCCCTTGGGACCAGAGACGCTTTACCCCCAGGTTTTGCTGCCCCTTTGCCCCATATTGGGACACTATTTGTCCTGAAAAGGAAGAAAACAATGACCACCATTCCCCGGACAGCAAGGCTGAGGATTAACACAGAAAGGCAGAGTGTACTGCTTGGGATTGGATGCCCAGAAACTCCACAGTTTCAAAGAATAGGAAGACATTCTTAGAAAAAACAAGGACTTAATTACTCATTCAATCAACAAATATTTATTTGATAAATATTAGTAGCCTAACATGTTAGTCATAGCTGTAAGCACTGGGGTAAAATGATGAGCAAGACAGACAAGGTATCTGCCTTCATGAGGCAGGCATTCTAGTGGGAAGATAAGGAAAATAAATCAGTCAACAAAAAGCCAGTACAACAATAATAACACAAAATTGTATTAGACAGTGATAACTCCATGCAGGAAATAAAATGAGGTAAGGACGTAGGGAGTGAATGAGCACCTGGGAAAGGGAATGAGGGGGTGGGAGGTACTTTAGCTAAGGAAGTGATGGAAGGCCTTTCTGAGTATTGTCATCTCAACTGAGTGATGAAAAGGAGCCAGACATGTAAAGATCTGGAAAAGAAATTCTGGCAACAGGAACAGTAAATGCAAGGGCTCTGAAGTAAGGAATCAGCTGGAGTGTACAGGAACTACTATAAAGGACACATGGACAAAATCAAGGGGGAGGGTGGAGGTGGGGGAGGGAGGTGGGTTCAGCTGGGGTGGGGTGGAGAAATGGGGAGAAAAGGCATACAACTGTAATTGAATAACAATAAAAATTAAAAGAAAAAAGACTAATGTGGGTACAGCCTGGTGAACAAGAAGAGTTGAAGGAGATAAGATCGGAGAGAGCAGGTTCCAGTCCAAATACATATTTTGTCCAAATACATGTTAATGTTGTTGTAAAACAATACAAATGCTAAAATAATTCTTAAAAGAGATGATCTATGGTGTAAAAAAATTAATAATCATCAAGGGAAAAGTCCCAGCTAATAATAGAAAAAACTGGGAAAGAATGGAGGACTAAACAGGAAGTAAAGGGAAATTATTCATCCCACATCAGAGAAAATCAGAATATATGATGCTATTCTTGATTTTGAGAAATAAGGGAAAATAGCTGATTTCTAAAAATTTATATATAAGAATAAAATAAAAGAGAACATGTATTATTTCCAAATAATTAGACAAAATAAAGCAAAAATAAACTTTCATTTATATGGAAATGGAAAAGACAAAGCTCAAAAAAATCTTACACAAATGAGTCCCAATATCAGTGATCACAATAAATGACAAGTGGGTCAAAAATCAACTGTTATTAATAACAGGCAAGATTTTAAGTTACAAATAAATATTAATAATGAATATATGTTAAAATATTAATAATGAATATAAGGCATTAAATAGAACAAAGTAACAACATGATATATTGACATATTAGTTCAACAAAGAATAACTTTCATTAAAACATATTATAAATAGCATAACATCAAAATAAATAAATATTAGAATTATATGGTAATGCAGGAATCAAATATTAAAGGTAAAATTTCCAGTGTGGGGAAAATAGATTTGATTAATACTGCTGCAATAACTGGATAACCATTGGGAAAAAGTAAAAGTTAAACCAAAATAAATTCCAAATGGGTCAATGCAACCATAAAAAATACCAAAACGTAGATGTATTTTTAATAAGTTTAAAGTGTGAAATTCCATTCCAAATATGATATCAAACTCAGAAACCATGAGAGAAAACATGGGCACATTTGATTATATTGAAAATATTGAATAAGAAAACTACAAAAGCAATTGCCAGAATGGGAAAAACACTGCCGTTTATAACATGAACGACTACTTTCCGCTCCCTCACTCTGCCCAGTAAACTGACCTTCTCACTGTTTCTCAAGTGAACACACCAAACACATTCCTACCGATGCCGTTGCACTGGCCATTTCTTTGACCTGAAATACTATTCCCACATAATCTCACCTCTTCCAGTCTTTGTGCAAATCACACCACTCCAGTTAGGCCTGGCCACCTATGTAAAACTGCAATCATCCACCATGCCTCAATCCCCCTGTCTCCCTTTACCTCGTTCAATTGTTTCTCCATAATGCTTAAAGGCTTCTGACACAGTTTATCATTCATTAATTTATTATGCCATTACATCTTTCTGGTAGAATATAAGTTCCACAGGGTCAGAGATTTTTTGTCTCTTGTTCAGTAACGTATCTTCTTCACTAGAATAGTATCTAACACTTAGAATATGTACCCAATAAAATATTTGTTGAAGAGTGTGCACCCAATAAAATATATGTTGAATGAACGAAAGAAATTGGAGCATCATCCCATACACCTACATGTTGCAGGTTCAGTTCCCAGTCAAGAGCACATACCTAGATTTCAGGTTTGAACTTCGATCTGAGCACATGCAGAAGGCAATCAATCAACATACCTTTTTCACCTCTCTCTCTCTTTCTCTCTCTCTCTCTCAAATCAATTAACATCTCCTCAGGTGAGGGTTTTTTTAAAAAAATAAATTGCCATTTTATTTTTGTAACATGTAATCCGTCCTATTCCCTATACCAGGGGGTTCCCAAACCTCTGGGCCACTAACAGGCACCAGCTGTGGCCTGTTAGGAACCAGGCCACACAGCAAGAGGTGAGTGGTGGCTGAGAAGAGCTTCATCTACATTTACAGCCACTCCCAATTGCTCTCATTACCACCTGCGCTTTCCCTCCTGTCAGATCAGTGGCAGCGTTAGATTCTGGTAAGAGCATGAACCCTACTATGAACTGCACATACAGGGATCTAGGCTGCACACTCCTTAAGAGAATCTAATGCCTATGATCTGAGGTGGAGCTGAAGTGGTGACGTTAGCACTAGGGAGTGGCTGTAAATATGGATTATAATTAGCAGAGAGGTTCGAGGCACAGAGACCATAATAAATCAATTACTTTCAAACTCATATCAAAACCCAATCAGTGAGTGGCAAGTGACAATTAAGCTGCACCTGGTGGCAGGCTATAAAACCACCCCCCAAACCTGGTCCATGGAAAAATTGTCTTCCACAGAGCCAGTTCCTGGTGCCAAAACAGTTGGGGACTGCTGTCCTATACCTAAGAGTTTTAATACATTGTTAACATGACCTTGAGCTGTTCAGTTAATGCTGGATATTAACTTGATGTTGCTTGGGGATTTTATTTGACACAAGAGAAAAATATCAGTATATGTGGAAAAAGTGAAGTCAATAAGAGCCACTTTTCCATTTAATAGCAGTTAACAAAGCAGATTTGTTCATTTTTGGAAATCTTTCTAAAATAGTGTAGACTTTGCTATTTGTGTGCCTACCAATAGCAGCCTTTCCTTTTTCATAAACAGTTGTGAAATGGAATATGTGTTAAATGTGATATTCCATTTGTGAGGGCTGGCATGCCCCTACCACAGATAAAGTGCTAGCTTTCTTGACATCTATTGTGACCACTCTGAGGCTTTTTGTGTTTATGTTCAGGTTCTCAGCTGCAGGTTTGGGTTGGGATTGCCAGAAGTCTGACTACTAAATTAGCAGTGTCACTATATTTAGAATGTAAATGGGAGTCGACAAAATAGAATATCTGGTTTTGCTACCTTACTTGGCTCTATGTTCTTAAGATTCATTTGGGATTTTTAAAAATTTGAGATGTGTATGAATATTCTTGGTACATTTTTAGGGTTTCTATTACTTTGGAAACTATTGGGAAATATTTAATTAGAAAATAAATATTATAAGTAATACTTTTCATGTCAAAATCTTTTACTTATTCATGCCTCTAATCTCTGAACAGTCTTCATGAAACTCCCTATTTAACTTAGTTTGTAGATGCTGATTTGGATACAAAAATGCTATAAGGCATGTTATTGATAACTAAATAATAACATTTATCTCTAATTCAAGCCAAGAAATTCAACTAAGTTGCCCATCAGATTTTAGATGCCATTCTACAAGAAACTAAAAGAGCCTACTAAGCCTTGGCCAGGTGGCTCAGTTGCTTCAAGCATTGTCCTGTACATCAAAAGACTTTGGGTTCAATTCCGGTCAGGGCACATATGTAGGCTGAGATTTCCATCAGGCTGGTCAGGGCGTGTACGGGAGGCAACCGATCCATGTTTCTCTCTCTCCCTCACTCTCCTCCCTCTCTCCCTTCCTCTCTCTCTAAAATCATAAATATATCTTCAGGTGAGGATTAAAAAATTAAATAAATAAATAAATAAGCCTATTGAACTGTGATCATTAAAAATTATGTCCTGGCTGGTATAGCTCAGTGGATTGAGCACCAGCCTGCCAACCAAGCAGTCATTGGTTCAATTCCCAGTCAGGGCACATGCCTGGGTTGCAGGCCAGGTCCCAAGTGGGGGTCAAGTGAGAGGCAACCACCCATTGATGTTTCTCTCCCTCACTTTCTCCCTCCCTCCCCTCTCTCTAAAAATAAATAAATAAAATCTTTTTAAAAAATTAAGAATTTGATTCTCATAGTTCTCCAATGGTATGCTTCTTTCATTAAAATATTATTTTGTATAGCTATGCACAAGATAATAATATTTCTCAGAATGAGATGCTTTTAAATTGAGAACAAAACAATCTCCAAGTTATAAAATGTTTGCCAAACCTCAGGCTAAAAGGCACTCTGCAAATATAGAACATTACTAACTTACTATTCCATTTCATAATATCCTAAATATTTTTTATTGTGCTAGGGGAAGAATAAAACTTAGAAAATACTTACCAAGTACAAAGAGGAGATTTGGACATCTTGAATTCTTATATCAGAGAATCAGCAATTCAGATTTGTGTAAAAACTAAAAAGTAGCTTATACCTAAATCACCCGTACCTTCATCCTCTTTTACTGAATATTCCATGGAGGATTAAGTATGTGTCAGCTTGAGTCAAAGGAACAACTTTCTGGGGTAGTTCAAACCAAATCTATGAAAAGTTAACAAATTTGGTCCTGTAACAGGATAAATTGAACCCACATTTTAATCTTCACTTACCTCAATACCTATAAAATGACAGCTACAGAATTTTAAATAGATAAATGTATAGGAATAACTGAGAACAGGAGATTCAATAAGGGAGGGGGGCAGCTAAAAGGAAAAACAAAGAAAAGAAAGGGAAATGGAAAATAAAAACCTAGGATAATAGTGATAACAGTTGTTCAAAATGTCTAAAAAAGCAACTACTCCAAATTTGATGAAAAAGACAAAAGAAAGGGTATTGCCCAGGAAAAAAAAAAAGCATCTCTGATGTGTAAACTATTCAAAAGAGATTTCTTTCAGTCTACAGATAGAATTTTGGGATTAATTACTGAATGAATCAAAGAAAACGTAAAAACAAAACTCTAACTCTGAAAAATGCCAACTCCAGGAAATACAAGAAGTTGAACAAGAGCTGCAAGCATAGTGTAGTATGTAGCTTAGCTGAAAATAATAGTCACATAATAACTTAAGAATAGATTATTGATTGAACTAAAAAAAGCAATACTACACCTTTTAGCAGATCTGAGACAGAGAAGTGTCTGAATGTATGTCAGTACGTGTGCGTGGGAGAGAGAGCGTGCATGCACCTTTCTTAGTAGCAAAGCAGTATATACTGTCAAAAACTAAAAAATAAAATTCTTGCAAAGCATATTATGAACAAACCCACATGCCAAAAGAAACACCTAAAAGGTCTGAAAGTGATTGTTTCAGGGAAGCAAAAATCAAAAGTGAAAACAAAATTAAAAGGGACAAGGGACTGCCTTTTTATATAATTTTGGTAGTACCATTTGAAAAGTATTCATTAATTGAAATAAATTTAAAATTACAAATACCAAGTTATGTGGAAAGAGCAACATGCAGACAAGTATATATGTATATATGTTATGCATCTATTGAGATAATTATCTGATATTTTAGTCTGTTAAATTGACTGACTTTCAAAATTTGAACTGAACTTGAATTTCTGCACTGAACTCATTTGGTCATGAGGTATTGTGTTTATGTATCACTAAATTCAATTTTCCATACTTTGTTAACAATTTCTACACAGCATCCACGTTAATGAGGGATACTGGAGTTTAGTTTTCTTTTCTGGAAATGTCTTCATCAGAGCATTGCTGGCCTCACAAAATGAGTTGGGACATGTTCTCTTGTACGTTTTATGGAAGAGCTTGTGTTGAATTAGTACTGGTTAATTCTTAAACCAAATCATTGGTAGAATTCACTAATGAAGCCATCTGGGCTTGGAATTTTCTTCATAGAAAAGTTTTTCATTATAACTTCTATGGTTTTTAATACATATAGAACTACTCAGGTTTCTGTTCCCTCTTGCATGAATTTTTGTGGTGTGTGACTTCAAGAGAATTTGCCTAGTTCATTGAACTTTACAAACTTATTGGCACAAAATTATTCATAATATTCCTTTATTACGCCTTTTAAAGCACTGGTAGCTACTGTAATGTCTCTTATTTCATTCCTAATATTGGAGTAATCTTTTCTCTCTCTCTCTCTTTTTTCTTACCAGTCTGACTACAGATTTATCAGTTTTACTGACTTTTGTAAAGCAAAAAGTGTTTTATTCCATTGATTTTTCATTTTCTACTTACATGTCACTAACTCCTTCTCTGGTTTTTATAATTTCCTTTCTTATGCTTACTTTGAGCTAAATTTGCTCTTTTTCACTATTTTTTTAAAATTGAATCTTGGGTCATTGATTTAAGATTTTCTTCTTTTCTAACACAAACATTTAATACAAAAATTTTTCCGCTACGTACTATGTGAGCTACACCCACAAATTTTAATGTGTTATTTTTTATTTAATTCAGTTCAAAATATTTTATAATCCCAATGTGAAATTTTGTTTGATCCATGTTTTATTTAGAGTATATTGTTAAATATTTGGGGATTTTCCAAATCTTTCTGTTATTAATTTCTATTTTAATTTTATTGCAGTCAGAGGACATACTTTGTATTATTTTATTTAAATCTGGTTAAATTTGTTGAGATCTGTGTTGTAGCTGAGAATATGGTCTGTCCTGGTGAATGTTATATGTGTATTTGAAAGGAATATGTATTCTGCTGCTGTTGCATAAAGTTTTCCATAAATATTAACTAGATCAAGTCTGTTGTGTTGTTCAAGTCTCCTTTGACTTTACTGATTTTCTGTCTATTTGGTCTATTAGTTATAAGAGGGAGGGTTGAAATCTCCAACTAGAATTGTTGATTTATATATTTCTCTTTTCAGTTCTATCAGTGTTTTGCTTCAAGTATTTAGAAACTGTATTTTTAGGTATATATACATTTAGGGATTGTTACATCTTCTTAATGAATTGACTCCTTTATCATTATGTAGTGGTCTTCTTTAGCCCTAGTAATATTCTTTATCATAACATCTAATTTTCCTGTTATCAATATAACAACTCCAGCCTTTTATTTTTTTGTTTTGTTAGTGTTTGTACAGTGTATTGTTTTCTGTTCTTTTACTTTAACCAACATATGTCACTATATTTAAACTTCAGACCAAATTATGTACTATTCTCATCTCTAATTTATGTGTGAGAAGATCAAGACAAAGTATTCAACACTACCCTGCACTCACTGCCTCTCTACCCAGCCTGCTTCCAAAGCTCTTAGTCTTTTCCTGATGCTACTCCTCGAATATGTCCTGATCACAATACTTCCAGTGCCACTGTTTCTAATTTGCACCCCAATATAAGTAAAATACCCAAATAATGTGTACTTTTTTCCATCACTGCCATGGTACCCAGTTAGACTAATAGCATTTTTTATCAGGAAAATAAAAATGTACATGTAAAAATGTAAAGGTTTCCCTAAATTGGTTCTGGGGGGAAAAAAAGAAAGAAAGAAAAGAAAAAGTGTTAAGTTTCCTTACTGCTTGTCTACAGATACCTCACTTTTTTTCGTTGTTGCATGCCAACCAATGTCTGTTTAAGTAAACTAATAATTTATTTATCAACAGGTAACAGGTTTAAGGCCGAGATCTACACTAGTTTTCTCATTTTATTTGAGGGACCAAGCTACAGCATCCCCACCAACAGCACTACCTCAAGGGCAGTTGTTAGTTCACTTATCTCAGCAGAGACTGACACTGCGGACAGTGTGCCCTGGAATAAGTCACGCTGTCCCACAAGCTCAGTGGAGCCTCCTCACCCGGCAGCAGCTCCTTGCAGCTTCAGCTCCAGTCTGTCGGGGCACATGGCCTCTGCTCCTGAGAGACTGAAAATATGATACGAACCATCAGCTCTGGCACTGGCCAAAGACCAGGGGCTTGGAAGCTGTTCTATGTTCAACCCCTTATCCCTTTCATCAAAGCCAAACAGGGGAGAGGGAACCAAGATGGCGGCGTAGGTAGACACACTGCGCCTCCTCGCACAACCAGAACTGACAGAGAATCGAACAGCAAGGGGGACTGACACCAAGGAAACAGAAAATAATCATTCATCCAGACTGGTAGGAGGGGCGGAGACGGGCACCGGGGTGGAGAGGACTCGCGTGGCTGTGGCGGGACTGAGACTGGTGGAGTGTGGGACAAATGGAGCAGGCAGTCCGAGCACTAGCAGACCCTGCGGCCCCACATTTGCACAGATAAACCCAGAGGGCCGGACTCAGAGTGGCGGAGAGTGGGGCAGGCAGAGTGGCGGGTAGCACCCTGCAGCACCACATTCGCCCACAGATAAACCTGACGAACGGCGGGCAACGAAGCAGACCGCTGCGCAACCCAGGGCTCCAGCTCGGGGAAATAAAGCCTCAAACCTCTGATTGAAAGCGCCCCTGGGGGTTGGGGCGGCAGGAGAGACTCCCAGCCTCACAGGAGAGGTTGTTGGAGAGACCCACAGGGGCCTAGAGTGTGCGCAGGCCCGCTTACTCGGGAACCAGCACCAGAGGGGCCCAGTTTGATTGTGGGTATCGGAGTGGAAGATTGAAATCCGGACCAGAGTGAGGCGGACGCCATTGCTCCCACTCGGCCCCTCCCCCACGTACAGCGTCACAGCGCAGCGACCAGCGTTACCCCGCCCCGGTGAACACCTAAGGCTCCGCCCCTTAAAGTAACAGACGCACCAAGACAAAAAAAAAAAAAAGGCCCAAATGACAGAACACTTCAAAGCTCCAGAAAAAATACAACTAAGCGAAGAAGAGATAGCCAATCTATCGGATGCACAGTTCAAAGCACTGGTTATCAATATGCTCACAGACTTGGTTGAATCTGTTCGAAAAACAGATGAAAAAATGAAGCCTATGCTAACAGAAACAAAGGAAAATGTACAGGGAACCAATAGTGATGAGAAGGAAACTGGGACTCAAATCAATGGTATGGACCAGAAGGAAGAAACAAACATCCAACCAGAAAAGAATGAAGAAACAAGAACTTGGAAAAATGAGGAGAGGCTTAGGAACCTCCAGGACACCTTGAAACATTCCAACATCCGAATTATAGGGGTGCCAGAAGGAGAAGAGGAAGAACAAAAAATTGAAAACTTATTTGAACAAATAATGAACTTCCCTGATCTGGCAAAGGAAATAGACTTCCAGGAAGTCCAGGAAGCTCAGAGAGTCCCAAAGAAGCTGGACCCAAGGAGGAACACAACAAGGCACATCATAATTACATTACCCAAGATTAAACGCAAGGACCTACATCCAAGATTACTATATCCAGCAAAGCTATCATTTGGAATGGAAGGGAAGATAAAGTGCTTCTCAGATAAGGTCAAGTTAAAGAAGCTCATCATCACCAAGCCCTTATTATATGAAATGTTAAAGGGAGTTACCTAAGAAAAAGAAGATCAAAAATAGGAACAGTAAAAATGACAGCAAACTCACAGTTATTAACGACCACACATAAAACAAAAACGAGAGCAAACTAGGCAAACAACTAGAACATGAGGGTTGTCAATAAGGGAGTGGGAGGGGGAGAGGGGGGTAAAGGTACAGAGAATAAGTAGCATAGATGATAAGTGGAAAATAGACAGGGGGAGGGTAAAAATAGTGTAGGAAATGTAGAAGCCAAAGAACTTATAAGTATGACCCATGGACATGAACTATGGGGGGGGAAATGTGGGAGGGGGGGGTGGGCAGGATGGAGTGGAGTGGGGGGGGAAATGGGACAACTGTAATAGCATCATCGATAAATATATTAAAAAAAAAAAAAAAAAAAAAAAAAAAAAAAAAAAAGCCAAACAGGGAAGAAACAGTTAGTTTGCCAGTATGTCAGGCTCCTCACGCCTTGTTGCTGGCTCTTCTGAATGAGTTCATGGAAAAGTTCTGCAGGTTTTACCCTGAGCATAAATTTTCAAGAGAAGAGTTTAGAGTTCCTTAACTTCTACTCGGGGAATCATACTGCTTCTCCACTTAAACATAGAGAAACCAACCTTCCATACAAGTGTTTATTCAATAGTCAAAGTGACTAACTCTGCTAGGACTGCTGACCAGATCTTGGGACTCCTCTCACCATCACGTCCAGAGACCAGAGGTCACTGGCACGTAGAAGGTGGTGGCTTAGTCCGTGTTACACCAGATTTCTGTTTTGACTCATTTCCATTCAGGCTAAATTAATTTATTCATCATCTTCTAGATGTATTTATACATTCTAAAATAAATACACTGGTAATTAAATAATTCAGGCATTTTCTATCTAGAATTTTTTAAGATCTTATTTATTTTTAGACAGGGGGAGGGAGAGAGAAATACAGGAAGAAAAACATCAGTGTGTGAGAGAAACAACCATCCATTGCCGCTCACACACATTCCGACAGGGCACCCAGCCTACAACCCAGGTGTGTGCCCTGACCAGGAGTTGAACTGGCAATGTTCGCTTTGCAGGATGATGCCCAACCAACTGAGCCACACCTGTCATGATGTAGAATTTTCATTTTAAAAATCACAATCAGTACACCATAAGAGATATAGTCAATAATATTGTAATCACTATGTATGGTACCAGGTGGGTCCTGAATTATCAGAGGATCACTTGATAAATAATTGTCTGACCACTCTGCTGTCTGTATACCCGAAACTAGTATAAAATAAGAGTGAATGTCAAAAATAGATAAAATCACAATCAGATTTAACTAACATTTTTACATGCTGACCATATGCCTGGCACTAGTTTAGGAACCTTTATTTTATATAATAGTAGTTTAACATCGAGTTAGTATTCTAAAATTCTTTCAAAAGAGGCTATCATTAATTTTATGAAGTGACCACATGTAATAGTACTGGAAACAAGTGTATATGCCTACAATTTTCTAAACTTCTTCATTTCAATTTCTACAACTATGATATTGTTATTGTAGTTCTGTCCACGTTCCTTCAGAACAAAGGGCAAAAAATCATCCTCCCTTGAGAAGACCACTGAGTTGGGGCCCTGAAGATTGTGGACCTATGAGCCAGCTGAGGTTGGATGGAGGACTTTGAGAAAGTCACTCAAACATCTTGGTCTGTTTCACCACCTGTGACATTAAAATATTAAACTAGATGCTCACCAGGGGCCTCTCTACTTCTAAAAGTCTAAAAATCCTTTAGAGAAAGAATGCACTTTGGAAACAACTAACCAGGTGTGTGGTTTTTGAAGTGTTAATGATTGATAGGTAGTGACACTGAAATCAGTGAAACATGAATCAAATATTTACACATGCCTTCCGTGCGGTGTACTTTCCATTATGGGAGGGTACTGGGCAATGGAAAATTTCTAAAATACTTTTACTGGAAGAGATTAATTAGGCTCAATCTTTTTTGTTACTATTATGTAAAGTTTATACTAGAGCAATAAAGATATGTGAAACCCTCTGTTTATTCAGAGACTAAAATGTCATGTTAAGAATTATTTAACAAGTTATTCTCAGACTAAGAGGCTTATGATTTGCTTAAGAATGGAGTGTTTTCCTTTACATAAGATGATGCTTTAATCTAAAAGACCAAACCTATTGTTGTTGCTAATATTGTTAACAATTATAATTCAAAATATCGACGTTCTCATTAATTATAGGCACTGTTCCTTGAAGGTGTCCAAAGTGGAAGTCAGAAATCAGGGTTCACGTTTTTAACTCGGCCACTGACAAACAAAACAGTAAAATGTCAGGCCATTTCAATTCTCTAAAAAAAAAAAGGCAAAAATGCCATTCCACCAAGTACCCCAATTCTGTATGTGGACAGGCAGAGGCCAAGTTACTTGTTCTCCATGTGTTAATATGAAAACTTGGAAAAACACCCCCGCTGCCTGAATGTTTACTGCAGTTTATTACAAATTGATTATCATGCTCTTTTAAATTTTCAATTTTCTATTTCAATTTTTAACTATTCATTCTTTCAGGACGAATTTCACATGTAGATTACCCATTTTATAATTTTGTTCCCTTTATTTGTCCTGAAATAACATTTTGAAGCCTTAGTGATTTGATTACTTAATAACGCTGGAATTTAGGGATTTGATGAACAAGCCCACATTTCCCCCTCCACATACCCACTGTGGAACAGACTTTGATCCTATCTCCTCCTGGGCCTTTTCCACCTCAGGATCCTAGTCCTTCAAATCTGCCTCTACATGGAATTTTTCCATTCTGTAATTTTTATTATTCTTGTAGTACTGAATTTTATTTACTTTTAGCACTATTGTCTGTCTTGAGTGTGTTGCCAAAAATACAGTATGGTTTTTTGAATAAAAGAAAATTATGTTTTCTTTCATCATTATAAGTTTTTTAATAATACCCAATATTTTACTTGTGTTGTATTAAAACAGCACACTGAATTATTAAATGAAAATCTACATCCTTGAATTCAAATTGACATCTCAGAATTCCTTACCTTGAAATCATACTGTCATTAATTACTGGATGCTGACCATTATACTTGCCCATGCTGAACATTATTTCCCACTCACTTATTCATTTCTATTATTAGAAGTTCTCAGTTCCTTCCCTTCTACTATTGCTTAAGTGGAAACTGTGTTTCCCAGAACATACCAGCCCGAGGGGAAAAAATAATCACAATGGCAATCAGGCATCAGGATTTTTCTGGTTCTGTCCCAGCATGTTCTGTGGAAAATTGAGCGTCTCAAAACATTAAGAATGTGTCCTTCTAAATATTCTTTTGACTGGTCTCTTCTGTCCTGATTCATTGAAGTGCTGCTCCCCCCATCCTTGGCCCCTAAAGCAGTCTCTGCTGAGATTTCAGCCTCTGCTGACATTTCCTCTGCCCCGCACCAAAGCGCGCACTCTGCTGCAGTCCACTGAAGTCTGCACTGGACGCCTGCCATTGCGGAGGGCCAAGTGTGCCCTGGGGAACTTTGATCTTCTGTAGCTGCTGGCACCACTCTCACTGCCATTTTGCGCCCTAGATACCTCTGCTCTTTTGATTTTCACTTGCTTTCTATTCGTACTCCCTCATGTTGGGATGTACTCCTAAATCGAAGAAATGTAAACTAAGAAATAATTCCTCCCCCCAAACACTGGCTGACCATTCTCACACCATTGTGAACATTCTCTTCCCACGTGACAAGTTATTTCTGTGAAGTTCTTTGTTGCCAGAATGTTTTCTACATATGCATGATCTCATTTAATCTCCATTGACCATTCCCAGAATGGGTGATACCACCAATTCTACAGATAAAATAACAAAGGTATCAAGAAATTAAATTGATTACCTCATATCATATAGTTG
Organism: Desmodus rotundus; assembly: GCF_022682495.2. Taxonomy (NCBI): domain Eukaryota; kingdom Metazoa; phylum Chordata; class Mammalia; order Chiroptera; family Phyllostomidae; genus Desmodus; species Desmodus rotundus. The sequence continues at coordinate 24,181,336 of NC_071397.1, forward strand.
ACAAGTGACAGAACCCAGCATTAAATCTGGTCTCCAGACCCCAAAGACCTGAAGTATAATATGGAGACTTCTCCACTTTCTAGTGATTTGTATGCCAAATATGCTGCTTCCTGAACAGTGCCTTATACCGTCTCTGTGTCAGGGAACCTTGGTGGCCCCATACCACTTCACAAAACGTACCCAGACCTGATAGAATCCTAAAGCAAACACCATTCTGGCTCCAGCTCCAATTCTTGTGTGTAAGTGTTAGCATGTAGTCAAGGGAGATTATCCTTCGGAGATAGAAAGATCTAGGCATGGAGCCACATTCTGCCCATATTGGGATAGGTCCCTGAACCTCCATTTTCTCTATACAATTGGCTAGTAAATATTTTCCAGGGTTGGAAAGGGCCTGGGGCTTTTAAGCTTCTCTCTTTCTTCTCTTCCAGATCTTTTCTAAAAGTCACAAACAAGCCTTTTCTGATTCTCCCAAGCAGAGCATTATCACCCTCACTCTGTCAACTTATCACCACCTGCAAACCTCTCTCAACCGCCCTATCACATTACTTCAGAATATCGACAGGTCTGTCCTGCCCAGTAGGCAGAGAGGGACTTGCGAACAAAGATTGTATCTTACTCAGGGTATAATCCTAGTGTCGGGAAATAGTAAGTCTCCTGGAAAACACCATGACTAATACTTGCCGTTTACAGATAGGTATCCCTAGATTTTGTTTTATGTTTTCTAAGCCTCTTTCCTTAAGCAATTTGTTTCAAACTTCTCACCTATGTCTCTGACAGCAGAAGAGTGTGTCCAGAGGGACACTTGCAACTACGCAACTCACTTGCCACAAGTTCAAATTTTGACATCCTAATTATGAATTTGTTTCAATTTTGCTGCTGTCTACCCCATAAAACAATGTGTCCAAGATCATGATAAATGAGGTCACCTAGAATGAATTTTTTATTTTAGTAAATGTGTCTTATTTTCAGATGTGTCTTAGAAGAAAATATGACCAGCTAACCAAACCATTGATTCCATGGATTTTTTTTTTTTACAAATAAGAATTTTATAGGGGTGGGAGGTGGGCAAAATGGGTGGAGGGAGTCAAAAAGTACAAACTTCCAATTACAAAATCAGTGAGTACAGCATGGTGACTATAGTTAACAGTACTGTGTTCTTTATCTTCAAGTTGCTAAGAGAGTAGATTTTAAAAGGTCTCATCACAGGAAAAAATATGTAACTGTGAGAGGGACCCAAAAATTGGAATTTCTTTATAAAAATTGTGTATTTATTCTTACATGTTTAAATTTCAGTCACCTTCAAAGTCCTCTCCATTTGATGCAATACACCTATTGAGACATTTTTTCTGCTGCTCAAAATAGTTTTTGAACTCATTGATTTTGAGGCCTTTTAGAGCTTCTGCCTTTTTTTTTTGTTTCACCACTTCCACATTGGAAAACGTTTCCCTTTGAGGGCTTTCTTCATCTGGGAAAACAGAAGTAAGTCACTCAGGGCAAGATCGGGTGAATAGGGAGGATGGGACACAGGGGTCATGCCATTTTTGGTCAAAAACTGCTGAACACTCAGCACGGTGTGAGGAGGTGTACTCTCAAAAATCACCCTCACGGAATGGGCAACACATTGAAAGAATCTTCAAAAAAATTCACTGAAGCCAAACGCAGCCTCTCACAATGACACCCGCTACTACATGGATACAGATGGGTTCCTGAAACACTCACCTAGTGGGAGAAGCTGATACTACAAAGGGTCTGCCCTCCAGAAGATAATTCCAGGGGGTTTGGGGGCTTCCCTTTGTAAGTGTGGTAATGGATGTTAACTAAACTTATTATGGAAATCATTTATATATATATATATATATACATCAATCAAATTATTACATTGTATACCTATAACTAATGCAATGTTGTATGTCAATTATATACTTTTAAAATTATAAAGAGAGTACTTGAATAGCTAGATGTTTGGAAAATAATACTGTATCAACTCGATTTGAGAGGAGAGATAGGTAAAGTGGTGGTAGAAGCACAGATTGAACCCAAATCATGAATTTAGATCTTGGCTTCACCACCACTGGTCATGTAACGTTGGCAAAGTTCTTCACCTCTTTGTGCTTCTGCTTCCCCATCATCCAGACAGGGATAATAATTGTTCCTTCCTCGCAGAGTCATTGTGAGGGTTAAATGAGTTCATATATGTTCAGGATTTAGAACAGTGCCTGACCCATATTAAAGATCTATGTAAGTGTATGTTAATATTAGTGTTATTATTACTTAAAAGAATATTTCATATTATTCGTGGTAGGAGAGGTTCCACTAAGGTGTGCCACTGTATCTCATTCCATCTCTCTCATCCTTGTACATTGTTACATCCATCTAGAAATGCTCATACTCCTGTTTGAGAATGAAGTTGTATTAGTCTTGTAAATGTTTATGATCTTCAACAGCTCCTCTTTACTACATATAAAAGTAATACTTTATTTGTTTTCTCTTAAGGTTTTATAGTCTTGCAAGGGCTTATATGTTCTACTTGACTGCTGACTCTCTGTAAGAAGTCTGGCGCATTTATCAGGCACGGTGTTATTTGGAAAACCATGTTGCTGGGGGAAGCAGGTCATGCTTTGTATGTACTCCCCAACCTAAGCTTTGATGTGAAGATTTGTGTCAGTAGCTCAGTGTGGGAAATGAATGACACATGAGTTGAAAACCCAACCTTTATATGGTGTTTTGTAGAAGTGTTTTGAGTATATCGTCTCATTTAATACTCAAACAAATATGAGAAAAATTAGTATATTCATTTTGCAGATGAGGAAACTGTCAAAAAAATTAAGTAACTGACCAAGAAATCATGGGACAAAAATGGATAGTACAAAATGTTCAAACAGAATATGTCTGAATATTTATCTTTTAGAGATAAACACCGACATATTAGTAATACGATGATTTCAATTTTCTTCAAAATAATCTATTGGGGAAAAGATCATAAATAACAAGAAATTGACCAGGAGTTTTAAATATTGAAGTTAGATGATGGATATTTGGGGTTCATCATCTTATTTCATCTAATTTTGTACACTTTTTAAATTTTTCCATAAATGAAAAAAACGAACACTTTAAAAAGTTGTGGAGTTTTTTGTTGTGTTTTGTTTTTTTTTGTTTTTTTGTTTTGCCTGGCTGGTGTAACTCAGTGGGTTGAGTCCTGGCCTGCAAACCAAAGGGTCACCAGTTCGATTCCCAGTCAGGGCACATGCCTGAGTTGCAGGCCAGGTGCCCGGTTGGGAGCATGCGAGAAGCAACAGGTATCTCTCACTCATCGATGTTTCTGTCCCTCACTTTCTCCCTCCTTTCCCCTCTCTCTAAAAATAAATGAATAAAATCTTTAAAAATAAAAAAAGGAGTACGAATTGGTAGTTTCAAAATAGTCATGGAGACGTAAAGTACAACATAGTGAATATAGTAGCCAGAGAATATATATGCATGACCCTTTGCTGTAAGGATGGCCTGAGGGAGTTGGAGGGTCTGGGTGGAGGGGGGTAAAAGGGGAAAGATCGGGACACCTATAATAGCATAAGCAATAAAATATAAATTATACAAAAGAAACATTGGCGTCCTGAGTTGGAGCAGGTCATTGGAACATCCGATTGTTAGCAGGTTGGTCAGAAGCACAGGTAACTACCTGAGCCTACAACTGGAGTTTGACCATGAGGACAGTTCTGTGGGACTGAGCTCTTTTCCTGCAGATTCCGATTCTATATTCTGGTAGGCAGCATCAAAATCGAGTTGAATTGTACAAGAATTCCTTGTTGGTATGGGGAGCCTGCATACACACAGTAGAATCGGTTCCAGAGAAACTTTTCACCTTTAATCTTTGTGTAAAAGGCCATATTTCTTCAACCAAAAACCACTTTTTTTTCCATAAGATACTTACTAATGTCTTGATGAACTAAAAACATTTTAGATTAGTGACAATTTTTGGCACAACTCACAGTAAATACATTTTACATTGTAACCCACTTACCTAAATATAACAAAGTCTTTACAAGATAACACTAAAAATATTATTTTTTCTACTTATTTTGCATGAGTAACAACTCCACTAAGTTGATTTCATGCCCCATTAAACAATTATAACAGTTTAAAAACACCACTTCTGATGGTGATGTGCAGTAGTTGAAGTAGCAGAATTGATGTAACGATGCCATGATTATAAAGGATACACAAGTTCTGTCCCTGGCCCTTTAAGTTAGCTGACCAACCCATGTGACCATGAACCTGCTTCCACATTAAAGCAAGCTTAGACCACCCTTTGATGTTCTTCTGTCTACCTCTCAACCTTTCCACCAGAGAGTCCTTTATAATAACAAAGGAGAAAAAGTAGGTATAAAACCCTCGATGGCTATAGCATAGCCCAAAGCAGCCCATGGCAAGGGTAACACGTCTTTGAACTCTCAGATTTTATCTTTAAAAGTTCATGTAAAATATGCATTTGACTAAAATGTAGTAAGTAATATAATGTAAAATATCATTAAATACAATTGAAGTTTCAGGAAGCACTTTTCTGCAAATCTTTCTCCTGAGCCCAGGAAAAATTTTGTCACACTGTTCCAAGCAATTAATTGGGATTACTCTTAATTCTTTCACCGGATCCCATCCTTAATTGGTCCAGTATTATATCTGTTGTACTATACCTGCCTCTCCATTTCTCTAATCCTCAAATTCTGACTTCATTTCCTGCCTCTGTAGCCACAGATTTAGCAATCTTTCTGATTTACCTACTGGCATTTTGAGGTTTTGTTTGTTTGTTTGTTTTCTCTTCACCTTCTGACATTTTGGATCTTTGTGGTTTTGATGGTGTACAATATTGTCCAATCTTGTGTCCAAAGCCTTATTCTAGTTCCCTGTCCAAAGAAACCCCACTCCAAACTCCAACACTTCAATCCACACTTGACTCTACTGGGCTTGATGACATCTTGGTTGAGTTTATTCAAAAATAGAAATAGGAGATGGGGAGTAGGTCACGAAATATTATAAATATTCCAAGTTTCCTCAGGACAAATGGACTAGATTTATCGATGCTTAAGGGCTTTAATATTTGGACCTAGTAGAGACATTCAAAAGTGCATTCAAAGATAAACTGAGGCATATTAAACATTTTCAGAGTTTATTTGAGCAAAAGTCAGTTTAAATCTGCAGTGCCAAACCAGAAGTGGTTAGGAGCACTCCGCTGACAGGAGCCCAGGGAAAACTTATAAGAGAAAGTGTGCAAGCCACGAAAGGAAATTATTTGATTGGCTACAGTTTAAAGACTAGTTGGCTATTTGTCATTGATTGTCTTTGGGTTTCAATTTCATAACGTTGAGGTAGGTACACACTTAGATTTTGATTTGCTTATGTGAGCCACCATGGCATTACAGCCACCTCGGTCTAAAGGCCTCATTGTTTAATTAATTTAACAAGAGCTACCCTCAGGTATCAACAGAATCCTTTAATCGCTGTGAATTCCACAGAGATTCAAGGATCAATCTATGGCATTCCCCGACTTTCTGATAGCGAGCCAAGACTACCTGTATATATCTACAATTCAGTAAAGACAAAAAGGCTCCTTCCTTAAAAATAGCACTCAGTTCCAGGCTATCCTTTCAAAGTTTTGGCATCATCAGGGTGTGGTGAAGGATGAGACAGGATGTTCCAGCCAGGGAAACGTCCACCACCTAGCTGTGCCCCTGGGGAAAGAAAGTTTGCCACACTGTCCTGGACTTAATTCAGGGAAAGCCATGAGAAGCTGTTTCCTGTATAAGATCTTACTGATGTGCTCCCAACTCCAGCCCGTGTTGAAGTTCAGACTTTGACCAATATCTCCGCTGCACCACGCCTGCTCTCCTGCCCCTATCACATACCCTATGCATACATGATTTTCTGGGGGAAATAGATCACAACAGATTTGATATCAATTTTTACCTCCTCACCACTATGAAAATAACCCTTGGCCAATGTAGTTGAGAGTCTCTGCTGTCTTCCAGACTGAGATCCAGGTGGTCTTCATGCCATTTATTTCCATCTGTGTATACCACGTTGGATTTATTCCACACAGTCCTTCTTAACAATGTCTCCTCCCTATTTGAGACTCCTCTGTCTCTAAAAAAGTACCCTTGGTTATACTTTCTCAGTGTTGGCTGCAAATAACAATATGGGTCATAATTATCTAGAAAAGCCCGGAACTACAATCCTGTCTCATAAACCTCCAGATTCCGATACAGACACATTCTCTAAACCAAGGTCCCTAACACGCAGCCCTCAAGCCACGCATTGCCTGCAGAGTGCTTTGCTTGACCCACGGGTTTGTTTATAACTTGACCTGGTTGCTATTATTTAGAAATCAAATTTTTAACCACATGTCCACTTTTTTATGAAAAATCAGGAAATCTTGCAAAGTTTGGCCAATATTCTCACATTCTCACCATGACCCACCGCTGGAGCTGAGGAGCAAGATCCCCTTTAGATGCTGCCTGCCCTTTTCAATTCAACCCAATAATCCCCACTGTTTGATCTCTAATGCACAACCCAAATGTGAACTGTATTTATTATTATAGTTGCATTGATTTTGTAAGAAATGAAACAAGAGTATATTTTTTGGTGGAAGTAAAAAATTATTTCCACAGGCATAATATGCAAAGTGCATTTGGGTTGAAGGCATTCACATTAAGACATTATTATAAAACAACCCATTATGAGAACTGTGACCTCTATAAGAAAAAAACTAGTGAGATGAAATTAAAATAAATAGCAATAAAAAAACTGAGGTGCCGAAAAGGGTTTGTTTTGGGATGTAGTAATGCTGCTATGAAATGCGTTCACAAAATCCTCACTCACGTACCTTTTTAAACCGCACCCTACATCCTGAACTTCACCATTATCACCCATTCCACCCCATTGGCTTTTGGGTTTTCAACTTCTGCTCTGAACGAATAAACCTACCAACAGAAATAACACCCACATAAATGTTAAAATTGGTATGTTGTACAGCAAAAATTAATATAACATATGTCAACTACACTTTACTAAAAAAAGGAAAAGAAATGACATTTCAGCTGCCACCCATTAGCATCGGGAACCCCAAACACCTATCATCCTACAGTGACCACAAATCCTGGAGAAGTGATATGTGTATACTCAGAGAGGCCTGGTGAAACTCAATAACTTAATGATGAAACAAAAAAAGTGGGCATTTATGCAACTGAGTATTTCAGGCAGGTTGCTGGTGAATTTTGACAACCAGAGCAGAATGAGACAAATGGAAATAAGGACTGAAATATGCTTCAGACTTGATATAGAGTATTCCAGATAGGACAGAGGTTGACTGATGTGGCAGGAACACATTTATAACATTTGGGCTAAGGGTAGTGAAGAAATCCCCCAGCACTGATTAGGAAAGAAAGAGGTAGGGGAAAAAGAGGCAGCAGCAGCATAGGCAACCTGGGCATAGTCAGAAAACATTCTGAGCAGATCAGCATTTAGTCACACAGGCTGGGGTGCCAGCAGGTCATGCTCAGGACAGTCTGCCCTGGAACCAGCCGTGAGCAGGGCAGGCTGAAATCCTGGCAGGCCCAGGGAGGGCTGTAATCAAGGGCAGTCCTTCTCAAGAAGAGGGAAAGCACAGATCTGGAGCAAAGTCCAAGCAGGTAGAATACTGACTCCTTCAGTCCACATCTTTCAGATCAACACTGAGTAGAAATAAAAGACATTATTATGTAACTTGTTTTTTTGTTTGGTTTTGTTTTTTACAGTTAGACATAGTGAAGACAAAAGAGAGAGGCTTAAGGAGATTCTTCACAGAGCAACAAAATCATTAAAGTTCAGCTTGGTGTTCTAGCACTACCTGATAATCATATGACTTGTTTGTTGCAAGTTTTCAAACTATGTTCTAGCAAATCCAACAACCTCGTCCTGTCATAGAAAGCCTGATATGACAGAAGTTGCTACAGCAGTCTGACAAAAGCAGAACTGTTAACTCCTATGGCATAAAAAATTACCCCAAAATTTTTTCAGAAAAACAACCATTTTATTTGCTTACAAATGTGAAGTGTCGTAATTCAGGAAGGGCTCCATTGGGTACTTCTCCTTGGAGTCCCTCATATAGTTGTAGACAGATATTGGCTGGTCTGTAATTATCTGAAGGCTCAGCGGGCTGGTCTGTCAACTGAGAGGTCAGTGGGAACTGTTAACACAAGCACCTTCGTCCTGTCTCGCCCTGCGGCTGGGTCTTCTCACTGCACAGCCACTAAAATCCAAGAGGCAGTATCTTAATATAGTGAGAGTCTGAAGAATGTGGAGAGCAAACATTCCGAGAGATACAGCAAGAAGCTGCAAGACTTCTGAACTTCGCCTTGGACTCACACAGTGTCACTGGCACTGAACTTTACTGGTCAAGGAAATCACTGAGACCAACCCAGACTTAATGGTCCCCACCTTTCTACAAGAGTGTCAAAGAATTTGCCACCATCTTTAATTCACCATAAATACCTGTTTATCATTTTCTTATAAATCTTCTATTTGCTTCTCCTACCTTTCTTATGTTATTTGTGCACTATTAAATTTGGAAATAGGCATTATTTACCCTGAAGCTATGGCTTTTCATTAAAACTCTTTCTTAGTAGTCAAGCTACAAGTATGGAAAATAAGGTATTTATGTCGTTTGTTTGTAACATCTAATATACTGTTTTTGCAATACCAAAATTGTTAGAAGCAACATTTCTTTTCCACAATTTGTGAAAGGAATGTTATTTTTTATTTAAAATTGAATACATAGGATTTCAATTAATCTTTCTTGAAGAAATAATACAAAAGCTTCTTAAGCTTAGCAAGACAGGCAGTAGACTTAGTCACAAGCTGTTCTGGTACACTTGGTGCTGTGTAGTCCGTTCCTAGTTACTCTCAAATTATCTGTGTGCAATAAAGCTCATCACTTTTAATAAAGTTCTAATTTTTTCATTCTCTTGTAAAAAAAAGTTCCTGATCTCTTAAACTTTATAAAGAGTAAAAGGATGTTCTTATTTTCCCCAGAATGATAAAGCTGTATTTTCTTTCCTTGTGGGCTAATAAATCATTTTAAATCTACACCCCAAATCAGATACCTTATTGAAAGGAATTAAAGTTTAACATGAACATGCAAAGTTCCTTTGAAATATGCCCTGTCATTATGTCATCATGCAAGTTCCGCTGTTTTTTTTATTTCCTTTGGGGGCCACATGGTTTTTTTTGGTTCCTTGGTTGGTTCGTTGTTTTAGAATCAACCAGTGGCAATTTCTTCTTTAGTTTCTGCACTAAAACTTTCTTTCCTCCATCTACTGTCCTATTCTCCTTCTTCTCCTCCTCTTCATTCTTCTCCTCTACATGCTTCTCATTTTTCCTTTTCCTTTCTTTACTAATCTGTACCCTTGAAGTAGATTTATGTTAAAGGGAAATCACAATAAAAGAGTAAAAATTAAACGCGAGGCTATACATATCTTTCACTATAAGGATTTATGGAATTAAATGCATGTCTCTTCACTGCACCTCCCTAAATTAGAAGAGTTCCAGATTCATAGACAGCTATTTAAATTAAATTAAAAAGGCTACTTAGGGCAACGGGGGTAATTTGGAAAAGGTTAGTAAAGTAATAAGCTAAAAGAGATTTCAAATACATAATAGCTAATAGGCAAATCTATAGTGGCAAACAGTAGATAAGTGGTTGTCAGGGACTAGGGGAGGGGCAGTGTGGAATGACTGGCAATGGGTATGAATTTTTTTTTCCGGAAGATGAAAATGCCCTGGAAATAAAGTTGGCTCTTTTTCTATTATTTTCCCTATCAACACTATGGGGTCTAGGACCTGTTTTTATTCTGAAGAAATCCTAAATTTCCATTATCAATCCTAAATAGGTTGTGATACAGATCCTTGTGGGGTTGTGAGAGGTAAGTAGAAAAAAATTGTTCTCAGGAACAAAGAGCCAAAAATAATCTGGAGCTGAAAGTGCTGCCTTACCACCCCCATGTATGGCTCATTCTAGTCATACAAATGATCGCAGTTCATCCTACTCTACATAGTCAAGGATTGAAACTCATTCCCTCAAAGGGAATTGCAAATAGCTAACACAATCTTGAATAAGTAATCAACATGTTTATCGATTTATGAACTGGACATCCTGATACAGACATAAGTAGAAAGAAGGGTAATAGTAGTTTGAAAATCAGAACACACACTATGGGTGTTTTTTTAGTCATATAAATAGAAGCTTGTCTCAGGTTCATGTACATTTTCTTCCCTATATATTACACAAATAAAAAGACAATTTTGGATTAATTTCCTTTGGTAAAGAAAATTGGGTTCTTCACCTTCTTCTCCTTGAACTTGTTTCAAGGTGTTGTGCATTATATTGGTATTTGGGAGGGGTGAGGTTGAGGGGGTATTGCCCACCCTCTATGATTAACTTCCATAATCTCTTTATAACTAACAGCATTCTTGAAGACCTAATAGATCAATTGGTTTCCTAATTATTTTCCTTCCCCTCTTAGAGCCTTGAACGTGAAAATGAGGATGTATAAGAAGATTGTATTCAAAAAAGAGAAGGAGAAGGATTCAAGAATTGAATCTGCCCTGATCAGCATGGTTCAGTTGGTTGGGTGTCACCCCACAAAGCAAAAGGTTGCCGGTTCAATTCCCAGTCATGGCACATGCCAGGGTTGCTGGTTTGGTCCCCAGTCAGGGCACCTACGAGAGGCAAACAATTAATGTTTCCTTCTCATATCGATGTTTCTCTACTTCCTTTTTTCCCTTCCCTCCCCTCTCTCTAAAAATAAATAAATAAAATCTTTTTTTGAAACAGAATATAAAAAATGAAGAAGCAGAACAGAAACAGACTCATAAATCAGAGGACGTTTTAAGGGTTACCAGATGGAAGGGGGAGTGGGGAGATGGGTGAATTAGGAGAAGGGATTAAGAAGCACAAATTCGTTGTTACAGAATAGTCAGAGGAATGTAAAGTACAGCATAGGGAATACAGTCAGTAATATTGTAATAACTACGCATGGTGTCAGATGGGTACTAGATTTATTGGAATGATCACTTAGTAAGGTATATAATGTCTAATCACCAGGTGTACACATGAAACTAATATAATATGGTATGTCAACTGTAATTGAAAAATAAAAAATGATTTAATTTTTTTTTTAAATGATTGTCCAAGACATTATACTGAAGAATCACTTGGCCCTGGGGTAAATAATGTCTCGACCACTATCGGTAATACCTCCTATTATTATTGAAAAAACAATTAGTGAGGTCTGCGCAAAGGACCGCTGAAGTGGTTTCACTGTTTTAGAACTGAAGTGGGGGTGAAGTGCTGAATCAATGTATCCAAATGTGGCCTCCTTGTTCCTCTCCATCTGCCTCACTAATCAAACCATCAGGGTTTGAAGGACATTCTAGACTTCATTTACTTTTTCTTTCTACTTAAAAGGACACTATTGTATCTTTTAAGATCTTGTTTCTTAACGTGTGACCGTTTCCAGAAAAATCAGTCACTTGGGGTCTCAGTGTTAGCCGACAACGTGGCCCTCCAGAGGCTGCGTGTGACTCCCTGGGGAGGGGCCCCAGTGAGCTGCTCCACACACACTCTGTCCAGGTGATTCACAGGTGCAGCAAAACCTCCAGAGCATTGTTTTCAGTTGACCAGGACTTCAGGGCCAAAATATTTGCTTTGGTGGATAGATCTTTTAAAAAATACTCCTGAAGATAGAAAGAAGAGAAGCATTAACAACTACAGTTTTGTTTTGAACATAGCTGTATATAGGGTGCCCATGAACCCAAATGTCATCATAAATATCCAAATGTTATTATGAATATTCTTACTAAAGTCTATCACCTGACTAAGGGCTGTCCTGTAAAGTAAAAAACATAGGTAAGAGTGGGAATTTATCTTTCAAGCAAGGTACTCTTGGTCAAGATTCTAAAATGAGGTGAAGGACCTCACCTGTGAAGCAGCCAAACAGGTCCTGAACAGCAGCCACCTTTGCAGCTGCGAGGTCCGTTTGCCAAACTTCCACCGATTCAGCCAGTAAGGAGACAATTAACCCACATGGATTTATTGCTGTGCATTACACATGGCACTGCACACGGCATGAGCTTTGCGTTCGCGTTGGTTCCTCTCGCCCCTCCAGTTCGGAGGCAGCCATGCAGAAGTGGGCCCCGGGAGACACCACACGCACACTGTCACAGGCAGGAACCTCAGCTCTGGAAAACACCAGGCTATTAAAGGAGCTACTAGTAGAACTGTTCACCCACCCCTACAGAGAGAGACATTATCTTCATCATCCTGATCAGAAAACAAATCAGCCTTCTGACTCAGAGGGAGATATTATCTTTATTACCCTGGATTATCTCCAAGGAAGGAGGGAAAGTACCTTTATTATTCTGGAGAATAAGCAAATCTGCTCCCTGCCTAGAGCAGCTTTATGAATATCTTTAAACAAAGCTCTCCATACTCTTTGCTGGGGAGGCATCCCAAAATGCCAGAATTACCTTTCAACACTACCTTTTGATGTGTTTTCCTCTGATGACTCACAAGTTAGCCTGGGTGTTAGGAGAGCTCAAGTCTGTCTTCTTTCCTTGACTTCAGAGGGTAAATCTTTCTATTTAATATTTTGTATGAGGCTTCAAACTTTTAAAGTAGTGTATCTTACATCTCAAGCAGAATCTTACATGGAGCCTCATCATACAAAACAAATCAAAGCAGAGCTACTCTCTCAAAGGAGATGAGGTCTCTCCCCCTTCGCTTCACTTCCTTGAGTTAGATTTTGACCCATGTTGGCCTCTGAGCATCCTTAAACCTCATACTCTTCAAAACGCAATTAAAAACTATCACTACACTGAGAGTGTGATGTTTTATAATTACTGGTATTACCGGAAAGGGAACCCGGACCAAGCAGGTCTGCGTAGGGCTGATGGTAGTGTGTGGGTTCTTGACTTCCTGAAGGAAAGATTTCACAACACAAACCCAAGTGATTTTGAGAGGACGTTTATTAAAGCTGGGGACAGTGAGACAAAAAGGGCCTAGGATAGAAGAAGCAACAGGAGAGACTAGGTGGTGAAATAATCCCAGGCAAAGTTGCTTTGGCTCACTGAGACATCAGAGAAAAGGGGGCCTTGGGAACAGGTTCAGGTGGTTAGCTCGGGAGGAGCTATGGCTGTCCCTTGTTCCATGCTTGCAAGTCTCCCAGGATCCCTTAGGGCTTGGGAGCTGTGTGCCCGTTGGGGAAGAAGAGGGGGAAGAGAAAAGCGTGGGGATGCTCTCCAGAGGACCTTCGGTTTGAAGGATTTTAAAGGGTGGGGACTTCAGGGAGATCTTGTGGAGGATCTCAATAGAATATGTATCAGCTTTATGCTGATACACCTAAAGGAGATTTATTCTCTGAACTTCACCCTTTCTTGGGTGTGGATGGCAAATGGCACTAATTGGATTTCTGCTGTCCCCCTGAGTAGTGATTTAAGAGATTTACTCTCTGGTTGGGGAGAGGTATAAACCATTTACTCTTAAGTGTCCTTGGTTATAAAAAATAGGACTTCATGATTTACTAGAAGGCTATAAACTGCTCAGCTGTTTAACTATCTGTCTGTTTCTTTATTCTGCTTGTCCTGGCTTCCTGACCTGTCTCACTTGCACTACTCGGCAGGTTGGTAGGTCGCCAGGCAATGAGAGAAGGGGTTACACAAGTTTCAGTAAATAAAAAACTGCTCTTCCTGGCATCAGTGGAGACAGGAGGAAGCTGTATTCATTGGTCACTAAGTCATGGAGGCAAGTAGTTTGCTTTCTGTTAACAAGAAACATATCCAAGAGTGGCCTTACAGGATAATACTCATTTCTACACTCATTCACTTACTCACACATTAGTTTTATTCAGCAAGAATATTGATATTGATAACCTACTAAATACCAGACATATAAAAGTGACTAAGACATGATCCCAATCAAAGGGAGGATAAGTAGAAACAAGCATTACATAAGTTAAAATATATTTTTTATAACTACGTATGTATGCCATAAAAGGGTACGAATGTTTCTATGTTTTCCACTGCTTGACTATTTATGCCTGAGACAGTCCCCAGGGGTGTGGGCAGCAGTTCTCTGTGTTGAAGAAGATAGAAAAGCTTAAGGGATACTTTGTTTCTGTTTTTGTTTTTTAAATCTGCTGGCTTTAAAGGCCTTGTAAACTCTTATAAACTCTGTAAATACTCATAATCCTTAAATGTTCTGATTGGCTGACCAAACTTGGCATCAGGAAGTCTTTTCCATATTAATATCACCCAACTGCTTTTCTAACAAAATAAACTCCTAGTCACAAATAATCTAAGCAGAGAAGAGCTTTTCTTAGGGAAGGGGTCCAGAAGCTTGATACTGATAATGTACACCTTTTATGAAAAATGGTGAATATTATCTACTAAGTGTTCCTGATATACTATATCATTTAGTTTCATTCTCATAACTACTTTTGACTGAAGTACTATCCTACTTTTGCAAGTGAGAAAAGGGAGGGGCAGGGCTGCTAGGTAATTTCCCAACACGCTACAGGAAGTAGGAGGCAGAGGCCAGGTCTGTCCATTCCCATTCCCGGGCTCCTCAAAGCTCTGCTCCATGATTTCTGAGCAGACGGCCACTGGCACCCCCTCTAGCCAGTCATCCTTTTAGCTTTTACTGTAAAGGGAAATTCACCTCCTTTCATTTTCTCTGGCCAGTAAGTTCCCTACATCTTTCTTTACCAAATAACATTTAAAGAAGTAGGAAAATATATTTGACATGGAGTATGAATTTCCCTCTTTATCATTCAAAAAGACTCTTCTGCAATTAAGAAAGGAAATACATTGGTAGAGGACATTCAAAGAACATTAAATCTCAAAAAACTTTGAACAAATTAAGTCATTTTTATCTTTATGTTGATAATAGAAACTTTTTAAGACACTTGAACATTAATTCTCTCTTTTGATTTTGAACTTTAAAAAGATAGCAAATAAAGCCCTAGCCAGGCAGCTCAACTGGTTAGAGTGTCATTTTGATATGCCAAGGTTGAGGGTTCAATCCTCAGTCAGGGCACAAACAAGAATTAACCAGTGAATGCATAAATAAGTGGAGCAACAAATCAATGTTTCTCTCTCTCTCTCTCTCTCTCTCTCTCGCTCTCGCTCTCGCTCTCACTCTCTCTCAAATTCAATAAATAAAGCCCTGGCTGATGTGGCTGATTTTATTGGAGCATCATCCCATAACTGAAAGATTTCAGGTTCAATTCCCACCCAGTGCACTTACCTAGGTTTTGGGTTTGATACTGGGGCCAGGCACGAATAATGCTCTCTCACATCGATGTTTCTATTTGCCCCTTCTTCCTAGACCCGCCTACTCACTCAGGTCATCCCCACACCATTCTCCCTCCCTGTCCATGGGTCCTGCATGTATATTCTTTGGCTAATATATTTCCTATGTTGTATTTTATGTCCCCATGACTTTTCTGTAACTACCAACTTGTACTTCTTAATCCCTTCACTTTTTTGCTCATACCCCTTGTTCCCCTCCCATCTGGCAACCATCAAATCATTCTCTGTATCTATGATTCTGTTTCTGTTCTGCTTGTTCATTTATTTTGTTTTTTAGAGTCAATTATTAATAGATATGTATTTATTGTCATTTTATTGTTATATTTTTGGCCTTCTTCTTAAAGAAGACCTTTCAACATTTCATATAACATTGCTTGGTGATGATGAACTCCTTTATCTTTTTATTGTCTGGGAAGCTCCTTATCTGTCCTTCAATTCTAAATGATAGCTTTGCTGGGTAGAATAATATTGGTTGTAGGTCCTTCTTTTTCATGACTTTGAATGTTTCTTGCCAGTCCCTTCTAGCCTGCAGTTTCTTTTGAGAAATCAGCTGACAAGTCTTATGGGAGCTCCCCTGTAGGTAACGAACTGCTATTCTCTTGCTGCTTTTAAGATTTTCTCTTTCATCTTTAACCTTTAGCATTTTAATTATGATGTGTCTTAGTGTAGGCCTCCTTGGGTTCATCTTGTTTGGGACTCTCTGTGCTTCCAGGAATTGTATGTCTATTTCCTTCACCAAGTTAGGGAAGTTTTCTGTTATTATTTTTTTCAAATAGGTTTTCAATTTTTTGCTCTCTCTTCTCCTTTTGGCACCCATACCCCATGATGTGAATATTGGTATGCTTGAAGTTGTCCCAGAGGCTACTTACACTATCTTCATATTTTTAGATTCTTTTTTCTTCTTGATGTTTAGGTTGGGTGCTTTTTGCTTCCTTATACTCTAAATCACCGGTTTGGTTCTCAGTTTTCTCCACTCTACTGTTAATTCCCCATTAAGCGTTCTTCATTTCTAACTGATTCTTTTTTTACAATGTCCATGCCCCCTTTTTAGGTTCTTGAAGTTCTCCTAAATTCACTGAGCACCCTCATAAACAGTGTTTTGAACACTGCATCTAGCACATTGCTTGTCTCCATTTTGTTTAGTTCTTTTTCTGGAATTTTGATCTATCCTTTCATTTGGAGCATGTTTCTTTGCCTCCTAGTTTTGGCAGGTTCCCTGTGTTGGTTTATATGTATAGATAGACCTGCTATGACTCCTTGTCTTGGTAGTGTGGCCTAATGAAGTAAGTGTCCTACAGAGTCCAGTGGCACCACCACCCAAGCTGAATGCTTGAGGTGTGCCCACCATGTGGGCTGTGTACACCCTCTTCTTGTAGTTGAGCCTTGATTATTGTTGGCAGATCAATGGGAAGGATTTACCCAGGCCAGTCAGCCTCAAGGACTTTCTGTGACTACTGACCACCAGCCCCCAACCATCATGGAGAATCAGCTGTGCAGGTGCCAGCTCCACAGAGCAGGACTTCCTTAGGCTCTTACTTCAGGACTTACCCCTCAAGTATGTCACATATGGAGGTGGTTGGGTTGTGGTGCTCTGATGTGGTCTGTAGATATCCACTGATGTGGTCTGTAGATATCCTCTGGGGCCTCCCACGAGTCACAGGCCAAAGTCAGCCCCTGTCTGTGTTCTTTCCTGGGCCACAGGCATAATCTACAAAGCTATCTGCAGTTGGCTGCTACTTATGCTGGATTTGGAGGTGCCCATGATAGTCCAAGATGTGAACCAAGGCCAGCTGCTGCTGGTGCCATGCCTGGGGCCACTTAGCAATAGACACTAAATACTCTGAGACCAGATGCTACCTGTCTGAGATGATTTAAGAAAATCTGAAGCATGAGCCAAGACAAGCTATTCACATGAAAAAGCCACTGGAATCAGCTTGGATGGGCCCAAAAGTTGGGTTTAACAGAGCCTCAGGGAATCAAAAGGGTGGGGGAAAATGTGTGAGCCAGGTTGATGGAGTCTTAGATATGGTGCCTGCCTGCCCACTCTGTTGGGGGCAGGCTTAGAAGAGGAACAGTGGCTGGCCTCTACCAGCACTTCTGTCTGAGAGAAAGCTACTTCCCCAGCTTTGACCCTGATACCAGACACTTCAGTTCCTCCCCATATGCCTCTAATTCTTTTCAATCTGCTGCTCTCATACAGGAGCTCATAGGGAGTATGTCCAAGTAAGTCTGTGTGCGGGCCCTTTAAGGGGAACTGCCTGGGACTCTAGCACTTTGTCTCCCACAGCCTCAATCCCCTCTGGTTTTCACAGGCAGAAGTTATGGGGGCTTGTCTTCCTGTCACTGGAACCCAGGGCTGTGTTGATCAGTTGTGGGGCTGGGACCCTTCACTCCCAAGATATCCCTCCTGATTTCTATCTGCCACATAAAAATCAGGTTCTGGGACCATCCCATTCTGCATCTCCACCCCTCCTACATCTCAGAGTGGTTCCTTCTTCAATTCTGTACTTGTAGAACTTCCATTCGGCTCTACTTCTGATGGTTCCGAATAATGGTTTTTCTATAAGTTAGTTGTAATTTTGATGTGGTTGTGAAAGGAGGGAAGACATGTTTACCTCTACCGTGATCTTGATCTGAACTCCTATATTTTATTTTTTAAATTCAAAAATACCCCTGGTTGGTTTGGCTCAGTGGATTGAGTGCTGCCCTGCAAACCAAAAGGTTGCTGATTGGATTCCCAGGCAGGGCACATGTCTGGGTTGCAGGCCAGGTCCCCAGCTGGGGGCAGGCAACAGGTAACCATTCAGTGTTTCTCTCACACATGGATGTTTCTCTCCCTCTCTTTCTCCCTCCTTTCTCCTCTTTCTAAAAATAATATATAAAATCTAGAAATAAATAAAATAAAATATTTTAAAAATCAAGAAAATGCTATCAGTCCTATAATCCCTTTTATTGATAGACTGGCTGGCCATGGTGTCTTATATCAGTGAAAAATCATGAAATGACACTGAATGTACTGTTACACAGGGAAAAAATCACTCCACTCATGTACAGAAGGTTCACTCGAAAGTAAGATATTTGGTTTGAAGTCTTCGCACAGCTGCCTGGGCACTGCTTCACTGATGCCTGTCCCACTTCTAGTGAAATAGCAATCATACCTCCTTCCTATCTGTTTTCACTAGTACTCGTGTACAGTCCAGAGTGGATGTACAACAGCAGAAAAGTTAAGGAAGGGCAGCTTCTAAATAAGAATGTGTGACACCTACCTCCAAAAGTGAATGAATCATTTCTCAGAGAGGTTACTGGCAGCTGAGGTATCAAGCTTATGATTTCCAGTCAAGCAAAAGGTACGGGAAAAGAAAATTCTTCTTTCCTGTCATTGAACCTAACTTTTAACCATACCCCATCCACAGTCTTTTGACACGTGACAGAGGGGAACTTTCCTCTTTGACATTAACATGAAGTGCCCCTAGCTGGGAGCTGAGTGTTCACCAAGTCCCCAGGTATGTCAGATCCATATTAGGACTGAACACAAGGAGGTCAGTCCTCCAGTTCTAGCAATTCCTACCTAATCTGGAAGACAGTAGGAGTTTTCTTCAAAAACACCAAAGCTAAATTCTAAAACAGGTCCAAAAGTGATCAGTAAATGCCTTCAGAACCCTCTGAAACCCTCCATTGAAACAATGAATTTGCCAACTGTTTCCTCTTTTTCAACCAAAACTAGGTCAATTACTGTCAATAAATATAAATGAGCAGAAGACAGAGAAGGAGAGTTAAAGAGCCTTTGCTCTGGCCAGTGTGGTTTGGTTGGTTGGAGCATTGTCCTACGCACCAAAAGTTCACGGGTTCCAGGTCAGGGCACTTACTTAGGTTGCCAGTTTGGTCAGAACGCATACAAGAGACATCTGATCGATGTCTCTCTCTCTCTCTCCCCCTCTCTCTCTCTTTAAAAAATCAATAAATGCATGATTGGGTAAGGATTTAAAAATTAAATAAATAAATGAATATTTAAAGAGAGAGTCTCTTAACCCATTGTAAATCATCAACTTCCTGGGCATGTTTGCTTAATTTCAATAGATGTATTCCTGGCAAACTGCCTATAAACTGAATTTCTGGGGGTATCATATGCCAGTATAGATTCATATACATTTTATTGTAATTTATTTCAACTCCAAATTAGTGTGTAATGATTTAGTACCATTCTGACTACTTTTTCCTCCTTCTACCACACCTTCTCTCCCCTGTTCAAGGATGTTCAAACTTCTAAAAAATCTGTTTAGTACATGTTAGCATGAGGATAACTTCCCTAAAGCAGGACACACCTATCTCTACATTGAGTACAGAAGCTAATAAGTTCAAAGTGATCTCAATAAATGCATTGCCAGGCAGCCCCTCCTTTCAAGCAGCTGTTATATGAGCTATGCTACATTTAATTTATTAGCCTAGGACAAGTTAATTGCATGGTTTCCACAAAATAGAACATGTTGTTCATAGTAACTACATACTTATTCCTTTGAAAAGAAATCACTAATTATACTGTGACTTTGCATCTCCCAACAATTGTGTGATTAACTTGTCTCACATGTTTAAAGCTATGAGTGAGCTCAACATCAAGGCAGACAGAGTTCTAGCAGGGTTCATGCATAAAGGGACATTTTATGGTCCTCACTCTGCTCTCCTGAAACTTTGCTTCTTTATTGAGGCTAGTGGGTTTGCACATGGCCCCACTGAGATAGGAGGCACCACGGTGGCAGCAGCTTTGACATTTAAGCAACCACGTTGAGGCAGCAAACCTTTCCCAGGCACAGAACAGTGTGTACTCGTGGAAGACAATATCAATGGTTGCCCAGTAAATATACATCTATAAAAAGTTCAGCAAACACACGGGTGTAATGGCTTGAGTTTAATATGCAAATAGAACTATAAAATCACACTTTAGACTGAGTGCTTGTGAGGAATGATTGCTTTTTTAAAGATGTTTGAAGGTACATGACCTTCAGGATTCTTTTAGGTCACAAAGCTAAGAAAGAGGTATCATTTTTGCCTGAACTGTTGATTTGGCTTTGAACATCACATTTTATAGACTATTCCACTTCGTGTTAATGTTTATACAAGTGAACACCTTTGGTGTTTCAATTAATATTTCTCCTAAGTCTCATGGTTTCCCCTTTCTTTTCCCCAAACCCCTTGCTCAGCTCCTCCAGTGCTGATGAGAAAATTGGTATATTTTGTCATCACATTATCTTTCTCTGTATATCTGATTTGGTTAGTTGCTTCAACAGAAATGACTCTCGGGAGAATGAGGTCACAAAGACTCCCTGGGGGCTTAGAACAAAAAGTGTTGTCCTTATAAAACTAAGGGAAAGTACAGAAAAGGTAAGAGTGAAGAAAGCAATGATTTTACAGAGCACAGATTTCTTAGCCAAGTTTTCTAACATGCAGTCAGCAATCTGACTCAACTGACAGGCTACCATGACCCTGTTTTTCTTCTCTTCTCCCCAACTCTTCAGGCTGGGTGGGAAAATGCTCCTTAGATTTCAGCCCTGGTAGTTTGCGGTTGGCACCTACATAGGACTCTCCAGGTTTTCAGTCAACTCAACTTGGTTTCTGATATTTAACCCAGGTGTGGAAACATTCAGGCCACCCCTACGGTACTGAGTCATTTTGTATATTGAATCTCTGGTCTGTCTTGAGAAGGGCAACTCCAGCTTGAAGGGGGAGACTCCACCCTTAACCTTGCCTGTACAAGGACTTGGGCTCCTCAGCTATCTCTTCCTGCCTTCTTTTTCTTGTAAAGCAAAATCATGAGCCTGCTTGCCTGATGTGCCTGAGCCTCATGAATGATCACCCTTTTTGACTTAGGTATCAGTTCTGTGATGATTCATTTTCAAATCACCCCTGGGACTGATTTTTGACATTCTATAAACTATGGCTTTATTAAACCAAAATTGCTTTTCAGAGGCAGATTTAATTTGCAACAGTGGAAAAGGTGAGTCATTACATATTAGCCTCCCTTGAAGCAGGAAGAGAGAAGGAATCATCTCTATTGTTTCTTGGATCCCTGTATTTACCCCAAAGCAGCGACCTATAGTAATTTATCATTACAATCCTATTATATTCACTAAGTCTCAATGTAAAGTATGTAGATAAGGAGAATATGTGTGTGTGTGTGTGTGTACATACATACACACATGGAAGTAACAGAGGAGTAAAAGAATAAAAAAATAAAGGGAAACAGTGGAACCTATCAAGAACATAAGTTTAGATGGTTCAAATTTCCAATTTTAATTACAGATCCACATTTGAAGTTATTTAAGAATTGACAACCCACGAATTAGTGAACTGCTCATCATCTAATTTCTAAAAAGAAATAGCGTTTGAGAATTTCTAAATCATGCTGCTCCACTTCTAAAGAAAAGGTATGTTATAGGCAAAAACATACCTATATTTTTTACCTTGATTTTACATTCTATAGAGTATGATATGTTTATTTTACCTAGAACCTGGTAATAAAAACATGACATTCTACTAAATTAGATAATATGAGTAGAAGAATGTTCTGGAACAAGATATTTGCTAGATTTTTGGCTACTGGTTTTAATATCAAAAATTCTTATATTTATAAGTTTTCATATTCTGTTTTAGTAAATATTAAAATATCATGCATTTTAAGCTTTTGAGGATGAAAGTAGAGGGATTTCATTGTCTGTAAATTATGTAATCTCAAAGGTAATTCATTGTCTACTATTTATAGAGCACTGTACCAGATAGCCTGCGGATTACATTGATTTTTCACTTACAACAAGCTCTATAAAAAGTAATTATGATTACAGCTTATGATTATTGAGCACTTACAAATGCCAGGCTTTGCATTAAGGATTTACATGGATTACATCAGTTAATCTTCATATTAACAAAAAAGTACTAGTTTTAGCCCCAGTTTATAAAGAGGAAATAAGGCTTCCAGTGGCTGAGCAACTTTCCCCGCATCTTGGCTAGCAAGCAGCAGAGCAGAAATTCTTCTGCCTGCCCCCAGTCTTTTCACTAACAACTCTGCTGTAGGTCTGCTCCCTCTTCTCAAACGTACTTCAATCTAATGAGAAGATTCGTATAAGGATCAAAGAAAAAAATTGAATAAATACTGCATAAGCATGAACACATGCATGTAAATTATTAATAAAGCAGTAAAGGATTGCATGCATGTGTGCTATGTGGGAGACTCACAGGTAATGTCTTGTGACTCCTCTTGTTCGGCATTTTGCGTATATATGGATACTTTTTTCAGCTGGATTCTCACCTTAGCAGCGGCACACTGTTTTCTCATTGAGGAATCTGCCATAGTAGCCAGTGTAATGACACATACATAGTAAGTGTTTCATAACTATTTGTGGAGTGCATAAGCAGGCAATTAAGACAATTTTGCATATGGCCATGTGGAATGACTATACACAAAGGAGTATACACAATAGCTTAAGCGAGATAGCAAAGGCCTAATAAGATAGATGAGAAAGAAGGGACAGAGTCAGAAAAAAGGTTATAAAGTAAGCAACATTTATGGAATACTTAGATCTGAAGTGCTTTACAGGTACCAAACCAGTTGTGAGGTAGGCACTACTATGATTCCCACTTTATAGATGAAACACAGAGAGATAAATAATTCAACATCACACAGGCAGGAATGGGCTGCATTAAAAACTTAATGCCGTTTCAGCCTGCCATTGCATAGACAGGATCCAAGAGTGCTTTGAATATCTACAAGGGCGTTAAGAGTAAAGGAGAACAAAGATTCAAAGGTAACAAAAATCTTGATTGGATTGTTAGAAAGTTATAGGATTTCCTAACCAGGAAAGAAAGTTGGAATGAGAAGAATACAGAGGGAAAGTGAGCAGCTGCGCTATTTTGTCCACATTCAGCTTAAGTCCCTTCAGAACATCCCTAGGCCTCTTCAGAAAGGAGAACTACAGAAGGCTGACCTGAGGGTGAGGAAATGGAGTTTGAAACAATAAAGGAAGAACAACAACGGCCCTTTGAAAAGCCATTCTTATTTTGTGAGAATTATGTTTTGTGACGTAATTAACATGCATTATGAATTCAGTGACTGAATATGGCAACTCTTCACATATACAGTTATTTGGCAAATTGTTTCATTGTCCTTCACAGTTCTATAATGTTTTTGTTTCTTAGTTTGAAGAGGAAAACACTGAGACTCAGAGTTTTAGAGTTTCACTTCCCTAATTAGATGTACCAGCAGGTCAAAGCCTGATCTGGCTCCTTCTTGTCAGGAAGACAGACTCCAGTCCAAAGGAAACCCAGTCAGACCAGCCTTCCCTACCTGGCTGCGCACAGGCCAGTCACCCCACAGGATCACTCTTTATCTCATCCTCTGTTGTCTTTGGCAACTGAGCACTCACACACACACCCCACCCCCACCTCCCTTGGCTTATCTATACGTTCTGCTTATTTTCTATTTGCTCCCACTGAAACATAAGCTCCATTGGGGGAAGCAGGGGTGGCCAGCAGTCTTGTTCTCTGCTTACTCAATATCTGGCAAGTAGTAGGCACTCCATCAAGGTCTGCTGCAAAAATGGTTGATTCCCAAATCCCCAAAGCCTGTAATCTCTTTAGTGACAGTGAAGTGTCAGCTGAAAAAGTGCTGGACAGTGGAGCCACGTATTCTTATGATTCCTTCCCCCCCTACCCTACGGTTCTGGCTACGAGATAACTGCTAATTCACAAGAAGTAATGTGGGCAGGGAATGAAAGAAAACAGGAATGAATTGAGGAACTTTACGGGAAACCCCTCCCAACGGCAAAAAGTGGCTTTGTATTGAGTAACTCTGCGAAGATTGTAGTGTAGCGATGTGGAAAGCAAACCAAATAGCAGCAGTATACCACAAGGTCATTTGGTACTTATCTGAGTTTATACTGTTTATATTAATAAAATTATTAATTTATTAACAGCCCCTGCCAAAACCACATGCTTGAACAAAAAATTCAACATTAAATATAATATCTTTAGAGTTTCTTTCCCACAGCCTCTACTTGTATAGGAATTTTTTAATGTGTGAAAGTTGAGCAAACCCTCATGCACACATTGTTTCTGGGGTGTTTTGCGTCACTCCTGAAAGTAAATCAGTTCTGGTGCTTCTTCAGTCAGTGATCTGCCCATGACCTGTACACGATCCACAATGCACAGAATTTTCCTTTAAACAGTTGAGCTATAATAATTGGCATATCAGTGTATGGGCATGTGTGACCTCCCATTGGAAAGAAAACCTTGGGAACTTGTATAAAGATCAAACAGAGTGCAAGAACAGGTTGAGCGTGGTCGGCAGGCTCTGTACCAGCCCTCCCAGTTCTACCATCAGTAGCTGTGTTACCTCAGGCAAGAAACACTATGCTGGAGTCTGTAGTAAAATGGAGAGAAGAAAAACCCCTAATTGTGGAATTAAAGAAACCATGTCTGGCAAATAGTAATGACACAAGATTTAGGAATCTTGTCCTACTCTAGGGATTAACCCACCTCCTGTGACAAAATTATCATTTCTCATCCCCCAAGTCCAAATCTCTGATTTTTGTCTGATTCAAAGATTGGGAAAAAAATCATTTTTGCCCTCCAGTAAACTAATCTGCCTTCTGTCCATAAGACAATTTTGGTTTCATGTAGATCAGTGAAATCCTTTATTAGCTGTATCCCCCAATAATGGAATAGGGTGATTTTTGTTTGAAGATTTTATTTATTTATTTTTAGAGAGAGGGCCAGCGACTCATTGGTTCGCAGGCCAGTACTCAATACACTGAGCCACACTGGCCATGATTGAATAGGGTTTTTATTTTACTCTTCAGACCACAAGTTTCACTGAAGTGTTTCTTTCCCAAAGAGGTATCATTCTTGGGGTGATGGGGGCAAAGAGGATACAGACAATAAAATAAATCAACAAAAGTGCATAATTATTAATTGAGAAGAATACTATAGGTAGTTTTTTGTGATCAAAAATAATAATCAGGGGGACCTACTTCTGATTCCATGGTTAGGAAAGGCCTGTTTGAAAAGATGGCATTTGAAGAGACACCTAAAGAATGAGAAGAAACAAGCTGGGCAAAGGGTGGAAAAATAACACTCCATGCAAAATAACATTCTTCCTTTCTTCCCTTCAATTTTGTGGTTTGGTATTCAGCACGGACATCTTTACAATGGCAGGGGTGTCCAACCTGAGGCATGTGGGCCTCATGTGGCCCAGGATGGCTATGAATACAGCCTAACCCAAAATCATAAATTTACTTAAAACATTATAAGATTTGTTTGTGATTATGTGTCACACTGTATTTAATGTGTGGCCCAAGACAACCCTTCTTCTTCCAGTGTGTCCCAGAGACATCAAAAGGTTGGACACCCCTGCTTCGGCATGGAATTTCTCTTTCTTTCCCTCTACCCCCCATGAGATGAGTGACAGCTGGTTTTGACCAATCGTGGTAACCCTAGTCCCCTTCACCAGTGATTTGGTTTAGAGTGGGTATGAGACTATATTCTGGCAAATGAGAACATAAGCAGAAATATGATAGAAGTCTTCTGTAAGCTCTGTTTCTCTTTTTAAAAAGAAAACTAGAGATGAGAGCTCACTGTCACCACCTCTCCTGTCTTCCTGCTCTCAAGTTAGAAGTGATGCATGGACTGGTGGAAACTGTTTTTTGAGACTATGAAGCAATGAGCAAATAGGTTTTGTATGGCTGAATAGAAGTGCTGGCTCTTCTGAGAAAAAGCAGAGAGTTAAGACAAGGTATAATTGTCACACCAAACTCCATTCAGTCTTTTCTTCTTGCCAGCTGGATACCTGTTATGGCAATAATTCTCAAAGTCCTTCTGCCATAAGGGTTATGATATTTGGTATTCTATGACTCATTCTGTTCTGTTTTACATAATATCTGTGAGAATGAAATTCAGATGTGGGATACAAATAAGCCTTCATTTCCATTGCCAAAAAATGCATGAAAAAATAAGAAAGGTAATATGATATATTAAGTCTGTTGATAAGGAGAATTATACCTGATGATCCTTCCAGATAATGATACGGATGGAATGTGACAAGCAATCAGGCCTTCACTTTCTTAATATGATATATCAGGACAGTCTTCCCATGCAAAAGGCATCCATGTTGCTGAACCATCAAAGGGAAAAACAAATAAATCCTGTATTTTGGATCCTATTACATCCCATTTTACTAAACTCACTATACAATTCTCACTCCTGGGAGGATTTGAATCAAATCAATTTCCAATGCCCTGAAATTTTACACCTCTGCACTTAACAATACAGATCTAGCCAGAAAATTTCTGTAGGATTTATATAGTAAAAAACAAATAGCAATGAGGAAATAATCCCATCTAGAATAAGACCTATGCTCTCATTTGTCAGTGGCCAGCAATTAATTAATCTTTCAATGTCAGATATTTTAAAAACTTATTGTCATCTATTGCATAATTTTGCCATGATATAACCAGTAAAAGCACTTTCCTGATTTTTTTTGTTCAATATTATTTATTTATTCCAGTGTTTTTTCTTTATAAAATTGTTGTGTTTATTATTAATAAATATTTTCTGAAGGCTTCTAAAAAATTGTTGTTTAAAGTATTAAAAATGGCATTACTTGGGCTATGGTTTCATACTACTTATCTAAAACCAATAAAGTCAAGTTTCCTTTAACCTGCCTGATTGGTAAGGTACATCTTCTGAATGAGTCAGAATTCTATAGATGCAAACAACAGGAATAAGGCTGTACTTAATTTATACAAAGAAAACTTACTAAAAGTATCATACCTCATTCTCTGGCAGCAAGGCCAGAGAACTAAATTTCAGAATGTGCGGAGCCCAGGTGAGCCCAGTGGTGCAAGATCTGGGGGTGACTGGAATAGTGACATGGTGGCAAAAATCCAGGACCTCACCTCTGGATTAGATGAATTCCTACCATTTTCTGTCTTTAATCTCTTACCCAAGATTTAAATTCCAGGGAATCAGTGTTTGATTGACCTAGTTTCAAATGTATTCTCAAACTTTGATTAAGAAAGTGTAGGGGCCCTGGAGTAAAAGTCCATCAGAGCAAACCCAAAATAATGGTACTACTACTAGTACCACTACTACTACTACTAACAATACAATTATACTTCCTTTAAAAGAAATGTGGTGTTGTTAAGAAGGGAGGATGAATTTGGGGCAGTCACAAATCATTGATGGCAAATATACCATTCTTAACCATTTTTTGAAAATGACCGTACCTATTTTCAGTGCATCCTTAAAAATAATTCTTTATAGCCATTCTGAAAACCCTGGGACCTCTCTCATTTGCTGGATAACCTCAGTCACTGAAATACAGGAAGGGCTAAGTAGATTTTATTCAAGTTTGAGTTTAGAGTGGTGAAAAGCTCCATATATTAACTGAGTCAGGATATTAGCAGAGTTTCTCCCCATTGCTGAGTGGTGACACAATCAGCTGATTTGATGAGAAAGTGCCTTGTCACACATCCTGTTGAGTCATAGTGAAAGGTATAAATGATGTCACCTAAAATGATAAGACCAGCTGTGCTTCATTTCTCCTCCAAAACAGCAGTTGGCCAGTCTTCACAGACATGACATGGCCCTCCTACTCCTCTGTGTTGTCCTGCAGGACCCAGAATGCCCACTCATCCCACATTTGACTCTCCCTGTTGCTTCCTTGTTTCTGCTGCTAACTTGCTTTTTCCACCTTATCACTATCCCCCCACCCCTCCCACCGCACCCCACTAAGCATGATAAAGTGAGGCCGATGATGTTACTATGTTTTCCCCTATTTCTTTAGTAATGAAATCCTGCCTATTTTTTATTTTTATGGGACACAGGTGTCTTGGAAGTCCTTAGAAAGAAGGTATGCAAATTACTAAACTGAGGAGAACAGTCAACAGCTGTTTAAAAGCTTCAGACTCATCAAGGAGCAGGGTAAGAGAAATAAATACTTTGAAAGATACTTACATTCTTTGCTTAGGTTTTTGAAAGTTGACTATATTGAGAAATAGTCTAATTCAACCTGTGGGGTAGCGTTAAGAAAAAAATAAAATTTTGATTACATACTGATTTTTCTCAGGTAAGGAGAATGAAGTAGCTGCTTACTTTGTTGATGAGACAATTTTCTAATCCAGTCTGTTATTAGACAGATTTCTATCTCTGAATGCTAGCCCAGTTATTTTACAAATAATTCAGTTAGAAATATTTTCAGAGAAGGAGTATTCTTGAAAATGATCAGAAATAATTTGGACAAGAATCTCTTCATTTTCTTTCTCAAGTGATGAGAACAGCCCTCAGAATAGTTTGGGTCATGCCTGACATGTACCATTTCTTGGGCAGAGCATATGTAATTTGGTCTGGGAGTCTGAATACCACACAAAGAATTCACAGACCTCTTCTAAGAGTTTGGTTTCCTTCACAGCTAAGGCAAAGGTTGTGTCTTACTACCTAGTAAGTAGCCCTGAAATCTTAGGGCAGTACGAGTGAGGGAACAGAAGAGCGAGAAGCAAAGGGTGGGAGAACAAATTCAAGGATGGTGCCTTTACAAGACGGTCTTTTAGTTTTGCTTCTGCCCTGACAAAGCACCAAGCCATTCCTGCCTGCACCAGAGTCCCTGTATAGCCACACCTCAATACATTCTTCTCTCTCATGCTAAGTCAGTGACCAGAGCACTACTCATAACGCTGCCTACAAGGAAGATTTCCTTTCAATATTCTCCCGCCATCCCTGGGTGGGGCTGTGATGTGGTGGCAATCCACTTTCCACTAGCACTAATGTATTGTGAGAATTCATGTGTACACTGGATTTAAGTTGTTTCTTGTTCCATCACTCCATCATAGGGGACAACCCACTCTCTCCACACTCACCCCCACCCCATGAAGACCTACGTATGAGTTGAGGGAGAGGCATTGCTGCAACAGTGATAGGTGACATGAGAGTTTAAGATACATGTACATGTAATGTATTCATGCCTTCTGAGCATATTCAGACTGAATCCCAATATTCAATTTCTTTTTTAAAATATTTTATTTATTTATTTTTAGAGAGGGGAAGGGAGGGAGAGAAACATCAATGTGTGGTTGCCTCTTGCACACCCCCTCCAGGGGACCTGGCTCGAAACCCAGGCACATGCCCTGACTGGGAATTGAACTGGCGACCCTTTGGTTCACAGTCCAGCGCTCAATTCACTGAGCCAAAACAGCCAGAGCCCCAGTGTTTAATTTATATCATAGGTCTACTGATACACATACCCAAACATCACTCATTGTATCTGATTGGCAGCTCTAGTTGTGTTGTACCTGAGGATCCATGACCAAGTACACAGTTTCTACTAGAATCTAATGAAATATCCAAAGCCAATTTTGATATGAGACCATTTCTATCATCTACATTTCCAGGGCCTCCTAAGCATGTTGGCTTCATCCATTCCAAAGTTGGTTCTCCAGCCTTCCTGCTAAGCAATGAGTATTTGAATCCTTCCAGAAAATTTCCTTTATTAAGTTAAGCAGAGTTTGCTTTTGTTTCTTGCAACCAAAGAAACCTGATGCATAAAACAGTATATTGGTCAAGCAGCTTACATAGTAGTTAGTTCCCATTTATGCAAACTGAAACTGATGTACGTATTTTTAGATAGTATATTTTATCATCATGACATTATTTATTGATGTCATGAAGATAAAATATATCTGCTACAGCAAAACATAAGAAACTGAGTTTTCTATTGTGCCCAAAGGGCAAAGAAAGTTACTTGGGTCTCTCAGCTCTACAGTAAAGCAAAGTAAAACTCCACAACACTATTTACATCTAATCTGACCCTAGACTTCCTTCTGTGGATATTTCATACCCAATTCACACAACTGCTCAATGTTATCCATGCAACTAACCTGAGCGTGAAACTACATTCTCTCACTCCAAAACTTATGCCACTCCATAGAAAAGAAAAATCAACTACAGGGATTTTGCATCCTTTACTGTGAATTATATTATAATTTTTATACCTAGTTCAATTATTTTAGGACATTCAAACTGAAAACATATCAGTACTATTCTTAGGCCCCTTTTTCCTCCATAACAACTTCCTAGAAACTGCTGCTAGAGATAGCCAGGTGGCTAGAAGAGAGAAGTGAGAGGGAGACTTCACTGCTTCCCCTTGAAACCTTTAAATTTTTGCATTATGGGAACAAACATCTATTTTAAAAAATAAAATAAAGTTATAAGCTGTCAAGAATGAGAATAAATAATCTCATAAGCTTTACTTGCACCTACTGTTGTAACTGTATGTGATGGAAAAATAAAGACCCATTAATATTATATTTTTAGACAACACTAAATGATAATGGTTAGGGATGCATAATGGATAGTGAAAATATAAAGAATAATAAGAAAATGATTACCATAAAGTTTATTCAGTCTATAAATTTCCATGGAAAGGGAGAGAGTTACGTTAGAAGTGTGTTTCTGGGTGGCTGAGAGGGGTGGTGGCCACAAGATGTTTGCCTTCTGATAATTCATATATGCAGCTTTTTATACTTGTGTTGCATTTAACAAAAAAAATTAAGAAAGAAAATTATTTTTTAAGGATTTTTAATGAGATCGGAAAATGCAACATAGAATTCAATGGAAAAGGAAGATACACAATTGTGTATGCAGTATGATTCTAATTATGCATATGCATGTTGAATATTTGTAGGAATAAACATTCAAATAAAATACCAAATGTTAATTGAACCTTTTAGTTTTTTTGTTATTTTATACAGCTACAATATTTCCTTAAAAGTACAACATAATAATTTGTAAGATGTAAGTTTTATTACAAAAGATGAAGTGATAAACCTAATTTGTAGGGTAAATATTAACCCTTTACCCTCTTTAGTTCCTGTAAATGTAGGCACTTAGTAGGTTATAATTATAAAGTTTTATAGCTAAAAGAAATCATAAGAGATAATCTTCTCAACAATTCCTTCTAGCTTGCCAAGTTTCCTTTGAGAAATCAGGTGACAGTCTTATGGGAACTCCCCTGTAGGTAACTAACTGCTTTTCTCTTGCTTCTTTTAAGATTCTCTCTTTATCTTTAACCTTTGTCATTTTAGTTATGATGTGTCTTGGAGTGCAAATATTCCAAGTCATGAAAAGAAGGGACATACAGCCAAGATTGCTTTACCCAGCAAAGATATAATTTAGAATCGAAGGGCAGATAAACAACTTCCCTGACAAGTAAAAACTAAAGGAGTTCATCACCAAACCGTTATTATATATGAAATGTTAAAGGAACTTATTTAAGAAAAAGAAGAATATCAAAACTATGAACAATTAAATGGCAATAAATGCATATCTATCAACAACTGAATCTAATAAACCAACTAAGCAAACAAGAAGAACAGAGACAGAATCACGGATACAGAGAGTATTTTGATGGTTGCCAAATGGGAGGGATGTGTTGGGGAATGGGTGAAGAAGTGAAGGGATTAAGAAGAACAAATAGGAAAAAAAAAAAAAAAGAAGAAGAAGAAGAAGTACAAATAGTTACAGAATAGCCATGGCAATGTAAACTACAGTATAGGAAATGGAGTAGCCAAAGAACTTATACACATGACCCATGGACATGAACAATGGTGGGGGATTGCCTGAGGGAGTGGGGGTGGTGGGTAGAGAGGCCAAAGGGGGAAAAATTAGATAACTGTAATAGCATAATCAATAAAATATTATTAAAAAAGAGTTCATCTTCTCACACATCTCTATCTTGCATAAATATAGAAACTTAGCAGAGATAAGTTAACTGACTTGGCCAAGGCCCAGGATTGTCACAGACCTGGGACAGGGCCCAGTCTAGCACAGGGCTCTGCCCTCCCTGGCAAACTGATGCCTGCCTGTGGAAAGGGGGAACACAAAGCCTTGCTCTTTAAGGAAAGTTTCACTGACTTTTCAAACCATGAGTTTATGAGAATTATAAATAAGCAATACCACCAGCAAACTGTAAATTTGTAATGCAATAACAATCTAATAAAGCCAATGTTAATATCAGAGAAATTTTATTTTTGAATTATTTAAAAGCAAAGGAAAAAACAACACACCTTCAAACTTCTAGAAGACCTGCTTGAATGAACTTATCTAACATAGCAAATGCAGCTTGGGACTACAATAAAGTCTGTCATTGCTGCTTTTGACACTGTAAAAATTATATAATGTATGCAGCAACTGGTTTAAATCATGCTTGTTTTGACAGGCTGTTGCTGAGCTCCACCTCATTTGCACTTTAGCCCCACTTCTGTGTCATGTAGCCCCAAGCAACTTGGACAAACACCACATGACCTCAACTGTACCTCCCAGAGAGAAGGAAAAAATAAAAAATAAAAAGACGGAAAAATAAATCTTCCTAAGTTCTAGTTGCCACCTAACTTGTTCCTACTGCTTGACTACTATTCTGTTTTTTTTTTTTAATTTAATATATTGATTGATTCCAGAGAGAGAGGAAAGGGAAAGAGAGAGAGAAACATCAGTGTGAGAGAAACATCGATTGGTTGTCTCCCAAATATGCTCCAACTGGGGACCAAACCCAGAACCGAGGCATGTGCCCTACCCAGGAATTGAACCCATGACCTTTCAGTGCACAGGACAACATTCCAATCAACCAAGCCACACCAGCCAGGCCATTTGACTACTTTTCATGTTTAAACACTTCACATTTTTAATTCCTTAATATCTAACATTTGAGCTTCCCTTCCCACACTTTACAACTTGAAAGCTAATTTCCAATCTCCAACCTTCACTGATACTTACTATGTGCCAGACACCATCCTCAGGCTTATGAATACAGAAATAAATAACACATAGTCTATTACTTCTAGAAGCTAATTATTTAGTGGAGCAGCTAGACAAATAAAAAAATGATGGAAGTAAGATGTGGTTGGTATTATAAGAAAATCATGCTCTGCTCATGGCACTTTTTACCCCTGGAGTAAGTATTAGCTAATATTTATCACGAGTCTCTGGATCTACATTTCCATTCCTTTCTACATCTCAGATTCACAAGATTAACCCAACCAAAGCCCTACATATCTCAATCCCCAATTCATATCAAATTTAAAGGCCAATAACTTTCTATCTGAATGTGCAAAACAGACAGTAAAAACTATTTACTATGCAAATTCCTGGGACATAAATTTCAAAGACTAAAGTATAAAAAAATACTCCTGATTTATCTCCATCTTTCCATGAGGTGGCCAGAGAATTACTTCCATAAGTAAGGAGAAATTGACTAACCATCATCCATGTCGCCCCTTATAAATAGAATCTCAATTTTATTTGAGCAGTAATGTGTACGGCCCATACTACTTTGTGAGATAATTACTTTCCCAAATTCCTTTCCTGTTGAGGACACCAGCATGGTACAGTTCTGCCAATAAGATTTCAAGAAAATTTACTGGGTTATATAGATGACCCATGGACATGAACAATGGTATGAGGATTACCTGAGGGGAGGGGCTGGGGGGGGCAAAGGGGGAATATTGGGATAACTATAACAGCATAATCAATAAATATAATTTAAAAGAGAAAAATTTCTGGAGGGCTTCTGAGAGTTTTTCAATGTTTGTATAAAGGACAAGAATAAACAAAGAGCTTCCTTGGCCACTTTTTTCTGATTTAAAAGTAGATGAGATATTTGGAGCTATGGCAACCATGAAACAGTGAGGAGACAAGAATAAAGACAAAAGCCAGCATGGTAAGGACACAGAGAAGAAAGAACCTGTATCCTTGGTAACATTTTAGAGGGACTGGACAACAGACTGCTTGTCCTAAATTTCTGTTAGGTAAACATTATATGTCCCAATGGTTTAAGCCACTTTTAAATGCCTATTATGTTACTTGCTGCTGAAAGCATTCCTAATGCAGATAAATATCTGTCTTGTTCATTTCTCTGGCCTTACTAGTAAGAACAGTGGCTGACACGTAGTAAGTGGTGAAAAAATATTTTTTGAAAGGACAAAAAATGAATGGATTTTAGATCAGAGACTAAACATCATATCTAAACTTGTGGGTGGTAAAGATGTTTTATTTATTTTACAATGAATTTTTCTTTTGAGTGTAATTTCCCTCCAAACAAACTGAACAATGAGAATTCTGTTTGCCTTACACTACTTTTCCCTTGCTAACAAAGTTCCCACTTTTTTCTTACCCTTGAATACATTATCCAAACAAGGATAGATTCCTCACCAGACCCACCAAAATCAATCTTGATTGGTTCAAGCCAATCATGGTAGTCTCATATACCCTTGCACAAAGAGTGACTTTTATGTGGGCACAGTAGGCAATGTGGCCAATGGGGTTAATTCTGCTGGGGACTTTGGAGAAAGGTATTTTTCACTAAGAAAAGTGGTACAAGGAAGGAGATGATCCTCTTCTCGGGTCCTCATGTCATGTCAGGATCTGCAGCAGCCATTTTGCCAAAATGAAAGATGAAATTTGAGGAATAAGAATGGGAGCAAAGAGATGAAAAGAATTTGGGTCATTAATGACATGGTCCAGCCAACTGGTTCTGTTCTTGCTTAAAGTTTGCAAAGCACCAGACCAAAGATGCACAACTAATAATAAGAAATTTCTGGCCCTGGTCAGGTTGCTCAATTGGTGGGAGCATCATCCTGTGAACCAAAAATGTTGCAGGTTCGATTCCTGGTCAGGGCACATACCTAGGCTGTGAGTTTGATCCCTGGTTGGGGCACGTACAGAAGGCAATGGACCAATGCTTCCCTCTCACATCAATGTTTCTCTCTCTCTCTCTCTCACCCCCCTACCCCCACTAAAAGCATATATCCTTAGGGAAGGATTTTTAAAAATAGTGTGTTTGTGTGTGTATATCTATCTATATATATATATGAAATCTCTGCTGAGCTCTGATTCTTGATCTCTCTTGAGAACACTGTTCCCTTTGACTTCTTACCATGTTTCCTCATTTTGAAGTGCATTTCTTGAAAGTTGTCACAACAGTGAGAATATCTCTTCACTTCTAGGCAAACCATCATCATTATATCTTGTTATTAGCCACGGAGCATCCCTAATGTCATCATGGGTAGTTAAGTAAAGAACTTCTGTTGAATAACTGAGATATATTATTTATGTTAATAACATTCCTGAAAAGCATTGATAAATGTGCACAGGTTTTAAAATATTGAAAAGTTTAAGCAACATAGCAACATTAAGTTGTGATATTTCTAAAACATGGCATTTACTTATTTCTTGATTTATTCATTCACATTCATATGTTCTCCCTTGGTGCTAGAAAAGCAAAGAGCTAGGGATGCATAAGAAAGATTAAAAACCTTCACAAGCCAGTCAGAGACAAGAACCTAAATAAAACTAGAGCTAAAATAAAATATTAAGCTTTCTGGGAGGGAAGGAAGAAAGGAAAGAAGGCCTAATTCATAATGTGTTTTATGATTTAGATTTTTTCTCATGTAAGATATTAGAGAATCCCTCAAAAAATCTAAATATAATAATTTTCAAATAATTTAGAAGTAGTATGGCCTGATTTATTCTAAGGTGGGCTGTCATTAACTTAAAAATATATCTTGAGATAAAAAAATTAAATAATCTATGATTTTTTTTCCTACAGTAAATCATTTTTTTCTATTTATTCTTATTGACCCTATTGATAGCCTTGTTTTTTATTACCTTGTTTAAAATCTAAACCACCAATAGAATAGCAAGGCATATATCAATGAAGTTTAAACATGTTGCAACTCTGAACAAATAGAAGACTGAAAATAAGACTTTCATCAGTCAGCCAGGAAATTTTCTAAATCTGTCACCAACTTCTGTGAATCCACCTATCCAAAAGGTCAGCAAAGGAAAGTCTTCATTGCACAAGTTGATACCAATACTATGTCCTTTGCCAAAAATTCTTGGTAAAATAAAGGATTCATTGTTTCCATAGATTGACCTACTGATTTAGTCAGAAAGGTTTTCCTTTATACTAATTTATCTGAGGAGACAGAATAAAGTCAAATAACTGTTTTAAGGTAAAAGCACTTCAAAGTAGTACTTAAGGGCTATGAAGTCTGTTAGATCTGAGTTTGAATCTTGGCTCTACCAGCTGTGAGATCTTAGTACGTGAATTTAACTTCTCTACGATTCAATTTCTCCATTTGTGAGATGGTAACAATAGTAGCTCAAAGGCGGCAGAGATTGCTGGCTGTCTCTGAATACACATTCTCCCCTTCTTCCTTAGTAATAGAATCTTAATTTTTCACTACACACACACAAATGACTGAAAAAGAATCTCTTTTACAATGAGGTGTGGTGGTCTAGGTTCTGGGAAATATGTGGAAATGGTATGTGCTATTTCCGGGAAGAGTCTTTAAAGAAAAAGGGTGTGACCTACTTACCCCTCTTCCTACAGCCAGAACATGGACATGATGGCAGGAGTCCTAAGAGCGTCCTTTGTCCATGAAATAATTTTGGGAATGGAACTTAAATTGACAGAAGTAAAAGACAGAAAGAGATTGAGTTCCTGCCACCATGTCTTGTCATCCCTGGACTGGCTGCTTCTAGAATACCCGTACAGGAAAGAAAAATAAACCATTTACTGAAGTTACTGTTGGAGGATATTTAATTCTTCTCTCTCAGTCAACCCTAATCCTATTTGATAACACTACTACAAAGAAAGGGTTTGAGAATTAAATGAGATCATGTGCTAGCTATATAATAAATGCACAACAAATGATATGTCATCAATGTCATTAAAAGGTAATATTAGCTAAATATTCAGGAGAGTAAAATATATCTGGAAAAGGCTTACTTTAATATTAGCTAAATATTCAGGAGAGTAAAATATATCTGGAAAAGGCTTACTTTTCAGACTAGTGACATTAAAAAATTATAAGACCCCTATCAAAGGATAAACTCTCTCACGGGAAGTAACTTTTGATATTATTAGAATAAATTACCTGCAATAAAGAAGAAGTCAAATAGACCTGGAATAGCTTCTAATCTTCACAGTAACCACATATTTCTTACACCAGGTGTTGCCTAATATTCTCAATCTGAAGGACCCTAAATATAATGAGAAACTTTAAATGGAAAAAAAAAAAGGTATGTAGCCTTGACCAGTGTGGCTCAGTTGGTTAGGCATCATCCCACAAAGTGAAAGGTCACCAGTTCAGTTCTGGTCAGGGTACATGCCTAGGTTGTGGGTTCATTCCCCTGATGGGACTCATACGAGAGGCAACTGATCAATGTTTCTCTCTCACATCAATGTTCCTCTCCCTCTTTTTCTCCCTCCCTTCCCCTTTCTCTAAAAATAAATAAATAAAATCACTTTTTTTTTTTTTTAAGTTATGTACATATGATAGCCCAGGGGTCCTCAACCTCCAGGTTGTGGACCAGTATGGGTCCAGGCCTGTTAGGAACCAGGCCACACGGCAGGAGGTGCGCTTGAATGTAATGCACATGAATCATCCCGAAACATCCCCAACCCCCCACCCATGGTCTGTGGAATATTGTCTTCCACAAAACCAGTCCCTGGTGCCGAAAAGTTTGGGAACCACTGTGATTGCCTATAAAACAAAAACCTCTAGTAATAGAACTTCTAATGATAACCTCAATTACCAATAGCACTAGGCACAAAAGAACAATTTTGGAAAGGGAAATAACTCCCAAAACTCAAAACAAGGACCATTACCTAATATATAAATAAGTAAAGTTACATATATGTAATGCACATACAATATACAAACTGTCAGGAAACACTTGAAATTACATAATATAGTGATGGAGAATTTGAAGATATAGAGGCAGCCTCCCTCTGTCCCCAATTACAGATTATGTCCAAAATAATGTCCTAAATCATAAAATTGTTTATATTAATGCAACCCAATAGTTTTTCAAAGTATCTATTGACATGATTTTCACCTCTTTTCCATAACTCTATTGCTGCCAGAGCACATTTTAGATTATTTCACTCTCCCTAATACTTGCAATACCAGCCTGTTGGTTCTATTTACTTTTATAGTTACTTATAACTAAATTCACAGCCTAGGTATCTTGAGGACCTGGCAGGGAAAAAAAGGCAAAATTAAATTTTATAATTGCTAAGCATAAAATTAGTATTTTGGACATTCCCATGCAAAGAAAAAACTAGCAATGGAACCTAACAGTGATAAATATGATGACCATACTCTACCTCACCAGGATTCATGTTTTTTGAGAGGGAGGCAAAAAAAAAAAAAAAAAAAAGGAGGGAGGAATGTAGACATCAGCATCAAAATCTCATAAAGAAACAAATGTAATGCTTGGGAGTGTAAAATAACTTGACCAAGGTCACAAAGCCTGTGAGCAGCCCAACCAGGACTCGAATCTAGATCTCTTCTATTCTATAGCTAAGGCTCATTCCAGCAAGCCATTCAGCCTCTACCATGTAATATTAAAAACAGAGAGGATGAAAGCAGAATTTTGCCTTTAATACTTGAAATAGTGATGCAATAGTCATAAATGTACCTGGGAAGTTGCAGAAAGAATAAAAAGGGGACTCACATTGAGAAATACTAAGAGATTTCAAATCAAACAAAAGTTCAGATCAAATTTAAGGACCAATATGTTTTGGAGTTCAGTATCTTTCAAATTTTAGAAAAAAATAGAATATATATGTGTATTACATGATATATTATATATTATGACATGCGTCCAGCAGGGTCTGAACAGTACCCCATTCTCAAATACTTCCGAAGTGAAGCAAATGAATATTCACACTGAGAGCGATAAGTAAAGACTACAAAAGTCATGCACAAAGTAGTTTACATGGCTAAATGAATTCAGGTCAGGCCAGGTTTCGAGTTTCTAAAATACTTCCTCTTTGCATGGCTTTTTGAATTTCATAATTGCAGGTGAATTGCAGGTGAAGGACTTGGACCTCTACTATGTCCTGTCTTACCAGATGAGGAAAATACTAACGATAAACTGACCGACTGATTTACCAGAACTGATGTTCCGTGAACAGTGAACATACCACATATGCCAAGTTTGTACCATGCCTGGCACAGGCTTGTTTCCTGCTTTGTGACTCAATTACAGTTCATTATGTGACTCAATTGAATTAAAAGTAGGCCATGAAAATGAAATACAGGTCACTCTACAAACATCCAGGTAAGGTATTAAGCAATTCCCATGTGAGTGTTCTAATTCATGACCTAAACTATAGTTAACTTGCAACTTTTACACTTAACTTGCAAATAAACAATTGAGAAAATTAGGAAGTACTGTAATTAGGTCATTAGTCCCTAAAATTCAATCATCAATGTACCATTAAGGGACTTAATGGAAATAAACATCCAACCCATTAAAATTCAGCAATCATTCCAACCTTTTAACTATATAAACCTGTGGGGCGATTTAATATTTCATCATCTGTCATCTGTTGAGAAGCCTCTATACCTGGATCCAACATATTTTAGAACTCAAATCTGCAAGTAAACATATAGTTATCAAGTAAAAGTTACTACTGAATCTCTTACATCATTTTATTCTAGGATTGCACTGATATTTTTCTCCCCTCTTCTCTGTCCATCTCTTTTTATCTGCAGCCTTCCTTGATTCTACAACTGGGAATATTTTCCCATTAGATGTTTATGTGATTCTTACCTTTAAATGTTGAAATATGTTGGCCTTGATCTTCAGGACATTTATCATTTAATGTTCTAAGAACTAAGAAAATAATAAAACACTAAAAATAAAAGTAGACATCTGAAAAAGACTTTAGCACAATTGTTTCCCTTAATAAGCTTGTGACCTGTGTTTATGGTATTACTGTCAAAAGACAGTGGTTACTATTCTTTTGAGTTTTTGCCTTGTAAACAGGTGGTAAGAGATCACTTAATTAGCCCATGTGCCATAAGGTACGCTAGTAAATAATTTTAAAACTGCAAGGAAAGAGAAAAAAACAACAAATAAGGTTTCAATTATTCCACAGAAAATAATTTCTGGCTTGTCATATCCTAACATAAGGTAAACTGATTTTTTTTTCCAGCTCTTAATTCGGTTTTTCCCTCAATCTAATTCTTTCAGAAGTTCATATAGCATCAGGAAGAGTCAGTCCCCCTTCTGTGTAGAAATGCACAAAAATAGCTAATTATATTGAAAACAGAAAAGTCATAACACCTTTAAAAAGGGTAAATGACAGATGGCTAAATGCCATAACTAAGTTTTAGAAGTATCACCATCAACCACCAAAATTATGTCTTTCCTAAAAGAACATAGTTTGGAAACAGCGCATATTTTAGCAACTGCCCGTTGACCTGTATAAATTGCAAAATAAACAGATGTACCTACCCTTTCCCGGCCTCCCCTGCAGTAATTCATTAACAGTTTAAATTATGCTCACCCACTTTCTGGTTCCTCCAGGCCCATCATTGCCTTTTCCAGTATGTACATGCAGAATGCATCCCAAATACCCTCAAGCTTGTTTTCAGCAAATAGGTAACTAAAATTTACCATCATGTGTTTTTATGGAGCACTTAGGGACAGACTGTTAGACCAATAGGAATCTTATAATAAAATTTATTAATCCAATTCTCTGATTATTTAGGTGGAAAAATTGATGGCCAATGAGTACTGATTTGTTCAAGGGCACACAGTCAGCCCTTCAGTGGCAGAGTCTAGACTAGAACTCAAGTCGTCTGACTCCTCTCCCGTGCCCCTTCCTGGGCTCCCTCAGATTATGTTTCATGTGTGATAACATCAGATAGATAGAACCTTTGTTAAGCAGTTGGCTAACTCCTTTGTTCTCCACAGTACACTCTTGATTTTCCTTATTTCAATGCTACATTTATGCTCTTCTGATTTTATGAGATTTTACATCACATTTTCTCCAAACATTTCAAGAGCTATCCTGCCAATTTAAACTATTGTTTCTGTTATTTATTTGAGTTTTGCTAAATAATTTTCATAGTTATAAGGGTAAAAGCTCCATAAATCATATCTATGATATAAAAGGGATCACCACCTATCTGCTAAAAAAATTTTTTTAGTGAGATGCAGCACATTCTAAAATTGGAACAATTCAGATTAGCATGGCCCCTACACAAGGATGACATGCAAATTTGTGAAGCATTCCATATTTTTTTTTTAATTCTAGTGAGAGAAAAAGATGATAAGCAACAAATAAATAGTCCATGTGGTAAATAATTTTCAAGGAGACGCTAGTTAGAACTCAGATGGAATAGGCTGAGGTGTTGTCAAATGCCAGAGTTCTTTGTTATTCTCTCCAAAACTGCTGCAATGGAAGCTTTAGATCAGCAAAGCAAGCAATGGGAAGCATCAAGAGTCACTTTCCTCATCCTGGTAAATTTCATCATCCTCAGTTCCATCCACAGCATTGCTGATGCCACATTTTTTAGGCAACTTCACCACCACTTCCTTCTCAACACCGTTCCACGATCTTAGGATCCAATCACAAACCTTGGTGGTGGATGCTTCCTTGATTCTGCCTGTAGGTGTTTAATCATTACCAGCTGACTGCATCTGTGATGTCCACTCTTTCTTCATTAGGACTTTAACGGGCTTGTCTACTGACACATCAAGAGGTTGCAGTTGGCTGGTTAGCATACCAGGTATCACTGCAAATTGGATTTTCAAGTCTGCTGAGATTGCTTTTGCACTTTGTGTAACAAGGGCTTTAAAGGGATCAAAACCAGCAAAGCTGGTTTTTTAAGTAATCCTCCAGGACTTCATGACCAGACTTTGTTAAACCAGATTTTCGTGCCTTTTTCATTCATCCATCCTTTTCATGCACCTGGACAATGACTCCACTTGGAATCTTTTTTTTCGGAAATGCTTTTCTTTTAAAGATGATCATAGGTAGTAGCTTTGTCCCATCTGCACAGCAGGCTAGAACAATGGTGAGATGTGTTTTCTCACGACCAGCAGTTTTAACAGCCAAGGTCTATGCTCTTTTGACGCCCACAGTTTTGTTGCATAGTACATCAAATGTGAGTGAGACCTCATCATATTGGTGATTTGGGACAGCTGCAAGCCTTTCAAAGATTTATAACATAAGGATTAAATTCCAAAACTTAATTCTCGTAGACTGCTGGAAGTTTTGGGGCAAGTTTCATTCAGGTCCTCATGCTCAAACCTTCTGTCTTCATAAAGTTAAAGCACCAGGTAGGTGTCCCTGAGAAATCATCATGTTATTTTCTTTTGCAATCCTCTTACCTTCATCTTGTATCATCTTGGTCAAAACAGTTTGACCAAGATCCCAGTTTGACACTGCTCCAGAATCCAGGTCTTTACCTCCTGCTCCACCTCCAGCCACTTTGGAAGTTTCCCGGGCATCGCCTTCTGTCTTGTCATCTGAAGAAGCTTTTCCTCCTGTTGCCTCCATAATCTGATGACACTCTCCGAGGGAGGAGGTCCACAGTGTCTCTTGGCAGTTCTGTTGTCATACTTTTTACTATATTTAATAACTTTTAGTTTAAAGCTTGCACTGTATGAATACCATTTTAACATTTTCTAAGGGATTTTTCGAATAATTTCTCCCACCTAAAGTGTACAAAGAGAAATGTCACACTGTTCACCCTTTGGTAATTAAGTCCACATCACCTATCTTACCAAGTGGATAACAATCAGCATCATCTATCTTACTCTGTGGATAACAATACGCCACAATTCATTTTATTTTGTCGAATTGTTGGCCAAAACTGCTTTCATTACAAGTCCGTCATAAGTTCAACAAAACTGATTATTGTATTCCAGGGTATTATTTTGCATACAGATATCATTATTACTTTCTAGAGTTATACTTTTAATGCATAAGCACAAATAAAAGAATTAAAAACATTTACATAGAGAAGGAATTAATACTACCCATGTATAATGTGCACCTTTATTTTTCCCTCAAAAATTTGAGGTAAAAAGTGTGCATTATACAAATATGGTAGTTTTAATTATTGTATTTATTTGTATCCAGCCTGTCTCCAGCAAAATTAAATGTGAAACCAAACAAAAAAACTTACTAAAACTGTGAAACAACTTATAACTTTAAAAAATATA
Organism: Desmodus rotundus; assembly: GCF_022682495.2. Taxonomy (NCBI): domain Eukaryota; kingdom Metazoa; phylum Chordata; class Mammalia; order Chiroptera; family Phyllostomidae; genus Desmodus; species Desmodus rotundus. Next base: position 24,224,797 of record NC_071397.1, read on the forward strand.
AAAACAAAATGATCAAAACAGAACTTCAAGCTTCCTGGCAGCTAAAGCAAAAGAGAAATTCAGTGTTATTTTTTGTATTTCCTTTTGTCTAAAAGAGAACGAACACAAACAAATGTAAAAAGATGTATTTTTATTGTCCTGGAATTAAATTATAGGAGGAATTATATATGGATGCAAAAAAAACAGATATTGAACATCATAATGAGTAAAACTTTCAATTGCAGTTTTTGTAGATACCACAGAGGCATTCTTTATATTAGCATTTCTTAAAGTGGAAAAAAAATAAGGAAGCAAAATTAATTCATGAGCATAAGTATTTGTCTCAGAGAACTAAATTAGTGGGGATGAACATTTCACAATCTCTTGTTCTAACTTGATTCAGGAATTTAGCTTGGAAAAAAACTAAAGCAGTGTTTCTGAGAGTGTGATTTAAAGAGCCCCTGAATCAGATTATTCATGGTTTCTTTGGAGAAATGAGGATTTCTGGGCCACACTCTAAAACTACTGAATCAAAATTTCAGGTGTGTATCTCAAGGTATCTCAACTGTAAATAAGTTACCCAGCTGAATTGTATGCATATGGTACTGATTATTAACAACCTCTCAAAATCAAACCCACCCTTCTATATTTGGCCTTCTGAGGCTGAGGCTGGGTTCCTGTAATCACATTTTTCCTTTGTCACCCAGCTCCCTGTTAGGTTCTGCCAAATAATGGAACAACACAAACTAGGAGGAAGAAGACGATCGCGATCCTTCCAGTTTGCTCGGTTATCTCCTGTCAGCTGCACCCAGCTGCCGCACTTCAGCTGGGCAGTTCTCATTGTTTCCCCTAGCAGTTGGTTTAGTTTCCACTTTCTTTCCATCTCCCAGAATTAGCCCCAAGGCCCCCGCCCAGGGCATCAGCATCTTTTGAAATCTGAGCTCCAGGTCCCCTGGACTCTCCCCTGCGTTCCTGAGGCGCAAGCATCGTCTAGGCAGCTTCCTCATCTCTGACATCTAAATTCCTCCTCTAGGACTCTGGGATCCCAACACCTATAATTACCAAATCCCTCTTAAAATAATTGGTGTGGTTCCTTTTTTCCTCTGACCCTGACTGATAACAAACGTTAAAGCTTGAGTTCTAGTGACTTGCAGAATTAAGGGACAATATATCTCTTAGCCAAGGAATCTCTCAATTATCAATTGGTCAAAGTCCTCTTTTGGTGTCATTAAATCAAAGACTGGTACAAAAAGCTTCAATTACCACATTTTATTGCCTTAAGAAATTTCTAGAAGTTTTGGGCTGCAGATGAACACACAAAGTTGAAACTCTGTTTTCAAAAAATAAAACTTTTCTACATATTATTTCGCAGATGCAGAGCTAATCCAGTTCTATACAGGAGCAGCCCATGCATGAGTCTGTGAGCAGAACAAAAATTTTTCTCAAAGAAAAGAAAAAGATTTTTATTCTTCTTAATGGCTTCTGTAGGAAGCATTACTTGCATTACCTGCAAGACAAAGACCAAACGTTGGTCCTGTATTTAAAGCCATCCGTGATGTTATACCTACATACCTCTTCAAACCCATGTCAATCATCTTTTTTAGGGCTCTGCCTCTGCCTGAGCTAGTTGTTCCCTGACACACCTTATAGGTGGATTCCTGCCTCCCTACCTTGGCTCAGGCAGTTTCCTCTGCCTTGGAGTCCTCAGTGAATATACAGGTACTAGAGCAATGTACAGACTGGGAACTCAACACATGTTGGAACTGGCATCCATTGCCTTCCTTCCACCATAAGGTTTCCTCAGGATTCTTCTGTTTCGAACTGCCATAGCAGTCCCTTTAAGTATACATTTTTCACAAAGCACATGTTGTCCTGTGAATTGCCTGTGTATATGTCCAACCTTCTCTCCTAGAATATATAAATTCTTTAAGGACAAGCTATGTATCATGTATCATATTGTATGTCCACAGTGCCTCACAGACTTTGCAGAGAATAGTGACTGTACATGTTTGTTGAGTAATTAAATGACTTGTGAATACTCATGTACTTTTTAAATGTCATTCCTTTCTTCTCTACTATATTGTAGATGTCTCAAATTATTTTGCAAATTTGGAGTGTATAAATAATATTCAATATGCTTTATAATATGTCCACAAGGTTATAAAATAAGATTTTATTTGTCTAGATCTGCATCATACTTTCCATACATTAACTGTTTAAATTTTGGTGCCAACTATGTAGAATTATTTTCTATTTTAACCAAGGAAATGAAGGCCCTGAGAACTTAAGTGACCTTGTCCAAGGTCACATAATGAGACAGTGACATTCCTGGAATTTGACGAGGACTTTTTTCACACACATGCATGGTCTCTCAGGAAGTTAGTGCTTAGTCGATAATGATGAAAGTGATGAGCTCACCTGACAGATTGCTCTTCTTCCTCTGCAGAGCCTCACTTCAACACCAGGAACAACCTGAAAGGAGTGACTCACCATTCCCAGCAGCAGCGCCAGTTTGGGTGCTGGGGTTCTGACCACAAGTATAATGATCAAGCCAGGGAGTCAGATTTCTTCTGGATTTAGAAAAGCATCTTTGTGTTCATGAAAGGAGCTCGATGGGTTGGTAATAGTACTGTGGCTCTTGGATCCCATCACCCCTTCATCCCAACCAGGAGCATGGCCTGGCTAGGGGAGGAGGAAGGCATGCAGCAGAGAGGTAAGTGTGACTTCCCCACACACCCCTCCTTCCCATATTAAACCTTAGAGCGGCTGCTGGATAACCCAGTCCTATCTACTGGTTCATAAAGTCTTACTGGCCCACAAAACTTCTAACACACCAACAACACAGACACTTGAACACAGTGAACATATTTTCCACTCCTGTTGAGCTCTCTGAAAAATAGGATTAATATACACATTTAGTGGCACTCTCTACAGAGGATTTGTAATGAAGAACATGTTTTATTTAATATCTGTTAATAACTTTACAGAGCTTTCTGGTAATTTTGATAGGTACCCAAGTTCTCCAGAGTATCAAAAATACAATTAATATACTTTTCCTCTATATAATATTGGATACATAAGATGTCCTTACTGCAAGACAAATATTAGATTAGAACAAAGATCAAACCTGGTGAAGCTTAATTTCCTACATCAGTTCAAATAGATAACATCTCTCAAACTTTTAAGCAAAAGAGTTGCCCAGATTGCTTTACCTTTCTCATCCCCACCTCTCCTTCATTGCCTTCTCTTGCCTCTCCTGCCTTATTTCCTAATCACTTGGTCTTCCATTCTACCTTGCTTCCTTCTAAATATCCCCCCTTTCTTTCTTTTTGTGAAAAAGGGGTTTAGCCTTTTGAGAAATTTATTTGTTTGCTGAACTATCTCTAAGGCCCAGTCTTAAGAGCCAATTCTGTTTGCATAATATAAAAGTTAGAAAACTAATAGTTTCATGAACCAAAAATGGAGGAGAGAGTTATAAATTTTATTGCACAGCCTATTTTCCCAAGTGCATGCTATCAGCAGAGAACTAGGTAGAGTTTTCCTGAGTAATCCCTCATTCAATCACATCCTATATTGTAAAAATATATGATTAAGAGGAGATGACAGAAACTATTAGAGAACTAAAAATTATAAATTGTGTAAAAATATGTCTGCAGTTACTGTTAGTATTTTCACTATTAGAGAAATATGATATTTTGTCATTATAAATGATTATATAACTTTGCTTTTCACCATTATTTGGGTGGTTTATAGGATTTTGAGCAATGTTTCATTTTCTGACAAAAGAAGATTAAAATCATGAAGATTAACTGTTGCTGGAGATAGGGCAAGGATAATAATGTTGTAAATGCCTGAAAATGAGCACATAGAAAATCAATCCAAACAAACTGGCAGAAAGAAGTCAACCTGGAACCATGTACAATAAAATGATGTAATGATAAAATGCAATCATTAAAAGAGCCATGAGGTTAATTGACTTCACACTTTTTTTTTCCACTGGAGTCAGCAGATTACCCCAAGGTGAAGAAAAGACATGGGTGTAGCCTAGTAAGAGGAGAGCTGTGGGACACAGCTACAGCTACAGACAGAGCCAGCCAGAGAAAAGGGCACGACGGCTAAATATTTAATTTATTTGGCATTACTGGGAGGCAGCCAGACAGGCTTATGCTGCCTTTTATTCCCAGGACAATAGTTTAAATGCATAGTCCAAAAAAAATGCTACTGGTTACCTTGAAGACTCAGGCACATAGCTACAAATGGCTGCCTGGAATGGTCACACACCCTGTTCACTGTACAACTCCAGGAAACACCGTTCACGTGGACCCCCGTGTTTGTGAAAGGTGGGAGCCCTTCTGTGAGAAACCTCTGGGGTCATGTAGAATAAAAATAAATAAATAAAATATGCCATACATGTGATCTATATCATATACATACATATACTTATATGTATAAATATGTGAATTATGATATTGATTTTTTCAAATAAAACATAAGCATAGGAAAATGACCAGAAGAAACTACACCAAGATAATAAAATTTCTGGATGACTGAAATTGTTTTTTCTTATTCCTCACTTTCTGTATTTTCACATTGACTAAATGGGCAACTTTTAAATAAATTAACAGTATTTCATAAATCAGTAGCTTAAACATCCAAATTGATACTATTTATAGCTCCAATATGATGAAGTATAGAAGATAAAAGGATTAGAATGATTTCCATACAGATGAAAAATTCTTTAGAAAATAATAGGTACTATTTTTCTACAAGTTTACATTTTGATCTCATTTTTTATTTAATTTTAAACTATTCAATAAAATATGAGGATTAGCTTTGTTTTTGAAAGCCTTGATTTTTATAAATGCTTAAAGAGCTTGTATACTGTTCATCTAAAAGTAAACCAGGTTTCAAGTAGTTCCCTCAGCTCTGAGGTTGTCTCAATGCTACCAGCTTCTCAGTGTGGTTTTGGTCTAGACCTCAGACCTGCCCACAGCACCCGACCAGGGCCATGGGATTTCTGGTTTACAGCCAATGGAGAGAGGGACCACCCAGCCTCAAACCAATTACAGGTAAGAGGACATTAGTTTAAGTTAATCAGGATTACCTTGACCAGATTTATACAATCTTGGAGGTTCTCTTTTTAAAACAATGAAAAAAGTACAAATTCATTATGAAAAGGAACATTTGTTTAAAATGTTAAAAATTACAAATTTTTTAAATATGCAAAATATCACAGACAGCACAAAATCCAGAAACAAAAATAATATTTTTATTGACTTGCTGACACATTCTTAGTATACCTTAAAAAAATAAAAAGATTCTACTTATTTATTTTCAGAGGGAAGAGAAGTGAGGGAGAAAGAGAGGAAGAAAAACATTGATTGGTTGCCTCTCTCACAGCCCCAAATGGGGACCTGGCCCTGCACCCCAGGTACGTGCCCTGACAGGGAACTGAACAAGTGACCTTTCGATTTGGAGGCCAGTGCTCCATTCCCTGAGGCGCACTCAGCCAGGGCCTTAGTATATACCTTTTTGTACATTTCTGTGGCCACACCTCTTTATTGTCTATTTGTATTACAATTATGTCATATTTAAGAAAATAGAAATGTAATTGTCTTTCCTCTAGCATATATAATTTGAAACTGTTTTCATTATTGATAATTTCAAAAAATTTATTTTAGCATCACAATTTATTATCAGTGAAGTCATACAAATTTTCAGGAATTTTATCAAATTTAATTAGAACTCTATCATAAAGTTCTTTTTTTCACACATGGCTATAAAATTTGGAAGAATTTTCCCCCTTGTAGCTGATGGATTCATACCTCTCAAATGTTGACTCTCTTCCACTACCCACATACTACCAGCACCAGCCACTACAGACCTGTACATCACTGCACACATCCCATGTCTCGGTCAGCACAGCACAATGGATGATAGGACCATTTCTGGAAGCTGTACATAGGAGTAATTGCAAACAAAGTAAGCATATGCCATTAAACCCAAACCAAAAATATTCTCTACTCACCATCACCCTAATTGGATCTCAAAAGTACCCTAGGACATTGCATGTCACCCAACCTAAGGTCAAGTGATAGAGGGGAAGTTGCAGAGTGAAAAGAAATTAAGTCCTAGCTGACGAGAGTTAAAATATTCAATAGTTACAAATTTAACAAAAACACATGTTAAATCAATATAGAGTTTCTATCAGATTGCATTCTATTTGGGAACAACCTATCCAAAAAATATTTTCTGGAAAAGACAAGATAGGGCACGTTGATTTTATTATAATTATCAAATTATATCTACTTATTGGTCAATTGGTTAATAATTAGTCAATGTATTACATTCCTGATGTGAGCCTACATCCAATGGCATAACGAAGGAGGGGTAGACACAGAAATATACCACCAGGCCCTGCTGACCTGGTAAGGGCATCAAAATCTACAAGTATTCATTTTCTTCTTTAAAATGCTTGATAGATTAAAAGAAAACAATGAAATAATTATATCTTGGGATTAGTAACATCTTAATTTCCTATTATGCATTTTAGTTGCATAAAAAAATAAAAGGCTTGTATATAGCTAATTGGAAAACAGTTTGGTTGGAAATTCCTTGTGCAAGGAATAGTGCCTATCAAACTGTAGCGTTCATTGTTTCATCTTGGATACAGGGCTACTCAACATTTTCATCATTTGTGTAGTTGGTGAACTAGAGCACATGATGATTACATTTATAGATAATAGCAAATTGAAATAAGTGGTTATTACTTCGGAGGACAGGATTAGAATTCTAAATGACCTTGCAGAACTGGAACAAGGATCGTATAAATAGACCCATGAACAATTGTATTGAGAGATGTGTGGGAAACCACACATAGGAATTTTTTTAACTACACAAACGAAATATAGCAAATTCTTGAACAAACATGTTTTAAATGTGGAAGTCGCCATCCATCACAAATTGAATACATTTGAGTAAATATAGCAATTACATTTTTAAAATGCTAAACTTTTGAGGTGGTTTAACAGCAATGTAACTGACAATAAATGGAAAATAAGGGGAGGGAGAGGGGACAGTGGGAAGAAGGGTTTTCAGGAACTACTATAAAGGACTCATGGACAAAACCAAGGGGGAGGGTGGAAGCAAGGGAGGAAGGTGAGTTTGGCTGGGGTGGGGGGAGGGGAGAAAATGCAGACAACTGTAATTGAACAACAACAAAGTAATTTAAAATAATAACCATAACAATATATCTTTCCACTACATCTGGTACCGTGCATTCTCTCCTAGATCAAGGTTTACTCTAATTTGGCAGAAAATTATTTTCTGAGGACATTTGACTACAGAGCTTCTGCATCTGATAGATTTCTCTGCTGAGTGGAAGGACTGTTAGAACAGTGGCACAGGGGACCTAAAATTGGGGTCTAAGTCAGTTCAGCCCATATTTATAACGCACTCACACATAACACTGCACCAAGCACTACAAGCAATAAGATGCATAGGATGTGGAGTCTGTGGTGAGAGGATTTAAAAGAATTAAAAACACAATAACATGCATTTTCTTCCTTAATTGAATAGTAAATAAATTTCACTTATTCCATAATTAAAATTAGTAACATTTGTCAATTACATGTGTCATTACAATTGCTCCAAAGTTCATATGGGATGAGTTGAACATTAATAAAAATAAATATAGCCCTGGCTTGTGTGGCTCAGTGGATTCAGTGCGGGCATTCAAAGCAAGGTGTCACTGGTTCAATTCCCAGTCAGGGCACATGCCTGGGTTGCAGGCCAGGTCCCCAGTAGGGGGCACGTGAGAGGCAACCAACCACACATTGATGTTTCTCTCCCTCTCTTTCCCTCTCCCTTCCCCTCTAAAAATAAATAAATACAGAGGTCCCAGAGGCATATGAAAAGATGCTCAGCATCACTAGCCATCAGAGAGATGCAAATTAGAACCACAATGAGGTACCATCTCACACCGGTCAGAGTGGCCAACATAAACAATTCAACAAACAAATGTTGGAGAGGATGCGGAGAAAAGGGAACCCTAGTGCACTGTTGGTGGGAATGCAGACTGGTGAGGCCACTGTGGAAAACAATATGGAATTTCCTCAGAAAACTAAAAATGGAACTGCCCTTTGACCCAGCAATTCCGCTGCTGGAATTATACCCTAAGAACCCTGAAACACCAATCCAAAGGAACCTATGCACCCCAATGTTCATAGCAGCACAATTTACGATAGCCAAGTACTGGAAGCAACCTAAGTGCCCCTCATCAAGTGAATGGATCAAAAAATTATGGTATATTTACACAATGGAAATCTACGCAGCAGAGAGAAAGAAGGAGCTTATACCCTTTGCAACAGCATGGATGGAACTGGAGAGCATTATGCTAAGTGAAATAAGCCAGGGGGTGAGGGACAAATATCATTTGATCTCACCTTTAACTGGAACATAATCAATAGAAGAAAAAAGCAAACAAAATATAACCAGAGACATTGAAATTAAGAACAATGTAACAATAGCCAGAGGAGAGTGGGGAGAGGACAGTGGGGAGAGGGGTTTACAGGAGCTACTATAAAGGACACATGGACAAAATCAAGGGGGAGGGTAAAGGTGGGGGAGGGAGGTGGGATTGGCTGGGGTGGGGTAGAGGGATGGGGAGAAAAGGCATAACTGTAATTGAATAACAATAAAAATAAATAAATAAAAATAAATAAAACCTTTTAAAATAAATAAATATAGAAACATAGAAATGTTTATAAAAATGAGGGCGATACCCCCAGCAACATCACAAACACACTTAGAGTAGCTTCGTTGAGGTAGTCACAAGGACTGTGCTCCAGACACATCGAAGGATCAGAAAGCTGAAAGCCTTCCAGAACATAACGGCCAGTTAAAAATCAATACATATGTTTATTTTTGGCACAGGTCATTTTTATCACTCTGCTTTGCTGGTATTTGAAAGCCAGTCACACAGATTTAAGGATAGCTCATTAACTTTGCTGAAAGAATAAAACATAGAAAAAGACTGGATTAAAACAATGGAATTAGAAAACATCTGAACCCAGGAATCCCATGGGAAACAAATCATTTGTTTTATCCACATGACTTTATCTAGCTTTAAATATATTCAGTGAATGATTTACAATGGTTCTGCCCTATAACACTATAACATGTGTTAGCTGTGTTTGATACTCAAGGATAATAAACGCTCTAAAGAAACTTCCTACTCCGAAGGAAATATGTATCACTACAGGAAAGAAAACCTTAATTATTATTCATTATGTTATTTATAAATCATTTCTTTTAAAATAATAATAATAAATGTATAGTTTGGGGGCATAAAGTATTAAACAGTCATAGCAGTATAAGGCCTTTTAGTAACTTGAAGTTTTCTCCAAAGCACTCCAGATTAAAAATTCTCTTCTGAGCAAATTCTATGTGACCATAACTCTTAGGATTGGTTTTACTACTTGAAGTGGAATTCTTTTTAAACTGTATCTCTACATAATTGTGAAAGGTCACACATCAAATGAGTGAGAGGGAGTGCCTTTGGTGGGGGAGAGGAGGGAATGGGAGTAGGGACTGAGAATAAAGGTGAAAAGTTTAAAAAGCTAAAATGAGAAGAGATTTTATGGACTGATAATGATAAAGTGGAATGAATTTAGAAGAATAATGTTCTTAATTGTTGTAAAATTTTAAAAGTATTTTTAAAAGGGAGGGTGGCAGGATTTTCTGGGTGGGACAGAAGTTACCTAACACAGTGGCTTTCAAGTTTTCACTGGCACAATGGTTCTCAAAATGTGGTCCTGGGCCAGCAGCATCAGCATCCCCTGGGAATTGTTAGACGTGCAAATTATCAGGCCCCATCCCAGACTTACTAAACCAGAAACTCTGGGTGGGGCCCTAATCCTGTTTTAACAAAGCCCTACAGGTGATTCTAATGCATGATAAAGGTGGAGAACCATATTAGTAACACCTCGGAGCTTCTAAAACTAGCAATGCCCAGTCCTGGTCTCACACCAATCAAATCAGAATCTATGGAAGATGAGGCCTTGACCTCAGTACAGATTTCAACACTCCCCAGGTGGTGCATCACTGTGTTAGAGATCCCCTCTTCACCCCAGAGATAGAAGCCAACTGGCTGCTTTCCAAAATTAAGCCTCCTTCAACAGGATGATTTGACTCTTGAACTAGTTCGTTTTACTTCTTTTCCAATGAAAGACTTTCTTAAAAGAAGTGGGAAAACCACATACTGAGTACAATCAGTCAAGATTGACTTATTTAAATCCATTAACATCTTGGTCAGTAAATCAAACCCTGAGGAATAGTGACTTTATGGCTTCATTTTGGTATGAATGGATGGACCATGGAGCACAGGGAGGACACCTCAACAGCCAAGAATCTGTAGAAAAGGCCAGCCCTGCTGAGGGGAGGGCGGGAGAGTCCTACCATAGGCACACAGGCAGGCCCAGACAGGGGTTTAAAATAACAAAAGGCCTATATGCTGTCACAGACACATCTCACTTGCATTTTTAAAAAAAGATTTTATTTATTTCTTTTTAGAAAGGGGAAGGAAGAGAGAAAGAGAGAGAAAAATATCAATGTGTGGTTGCCTCTTATGCAGGACCTGGACCGCAACCCAGGCATGTGCCCTGACTGGGAGTCAAACCAGTGACCGTTCGGTTCACAAGCTGGCATTCAATCCACTAAGCCACACCAGCCAGGGCTCTTACCTGCATTTAATCAGAGTGTACCACGAAGTTAACCTTGTACAACCCAATGAAGATTAGTCAGATATGAAGATAAATTATCTCTGAAATTATTTTGCAAAATAGTGGGGAAAGTTTTCAAATTTGCTGACATTAATTGTACAGGAAAATTTCCAAGCACTTATCTCAGACTGTGCCCAATCATGGCCACTGAAAGTTCTTTGGAACATGATCTGGGGTGTTTACCAGGAGGGAAATGACTGGTTGTTCAAGAGATGGTGTTTCCCAGGTGTCTGGTTTGGACCTGCCATCCAGAGAAAGAGACAGAAGCCCAGGACTATTCCACTCGTTTCTCTAGCACAATTTCTCAAGAAATTGTACTGCAAGTTTAGCAAACTTTGTCAGAGGTGTCACAGGTGGGCACAGGTAACCAGGTTCTTGGTGATCACAGACAAAGAATTGAACCGAGCACACAGAGATTTTATAGCAGAAGAGAGAGTGCAGATTTACTAAGCGATAGTACACTCTGCAGCACAGGGTAGCAGGCCAACTCCGAGCAGAGATTGACCTCAGGGGCTAGAGGGATATTAATAGGGTAGATATTCCTGGCTAGTTTGGGGCAGGGTTTTATGGGGCACGTACAAGTAGTTATATTACTTTAAAGCTACTGGGCATGGGGTCTCCCATGGTTTTCCTTGACTGGCCACAGGGGGTGGGGATCGCATGATTTTAATTCATTATAATGCTATTATAATGAAGCAGGGGTCATGTAGCATCTTCTGCACAGCTGCATTCATGATTCACCATGATTCAGCACTTTTCCAGAAATCGGGAACAACTGCTCATAGAACAGGTCACCGTCGTGTATCGATGACCTTTATCTTAGCCCTGGGGTACCTCTGGAGTTTCCTCCTTCCTGACTATCTCCTGCCTCAGAGGGATTTCCATCCTTTATAAAATATATATGTATTAAAACTGAGACTGAAGAATTTATTGACTGAATTATAAATGGTGAATATTGGATATTCTAAATTAAAAGAAATTAGAAATTCTACTTTGAATGGAAGACAGTGATGAAGATACATGTCCCAGTATTTATGCTGGAACATTGTATAAACGATTTAAAAGATTTTAAAATTTGGTCCAGATATATAAAATACCAAGATACTGAGAAATAGCAGGCAAAAAAATTAAAATTAAAAAAATAGTTGAAAAAATTAATAATTGGGGGTCTCAAGAGTATAAGTTATTTTTAAGAAGGCATCAAAATGTGCTTTAGTTTTTCCCTACAACCACAGACTTCTTAGAACACGAATTGTTAGCCCTACCCCCAGAGTTTCTGAGTCTGGAAGTCTGGCTTGCTGTCTGAATTTGCATCTTTAAACAAATTCTCTGGTGATGCAGGTGCTACTGCTGTGGGGACCACAGTTTGAGAAGCACTGATTTAAAACACTGAGTAAATTCTAGCGTGTACAAGGATTTACAAAGAGATGAAGAGTAATCAATAAATGTACTTGACCCACCACCTATCCTAAGAAAGTAAACATTACAATAATTTGAATCCCCCTATATATCTTTTCTGGATCCCATTCCTCTTCCAATTTCAACCCTGGGCATAATCATTATCTCGTGTTTCATCATCATTTTATTTATTTACTTATTTACATTTATTTATTTATTTATTTATTTATGTATGTATGTATGTATGTATGTATGTTAGAGATAGAAGGAAGGGAGGGAAAAAGGAGAAGAGAAATACCAATTGGTTGCATGCACCCCCAGACAGGAACTGAACCCAAAACCCAGGCATGTGCCCTGAGCAACCTTTCACTTTTCGGGATGAACGACACCCAACCAACTGAGCCACACAGGTCAGGGCCATTGTTATTCATTATGATTTGCCATGAACTACTGCAAATCAACAAGAAACAAGAAATCTCAAAAATAAAATAAGGCAAAGAATATGAATTGGCATTTCAGAAGAAACTCAAAATGTCAGTAAACACATGAAGACATTTTCAAGCATTAATAATCAGAGGAATGCAAGTTAAAAAAAAACATGAAATACTACTGTATGTCCACTTGATGGGAAAATTAAGAAGCTGGGTAATGCCAACTATTAGAGGGTCTGAGGTACAGAGAGAGACGGGAATGTCTGTGCCTACGGGGGGAAGAGCACATTGATGTAGCCTTCTAGAAAATGATCTAGATTTTCTTGTTTCAGATCAATGCAGGTATGCACTGTGCTCCCTGCCATTTAGCTCCTGAACGTCCACTCCTAAGAAATTTCACATATACAAAAGTAGAAATGTTTGAAGATTACGATGAAAGTCGGAGGCAACCTGGTGTCCCTCATTAGGGAATAAGCAAAATGTGGTAGAAGCAATTATTCCTTAAACTACCTACAATCCAGCAATTAGAAGAAACAGAACACTAGATATACAAAGAGAAACATAGGCCTAAAAATCTAGTCCTGGTTTAAAAAAATATTAGATACAAAGTGAGATTTCTATTACAATATATACATATTCTTTTATTCTCTAAACTGAGAGTGAACTTTAATCCCTTAGTTATTCTAAAACCCCACAGTCCTAAAAACAGGGATGTGACCATTCTCTTGCCTAACTGCAGCACAATGATCAAACTCAGGAGATTAGCACTAACACGATACTAGTTAATCCACAAACATTCATATTTCTCCAATAGTCTCAATAATGTTGTTTATAACAAAAGATAATCCTGGTAATAGATCATATGCAGTTGTCATGTCCAGTCATGTTTGCTTTAATGTTGACAGTAGCTCAGTCACTCCTAATCTTTCATGACCTTGACATTTCTAATGAATACAAGCAATTGTTTTTAGGCTGTAGCTTAGTTTGTGCTGTCTGATGGTTTCTCTTGATTATATTTGGGTTGTGTGTATTTGGCAGAAATATCCCTCAAGCGATGTTTTTTCTTCTCCGTGTATCCTATCAGGAGGCGCTTGATGTCAGTCTCTCCCATTACTCATAATACTAACTTTGCTCCTTTTGTTAAGTTGGTTTCCCTTCTCTAAAGCAATTACTTTTTCCTTTGATATTAGTAAGTGTCTCTGAGGGGACACTTTGGGATTATATAAATATCCTACTATACATCACATATTCCCTTACTGGTTTCAGCATCCACTGATGGTCCTCTCCTGAATTTTTACTATGATAGTTTCCAAATGGTGATTTTCTAATTCTATTTCTTCTACATGTCCTACTTGGCATTTAACCATAAGGAAGATTATTTACATTAATAATTTCAAATCCAACCCAATATCCCAGCTTTCCCATATTTTATATGTGTAACGCCCCTTTTCTCACAGTGAGAAACAGGATTCCATTATACAGAATATATTTACTTATTTGTTTAATTCTATCTAAGAATACACAGAAAGTAGTTTCCGCGTTCTAACCCATACGTCTGAGATAATCAAGTCTTCTAAATACAGTTCAATATCTATTTAGAGTTTTTTGTCTTCGAGGAGCATTCTCGAATAAAGAATGACATATGAAGATAATAAACTTCCTGAACTAGGAGGTGATCCCATATAACCCTGTTTTCCCTGCTCTCACAGGATCCACATATCTACCTGTAAGACTCGTAAGCATGATGGATTGAAAAAAGAGTGATTAATGAGAGATATTTCCAGAACTAAGGGCTTTTTTTATTTTTGAATTAAAAAATGGTAGTGGTCGATTATCACTTATTTTCTGTCAAAAGTTTGGTTTGAACACTTTCATAGGCACCGCACTGGCTTTGCCCCACTGAGATGCTAAGATTGACCGCGATTGGAGAGTACCCTTCAGAAGTCTACAGTCAGTTAGTGAGAGCAATGATCTGACAATGTTCTGACATAAAAAGCCAGGTTTCTTTAGGCTACAAATTGCTCCAAAGTTATTCCCCACCCTCCCTTCTCATTCCTCCCAAATTTTAAACCTCCCAAATTTGACTTGAGGTTTTTCATGTTTACGTCTCCTCATTCTCTTGGGATGTTTTTAATATTTTTTAGCAAGGGATACAAATTCTTTCACCAACAGAGGCTTGTTTATCTCACCAAGCTTTCCCTATTTCTGTCCTGTACACCTCCCCCATTTTCCTCAACCTACTTCCCTTCCTCAGCTCAGACCTGAAGTCATAACCTCCTCCCAAAAGGTCTCTTCAAACCCTCGGGCTCAGTTAGATTCCCCTCTTGATTTCCCTGGGCACCTACCATTTCCCCTCGTGGCACTTTTGCTGTTGCTGTTATTCATTTTTCCAACAACTATTTATTGAACAGCAGGATTTGAGAGTGCTTACAGTTGGAATCTGGAGCCAGACAACAAGGCTTTGAATCTCGCACTTCAACTTACTTTTCTGTGTGACATCACCTTTCTGTGCCTCGGTTCCCTCAGTTGTAAAGGGAAGAAAATCAACCCTAAGACCTACCTCATAGGATTGTTGGAGGCTGAAATGAGCTGAACAAGTAAATGAACTAAAGGGCTTAGAAAGGTGCAGCACACGCATTAGCAGTATTAATACACCCTTGTGCCGCTTTTCCACAGGTGGACTCTCAGTGTCCTTGTCAGTGCCCATCACAAGCCTGTGAGCTACAGAGAGCCTGAGACCATGTCTTGTTCTGCCTTGTATTGCTGAAACCCAGCACAGCCCATGGTACATGGTAGAAATTCAGTAAAGGTTTATTGAATTGATCTAAACACGCTCCCGACTTAAATACTTTTAACAGGGGAAAAAGTGTTAATGAGATTTGAAAGCTTAAAAAAAAATTACATTAGAAAACAGGAACCACACACAGAACCCATAGCAATTGCTTTTGTATCTGCATAATAGACTCAACACCAAGAGCATTATGGGACCATTATTGGCTTGCTATTAACAAAGGTGTGGAAAAAGAGATTACCTAATCAACCTGAAGAAAAGGCTCGCCTGCCCCCTCAAGAGTATAAAGAAGTTGAGAGAGGCTTGGATGATTCAGTTGGAACTTTCTTCCAAGAGAGAGCCGAACTTACAAGAGAACACAGCTAGAGAGAGGGTAAGTACACCATTCCAGTCAACCCATATGTTAAAAGGCCCTGAAGTCAAGCTCCTCGGGTCTTAGAAACTGTTAACAGCGGTTCTGTCCGAGGAGTGAGACCTGGGGTGTCGATGGAGGTGGGATGTTTTTAAACGTATCTGTAATGTTTGATTTTTAGAATTGTGTGCACGATTTCTTTTTTCATTAAGAAGTTTGTTCTATGCTGTGTAACTTATATAATATCTGGGCCCCGGGAAATTTAAAAATCAGTATTTCTTATAATTTAAAAAAATCGGTGAATCTGATTTGAAAGGGGAACTATATTTTATTTCTGTATTAACCTGAAATTATTTTTGCTTTGGGAATCTAAATGTATATATTTATCCTAATTACCTGAGACTTTTTAAAAAATGTTGATTAAGTTTTTCTGATATATGAAAATATTACAAGACACTGTGGGTAATTTAAGAGATGAAAAAAGTATAAAATAGAAATTAAAATGGCGACAACCTATACTACTTCCAAAATAACCACTATGTGCATTTTGATATATTTCTTTCCGGGCTTTTTTTCTATGTACATACAAGTATTTTGTTTCAAAACTAGGATTATGTCATATAAAGTTCATTATCCTTAACATTACTTTATCACCATGACCTCTTTCAATGAATATTCTTGGGAAATATTTGCATGGAATTCTTCATACAAATGTACCAGATTGTATTTAACTAGTCTCCAAAGTTCAAAGTACTAGAGAAAAGGATTATCTGAATATATTGATTACATTCAAACCATTTTTTCCTCAAAGTATACTATTCTATAAACTACATATGTTGCCTAATCAAATAAGTCCCCAGTAACCATGTGATATGCCTTAGTGAATATTACCTTTTGATGGTATCAAAGCTCTACTTATAAGTCTCTTTTGGTTACTCTAGTTTGAGTAGAATCTACTGTGGTAATTGAATAGTTTCACAGATAGTTTTGGTCTCCATGCTTCTTAATGAAAGCCAAAGGTCAACATCCTCCTTATAAATAACCAATTACATGAGTGACCTAAAAATAGAGCTCCTTTTGGCTAAAACAGGTTAATGAGAGCTGGCTTAGAATATTGTCATGCAGTATAGCTATTTTAGTGCCACAGTGTAGCTAGATTTGTCAATCTTCTCTGGCCAGTAATGTATATGTTAGATGTTGATGCCCCAACTATGGAGTCACAGATAAGGAATGTATAGTTTACTGGTGAAGAATTGATCGCATTGCCTCTCATTGGTTCAGCGGAATTGGAACTCTGGTGTCTTTGTGTATAAGAGGAAGAAAGTAACGCAAGATTTAAAATTCACATGGGGGTTGTAGGTGAGGGAAAAGGAAGAGGAAATTGTGGTGTAAACGACTAAACCAAACAGCTGCCCAGTTTGGAAATATAATTGTAACTAAAAACAATGAACTTATTTAACTCAGGTTATTTAAAAGCTAATAGTTATAGTTGTTTAAAACAGAAAATAAAAGAACAGTGGTGCATCATAGTTAGTGATGTCGTATCAGTTGACCCTATTTTAGGAAATTTATAAGCACAGCTGGAAATTTCCAGTTATCAATCTAAAAATTTCCATAGACTATCTGTTCTTTTTAGTGATTTAAATTGTTTAAAAGAGCAGAATACTGCAAGCACAGATATTCAGATTAACAGCTGGTAGATTCCTCAGCAGAGTCAATACGGACTTCACAATTCTTCTCAAAGTGTATTTAGTTACAATTCAGTCTTGCCATCTTTTTGTTTTTTCAAGTACATGTCATTACAGTAGAACTTTATTCTTGTTGAGCCTCTGATTCCTCTGGAAAAAATTCAGTGCATATGAAAAGCATTCACATTCCTTTCATCCAGTTACCATAATACTGGGAGTACCTGGCCCAAACTTGGGACCAGAAACTTACACTCTTTCCTCTAGACTGCAGCTTCTCCTTTGTCTTGACTTCACTTCCACTCCCACATTGCAGGCCCCCAGGCGGAATTAGGCCTCATTCCTTTAGGGCTACCACAGCACCCAACAGAAAAACATCTATTCCACATTTTATTGCACAAGACGTAACTGTTTATAAATGGGTCACTTTTGAGGACAAATTCTTTTTCACGGTTGTATACCCACGTCTTATATCAGTGTCAGTGCATAGCAGATGCTCACAGACAATTTTTCAGAATCATACAAGGAAAAGATTGTTTATAGAGATAGTATGGGCTGTTCTGAAACACATGGTATGGATTCTGCTAAGATGTTAACATGTGGTTGATATCAGAACAGAGCCAAGCAAAGCAGTAATTCCATGTTTTCCTGGGAAATTCACACCCTCATTCCTTTTCATTTTTCCACATCCAGAACAATTGCTGTTTATTTCTAGTAACAGAAGAACAATGCTAATTGAACTTCCCTTCTTCAAAGGAGATTATAGTTAGCTCAGCATAGAAAATGGGCTCTAGTAAAACCTGATAGGCTGCCCTGAGACTGGTAAAGGTACAGGTATGACTCACCATGGCAACCATCTCCATCATTAGAGGACTGAGTCAGATTTTCAGAGTAAAGACAAGGACCTTGAAAGAGTTCCATGGAAATCGGAGCATTTATGATTTTTTTTGTCGCATTTATTACAGTAAATCTAGATCTATAGGAGGTAAAACCCTTGCAATTACCACCAGCCAAAGAGTGTCCCTGTCTCTCTTGTCTCTTCGGATATAGCTTGGTATAAGTGGCATGGGGCCTGGGTTACCAGAAATATTACTACTGCTGCTGTAGCTGCTGCTACAGTCATAACTCTTGAAACCACAGAGAAGTCTGTGTACCCACTGCACTGGAAATGGATGATTTTGTCTCCCTGAGTGACACCTACTTTATATAGCCAAAGGCAGGCTTTCACTCTGAGTAGCAGCGAGGAGCTACCTTAGAGCAGCAGCACCTGGGAGCTTTTCAGAGTCACAGTCCTCGCCCCCTCACCTGATGAATCAGAATCATCCCAGGTGCCTCTAAAAGGAAGATTTAAACATTTATTTAATGGACTCATGATCCCAATTTTATGAAAAGAACGAGTCTGGGACCACTTTCCAATTCTGGCTGGCTTATTCACTAAATGCGCTTTACCCTCTCCTTAAATATAATGGAACAGCCAGTTCTCCCAAAGCCTTGGTAGAATAGGTAAGAGACACAGCCAGATAATATAAAGGAAATCATTTAGGGTGTAAATTACGCAGAATGTTAGGAGGATCCTCCCTTCTCTCTGAGATGACTTGGCCACTTTCTGTGGGCATTTTGATGAGTCACTTACTCTCGATTAGAGTTCAGTTTCCTGATCTTGGATAATCTTCCAGGCCCTTCCAGTTTTATCTTTACGTGGCTCTAAAATCCTTTAATCTTCTTGTATTTGGAAAAACTCCAGCCTCTAACCCCTTACCTTTCATCACTTTAACAGCTTCTGATTCTCAGATTGTCCAAAAGGCACGAAGGCATAAACACTTCACAATTTCCTTTTACAATGACCATGACAGGCACCAATATTGGGCCATGTAATTAAAGTGCTTTGAAAAGATAAAAAGCCCCTTAAAAATGAAAGATTACTGTGTAGAAGATAGGGGTCCAAGAATAAAAAACAGCTAAAACACACAACAGTTTAAGAACAAAAATTCAAGCAAGAAAATTTGAAGATCTAATAGGCTTTATTGAACAATTCATGGATCAGTCAGCATTTCATCTAGTAAATAGGAAGTGCTCCATAAAGTTCTACAAAATGGAAATTTTTTACAGGCAGAAAAAGGGTGAGACAAGGAAGTTAAAAGAGTAGATGATTTCAGGACAGATTAGAGGAAGACCAGGGATTCTTATCAGGCCTTACCTCACTGGAACTGCCCGGGAAATTCCAGACTGATTGGTTTAAAATTCCATTCCTGGGAGAGGCTGCAACTACAATCAGATTAGGTATTAAGTCTTGATGAATCTTAGCATGAGTGACTCCATTTTTAGCCTGTTTAATTTTAACACTTTTCAGGGCCATTTTTAATGACTTCCAGAATATCAACACCTTTGTGCATGGTTTCAGGAGACTCTAACTAGGATGCATCTACCACAGAGACTTGCCATCCTGAATTAAGCCCTATACTTTACAATAGCCACCTGCCGGGACCTTCCCATCTCAAAAAAGCTGTAATTGAAGAAAAATTGTTACAAATATTGTAAAATCTGTTCTTAAATGACTATCACTGATCAGTTAGCAATTTCAGTGCATTTAGAGATTACCCACCAGTTAACAGATCACTTGTCATACTCCTCAAACTTTAATATTAATTAGCATTTCTTTGGTACAACCAACAAAATAAAGACAAAGACATAATTTCCTTAAATTTTAAAAAAGTCCAGTCTTTAAGCTTACAATTTTGCAAATCTAAAAGCCTACTTACACTAACAGATAACAATTTTAAAATATTAAAGTAAATTTACTTTAGGTTTGCTATGTTATCTATTTTCTCAGGGCATGGTTTCTATCTGCCTTACCGTGTACAAATGAGAGGATGATAGCAGAGGGAAGTTAAGTCTAGAATTCTCTGTGAAACACTCTGCCAAAGAGATCAGCATGTCACTATCACTTTGGGTGAATCTGTACTAGATCAATAATTTATTCCTGAGTCACTGATACTATTTGTCCGTTCTTTTGTCTTGTTGTTCATTTCAAGAAAAAAAAAAGTACGATTAGTCTAACACAATAATGTTAACATGAATTATTAAAAGTCTTTTAGGAGAAATTTTCAAGCACAGCATAAATAAGTAAATAAACAATCTGTCCTCTTGGGTGACACTATCCAGGATAAGCCAGCCTGTTATCATCATCACTTTCTTGATTTCACCTTCTAATCTCATTGTCTGCTTCTAGATTTTATTTCTAAGGTTTCTGTGCCTACCAAACACCACCGCTATCCTCCAAACATCCTTAATTCAAGCATGAAACAATAATAACACAAAATACACCCGATCATTAAATACCTACTATGTGCAAGTTCCATGTTAGGCACAGGGAAATAGAAAGGACATGGTCTCTGCCTTGGAAATCTGCATGGCGTATGAGGGAGATAAGTGGAGTTTACAAAAATGATTATCCACATGCAGAGAATGCTGCAGTACAAGCATGTAAGAGGTGGTACCACAGAAGCACAGGTAATGAGGTGCTGATGTTGTAGGGGAGGTCAGGAACACTCATAAAAGCATTAATTTTAGGGTTTTAGGGAAAGGAGAAAGAGAATTTTCCAGGTAAAAGGAATTCTAGATCATGGAGATCTGAAAAGCATGGCATATATTTTGGAAATCACAATTGGTTTCAAAGGCTAGAAGAGTTAACAGTGGGCTGGTAAGGCAAAGGCATAATTTGGAAGGTCTTAAATGTCTTGTTAAAAAGTTTGGACTTGCTCTAAAAGTTAATGGTGGGCCATGGAGGATTTTTAGTAGATGAATGACAAGGTCAGATTTGCATTTTTTAAAAGACACTAAATTTTTAAAAGTACAGGATGGGTTAGTTGGAGAAAAGACTAGAAGTCATTGAATCAAGCTATTTCCATGCAACTTAGTATATGTTGTTAAAGGAATTAAGGAAGAAAAGAAGAGGGGGAATAAGTGGGGGAAGGAGGCAAGGAACAAATGAAGGAAGACTCTGACAGTAAAAAGGGGAAGGAGGTGGACAATTTCTGAGATATTTGGTTGGTAGACTCCACAGAAATTAGGGGCAATCAGACAGAAGTAAAGAAAAGGGAGGAGTCTAGCATGACTGTCAGAGGCAAAGGTGCCTCACTGTCCTTACATTGGTAAGCTGAACAGGTCTCACGGGGGAAGAGAGGAAATTATTAGTCAGTTTTAGCCATGTTGAGTTTGAGGTACTCAGAGCTCCCATGGAACTATATATCTGGAACTCAGGGGAGAAGCGTATTTTAGAGTCATCATTGAATGTTTGAAAGTTAAAACCAAAGAAGTTCTCTAAATGACTCTGAAATATACTTAGAAAAACCAACACCTGTAGGGCAGGATAACAAAGGCAGACAAGCCACCTCAGGAGCCCCCCAGAGAGGGGAGCAAAACAAGAAAGTTTCAAAAAGGAAATAAAGATAAGGAATGAGTTTTCTCATCTGTTAAGTAGCTTGTCAGGTAACGCTCACTAAATGTTTATCATGAAGCCTGCACATAGTAAGTACTAAATAAATGTAGTAGGTT
The DNA here is from genome assembly GCF_022682495.2 of Desmodus rotundus. Lineage (NCBI taxonomy): Eukaryota > Metazoa > Chordata > Mammalia > Chiroptera > Phyllostomidae > Desmodus > Desmodus rotundus. Next base: position 24,246,768 of record NC_071397.1, read on the forward strand.
AATTAGCTTTGGACAGGACACAGCCACGGCAGTGTGGAAGATAGGTAATTTTGCTCCTTGGTTCCCTCTCAGTGTAAAGAACATTGGAGAGATGAGTCATTGGTGTTCATGATGTTCATTAGTGGAGAATTACCTAGTACAATTTCATTAAAATCAGTTCATACTTATGAACAAATACTAATGAAGAAAAATAACTTGTAACTATAAATACCCCTCTGTAACATAAATTTTGAAACCCATTCCAAATTAATTACAAGGATCGTGATGATGCTTGTAAACAGCGGGGACCTAAATGGAGTTATTTTGGGAAGTGATAGTATATAAAGCTATTCAACAGAGTTCTATTTCCATCATTACTTGTAAAACAGAGAATTCATACAATCAGCACTAAATAAAAGGAAAATGGCTTGAAGAGCAGTAAAAAGTAATTTGGGTTAAAACATGAATTTCCCAGACTATAAAATCAGTTGGTCTATAAGTTGTTTGTAGACATACTTTTCCTTGCTGTCATCTGATGTAAACAACATTTTCAGGTCCTGTTCAACCCTGCAGAAGTGTGCAGCCGTCACTCTAAATTGTCCCGACAGGATCACACCAATACGTCAACAAAACATGTCCATATATTTGTAAAACCACTATCATAGTTCTTATTTAAAGCTAACTAAAGGAAGCTGAGAAATAGTATAAGCAGTTTCTTCCCTCCTGACGACAGCAACCTAGAGGGACAGAATAGGAATAAATAATATTTAAAAGACCGTGGAATGGCCTCCTTTATGAAAGGCTAATGGTAGTGCTTTCAAAATATAACTACTTTCTATAGTTTTCATTCTTTACAGCAGTGTTTCTTAAGAAAAAAAAGAATTACTTGAAAACAAGTTTTTAAACAAATACAAGCCTAATTTTTAAAATTGAACTCAACAGACATAAAGTCACCCTAACAAATTGCTATAAACATTTTTAAATGCTTGCCCTCAATTTCTATACTTACCTATTCTCAGTTCAGCAGCAAACAGGTCAAAGGTCGGCACCAGGTCACAGACTGCACAGACTGCAGCTGGCCCCCAGGACAGTTTCTCTTGAAACACTCAAGAGACCAAGAGGGGAGGGTGAATTGTCAGTAATTTATTACACAATTATATTTTATGATTCACTTTTTTAAATATATAATCTTTATTATATTTTTTCTCATGACTCACTTTTACTAAACTCATAGAAGGATGACATATAAGCCAGAATGCAAGTACATTTGTAATGAAATGGTTCCCTTTCAGGATTAGAATATGTGGGAATCCAAAATAACAATGAAAAGTTTTTTGAGCAAAGAACCAGAGCTTAAGAAAGTCAATACCATAACTAACCTTAAGGAATATTTCAAGGAAAGGGGAGCAGCTTAGCCAGATGGTGGGGGCAGGGACTCCTTCAGTCAAGCCCCTGGGATTTGAATATCAGCTGTATCATATAACATTTGTGTGACCTTACACTTTCTGAGGCTCCATGTACCATGTACTGATTTTTATAAGGGGAAAATATCAATCTGGGTAGATTTACAAAAGGATTAATAGAGTGCTCAATACACTACCCACCACGTAGTAAGCATTCGATAAATGTTAAAGTTATTAATACATCCTATAATAAAATATCTCTACAACAACTGCAGGTTCATGGTATACAGATTCCATGCCTCTTCCGTAGAGAGTGCTGGATAAACACTGACAACCTTCAAATGTTAGACTTTGCTGTGTACCCAGTCATCAACTTCCTTCTGTTCTCATAATCTTCCTCTGGATAGATACAATAAAATTGATTCAGTTTCAGTTTACAGTCACATCCCAGTAAGACTTCCCTCAGATTACACACAAGTCACCTTGCCTGAAGGTTTAGATGTTTCTAAATGTTAGCCATACATTTACGGGCAATCTTTCAGTTTATAGCCACAGACGTGGTATATAAACACCTTCACTGGAGCAGAGTTTCTGGCTTAATTCTCTGAAGGCAATCACATTTCCTTTTATTTCAGGTATAGTCATCATACAATTAAATGTTTTAAATTCCTTCCATGTAAACAGTCCACTCATTTCCTGGAAATACTCCCTGAAATTCTGAAAATATTAAAAATATATAGGATTAAATTCCTTTAAGCATTCATTTGATATCTCCCCCAATTACAAGAGTAGCACTTAAAGAAAGAAATTTAAAATACAGAAATTTGTGAAGAAAAATATGCCACTTTGTAGATGTTTTATTATGTACATATCTCAAGTGATACCACCGATTATACGTCTATTTTTTTTAACCAATCTATATCTTAGAGTCTGATTTTTCTAACAAGTTCAAGACAAAACTCAAATATGTGTTTAGTACAGTTTGTAAAACAGTAAGAGCACAATAAAATTTAGCTTTCCTTATTACAGTCATCTATCAGAAGTTTGATTGTTCTGTGAAAACTTAAATACACAATTTTTAGCCATTCTCACTTCTCTATATTCCTAAAATCCTGAGAAATAGTGCCTTTCTCCAAGCATACTTTGACTGACTATTTCTTTTACACTTCCGGTTTATTCATAACAAACATGTTGATAGTGAAAATGGCCATGTGAAAGTATAGAACTTTATGTCAGTGTATCTACACAATTCAGCATAAAGTAGGCTTATAATAATGATCTTACCTATTTGTTTGGACATCGACAACCATATTTGGAAGCTGTGGGGCATGTTGTGATTCAATCTTCTCAATTCTATTTCCAAATCACTGATATACCCACTTTTCTCCATTCCCACTGTCCTCATCATAGTCAGCACCATCATTATCCTCTATTTGACACAGTAAAAACCTCAGGTCAGATCTTTCGCCCTGTGACACCAATTCCACTCTAGGGTTCCCTGTATCCATTCTCCACAGAATAGTAAAAATTATTTTTTTAAAACATATTTCTTGTTTTGTGGCTGTAGCTCATTATTCTTAAAATAAAATCCAAACTCTTATGACCTACAAGGCCCTATAGGATCTAGTCCCTCCCTGATCTCCAGGATGACTCCTGCCTCTTCTTTCCCCACCCTCTCAGGTCTTTCATGTCCTTGAGCACCACCAAACTCTTTTCACCTTGGGTATTTGTTCTGTCATTTCCTTCACCAAGAATATCTCTCTTCCTCCCCCTTCTCATGATTCATTCTTGTCATTTAGGTTTGGGTCTCCTGGGAGACACTGCCCCTAAATTCTATCTAAAGTAAGTCACCCCAACTATTCTATTTACCTCCTTCACAGCACATGTAACATCCTATATTGTTTTCTCAGTTACTTGTGATTTTGTCTTTCCTCATCTGTGTATAAGTTCCATAGGAGGCAGAAGCAGTTTATGCTGTTCATCATAAAATAGCAAAGTGCCTAGGCATTTAACAAATCAGTCTTGAGTAGGGAAGAAAGGTCCACAGCCAAACCCATACTTGGAGCAGGTAAAACCCCAGGGAGCAGGCAGAGTGGAGTCAAAAGGCTCTCACACAAAACTCCAGTGAACACCATTATTAAAGGGATTTAGAGATTAAAAGGAGCCTGCAAATAAAACAAGAGAACTGGAATGGAATGCCCCAAAAGGATTTTAAGTGAAAAAGTAACCTAATCATATCCAAACAAATATTGGTTGAGTATCTACAATATATATTAATATGTCAGAGGATTCCAGATGCAGCAGCTCTACCTAATACATAGAAATAAACACAGGAAGGCTGCCAAAATGAGGAAGACAGAGAAACACGGCCCAAATGAAAGAACAGAACAAAACTCCAGAGAAAGAGCTAAACAAAACGGAGACAAGCAATCTACTAGATGCAGAGTTCAAAACACTAGTTACAAGGATCTCAAGGAACTTAGTGAGGACCTCAACAGGATAAAAAAATCCAGTCAGAAATGAAGGATACACTAATTGAAATAAAGAACAATTTACAGGGAATGGACAGTATTGTGGATAAAGCCAAGAATCAAATCAGCAACTTGGAATATAAGGAAGCAAAAAATAATCAGTACAGCAAGAAGAAAGAATCCCCAAAATGAGGATAGTGTAAGGAATCTTTGGGACAATTTCAAGTGTACCAGCATTCACATCATGGGAGTGCCAGAAGAAGAGACAGGGCAAGAAACTGGAAACTTATTTGAAAAAATAATAACAGAAAACTTCCCTAACCTGGTGAAGGAAATAGACGTACAAGTCCAGGAAGCAGAATGAGTTCCAAACAAAACGAACCCAAAGAGGCCCACCAAGACACATCATAAGTAAAATGCCAAAGGTTAAAGACAGAGAATCTTAAAAGCAGCAAGAGAAAAACAGTTACCTACAAGGGAGGTCCCATAAAACTGTCAGCTGATTTATCAAAAGAAACTTGGCAGGCTAGAAGGGATTGGCAAGCAATATTCAAAGTGTTGAAAAATAAGGACCTAGAACCAAGATTGCTCTCCCAGCAAAGCTATCACTTAGAATCAAAGGATGGATAAAGGGCTTTCCAGACAAGAGAAAACTAAAGGTCTTCTTTAAGAAGATCAATTGCCCTGGCTGGTGTGACTCAGTGGAGTGACCACTGGCCTGTGAACCGACAGGTTGCCAGTTCAATTCCTGGTCAGGGCACATGCCTGGGTTGTGGGCCAGGTCCCTGGTTGTGGACATGTGAGAGGTAATCAACTGATGTTTCTCTCTCACATGGATGTTTATCTCCTTCTCTCTCTCTCTCCCTCCCTTCCTGTCTCTCTGAAAATAAATAAGATTTTTTAAATTTAAAATATTAACAAAATAAAATGGCAATAAATACATATCAACATTTGATTCTAAAACACAAAATAAATGAGGCAAACAAAAACAGGATCATAGATACAGAGAATGTTTCAATAGTTGCCAGGTGGGAAAGGGGAGCAGAGGGATGGGTGAAAAAGGTGAAGGAATTAAGAAGTATGAACTGGTAGTTACAGAATAGTCATGAGGATGTAAAATACAGCATAGGGAATAGAGTAGCCAAAGAGCATATATGCATGACCCGAAATAATTAAAAATTAAAAATGCATATACATCTGAGGGTTCAAGTATCACAAAAATTATGTGAAAGTAGGGAAAAAGCATGTAGGGAAAGTTAGGGGAAAAAATAACGTCTTGTGTGTTAACATTATGTTTGACAGTAACCATTCAAGAAAAGTTCTCCTCTTGTAAGGCTTATCCCAGTAAAGCTGCTTAGGTCAGTGTCTGTCTGGATTATCTGCAGCCTAAATGCCAACTCTGTAAATTAAACCTGTCAAGTGACAGTTTTGCCACACCACCCATAACCAACCTTTAAATTTATTTATACTCCACTCCCTTTCTCTGGTCAGATTAAATTCCCCTTTCCTAAGCTATTTTTCCTCACTTCAGACTAGGACATAATTCGACATGTTCTAAACAATTACACAGAGACAGTGGCCCTCCTGATTTCCAATGCCCAAATGATTTTTATTCAGAAAAGCAAAGAAAATTTTTTCAAGTTGACTATAGAGTTTTCTCAAACAAGATTCCTCTAGCTACCAGTATGTGAATCAGTCATAATGGCATGCTATGAGAATGTTATGAATTATCATGGGTTCATAATAAGCTCTTTATTAAGTATCCCAAGGAAACGGTTTCTTCCAGCATTAAAATGGAAATATTTTGACTGATCTATCACATCTTCACACACACACTGAACCTCCACAGATGTAAATATTGGGTTGGCGAAAAAGATCACTTGGTTTTTTCCATAAGATGTCTCTAGGAGTGCCTTTAACTTCACTCAAAACAATTTCGTTATATTGTATTGTGACAGCTGTCGTATCAGCATGCATTAAAAAAAACTCATCAGAAGTGGTGAATGTTTGTGTAGCAATTTTAATATTGATGGAAGAAAAGCAACATTTTTGACATACGCTTTATTATTTCAAGAAAGGTAAAAACACAACTGAAACACAAAGATTTGTACAGTGTATGGAGAAGGTGAAGTGAGTGATAGAACTTGTCAAAAGTGGTTTGCAAAGTTTTATGCTAGAGATTTCTCACTGGATGATGCTCTACGTTTGGGCTGACCAGTTGAAGTTGATAGTGATCAAATTGAGACTTTAACTGAGAACAAAGAATGTTATACCAAGCATGAGATAGCCGACAAACTCAAAATATCCAAGTCAATAAAGTTATTGGTGAAACAGGAAAATGTGTCTTTTATTTTACAGAAAAAACCACATGAAATTTTTGACCAACCCAATATTATAAGTAGCAGGAATTCTAATGTGAAAATACTTTTTCATCTAATTTGAAGATTTACCAAAGCAATTCTCAAGTTCACACTTAAGTTGATTAAAATTAGACATAAAAGCAAAAGGGAAGAAAATAGTCATATTAGAGATTAACAAAAAGAATTTTTAAAATAGACATTTTTTTAAAGTTTTTGAAAATTGCCTTAATCTTACAGAGAAAACATTATGTCTACTGACTGGGTTTGATGACTTAATGTTTATTTCAGATCCAGCAGGACTCATTTATCTGAAGATATTTACATTTTCAGCATCTGTCTTAGTGGATGACTAACGGTTTCTATGTCTGACACATACAAAACAATAGCCCAAGTGCAGTTATTGGCCTATGGACTTTGTCCTTGAAAGGCTTGTTGTGACAAGCTTAATAGCTCATCAGAGATTTCTGTATCTAAAATGCCTACAGAAATGATGGTACAGCGTCGCTGTTTGGTTTTTATTATTCATCAAACTTAATTAAAAGACAATATCCTCCTCACAAAAAAAAAGTTGTAACCATGTAAAGGGACAGATGTTAGCTTGATTTACTGTGGTTATTTATTTCTCAATATATTCAAATATCAAATCATAATGTTGGACACCTGGAACTGTGTTATATGTCAATTATTCCTCAATTTGAAAATAATTACACAAAAATATATAGATATGAAAAAATTAAAACTAATTTTTTGAAGTTTTTTTAAATTGAATGAGTGAGGGTAAGGAAAGGAGAGATAAAGAGGAACATTGATGTGTCATTCCACTTATTTATGTATACATTGGTTGATTCTTATATGTGCCCTCACTGGGAATCAAACCCACAATGCTGGGGAATCAGGATGGCACTCTAACCAACTGAGCTACCCCGCCAGAGCTAAATCAATGTCTTAAGGGAAGAAAACTAAGTCACATTTTAACACAGAGCATGCTTTAGTTTTAAATTTACACACTAAAAATTGTATGTTCACAATAATTATACACTATTTCTAAAACATTTTTCCACAATCACACAAGATTAACTTTTAATGTAATATAAACAAGGTTGTTCTATAACATCAAAAGGAGAGTAAATTTTTATAATATTGATATGAACCATGGTTGTATGCCTGAATTTTTAAGGGAATATACCTAAGATCACCCTTGCACTAGTATCCAGAATCCCACTGGGGTATTTGCCTCTACTAAGTACACTTGACACATTTATACCTTGCAATCTGGTGGGGGGGGGGGGGTGGCACGGTTTCTGGGTCGGTATTGTCACATTTGATCTTTCTATCATTGCTATGGTAATACTATTGCTATACTAATGTTTTTTATCATACTTCCTCATAACCCCAACTGACTATTCATAGCCCTAAAGATTAGGGCCGAAATAATCTGAGTTGAATGAAAGGAATGAAATCCTCCATTCCTTTGACATGTGCAGTATAACTGGAATCATTCAATGTTTACTGGATCTGTTGTCTTTGTAAGGATTTTCCGTCATCACTAGGATTTGCTGATTTGTTGTCTTTCACAGTGTTTCATCTTCTATAGAGACCTTCTTCATAATGTTTTCAAGTCTTCCTTACCTCTCTATTGTTCGCTTTTGCATTTTGAACGAGCAGATAAAAGGTCCTGCCTTCCATATGAGTTCAAGCACAATGTTTGCTGGGAAGTAACTTACAGCTGGGCATCTTGTTTAGAGGGAGAAGTCTTACGCTTAGGGCTTCTTCTGGAGCATTGGCTGAAAAGAGATGTTTTCTTACTCTTGGATGTCTGATCCACTATTTGCAAGCCTGCTGGCTTAGTCTGGAGATGCTCCGTTAATCAATACGGGTGCTGATGCTCCAAGTACGTATCTACAGAGCTTTAAGTGCTCAGACTACAAGGTCTACTGACTAATGTTGGGATGCACTACTGTTTTTAAGAATCAGCAGCTTAAAACTTACTGGGATGTGTAGAGCAGGCAACCTCAGCACAACAGTGAATCATAACGCCACAAGACACATAAACATGGCAGCTGCCATACTGGCAGGCCCATGACTACTCTGAGAGAATTGAGTGAGCTGGTCAGAAAGACCACACTTAAACCTTGTTCAAAGTGTATCCTTTCTCTCAATAGCAAAAGTATTCTCTAGTTTATCACCCTTGAACTATGTCCTTTTTAAAGTAAAACAAGGTGGTACCACATCTGAGAGGTTAAGACCCCTAGGGGCTGACTAGTCCACTTGGGAGTTTGAGGGCAGCTCCGAGGGCTTGATGAGCATCACTGGCTGGACCCTTCAAGTCAGCACTGCTTGCCGTAATGATAGGATCTGTGGAGCACAAGGCTGGCAACTTGTCTCGCAAGTTCTGCAAGGAAACTGCCTAATACTGATTTTGGCTCTGCTTACCCTTTCATGAATTTATATCTTGTCCCCCCAAATTCATTTTTTGAAAAGTTATTACATGAAAGTTTTCATATTCCAATTAGCACCACTATGCTGACCAACTTGCGTAGTGAGTGGCTGACTGAATGTGTTTTCTAACTATATATACTGTTATAAATGTTGGTCAAGCTTTTTCCTTATTTAATTGTCATGATACAGCACCAATATTTTCTCCCTATGTGACATTAATATTTGAACATTGTCAAAAGTTTTTTGCTGTACAGACCTTTTAAATTTTATATAATGAAATCTGTCGCTTTTTTGACTGGAGTTCCCTGACCTACTTAGGAAGGCCCCTCCTACCCCAAGATTTCTTTTTAATCCTTCTATACTTTTTAGGACTTACAATTTTAAAATTTTTACTCCTTTTATAGTTTCATTGTGAAGCGACATATATTTCTCAAGAAGCTCTTAAGTTTTTCTTGATTTAGATGGGTTCAAAAGTTTCCTCTGCAAGCAATTTCTTTAAGATGACTGGACTTTTGTTTCTGTAAAAACCTGAGCCAACTCTGTTTTTGAAAGCACTTACTTTGTTTACAGAGTATATGTTTATGAGAAAGTTGAATAACTATGCAACCAAACTCTCTAAACAGAAGTTCTAATAAATCCTAGCACGCTGCAGTACACTGAGGAACACAATTTGCTCCCTAAGGCCCTCTCTAATCTGCTCAGTGAAAACAGCAAACAAAAAGCCTCAGTGTTTAGTAGAAAACCGAGCTCTTCAAAGCAGGTAGAAGTCCTGTTTACTTCTTCCAGAAAGCAGAAGAGAAAGGGTTTTCAGATTGTAAATGACAGAGTTGCCCAGAGAACAGCTCAGGCCAATTTTGATAAGGCTCTACTTCCTAAGGGCCTAAATTATGAAGACAGTGGGACAACAGTATTGAAAATGAATAAAAAGAAAAGCTTCAGCTTTGACGCAAGAGAATTACGTCAGGCCCTGACAAACGTAAAATTCTTTATAAAACCTTCCTTTTAGCAGGCTTTCATTATGTGACAACACATCAAGTGAACAGCAGTACAAAGGATACATGTGGTTTCGAAACGCCACCGTTGAGCCAACTGCAGTTGCCAGCGTCCGTAGTATTGGAGACGTGACCAAAAAAAGACTATAGCGAACAGAGGGTTTTATCTGCTTCACAAGATACTCTCGCTGTCAAATATAGGATACGTTTAAGTTTCTCTCCGCTTGACAGTGCCCCCAGCGACAAGTATTCACCTTGGTGAAGCCTGGGACTGGGGCAGTAAAGGTGTTGAGTCATCGGGTACAATGATCATGCGACACAAAGATTGTTTGATGACGGAGATCGCAGGGGGCCCAGGTGCCAAGGTAATCGGCTGGAAAAGACGACTGTGGTTATAACTTAGGATAGAAGCAAACAGGGTCGAGGCTGAGACACGATTCCAGCCCTAAAAGAATTGCATTTTAAGTTTGAGGCAAACTTCCAGCCCCCCATGTGACGTGTGCACTCGGTAGTTTTAAAAAGCAGGGTTAGCGGCGCCACCCCCTGCAGCCGATAAATCGAAATCTTCTCCCTCTCCCATCCCTTTCCCACCGCAGACTGCGTTCACCCACGCCTCCTAGGCCCTTTCTCCCCCCTCCCCCGCACAGGAGCACCCCGCCATTCATCAACCGGTTCACACCGGCAGCAGCCGCCGCGCAGTGACGTCCGCCAGAGGCGGACTTCCGCCCCCGCTCTCCAGCGCTCCGCAGGGGCCCCCGGCCCTGATTGGTGGCTC